>NC_091772.1:81340061-82052561 GCF_029378745.1 Bos indicus
GCAAATGAAACAGGGAAACATCCTTGATCTGCTGGGGGTGGTGGTGGTGGTGGTGGTGCAGCTGCAAAGTGTTGTCTGGACCAATCAGAAGGCAGCACACAGTGAGAGGGAGCAGGGTCCTGGGGGTCCCCAGGGGAACCAGTGTTAACCCTTTAGTTGCTGGATCCTGGGACTCCCCAGATGGCTCCAGGGAGAGGCCAAGGCAACCTGTGGGGGTGGACTGCTGGGCTAGCGGAAGCAGCTTTTGACCATCAGTATAGAAACCCTCCCGTATCTTAACATCAATATGTTTCTCCTGGTCATCCCTGCTGACTATCGTCCCTGTTTGAGTATATCCACAGATCTCTAACTCTAGAATTCCTGGGTCAAACAGTGTGAACACTTCATCTCAATTATCAAACTTTATCCCTATTATCAGTTTTTTCTTAGGAGTCTTTTCTTGTGGGGAATTTAAAACATAATATTAACAGATGATATTTATGAGAGCCAGGCACCTGGCTGGTGACGATAGCCTGCAATCTTCCCAAGAACGCTATGCAGCTGGTACTTTTACCACACACACTTTACAGGTGGGGCAACTGAGACTGACTCGAATCACATAGCAAGTCAGAGGCAATGCTGGGTTTCAAACCTGTTTCCATAGGACCCTGCAGTGGCTACTCCGTTGACTTCCTCCATCCTAAGGAGACATGAAGAGAAGGAGAGTGATGCCCATAGGTCCGGCCTCCAGGGGTCGAAAGCTCACGGACAGACACAATACATACCCAGGTGCAAATGGAGCTAAGACGCTGTGATGAGATCTAGGGTGACAGAGACGAAAGAATGCAACAGATGTCAGGGTGCTGTCAACAGGAATCCATGGTGTCACAGGGGAACTCCCAATGATCGGCTACATGGACTTGCCTTCTTTGAGTCTTGGGTTATCAGGAAACGTGAACAATAACCCACTCTATCGGGGCTGCAACAGAGAAGGCAATGGCACCCCACTCTAGTACTCTTGCCTGGAAAATCCCATGGACGGAGGAGCCTGGTGGGCTGCAGTCCATGGGGTCGCTAGGAGTCGGACATGACTGAGCGACTTCACTTTCACTTTTCACTTTCATGCATTGGAGAAGGAAATGGCACCCCGCTCCAGTGTTCTTGCGTGGAGAATCCCAGGGACCGGGGAGTCTGGTGGGCTGCTGTCTATGGGGTCGCTAGGAGTCGGACATGACTGAAGGGACTTAGCAGCAGCAGCAGCAGCAGCAGCAGGGCTGCAAAGGGAACTGAGTTAACCCACAGGAATGACTGTGGCCTGGCAGTTATTCTTTGGTCTGTATGCAAGTCCAAAGGCCCCTTCAAATTTTCAAGAACGTAATTCTGTGATATCAGAAGGAAGGGGGAAGACTGTCCTTTAAAGACTGACCATTCCTCCCAACAATGCCCTAATACTGCTCCCAATCACACTAAAAATAAAAAATCTCCCCAATGCTATGAAGAATTTTTATTCACCATAAAAAAATCAAGATATATAATTTTTTATTGTTTTTTTTGTGCCACACTGCAAGGCTCTCAATATCTTAGTTCCCCGAGCAGGGACTGAACCCAGGTTGCCTGCATTGGAAGCTCATAGTCCTAACTACTGGACCGCCAAGCATAATTCCCCACGCTGATATACTTTTTATATACTTTATTTAGTTTACTTTTTATATACTTGATCAGTTCAGTTCAGCCACTCAGTCATGTCTGACTCTTTGCGACCCCATGAACTGCAGCATGCCAGGGCTCCCTGTCCATCACCAACTCCTGGAGTTTACCCAAACTCATGTCCATTGAGTCAGTGATGCCATCTGACCATCTCATTCTCTGTCATCCCCTTCTCTTCCTGCCTTCAATCTTTCCCAGCATCAGGGTCTTTTCAAATGAGTCAGCTCTTCGCATGAGGTGGCCAAAGTATTGGAGTTTCAACTTCAACATCAGTCCTTCCATGAACACCCAGGACTGATCTCCTTTAGGATGGACTAGTTGTATCTCCTTGCAGTCCAAGGGACTCTCAAGAGTCTTCTCCAACACCACAATTCAAAAGCATCAATTGTTCGGTGCTCAGCTTTCTTTATAGTCCAACTCTCACATCCGTACATGACCACTGGAAAAAACGTAGCCGTGACTAGACGGATGCTGACCCCAAATATTCCATCACAGGTATTATGTTTGATCTGGTTCTGCCTCCCTCCAGTCTGGTCTTCCCACTACAGCCTGTGTGGCTTGGACACAACGGGGACCGTTTCACACCTTGGATGGAAGGCCTGAAGAGCTTCTCTCTCCCCTCACTGTTTGAAGAGTGCCTGAAGTTGGTGTCTTAGATAGCCTAGAGAAGGCACACATCCCCAGTCCATCCTTTGCTATGCTATGCTATGCTAAGTCACTTCAGTCGTGTCCAACTCTGTGTGACCCCACAGACGGCAGCCCACCAGGCTCCCCGGTCCCTGGGATTCTCCAGGCAAGAACACTGGAGTGGGTTGCCATTTCCTTCTCCAATGCATGAAAGTGAAAAGTGAAAGTGAAGTCGCTCAGTCGTGTCCGACTCTTCGAGACCCCATGGACTGCAGCTTACCAGGCTCCTCCATCCATGGGATTTTCCAGGCAAGAGTACTGGAGTGGGGTGCCATTGCCTTCTCTGGTCCATCCTTTACCTGCGCCCAATTCCCTCTTGCATGGAAGTACAGAGTCTGCACATTCTGGATGGTCTCTGTTTTCACTCTCTTCTGTCTCTATTCCCTTTCTGCCAGACTCAGGGTCTTTGCTTGTCTCTGAAGAATTGAGACCGCTTTCCTTGTTGAGCACGGTGATACCAAGGAAATCCAGTGTCACCTTCTCTGGGAAGCCTCCCCAGTCTCCCTCCTGGTAGTCTGTCCCTGCTCCCCCAACCCTTGTAGTAACCATGATCCCTGGACACACTGCCTTGTTTTGCCTGGTTATCTGTCCCCACCATGGTCTATGAACCTCTGAAGGCAGCCAGCCATGTTCTGTGAACCAACTACATCCCCAACATCTACCACTCGCGTGGCACTGAAATCCTTCGCACTTAGCGAAGTGATGAACAAGTCTGGGAGGCTTTCACTTAAAGGAGCACCCAGGGCAGCACGCGTGTGTCTTCACCCTCCATGACAAGAGGTGGGGTGGGCGGTGAAGGAGAGACTGGGACTGTGTTCCTTCCCTAGCTGATCTCAGGCACCGGCTTCACACAGTCTTTGAGAGTCAGTGTGCAGCATCACTGCAACTCACTCCTCGAGTTATGGGCGCTGGCTCCACCCCTGGAGTCCATGCTAAACAGACCCCGGGAAACAGGAACAACGTTAGTGGTGAACACCGCTCTGGCCTCCCCACAACGTTCCCAGACCCTCCAGGCCTCTCGCCCGGTTGCTAGTGCCCAGAAACCAGTTTCAGCCACATTGCTCCGCACACAGGTTTCTTCTGATGTTCTCACCCTCTACTTTAACAGGGGTGCACACAGGTGCCTTATTTTTCAAGTATCGGATGCACTGTGAGACACTGACCTTGGCACTGATGGGCTTGGTAGGCAGAGACTATGGAGAAAGTTTGTGGAAGTAGAGTGGGTTCGGGTGTGTGTTTGAGAGACAGAGTGGGTGAGAGCGAGCAAACGCACCTGAGGAGGTAGAGCGGATGCTGGCTCATCTACAGAATAGAGGACAAAGCTCCAAGATGATTCTGGTTTGGGAGGCTCCTCAGCATCTCTCGCGAGTGACCATGGGTGTCAGGGTGGTGTCTTCTTTGAAGCTGGGAATGAGCAAGTGTGTTTGGAGGGACTGGAAAGAGTGGAAAAAAGGGGCTGTATTAGAGCTGAGTTCTGGAAAAGAACCATCATCCCATTCTCACCACTGAGAGATAACCTGTGATATCTCTGTGGTGTATTTTCTTTAGAATTGTGTGTGCGTGTGTGTGAGATACCATGTTGTACACACCCCTTCCCCTCAGTTTAGTCAAGAACATTATAAGCATCCTTTCATGTCATTAAGCATACCTTTATGCCTTAGTTCTTAGGGCTAGCCAACATTGTATTTTCTATTTTGTGTATGCTGTGTGTGCTCAGCTGCTCAGTCATGTCCGTGTCTGTGTGACCCCAGGGACTGTAGCCCACCAGGCTTCTCTGTCCATGGGATTCTCCAGGCAAGAATACTGGAGTGGGTTTCCATGCCCTCCTCCAGGGGATCTTTCCAACCCGGGGGCTGAACCTGCGTCTCTTTCCCTCTTCTGCATGGGCAGGAAGGTTCTTTATCACTGAGCCACCTGTTAGGACAGGACTATAATGTATTTTTCCTTCATCGTGTGATATTTAGGTTTGAACCAGTAAACCACATTAACAATTCCTGAGAAATAAAGATAGAATCCAGGTAAGAAAATAAAAGCTAATCTTTTTTTTTCCTTTTCCTCCGTGCTCAGTCTAGTTTCATTGGCTCGCAGGGGCCGACGGAGAGGCCTCGCACCTGGAACTTCAGGCCCTTCAGCAGCCTGGCTGTGTGGGGAGCACTGTACCGGGTTCCCCAACGCAATCAAGATGGCGGCGGGGGCCGTGTGCAGACGCTGCACGCGAGACTCGGGTCCAGAGCCTCGCGAGAACTCCGCCCCTTCCCGGCTGCCAGTCAAAGGGCCGCGCACAGCCTGTTGGGAGAGCGTGCGCTCTGGAGCTGGAGCTCGCATGTCGTATGTTTGTCGAAGACAGACTCTCGTTTGCTTTTTAAAGCAGCTGAGTCTCGTTCCATTGGCTCTGAGGACACCGGGCGGGAGGCCCCTGCTGGCGCCCCTCTTGGAAGGTAACCGGCCATTTTCTGTGTGTCACTGTGTACTACAGTGCAGTTTGGCATTTAAAAATAGTTAATTACCAAACGGAATGGTGTTGGGAAAAGGCTTAGTGAATAGTCATGCTTTTTATTTCTTGCCCTTTTCATTGTCATCATTGGTTCATTTGGGAGTGTTGTTCTCTTGGCCCCGATCCCATGGGAAGTGTTTGGAGAGCAAAGACTGCTCCTCGTTCTGCCCTTGAGGTGCCCCGACATCAGGACGACACAGACCACGTGATGGGCACCCAGTCGGGGAGGTGAGGTGTGACGTGTCACTGATGGGTACGGCACCTTGAGCATTCATCACGGTTTGTTGTTGTTGTTTCTAATTAAGATGTAGGTTATTGAGATGCTTGTTTTTTTGTTAGTTTGTTTGGGGTTTCTTTGGGGGCCACATTTCGAGGCCTGTGGAATCTTAGTTCTCCCACCAGGGATCGAACCCGGACCGTTGGCAGTGAAAGTGCGGAGTCTTAACCACTGGATCTCCAAGGAATAGCTGATAACTTTTTATTGTACATAGGTCTGCTTTAAAGTGTGTTTATATCATAAATGGCTCTATGGATTTTCACCCACTTGAACAAGCCTGAGTGACCATCCACCAGATAGTGACCTAGACTATTTTAGAACCCCAGAAACTCCTCTGGTACCCTCTTACACTCCACGCATTAGCTTCTGTTTGGTTCTGTATTGTTTTGCTTTGTGGTCATTGTAGGTGCTTTTGTTTTTATTTCTTTTTTCAGATTCAACCTTAGGAAATGGAATCTTGCCTATAGCACTGGAAGAGCAAGCCCTCCTCATCGCGTGTGGAGGAGGGGGGGGGGGAAGCTGTTGATGCAAATGCAAAAAGGCATAACCTTAATAATAACCAAAAAAAAGTAAGGCATTTAGGAGAGCTGATGAGATGCAGTTGGAGGGTAAGAGCATTTACAAGAATGTCATCCTTTGAACTTCTTAGTTCAGACCTCTGCAGGAGAAAATTTATTCTTGGCATTATCTGGCCCCTGTGTTTAGTAGTCTATCATACATTCATTTCTTTTTCATTCTTCATTCTTTCCACCCAGCAAATATGTTGATTGATTGCCTTCTTCAGGTCTTAGACCAATTGTGCTGCTGGAGAGAGAGTAGGATTCAGAATCAATAAAGCCCCTGCCCTCAGGGACTGACAAATAAATAAGAAAAGCATTGTTCTTGTGTTAGTCACTCAGTCCCATCCAACTCTGTGCAACTCCGTGGAGTGTAGGCCACCAGGCTCCTCTGTCCATGGGATATTCCAGGCAAGAATACTGGAGTGAGTTGCCATGCCCTCCTCCAAGGGATCTTCCCGACCCAGGGATTGAACCCAGGTCTCCTGCATTGCAGGTGGGTTTTTTTTTTTTTTTGCTGTCTGAGCCATGGAGGAAGCCCAAGAAAAGCATATTACATGTCAGATGGGTGCAGTGCTACCTGGAGAGGACCGGGAACACCAGCAAGTGGCCCTGTTTCCTGCAGGCAGGCAGAGGAGGACCTCCTGCAAGGGAGGCCTTTAGAAGAGGCAGATCCAGGAATAGTGTTCCAGAAAGAGGCCCCAGCAAGGGCAGAGACTCTGAGGCTTGAGCTACCAGGTGTACCTGAGGAGTGGGAAAGTGAAAGTCACTCAGGCGTGTCCGATTCTTTGCGACCCCATGGACTGTAGCCTGCCAGGCTCCTCTGTCCATGGATTTCTCCAGGTAAGAATACTGGAGTGGGTAGCCATTCCTTTCTCCAGGAGATCTTCCCCACTCAGGGATCGAACCCAGATCTTCCGCACTGCAGGCGGATTGTTCACCACTGAGGAATGGGAAGGAGACCCAAATGATTGGAGCCAGAGGATCAAGAGGAGGAGCCTGGATGTGAGGTTAGGTTGTGTTTTATTTTTATTTTTTGTATTGAGTCTACTGTATGGCTAAGATTTCTCCTACGGGGCAGGAAATATGATATCAGGATGTTCTAGTTGTGCCTTAAGTGTGACAGCACAAAGAGGAGTAACTGTGATTCATTTTGGGGGCCTAAGTGTGTTTCACAGGCGGGTGGAGGGCCTTGTGGGTGGTTGTGACGCCTCTGTGTTTACTCTGGCGGCCATGGGAGCCATGGGGGTTGGGAGCATAAGGTATACATGTCCTGGACTAGATGACAAAGACCATGCTGACTGCGATTGAGGTGTTATGAGGGTGAGAAGGCAACCAGGAAAACCAGTTTGGAGGCTAGTGGGGCTTCCCTTGTAGCTCAGCTGCTAAAGAATCCGCCTGCAATGCAGGAGACCTGGGTTTGATCCCTGGGTTGGGAAGATCCCCTGGCGAAGGGAAAGGCTACCCGCTCCAGTATTCTGGCCTGGAGAATTCCATGGACTATACAGTCCATGGGGTCACAAGGAGTCGGACATGAGTGAGCGACTTTCATTGCACTTCACTTCACTTCAGCACTCCAGAGAGGACCTTCGTGGTCCAGTGGCTAAGAGTCCAATGCAGGGGGCCCAGGTTTGATCCCTGGTCAAGGAACTAGATTCCACGTGCCGCAATTAAGAGATCCGTGTGCCACAGCTAAAACGCACTGCCACATCAGTAAATATTAAAACAGACAAACAAACAACACTCCAGAGGAGAGGAGATCCCCCTCCCTGTTATTTATTATTGTTTAACAGACCACCCCTACATTTGTGCCTTACAACAGCAGTAGTTTATTATTTCTCATGGTTCTGCGGGCTGCTCAGGCAGTTCTTTTGCATCACAAGTGTCAGCTGGGTCATATTTTCCTCCAGCTTTGCAGGCCTAGTAATTTTTTTTTTTAAACCGTTCACCCATATACATTTGACCTTGTTGGGTATGAGGTGTTTTTATGCTTCCATGAATATTCTCAAGCTTTGTTCTGTGATGCAGTTAAATGACCTGGAAATAGTTTGATCCTTTCAGGTCTTGCTTTTAAGATTTGTTCTCCAAGATCAGAGCAGTGTTTAGCCTCCAAGGCTAATTATTCCTTGCTACTGAGGCAAGACCCTTCTGAGTATCCTGCCCATTGTCTGGGAATTGTGCGGTTGTCCAGTCTGGTTGTATGAGCCCTGCTGTTTATGTGTGCTGTGCAAAGTTGCTTCAGTTGTGTCTAACTCTGTGCACCCCTATTGACTGTAGCCCTCTAGGCTCCTCTGTCCACAGGATTCTCAGACAAGAATACGAGAGTGGGTTGCCATACCCTCCTCCAGGGGATCATCCCGACCCAGGGATCGAATCTGTGTTTCTGTGTCTCCTGCATTGGCGGGCCAGTTCTTTACCATTAGCGTCACCACTGCAATCCAGGGTGGTTCTCTCTGAAGTCTCGTGAAGTTTCTTCTGGTGTGTGTGCTGATCAGTAGTCAACTGATGACTCCACATGGGTCCCTTCTCTCTGGAGTTCTGTCTCCCCACCCCACTCCTGTCTCTGGTACCCTGCCCTTTGAACTTGGCTGCTTCAGTCTTCCGGGCCTATCAGCTCCATCTGTTCAGCTCAGAGAGTCCGTCCTGCTCCTCCTGGAGCCTCCCCCTCCAAACATGTTGACTTTGAGATGCTTCTTAATCATCCCAGAGATTCCTTGAAATGTTTTCTGGAAGAATCCATCACAACACCCAGACTTCTCGGTTCAAGGTGAGTCAAAGACTCAGGTGCATCTCCTGTTACATTGTCTACCAAGGGATTGCCTTGACATTTGAGATCTGACTTGGGGCTCAGTCTGGTCACTGTAACTCCTTAAATTATTTCACGTACTAGGTCTTTGATCTGGTTGATTAGCCTCAAAAATTTAGCTTTGTTTCTTCCCTGTTCAGCTGAAGGAAAACATACATTGGTGATTTTGGTTATTCCTTACTTTCAGTATAGATCAGACTTCCCTGGTGATCCAGTGGTTAAGACTGTGCTCCCATTGCAGGGGCCCGGGTCTGATCCCTGGTCAGAAAACTAGGAGCTTCCCGGTGGCTCAGTGGTAGAGAATCTGCCTGCCAGTGCAGGCAACTTGTGTTCGATCTCTGGGTTGGGAAGATCCCCTGGATAAGGAAATGGCACTCCACTCCGGTATTCTTGCTTGGAGAATCCCACGGACCGAGGAGCCTGGTGGGCTGTGGTCCATGGGGTCACAGAGTTGGACACGGCTGAGCACGGAGCACAGGGAAGTCCATCCCACACGCCGCAACTAAAGAGTTTGCGTGCTGCAGTGGCGATCGGCAGTCCTGTGTGCAGCAGCTAAGGCCTGGTGCGGCCACATAAATAAATAAAAATAAATGTTGTAGTAATAAATCTACTTGAAAGAGGCTTTGTTTTTAACCAGTGGACCGCAGTGCTATTTGTTAGTAGTAGGGATTTCCATGGTGGCTCAGTGGTAAAGAATCTGCAATGCAGGAGACCCGGGTTTGATGCCTGGGTCAGGAAGATCCCTTGGAGGAGGGTATGGCTACCCACTCCAGTGTTCTTGCCTGGAGAATCCCATGGACAGAGGGGCCTGGCGGGCCACAGTCTATGGGGTCACAAAGAGTTGGACACGGCTGAAGCGACTGAACACAAATAGTTAAAGTACTGGCATTGGTAGATGACATAGTCTTAAAAATATTGGTTAGAAAGTATTTAAGGTATTCTTATATCAGTCTCACTCACTTCTGCAGAAGCCAAGACTCTTGTTTGCAAATTATGGAAACGTCAAACTAGCATAAGCAAAAGTCCGAAAAGAAATCCCCTTACAAAACTGAAACTTAGAGGCTCATACAGCTCCAGAGCTTAAGAGCTGAAGAGGCAGGGCCTGATTCCAGCCAGGTCTTCAGGTGTCTCTCCCTCTTAGTTCTGCTTGCCTCTCCCCGTCTTCATTCTCAGTCTGCCGGGACCAAGTTTCTGTTGGCCTTCAGGTTTTGATCTCAGAGGGAAACAGAGAACATGTCCCCCAACACGACCCTGCTTGGTGTGGGGTCAGGAGGAGGTCAGGGCCCCAGGGCGATGGGACCAGAGCGGGATTTCTCGTCCCTGGCAGCACTGGTACCCTGGGCCCTACAGCTCTTTGCTGGGGGCTGTCCTGTGCATCGTCGGACCTCTAACAGTGCCCCTGGCCTCTATCTACTAGATGCCAGTGCTCAGGATCACCAAAAATAACTCCAGATATTGCCAGACATCCCTCAGTGGGCAAAGTCACCCCTGTGGAGAACCAGTTCTATGGAGCGAGAGTAGTTTTCTACGGGAGGAGATGCCGGGCTGGGAGAATAGGCCTGTGACCCATCCCTGTGTGCTTTCTGAGCAGAATAGAAGGAGGTGGACCAGTTGTTGGGATCTACTAATGTACTGTGAGGCTTCTCTGGTGGCTCAGACAGTAAAGTGGCTGTCTACAATGCGGGTGACCTGGGTTCGATCCCTGGGTCAGGAAGATCCGCTGGAGAAGGAAATGGCAATCCACTCCAGTACTATTGCCTGGAAAATCCCATGGACAGAGGAGCCTGGTTGGCTACAGTCCATGGGGTCGCAAAGAGTTGGACACGACTGAGCGACTTCACAATTCAATTCAATCAGTACTGTGAACCACTGATAGGTGTGATTTAGTGCAGTGCTTTAACTTGGAAAATCATCTTGTGACAGGGTTTATAAAAACTCGGGACTATCTGTGAACATGTTTGAGATATATGAAAGCTACGGCAGGATCAGAAAAAAAACAGAAACTAAGGCTGAGACATGGAGCAAGGTCTAGTTTCTTTTATTGTATTTGTTTTTTGGCCCGTAGCTTATGGGATTTTAATTCCTCCACCAGTGATCAAACCCAGGCCCCAGGAAGTGGAAGTGCAGAGTCCTAACCACTGGACCACCAGAGGATTCCCATACCCAGGTCTGTTTTGACTCAGTCTTGTACTAGAGGCATGATCTTTCTTATTTATGTAAGCTCCCTTAATCCTGGACTTTCTCCAGTATAAAAGATAATTAATGATACCAGACGACAAAACAATTAATGATATTATATGAAGGGCCTGGATAAACTCTAAGCCGCATGCAAATTGGAGGTATTATTTAAATGTACTCTTCAACTAATTGAACACGGAAGCTACTTGGGTGACGAGTTTGCAGAACAGCGCGTCAGGTGTGTTTTCGTGGTTTGTCCTGTGACTGTGGAGCACTGTACTCTCTTTCTTATTCACTCTCACTTTTCCCTCCCGCTTGCCTTCTCTCCCTCCTCTCTCTCCTTTTTGGCTTCTTGGTTAATCTAGAGATGTCAATGTTATAAGGAAGGGGACAGTTATTTTTTTACTTTGTAGTATGTTCCAAGAGGCAAAGAATTGCTCACCTCAGAATTATGTCTATTCTGTACTTGCTGCTTAAAAAAAAGAAGAAGGAATAACATTTCCAGTTCACTGAGCTAACATTGAGCCCTTGGAATGATCCTAACCTTGTGAAGGCTGACTTTTATGTCCCCACCGTACACGGTGTGTGTGTTTTCAGCTTTCTGGCTCTGTTCCACCTTGGTAATAACCCAGCTGGTTAATTCAGTGGGATTTAAGCTTCTGGTCCTTGTCTGAAAAAATTAGAAATTGCCAGAAAACATTTGAACGAGTCACGGAACCCAGTTGTAGTCAAGGGTAGACTGTCTCCCAGAGACAAACGCCCTAACCCACGTCAGAGGCAGGGGCTCAATGATTCCTCTCTGAAAGGGCCCTCACAGTCACTATGTACTCCCCAAGTGAAAGAGAGAAAATTCACCTCTTGATCTAAACCAGTTGTAGGAAAATTTCAGAGTGTCATCTCTTGGAGCAAATATTGTCTGACTTCTGGATTAGATTCGTGATTTATTACACAAGACCGTCTTTTGAGTTTGGGTGAAGAATGTCGTGTTCGTTCCTCTTCTGTTTGTAGAGACAGGCTTTCGTGGATGGCGTCTCTTGTGATCACTATCAGTGGGTCATTTTTCATATTCTTGTTTCAAATCTAACAATTGCTGAAATGAACGCATACCTTTCTCAACCAGTAAAATATCTCCTGAAAGATGGCTTTCTTCTCAGAAGAAAGCTTTGGAATCTTGCAGAGAAAGTCACCATTCTTTAAGTCAGAGGCTACACTAATAATCACGATTTACATGTGAATAGTATAAACTACAGGAAATCAGAGAGAGAGGGAGGGAGGGAGGCAGAAGAAAATTTTATTATGTACTTGGCTAGGAGTCTTCGAGTGTTTATAGTCTGGGAACGGATACTGTGAAAGCCTTTCTGTCGTTAGGGAGAGCCCACGCTCCCACCGCACCCCCCATCCTCAGTCCTTGCTTTGGAGTCAATGCCCTTCCTATACTCAGTAGGGTTAGGGCAGATGCTGGTGTTGTTTTTCCCCTCCTCGGCATATTTCTACAGCTGGAAACTACGGAAGCAAAGAGGCTGATTAATTGCCTTCTACCTAAGTACATTAATACTATTCTCTTTGCATCTTCCAACAGTTTCTGTTTTAAGGACCTATTTCCTTTCTAATGAAATTTCAGTATGACCCTCTTGTGTGAATGCATCTTTCCGGGCCTTTTGGGGTTTCCTTTACCAGCGTTGTTACTTCGACCAGAGAGCTTATATCTGTGGACTGCTGCAGGCACGTGAACTGCGGGTAAGATAGAGATGAGATGTATGTGAAAGATACAAACACATGTCATCAAACACACTTAGTTTTCCATTCATGGGGTATAGACTTGGTCTTTCCAACTGCTTTTAAGTTTTGAAGGGCCAGTCAACAGAATAATAACCCAAATCATTCTTCTTATTTTAGGGATTCTGAGAATTCTGGCCACAACCTAATTTTTAAAAGCATAACGTATTAGTGATTAGAACAGATTTTTTCCCAGGACTTTTCGAGGTAACTCCTCCCTAAATGATGGCTCAGAAGTGTCAGTCAGTCTCAGGAGCTGACCATTAAGCCACTGGCCACGCTTCTGTTTTTAAGAATCACTAGGAAAAACTGGAAGCAATTTTACAAAATAAAGGAAATACTCTGTTCTTTTTTTTTCTTGTGGGGAATGAGAAGAGACAGAAACTTTGATTCATGTATAGCCAAGATCTGGGCATAAAACAAATACAGTAGAACTCTTTCCTAAGTGGTGGTCACAGTCTTAATTCCCAGAGTCTGGTCTCCATCAGGGTTTCAGTGTGTGGGGCTTGCTGTCAACCGCACGGCGTGGTCTGTGACGTATCCAGGGCTCCCTGAGTGTGAAAGCAGAAACCCTGAAACTGTTTCATTGATTGGAATCCACTAAATAGCTCCTGAGTCATGTATACAATTCCATTGTTCCAATAGCAAACATTGAGTCCTTTGTCAAGTTTAATCAAAATGCAGTGACCTGTGGCCACTGTGGATGATGGGACCCACCAACAAACCGCTCTGTGACTGCGCACCTGACATTCTAAGGGCTTCCTGATGATCAAAGTTCAGCTACTCTTTATAGCTTCAAGACTTGCACTGCTTCACGTGGTGTTTATTTTCATTTCCCCTGGGCAGAACTCTCTAGTCTGGGCTTAAGTTTTTATACCATACTTTTGAGAGGGCCTCAGATTACCGTATCACAGTGATAGCAGTACTCTTAACACGGAAGACTTTATAAGTCTCTCTGCCCCGTTGAACCACTACTGTGCATTTATTTTGTAGATGCAGAAAACACAATTATTGTTTGGAATAGAACTAGGCCTTGGGGACCCGAGGCTCTAATTGTCCTCACCCCCATCATCACCATCCATGGGTTTTATCAGAATTAAATAAAAATGAATGATGTGGTTGTCAGTAGGCACAGGGAAAGGAAACTCTATCTGTAAGCTCTTTGCTACTTGTGCCTACACAAGAGTGTTCTCTGATTTGTGACTGTTTATAAGAGAAAATCATTATTCTTGGCTGCTAAGTCTCTGGAAGTCATTCGTTTGAGGAGGCACAAAATATTTCACCTGTTTTTATTCCCTCAGTTTTCCTATGAATATTCATTCAGTATTTTGGCTGATAATACAGTGAAAGAGCAGGTTCTATGCAGTTCTTTTTGGAATCAAGCTTTATCTACTTCTTTGGATAATTAAATATTCCTTCCTCAGAAAGGCCTACCACAAGCAGCCTAAAATACTGCCAGCGCCTCCCATCTCTCTCCATTTTCTTGCCCCGATTCACTTTTTCTTCAAAGCACTCATCAGTACAGGGTATTGTGCTAACACCTGTATTTATCTGTTAGCTTATAAATCCCTAGAACAGGGCCACCCAACAGAAGCCAATGCAAAGCACATAGGACATTGAAAATGTACCAGGAAACACACTCTGAAGCTAAAAAGAAACAGGTGAAATTAATTATAACAATGTTACAGACACAGGCCCCTGGACTCTTTAATTAAGAGAAACCGGGGGACTTCCCTGTGGCCTGGTGGCTGAGACGTGGCACTCCCAGTGCAGGGAGCCTGGGCTCGATTCCTGGTCAGGAACTAGATTGCACACGCCACGGAGAAGATCGAAGATCTGGTGGGTGCGACTGAGACCAGGTGCAGCCAGACACAATAAATAAATATTAAAAAGATAGAAAAGAAATCGAGAATTCCAGCCAAGGCTGTATCAGGGCTTGCGCCGCAGCACGAGGGAGTAAGAACAAAAAATAGGTGCCTCTGGAGAGGAGCTGCCTGGCCCCTTCCATGGGGGTAAGTGGGATAATGATTCGGTGGGCCCATCTGGAGAGGAGCTCCCTGGCCCCTTCCGTGGAGGTAAGTGGGGTAACGATGCGGTGGGCCCATCTGGAGAGGAGCTGCCTGGCCCCTTCCGTGGAGGTAAGTGGGGTAACGATGCGGTGGGCCCATCTGGAGAGGAGCTGCCTGGCCCCTTCCGTGGAGGTAAGTGGGGTAACGATGCGGTGGGCCCATCTGGAGAGGAGCTGCCTGGCCCCTTCCGTGGGGGTAAGTGGGGTGATGATGGGGTGGGCCCATGGGTGGGGCCGGAGGCGGAGTGCAGGTGATCTGCACACGCACGGTGGTGCCAGTGTGCCAGGGCCATGGGCAGCCCCTGCCTCTGCTGCTGGCGCCTCCGGAACGGCAGTGGGCTGTGGTCTTCCTATATCCGGTTCTTCAGATTTGCTCCAGCAGCCCATGCACGCAGTTGTTTTCCATCCCTTTGTATTCTGTTGCCCAAGGAGATGTGAGCCCAAGACCCTACACTAGATGGTCCCAGTCTAGCTCAACAATATGTTTTATTAAACGCAATACATCTATAATATATGACATAATACATGATATAACATACGACAGAGGTCCCTATAGTTAAAGCTGTGGTTTTTCCAGTAGTCGTATACAGATGTGAGACTTGGATCATAAAGGATGGGCACTGAAGAATCGATGCTTTTGAACTGTGGTGTTGGAGAAGACTCTTGAGAGTCCCTTGGACTGCAGAGAGATCCATCCAGTCCATCCTAAAGGAAATCAACCCCGAATATTCATTGGAAGGACTGATTCTAAAGCTGAAGCTCCAAAACTTTGGCCACATGATGCAAAGAGCCAACTCACTGGAAAAGACCCTGATGCTGGGAAAGATTGAAGGCAGGAGGAGAAGGGGATGACAGAGGATGAGATGGTTAGATGGCATCACTGACCCAAAGGATATGAATTTGAGCAATCTCTGGGAGATAGTAAAGGACAGGGGAGCCCGGAGTGCTGCAGTCCATGGTGTCACAAAGAGTCAGACACAACTTAACAATAAACAAAGTCCATAGTATTACCGCCTCAATATTATATTGAACATCCAGTCACTTCAAATCAATATAAAGTGATTGCTAATGCTTCTGCTGCTAAGTCGCTTCAGTCGTGTCCAACTCTGTGTGACCCCACAGATGGCAGCCCACCAGGCTCCTATGTCCATGGGATTCTCCAGGCAAGAACACTGGAGTGGACTGCCATTTCCTTCTCCAGATTGCTAATGAGATACTTTAAATTCATTTTTTGGACCAAGTCTTCAGAATCTGGTGTCTGTCTTTTTTTTTTAACTGTTCATTTATTTTTAATGGATTGATGATTGCAGCATCTGTTTTATACTCTCAGGCCCTCTCAGTCCCAACTGCCACCTTTCACGTGCTCAAGGGCCGCGTGTGACTTGTGGCTGCCCTGCTGAACTGCCTGGGTCTGGGGTATAACCTCCAGATGGTTAGTGACTTTGCTTTGTTCACTAGAGAAAATAATTACTAAGCACACCCTAAGTGCATGGTAGATAGTCAGTGAGATGGCAAGTGAACACTGAATGCGTAAGGACCACGACTGCTCAGCCAAAGGTCTGAGTGTTAGAATGTCATCGGCATGCTGCAACACCCCTGGGTTTCTCTTTTTCCTCTCATTTCCCTCTTGCCTGCCTCTCCAAGAATATCAGAATGCAAGAAAAGTCACTGTGATCATTTATTCCACCCCTGACCTACTTTTGCTGGGAAAAGCCAAAGGCTCTATCCCATGACTCTTCCACCCGCCCACTCCTCAGAATGGGTCCATTCAAGTCCCTTTTCTGCCTGTTTCCTCTCCTCTTAGTTCTGTGCCCCCTCCCTTTAATTAGTTCTCAAGCTGCCTCATAAGCAGTGGTTCATAGCATTTTTAAAAAGAGCTGACTCATTGGAAAAGACCCTGATGCTGGGGAAGATTGAAGGCGAAAGTAGAAAGGGGCAGGAGAAGGTGAGATGGTTGGATGGCATCACTGACTCAGTGGACATGAATCTGAGCAAACTCTGGGAGAATGTGGAGGGCAGAGGAGCCTGGCGTGCTACAGTCCATGGGGTCGCAAAGAGTCAGACACAACTTAGAGTCGGAACAAAACAACCAATCCCTTGATATTTGGGCAACACCTCCTTCTTTCTGTTCCTCCTGTCAAGTCCAGTAAATAAAACACCCCTTGGGCGCCTTCTTTGGGCCAGATGCCCCAGAAGTAGGCCGCGCACGTTCACCTCAGGGCCGAGTGGACACTGGTCCTGCCGGAGTTCCTTTTGGTCCGGGGTGGGGGACGTCACACAGTCCCTACAGTGATGACACAGAGTGTCATTCGGGAGGCTCTGGAAAAAGACAGGGTTCAAATCCTGGTGCTGACACTACCAGGCATCTGGGCTTGAGCTGGTCACAGTACAGCTCTGTGCCTTAGTTTTCTCATCTGTAAAATGGCGCTGATAGAAGTATGTACCACATAGTGTTGTTGGGAGGATTCAGTTATGTACAGGCAGGTGGGATTGAGAGAAAAAAATGATCCACAGGCCTGCCTGAACATGCGCTCAGTCATGTCCAGCTCTTTGCGACCCTGTGGACTGTAGCTCACCAGGCTCCTCTGTCCGTGGGGTTTCCCGGGTAAGAATACTAGAGTGGGTTGCCATTCCCTACTCCAGGGGATCTTCCCGGCCCAGGGATCGAACCTGGGTCGCCCGAGACTCCGTGCATGGGAAGGTGGATTCTTTACCAGAACTGCCTGGGAAGCCCTGTGTACAGGCGTGCCGCGTTTTACTGTGCTTTGCTGTCTGTACTTTACAGATTTGCATGCTGTACAGATTGAGGCTTGAGGAAGGCCAGCGTCAGAGTGTGTTGCTGTTGCTTTTCCAGCAGCATCTGCTCACTTCACGTCTGTGTGTCATGTTTGGTAATCCTCACGCTATGTCAAACTTTCTCATCACCATATCTGACACAGTAACCAGTCATCTATGACATTCCTACTATGATTCGCCGATGGCTCAGATGATGGTTAGATTTCATAGCAATCAAATATTTTTTAAGTATTTCAAAATTAGGGTATATACATTGTGTTTTAGACATACGGTATTGCACACTTGTGTAAACATAACTTCTACATGCGCTCGGAAACCAAAGGATTCACGTGACTCACTTATTGCCATGTTTGCCTTGTTCCAGTGATCTGGAGCTGAATTCGCAGCATTTCTGAGGCCCTGTGTATGTCTTCGTTGCATGATTATACTCTTGTAAAGAGAGGACCTAGGATCATTGCCAACTGCGGTTAAGAGACAGGCAGAGCTGATTTACTAGACTTACTAGAAGGGTATCTGGCATTAGCACATTTCTAAGTGTTGGATAGTATTGTCGTTGCCAGCGCTGGAAGATGTCCCTTCGGGGCGGTGCAGGGAGCACAGCAGCACAGACGGCAGAGGGTCAGGGGTCGTTCCCGGGAGGATACGGCATCGAAGTGCGGCCTGGTGACGGATTAAGGGGGCGGGAGGGACCGCACTCGTGAAGACCTGGAAGTAAGCATTCTTACGGCAGTTTGAGGAACTGAAAAAGTTTGAAATGCCTACGCCGAAAGCCCAAAGGCCTCTGAGGGCCAGGTGGAACACGTTAGGGTGAGCCGTGAAACTGCTGGTGTCGGCTCTTGCCAAACTGAAAATGGCAGTTACTTAGGGTTTAGCAGAACAGTACGGCTGCGGTGAAAAACGAGTTGCTCAGTCGTGTCCAGCTCTCTGTGACCCCATGGACTCGACAGTCCGTGGAATTATCCAGGCCGGGGCAAGGTAGCCATCCCTTCTCCAGGGGACCTCCCCAACCCAGGGCTCGAACCCAGGTCTCCCACACTGCAGGGGGATTCTTTACCAGCTGAGCCACCAGGGAAGCCCAAGAATACTGGTGTGGGTAGCCTATCCCTTCTCCAGAGGATCTTCCCATCCCCGGAATTGAACCAGGGTCTCCTGTGTTGCAGGCAGATTCTTTACCAACTGAGCTGTGAGGGAAGCTGTGTATAAACAGCAGAAACAAACCAGGACTTGAGCGAGCTCCTGACACACGGCATGTCTTGGGACCCTGGGTCTCACCGGCACATGGTGCCCCTGGGCTGGGGGGCTCGTGGCGGGGCACCGGGGCCCGGGGCTGGGGCGTGGCTGCTGCAGCTGCCCTGCAGGGTGACCTGTGCTCCTCGGCCGCGCTAGAGTCCAAAGACGCAATTTTGACAGGTTGCCTTTCGACTTTGAAAATGGTAGCTCAGATTTTTTCTAAAGATTTTTTTGATGTGGACCAATTAAAAGTCTTTGTTGAATTTGTTAACAGTCTTGCGTCTGTTTTATGGTTTGGTTTTTTTGGCTGAAAGGCATATGCGATCTTGGCTCCCAGACCAGGAATTGAACCTGCGCCCCCTGCATTTAAAGGAGGTCATAACCATTGGCCCACCAGGGAAGCCCCATTAGCTCCAACTCTGGGGAGGGACACAAGGTAGGGACCAAAGCATTTGTTGACTGAATGTGGCTCTGTAACTACTGCTGCTGATCTGTTGCCTGAGTTTAGACAGGGTGGGGGTGGGGCAGGAACGAGGCAGGACTTTTGAGCCCAAGATTTTCTTTTCAGTTTAGTCGCTCAGTCATGTCCCACTCTTTGTAGCCCCCTGGACTGCAGCACGCCAGGCTTCCCTGTCCATCACCAGCTCCCAGAGTCTGCTCAAACCCATGTCCATCGAGTCGGTGACACCATCCAACCATCTCATCCTCTGTCGTCCCTTCTCCTCCCACCTTCAATCTTTCCCAGCATCGGGGTCTTTTCAAATGCGTCAGTTCTTCGCATCAGGTGGCCAAAGTATTGGAGCTTCAGCTTCGACATCAGTCCTTCCAACAAATATTCAGGACTGATC
Organism: Bos indicus; assembly: GCF_029378745.1. Taxonomy (NCBI): domain Eukaryota; kingdom Metazoa; phylum Chordata; class Mammalia; order Artiodactyla; family Bovidae; genus Bos; species Bos indicus. The sequence goes on from NC_091772.1 coordinate 81,359,465, forward strand.
TTTAGGACAGACTGGTTGGATCTCCTTGCAGTCCAAGGGACTCTCAAGAGTCTTCTCCAACACCACAGTTCAAAAGCACCAGTTCTTTGGCGCTCTGCCTTCTTTCTGGTCCAACTCTGACATCTATACATGACCACTGGAAAAACCATAGCTTTGACTAGAAGGACTTTGTTGGCAAAGTGATGTCTCTGCTTTTCTTTTAAGAAGTGAATTATTGAATGTTTCCCCCACTTTCTCTGGCCCTGCCTGCTGCCATCTCTATTCAAAATCGTTTCCTCTGAAGCCGTCCAGTGGCTTCCCCACTCTGTACTGAAAGTAAGGCCAGGGGTGCCAGGGCCAGCCACCTGAGGAACTAAAAGTAACACCTTTTTCCAGCTAAGAAACTTGGGCGAGCACAGCCGCGTCCCGCCGCGCTCAGCCGGCCTGAGTCCGGAGCTCAGTTTCTCTGCTGAGGGTGGTGCTCCCCAGGCTGTGTGCTGACCAGCTGTGCGGCTCTGTCCTGTGTCTCCTGCTTCCTTCAGGGGCTGCTCTAGAATTTGCGGTGCACACCTGTACACACACATTTTTACACACGCGTTTACATTGATCCAAGTCCACTTGCCTTTCCTTTTTTTTGTGGACCGTTTTAACAGTCTACATTGAACTTATTACAGTGTTGCTTCTATTGTTTCTGTTCTGGATTTTTTTGGCCATGAGGCCCATGGGATCTTAGCCCCCTGACCAGGGGTCGAGCCAGCACCCCCTGCACTGGAAATCAAAGTCTTTCCTGGGAAGTCCCCAAGTGCACTTTCAAATAACAGTAGGCCACTTCACAGGGAGTGCGGTACCTTTGCAGACGTAATCCAGATTCCTCCCTCATCTCTTGCGTCCCCATCACTGGCATCCTGTTCGCTTATCCATAAGTATGCATACACACACACACATACACGCAGGCGTATATAACTGAATACACGGCTGCTGTATATGACTGAATACATGGCTGCTGTTATTAGTTTAAATAAGCAGTTATCAGATCAGTAAAGAGTAAGAACAATAACATTCTTCTACCTTCACTTACCCCTCCTCTTTTGCGCTTCCTTCTTTATGTAGATCTGAGTTTCTGACCTGTTCTCCTTCTCCCCAGAGAAGCCGATTTTAACAGGTCTCGCAAGTCTGGTCTGCTGGCGACAAATCTCAATTTTTGTTTGTCTGAGAAAGTCTTCATTTTTCCTTCACTTTTGAAGGATCATTTTGCCCAGAACAGAATTCTCAGTTGGTCTTTTTTTCCTCTCTCTCTCAAGCTTTTAAGTATTTCCCTCCACTCTTTTTGAGTGTTGGTTTCTGAGAAGTCATAGATCATTACAGTCTCTGCCCATGAGTAAAGTGATTTTCCTTCTAACCTCTTTCAGTATTTTTTCCTTTATTTTTGATATTCTACCATTTAAGTATGACATGCCTAGGGCTTCCCAGGTGGCTTAGTGGTGAAAGAATCTGCCTGCCAGTGCAAGAAGATTTAGGAGACCGGGGTTCGATCCCTGGGTTGGGAAGATCCTCAGGAGAAGGAAGTGGCCACCCACCCCAGTATTCTTTGGAAAATCCCATGGACAGAGGAGCCTGGTGGGCTCCATGGGGTCGCAAAGAGTTGGGCATGATTGAGCACGTACATAAAGATGTAGTTACACTAAGTGAAGAAATAAGGTGTAGCCTGGACATAGGCATTTATCCTGCCCAATGTCTCTGAGCCTCCTGGATCTCTGCTTTAGTGTCTGACATTAATTTGGGGGAAATTCCCAGTTGTTTGTGCCTCAGGTATTTCTTCTGTCGCTTTCACTCTTTCTTCTCCTTCTGGGATTCCCCTTACACCTTGTCACACTTTTTCTAGTTCTCCCACAGCCGTTGGGCATTCCACTCTGGTTTTTAAATTATTTTTTGTTTTCAGTAACTGCTTTTTGGTTTATGAGTGTTCTGTTGATATATCCTCAAGGTTGGAGATGACTTTTCTCAGCCATGTCCAGTCTACTAGGATACCAATTAAAGACAGTCTTCCTTTCTGTTGCAGCATTTTCTATCTCTAGCGTTTCCTTTAATTCTTAGATTTTCTCTCTCTCTGCTCATATTTCCCATCTGTTCCTACATGCTGTCTCCCCAGGAGACTTCTCAGCGTCTTAATCCTTGTTGTTTTAAATTCCCGGTCTAAGAATTCCAACATCCCTGCCACATCTGAGTCTAGTTCTCATGCTTGCTCTCTCTCTCCAAACTGTGGGTTGTTTTTTTTTAATTTAGTATGCCTTGCGATTTTTTCTGATGGCCTGACGTGATGTACGCGGGAGAAGGAACTGCTGCAGGTTTGGCAGTGTGAGGGGAGGGGAGAGGAGCGCTGTATTCAGCTCCGAGCCTCTGGTGCCCCTGTGCGGTGAACCCCACAGTGCTTCTCACCTCATCATCCTTAGCTGCAGCAGGTGGCTCGAGTGGGCAGGAGCTGGGTATTTCCCTTCCTCCACGTGGAGAGCCACGGGGGCCTGGAGTTAGGTATTCTCCTTCTCCTAAGTCAGTGCAGTTCTCATAAAACCGCAGCGATGAAGTCCTGGTTGAGCAATCTCTCCTGAGGGTGGCGCGTGCTCTGAGGGACGGACGCTGTAGCCTGTTGCAGACTGCCTCTTCTTCCCCTCCCCTGCTTGGAGCACGAGGGGACTTTTCCCTGATACTCACTGTGAGAACCTGGTCAGGAAATCTCACAAGGTGGGGGCCCCCTCCCTGCGACTGGGTGTCCCTGGAGCTTTTCAATCTCAGATCTGCCCACAGGAGCCTCCAGCCATCATTCAGTTTCAGTCCTGGTTTCTCTAGCCCATCTCTGACTCCCACCAAGGCTGATGGTCCCCTAAGCACGGATTGTCTGTAAATGCTTGTCTCCCCAGTTTGGGGGCAGTGGTTTGCCCTGTGACCTCACTTTTCCTGTTGTTGCTCTTACTCAGTCACTCAATTGTGTCTGATTCTTTGTGACCCCATGGACTGCAGCAGGTCAGGCTTCCCTGTCTTCACTGTCTTCTGGCGCTTGCTCAAACTCATGTCCATTGAGTCAGTGATGTGATCCAACCATCTCGTCCTCTGTCATCCCCTTCTCCTGTCTTCAGTCTTTCCCAACATCAGGGTCTTTTCCAATAAGTTGGCTCTCTGAATCAGGTGGCTGAAGTATTGGAGCTTCAGCTTCAGTGTCAGTCCTTCCAAATGAATATTCGGGGTTAATTTCCTTTAGGATAGACTGGTTTGATCTCTCTTCACTTCTCTTACTGATCTAAGAAGAGCTGTTCATTTTTTCAGTTTGTTCAGCTTTTCGCCTGTTGCTGAGATGGAGTGGTGACTTCTAAGCTTCTTACATGATGGACCAGAAACCGGGAGTCTGTCCATGTTTTAAGAACCAAAAAGTGACTGAAAATATCAAGAACTGGGTGAAGGGGATTTGTCGGGTTAGAAGTGGAAATTTTGGGCTTCGACTACCTGCAAGGGAGAGTTTTGACACATGTGACGGCCACACGGGAAGCGGTAGCGCTGCGCCAGTGCTGGGACCAGCGAAAGCGGAGCTTGAAATCTGCTGCTGTCAGAGATCCACTGTGTGTCCCAGGCCAGCCACTTCCCTTTTCTGAGACTCCTTTTTTAAAACTGGGTGCTGGAACATTTACTGGAAGTTGTGGAAGGGATTAGAGCTAATTTGTATAAAGTGCATATCAGATGGTATATTCCAGTTCTTTTATACCTGATAGAATACACATTACAGATCATTATAGACATGATGTTTTTTCTTCCTTTTACTCTGCGGGAAAAAAAAAGGAATGAATATTGACTTAGTTCTCCAAGAACACAGGAAACGGTTCAAAGTTAACACAGTTCAAACCATGCTAAAGAATGATAGTTGGAAAAGCAAATTTGAGCAACGTAAAAAACACAGTTCATTATTCAGATCTGTCTGAAGATTCTGGAACATCTGGCAAAGTGTACGAGGGTGAGCTTTCCCCTCAGAGCCCTGTCTTCATTGTGAAGTCTCTCCCTTGAGGAAGTTTATTATACAGTAATTGAGTAGGAAGAGAGAAATCTCTTGCTGAAAGCAGTAAATGGCTGGGTAGCAAGTCTTAATCAGTTACCAGAAGTAAGTAAGTGTTATTTGCACAGTCGTGTCTGACTCTTTGCAACCCTATGGACTGTGGCCCACCAGGCTCCTCTGCGCATGGAATTCTCCAGGCAAGAACACTGGAGTGAGTTGCCACTCCCTTCTCCAGGGGATTTTCCCAACCCAGGGATTAAACCCTGGTCTCCTGTATTGCAGGCAGATTCTTTACCATCTGAGCCACCAGGGAAGCTTCCCCAATTATCAGAAGCATGACTTTAAAAAAAAAAGAAAAAGTCTATATACTACTCAGCACCAGCATGTTCTTTTGTGGCTGGGCAAGTAAACTTATATAAAGCACAAAGGTAGCCCCTCCCCCTTTGAAAAGTCTCCAACTTCTGTTTCCTCCCCACTTTGAGGGAAGTGATACACTAAAATTAAGTGGTGGCTTCTCATCGTGGTTAGCAGCATGCACTTGGAGCCAGTCTGTCCTAGATTTGTAGCTGGGCTGGCCACTGCGTGTCCTCATGTGACCTGGGGTGAATTCACCGATTTCTCTGAGCCTCCATTCCCCACCTGTAAGATGGTGGTGGTTGCAAAAATGAAATTTTGATAATCCCTGAAAAGAACCTAGCTCCATGCTTGTGAAGATGAGGCATCATGATTTCCAGAAAAGGGCCAGTTTAGGACATTTTCAGTCTAAATCCTTGTCTGCAAACAGTGACTCAGACCTTTGAAATGAAAGGAACAATTCACAACAAGTTTGAGAAGCTGGGAAAACATGGAATTGGGGGTGATCAAGAGCAATCTAACCGGAAGAGACACCAGTGTCCCCCGTGGTTTTCTTTCCTAGAATCACTTCTGCTTCCCTCCTGGAAAGGACAGCGACTGAGAGAGACTGAGGAGGGGCAAAATGAAAGTAAAGAGTGCTGTTTTCAGGAGATTGGGCTTTCCTGGCAGCTCAGTCTCTTGCAGGATTCGTTGCAGGTGTAAAGAATCCACTTGCAATGCAGGAGACCCAGGTTCGATCCCAGGGTTGGGAAGATCCCCTGGAGAAGGAAATGGCAACCCACTCCAGTATTCTTGCCCAGAGAATCGCAGTGACAGAGGAGCCTGGCTGGTTACAGTCCATAGGGCTGCAATAGTCAGACACGACTGAGCAACTCAACCACACCACACCACTGTTTTCAAGAAGAGGCCGCTGGAGTTAACGCAGCTTCCCAGCTCTGGGTGGAGCCTGGAACCTAGCATCTGAGCAGAGGGCTGGATGAGACGATGTCCGGGAAGCCCTTAACAGTGGTCTCGGGCACCAGCCCTGCCCGCTCTGCATGTACTGTGCTGCTGGCTCGCCGCCGCCCCTGACCCCCGTGTTCTGAGGGGCACAGAGCTGCTTGCCAGGGGCCCACACTGTTTATGTTTCTCAGAGCTCACCTGTCTCTAGATGAAGCCCACAGAGATGCACAGCACACGAATAGACGTGCCGTCCATCTGCGGTATTAACGTGGGGCAATTAGGAAAAAAGAGTCTAAAAATCTTCCTTATGCACATGCGCTCCACTGCTCAGCCATGTCCGACTCTTTGAACTCATGGACTGTAGCCTGCTCGGATCCTCTGTCTGTGGGATTTCCCAGGCAAGGATTCTGGTTACCATTTCCTTCTCCAAAAAATATTCCTTATGGAAAGAAAGTGAAAGTCGCTCAGTCGTGTCCGACTCTTAGTGACCTCATGGACCATACAGTCCATGGAATTCTCCAGGCCAGAATATTGGAGTGGGGAGGCGTTCCCTTCTCCAGGGGATCCTCCCAAATTAGGGATCAAACGCAGGTCTCCTGCACTGCTGGTGGATTCTTTACCAGCTGAGCTACCAGGGAAGCCCATTATGGGGGGATGCAAATGAAAGCCATGTTGAATAACACTGGCTTACACTGATGAGATGCGGTGGGGGTCGTGGACGGGGCAGGTACCAACATAAACCTAAAAACGGAGGGCCCTCCGAAGGCAGGAAGGTGGTGGTGGAGGGTAGGGGAGGGACTCTGTGTGTGCAGGAGGCACGTTAAAGTGAGAAGTTCCCCCCTGAGGGAACGTCACCCACTTGGCTGCCATGTTCCTTCCCCAGTAGGGAAGGCTGTGTTGTGGAAGGATGAGAAAAGGAACATCTTGGGAATTCTGGCTCCGCTGTTTATTTGCTGTGTGGCCTAGGGGCAAACTGCTGGCCTCTCTGGGCTGTGCCTATAATCTGGGGCCAGCACCCGGAGAGCCCTGAGTGGAGTGCCTGAGGAACAGCAGAGATTTAGTGGGTGTGGCGGCGTTTTTGCATCTTTCCCCATCTTGTAAAATGGCAGGTGGCCCAGTAGTGAAGTTTTCAGGAAGAGACATCAGTCTTTGAGGTAAAGTCCTGTCCATCGACATTTCATTCAAAGTTTAGTCCCTCTCTCTTCTTCTTACCCTCTCTTCCAAAGCTCTGGTTCTTAATTTTCTTTGGAAATTTCCCATATGGTGTGTATTCAGTTCAGTTCAGTCACTCAGTCGTGTCCGACTCTTTGCGACCCCATGAATTGCAGCACGCCAGGCCTCCCTGTCCACCACCAACTCCTGGAGTTCACTCAGACTCACGTCCATCGAGTCAGGGATGCCATCCAGCCATCTCATCCTCTGTCGTCCCCTTTTCCTCCTGCTCCAAGTCCCTCCCAGCATCAGGGTCTTTTCCAATGAGTCGGCTCTTCGAATGTGGTGACCAAAGTACTGGAGTTTCAGCTTCCCCATCAGTCCTTCCAAAGAAATCTCAGGGCTGATGTCCTTCAGAATGGACTGGTTGGATCTCCTTGCAGTCCAAGGGACTCTCAAGAGTCTTCTCCAACACCACAGTTCAAAACCATCAATTCTTCGGCGCTCAGCCTTCTTCACAGTCCAACTCTCACATTCATACATGACCACAGGAAAAACCATAGCCTTGACAAGACGGACCTTTGTTGGCAAAGTAAGGTCTCTGCTTTTCAACATGCTATCTAGGTTGGTCATAACTTTTCCTTCCAAGGAGTAAGCATCTTTTAATTTCATGGCTGCAGTCACCATCTGTGGTGATTTTGGAGCCCCCAAAAATGAAATCTGACACTGTTTCGCCATCTATTTCCCATGAAGTGATGGGACCGGATGCCATGATCTTCGTTTTCTGAATGTTGAGCTTTAAGCCAACTTTTTCACTCTCCTCTTTCACTTTCATCAAGAGGCTTTTTAGTTCCTCTTCACTTTCTTCCATAAGGGTGGTATCATCTGCATATCTGAGGTTATTGGTATTTCTCCCGGCAATCTTGACTCCAGCTTGTGTTTCTTCCAGTCCAGCGTTTCTCATGATGTACTCTGCATATAAGTTAAGTAAGCAGGGTGACAATATACAGCCTTGATGTACTTTCCCAGTTTGGAACCAGTCCGTTGTTCCATGTCCAGTTCTATCTGTTGCTTCCTGACCTGCATACAGATTATTTGCCCAGGATCAAATACACAAAGTCCTATGAAGCTAGCACTTGATAGATCAGGGTTTTTAAAATTTAGCTCTTCTAATAGGTTCATCTTTTTTGGGGGTGGGGTGTTAGTTCTAGAAGGTCTTGTAGGTCTTCAGAGAACCGTTCAGCTTCTTCAGCATTACTGGTCAGGGCATAGACTTGGATTACTGTGATATTGAATGGTTTGCCTTGGAAATGAACAGAGATCATTCTGTCTTTTTTGAGCTTGCATCCAAGTACTGCATTTCAGATTCTCTTGTTGACTATGATGGCTACTCAATTTCTTCTAAGGGATTCTTGCCCACAGTAGTAGATATACTGGTCATCTGAGTTAAATTCACCCATTCCAGTCCATCTTAGTTCGCTGATTCCTAGAATGTCGATGTTCACTCTTGTCATCTCCTGTTTGACCACTTCCAATTTGCCTTGATTCATGGACCTGACGTTGCAGGTTCCTAGTGGTCTCTCATCACTGTGACTAAAGACACTGAGCATTTTCTCATTTGCTTATTTGTCATCAATATATCTTCAAATCTTTTGCCACTTTAAAATATTGAGTGGTTTGTTTTCTTCTTCTTTGAAAACTTTCAAACACATATTCTGGATACAAATCCTTTGTCAGATATATGATTGCCCAACATTTTGCAAGGACAAAAAGACCTTCTTTTCTACACTGCCCTGCTTCCCCCCCCGCCCCTGGCACCCTCACCAGATTGTTTTCATTTTGTTCCCTGCCAGGCGGCACTAGTGGTAAAGAACCTGCCTGCCAGTGCAGGAGATGTAAGAGACACGGTTCAGTCCCTGGGTCAGGAAGATTGCCTGGAGGAGGGCATGGCTACCTACTCCAGTGTTCTTACCTGGAGAATCCTATGGACAGAAGAAGCTCATGGGCTACAGTCCACGGGGTCGCACAGAGTCCAACATGACTGAAGCGACTTAGCATACATGGATGGGCATGGAAAACATTGTTTTTAGCAAAGTCAGGTCTTCCTTTTGCAGAGACCATTTGCTCTCAGATTATTGCATATTCCTTCTAGTTTTGAGAGTGCTCTGCTGCTGCTGCTGCTGCTGCTAAGTTGCTTCAGTTGTGTCCGACTCTGTGCGACCCCAGAGATGGCAGCCCACCAAGCTCCCCCGTCCCTGGGATTCTCCAGGCAAGAACACTGGAGTGGGTTGCCATTTCCTTTTCAGAGTTTGTCAAAGAGAAATATCCAGATCAGAACAGAACTGCCTCATTTGCATCCGTAGGGAGGACATGTGGGACAGTAGTTAAATAACCGTGAACACTTGTCAAGGGTTGTTGGACAGTCTGGCTGGAACCTGGCAGCTTTGCCCACCTTGAGCCCTCAGGACTCTTCTATGAGGCTGTCCTCTCCTTTTCACAGAGGAAGAAGTGGAAGCTGAGAGATTGCGAGATTCACCGAATGTTACAGCTAGATGGGGCTGAGCAGGAATTGACTGGTTTATTTCACTTCAGTATCCGCCACTAGACTCTTGCCCAAGCTTTATTCATTTATGGATGAACTGTCAGAGCTGCTGCCATACGGAAGATCAGCCATTCATTTGGATTGGCCAGAAAGTTCATTTAGGTTTTTCTGTAATATCTTATGGAAAAACCAAAAGGAAGTTTTTGGCCAGTCCAGTCCTAACACGCACGGGACACACTTTACTACTGTCCGTCTTAGTTGCAATGAAGCCAGCCCTGGGCTGTAGCAGAGCTGAGTTTAATCCTGCTCTTACCACCCTGCACAGGCCACCTGAACTCTCTGAGCTACGGTCTTCTCATCTGTAAAATGGGGAGCTCGGGCTCAGCTTGACTGACAGAGAAATAGATAATGGGAATAAATTAGAGGTACAAGGACTTCCTGGTGGTCTAGTGGTTAAGACTTCACTTTCAAATGCAGGGCATGTGGGTTCGATCCCTGCTGAGGGAGCTGAGATCGCACATGCCTTGTGGCCTAAAACCAAAACATAGAACAGAAATAATATTGTAACAAATTCAATAGGACTTTAAAAGCGGCCCACATCCCCAAAAAAATCTTAAAAAAAAAGTTAGGCACATTTGTAGCATATTTTCAACATTATCAATATTAAGGGATTCCTTGGCACTTTCCATATCCTCCTAGAAATTTACAGTTAAAATTGGAATGTAGACTTAGTGTCCTAGAGTTTGAGGCAATATGACATGGTCTTATTACTCTGTTTGGAGCAAACACATTTGCTATGTGTTTTTGCTTACTTGCAGAAATCATAATGACAGTGTAACGTCATACTTAAGGGTACAGATTTTAAGGTCAAAGAGATCTGGTTTTCTTTCTGATCACTCCATTCACTGCTGTTGTGAGCTTGGTCATCTGATCATGCTCCACCTTGACTGCATTAAACCAGTTCGGGATGCTTTCAGCTGTAAGTAGCAACCACCATAGCAAAAAGCCAGCAGAGACTTAGGTTTTTTTCCTCTCACGTAAAAGGAAGTCCAGAGCCAGGAAGTTATTGTTTCAGAGGCCCTAGAATGTCGAAGCTCTGTGATTCTTCTTTGTGCTTGCAGGATGCCTGACTGCTTTCCTCTCAAGTCAGGGAAAAGGAAGACAAGTAGAACCAGGACCTCTTTTCCTTTTCAACACAACAGACCTGTCCAGGACTCTCCCAGAAACCTCCTGTTGCTGCTTCACTGGCCTGAACTATGTCACGTGGCCAGGGTGGAGGTGGGTAATTAAGTCAGATAATGCATATAACTGGATTTTTTTTTATTAACTACCTGACTTTTCCTATGATATATGCTTCCTATATATTTTGTCTACATATTCTTTTGTGTTCATTCAACCATGTCCAACTATTTGTGACCCCATGGACTGCAGCCTGCCCGGCTCCTATGTTTGTGGAATTTCTCCAGTAAGAATACTGGAGTAGGTTGCCATTTCCTCCTCCAGGGGATCTTCCTGGCCCAGGGATCGAACCTAATTTTCTTAGGTCTCCTGCATTGGCAGGCAGATTCTTTACTGCTAGCATCACCTAGGAAGCCCTGCATACTCTTGGACTACCTGTTAATGTGATGATAATCTTGGATTATCATTTTCTAGAGAGAGACTTCTGAGAAGAAGACTTAATCCTTCTGCCATCAGGATTAATTAAAATTTATTTTTAAATAAATTATTGTCAATTTAGAAGAGTTTCTTTTGGCTTCACAACACATTATTGTGATACAAATCTTTAGGATTTTTGTGTCAAATTTGGGAAAATATCTGTCAAGTTTTTTATATATGATCTCTAATGTGTGTTTCCTAGGGCAGGGATGAATCTTCCCAAGTGGCTCAGTGCTAAAGAATCTGCCTTTCAATTCAGGGAGATGCAGAAGACTGCGGGTTCGCTCCCCGGGTTGGGAAGATCCCCTGGAGGAGGAAATGGCAACCCACCCCAGTGTCTTGCCTGGAGAGTCCCGTGGACAGAGGAGCAGGTGGCGAGGAGTCATGCACGACTGAGCGTGCAGGCACGCGTCCTGGTCACCATCCCTTTGCGGAGATGGAGCATTTCTTTTATGTTATCTCTGTCAGTGTCAGTATTTCTTTTTCCTGGGTGGTCACATCATCTATTCCTCTTCAGCAGGTTGTGATGATGAATTTTGTGTGTCAGCAAGATCGCGGGTTGCCCAGATACTGGTTCCATGCTGTTTCTGGGAATGGCTGTGAAGGTGTTTCCAGATGAGATTAGCGTTGCACTGGTAGACTCAGGGAAGCAGCATGCCCTCCTCAGTCTGGGTGCACCTCATCCAGTCCCTTGAGTGACTGAACAGAACAGAACAGCAGAGGAGGAAGAGTTTGGCTCTTCCTGACTCCTGGCTTAAGCTGGGACATTGATCTTCCTGCCCTGAGTCCTCCTGTTTCTCAGGCCTTTGGACTCAGCCTGGAACCATACCCCTGGCTCTCCTGGGCTGCCAGTTTCTAGACAGAATCACGCAACCTTTCAGTCTCCATAACTGCATGAGTCAATTTCCTCATAATAAATCTCTTCCTATACACCCATATCCTATTGATTCTATTTTTCTGGAGAACTGTGATTAATAGAATGATTAAAAAACCAATAGCCTAGTGAATACTTTTATTCAGAATTCTCTCTTGCTTTCTCTGGTACCCCACTTATAGTTGGACAGAGCGTGCACCAGAATTCCAAGGTCAGGTTGCATCAAGTATAATAAGAGGTGAACTGATGAGTGGGAGACGCACCAACCGTTGCCCTCCTGTGTGTCTTCACACACACGGTTGCTATTTGTCGAGTGTGGGGGTTTACTTCCTTCTCACGTGGTGCTGGTGGTACAGAATTCACTTGGCAATGCAGGAGACTTGAGACACAGGTTCGATCCCTGGGTCTGGAAGATGCCCTGGAGGAGGAAATGGCAACCAACTCCAGTATTCTTGCCTGGAGAATCCCCATGGACAGAGGAGCCTGGCGGGCTTCAGTCCTCGGGGTCGCAAAGCATTGGACACGACTGACGTGACTACATGCGTAGGACTGGTACCAGGGGGCCTGCTCTTCTGGTCCTGCAAGTGTGTGTGTGTGTCTAGCCTTTACGAGGGACCAGCCAGCGCTGACGAGCACTGTTTGTATCCCAGCGCCCAGTACATGAGTCGTTGGATTTGGTAAATGTACGGCAGTTGCATCAGGGCATAGTAGCTCTATTTGCTTTATAGAAATTCTGGAGCACTGTAGGTATTGCATATTTCTACACCAAAGCTCTCAAAGTAGTTAGGGGTGTGGAGGCGGACACAGCCTCTAACACCGCCGCGCGCACCTCGGAGGCCTCCGAGCAGGGCACTGCCTCTGGGCGTGCTGTGTGCTTGCCCCCCCTGCGGTGGGAATGGAAGAGCTTTCTCATCTGATGTTGCTCAAGGGAGACTGCACGCCTGGAAAGTGATCAGCAGAGAAGAGAGTGTAGACAAGTAAATGAACAGTTTAATGAATATAAGATAAAACGTGAACTCAAGCCAGCTTTCAGAACCTTACATTTTCCGTTCATCCTCTCTTTATTCAATAATTGCACAGTTACAACTTGCATAACTGATTTTATGTACCTCTTGGTCTATAAGTAGCTACAGTATATAATGTAGATAAGGAGGGCAGGGACAGTCATGGTTAAACAAACATGTTCTGACATATTAATAGAAGTAACTTTGTAAATACAACCCAAATTCGGATTCTGCCGATGCTGGTTTTTCCTGACCCAGGCGAACTCAGGGCTGTGAATTTTAACAGCAACTGCCTTTCACTGAGAGCCCAACACACCACACGTTGGGGTGAGGTGTCGCTGTGCTCCTTGTAACCCCCATGACAGCACTGTACCGAAGGGAACACGGAGACGCAGGCAGGAGCGCGAGCCTGTGTGTGAACTTAACATGCTTCACTAGAAGATCAAGCTGTTCTGAAAGTTGACTACCTACCTGTGTACACGGAGCGCCAGCCAAGGATGAGCAGGAGTGGCATACAGATATCCACGTGATGTCAAATCTTACTTCTTGCACCAGGATTAACATGCCAGAACACCAGTGTGGGAAGCCCCCCTGCAGATACTTGTGCGCTCCCTACCGTCCTGCCTCCCTTCGCTCACGCGGCGCGGAGCTTCTTTCATCAGTTGACTAGGACGGGTGGTGAGCGTTCGCCCGGGGCTGTCAGGTACCTCTGGTTTGGAAATGGCCTCTCTCAGAACCAGGAGTGAGACCCAGAGATGCCATCTTCCAAGCTGGTGATAAGGCCTTCAAGTAGCTTCCACGGCGAGAAGGCCTTCTTACGTGTGATTTTTTCAAGCAGTATCTGCAGATTCTGCAGATAAGTCGTCTCGTTTCTCTCTGCGGTGTGCCTTGTACGGGCACCTGATTGAATCATGACTGTTTGCTCCCCTTGGCTGTAAATCAGGGCACCAAGGGCCTCTAATCAAGTCCAGCCATTGTCCACACAGAGCTCATTAATGCTCTTTTGGTTGAAACTTGAAGGAAAGAACAACCATTAGGTAACTGCAATGTCAAGGGAGACATTTGTTTTGAAAAGTCTCGAAAACAGCCTTATTAAAAAAAAAGAAAAACCAAACCTTCTAGGGCAATTCTTTTTTGAAAAAAGTAAGTTGAGTGTCTTGGTTTAAAAAAAGAGAGTTTCTGCCTTTCCAGTTAAGAGCAATCTTTAAAAGTCATCCAAAAAAAAAAAAGTTGGCTCTGTTTTCTGAATCGCTGGTTGGGAGAACAAAAGCAGCAAGGGAAAGTTTGACTTGACTTCCTCTACAATTTGTTTATATCATCGGAGCAGAAAGACTCTCAGAGCTCAGCTCGCCACTTCCTGAATCAAGAGAAAAAAATGCCCTGAGAGTTGGATTCATTGAGAAGTACAAAGAGATCAACAGAAATCCTGCCCGACTGGAGGGGCCCGGGGGGCACAGGAAGAACCTCTCTTGGTTCAGCGCTGGCCTGACAGGATAACTGCAGAGTCCCAAGTCACCACGCACCCCCCAGTCCCTCCCAGTGGCCGCACGGAGGCAGCCTGGTGGAAGGTGCAGGCTTCCTTGGCTGGTTGCTCTGGAGCCGGCTTCCTCCCAGACAGAACTGTCAGTCGATCCAGTTCAGAGACAGCAGTTGGCAGCAGTGGAAGAGCATTGAAATTAGAAATATTTAGTTGGGGAAAAAAAAATGTCCAAGTCAGATTACCTGAGAATGATAAGGTTCTGTTTACTTCTCCAGGTAGTAGCTGGGAAACAGTCAAACCAGTTAGGTAGGAGATTTTCTTTTTTTGGTCAGGTATGTACTGAATCCCTGGCAGCAAACTTCAGACAGTGTCAGGAGAGAGGATTTCTTTCTCTCTAGGTTCTCCTGGGCAGAGTGCCTGTGTTTTACACACACACACACACACACACACTTTAAAAGAACCAGTCGATTATGGCTGCGAGTTTCCTGCCGCCTTGTAGGCTGGAGTGAGGACTAAGGATTTAGATGAAAAACGTCAGGCTGCTCTCCTCTGGAAGAACTCTCCCCAGTGTGGTTTTCCAGCTGGCCTCTTCGTAACTGATTCGGTTGAGGTCTGCCATCGTTGGCCTCTTGAAAGAGAAATGTGAAATCAGTGGGTGAAAGGGCTGAGAAAGAGAAAAACACAGTTGAGCAGTGGATGTGCTTGGCTGAGTACCCCAACGGGAGACGATTGCGCTGGCCTTTGGAACACTGGAGGGGGTTGCAACACACGCAGACTGAGAGAGAGACACAGATAGAAGGAAGAGGCAGAATGGGAGGATAAAGAAGGCTTCCTGTCCCCTGAAAGGCTGGCTCAGCCGTCCTGAAGTGCATTTCTACAGGCAGCTCAGAAGCAGGAGAATATGCCAGGTAATGAGGCTGGAAGCCGTCTGAATAATGAATAGTAAAACGCGCAGTGATTTCAAACCTCACAGTTCGTTATTGGTAGTTTTTCTTCCCATTTGGAGGGCGGGTTTCAGTCAGTTCTCTTGTCTAATTCCTGCTTCCCGCCAAGCTGCTGCTGTTTAAAAAAAAAAAAAACTTGGGTCATCGTTTGAGAGCTTCAAAGACCTTAGGGTGCAGTTAGCTTCTTGAATTCCTCTGACGGTTGGTGAGCTGTTCGTCCAAGGCCCTTTCTGTAAGTAGGGCTGAGGGAACTAAATCTTCTGAGTGTTAAGAAACAGAAACCATGTTTTAACAGCACTGTTACTAGAAAATTTGAGAGTTGCATTCTTCTAGTCTGTTCTGTTCAATTCTGTCTTATTGGCCTCTGAACATTTCAAAGTATAAAGGGCTATTATATAAAGAGGACACTTGGATAGTCTTCTTAAAGGTTCCCTTGTACTTTCATAGAATGTTTACAAGGTTACTAAGTATGCTTTCTCATCACTGAATTTTAAATGGCTTGACTATTACTCCCACATTCATTTGAGAATCATTGAAACTGCTTGAATGGAATGAGGATATCCTTTGTTCCCCATTGATTTGGAAACAAAGAGGCAGAAAGAAGTTTACTTTGCTGCTGAATGCCATATGCAGATGAATGTATCATCCATTAAATTAAACCAAGGATCTGAAGACTTTTTCAAGTCTTAGAAAGAATGCTCATACAGCTCTAGTACATGTTAGAATTTGCCCTCCAGTTTTCATTTATTCCATTGTGTTTGGGTCTAACATGGCGTTACTGAAGTCACACACCCAAGTCTTCAGGAATAAGAAAGCGTAATCAGAAGAAGAATAAGTAAGTGTGTTCAGTTGTGTCCAACTTTTTGTGACCCCATGGACTGTAACCTGCCAGGCTCCTGTGTCCATGGGATTTCCCAGGTAAGAATACTGGAGTGGGTGGCCATTTCCTGCTCCAGGGATTGGACTGGCATCTCTGGGTCTCCTGCTTTGGCTGGCGGATTCTGGACCACTAACACCAGCTGGGAAGCCCAATCAAGAGCGGAGAGTCAACATCAAAAAAAACAGAAGTTGCTGTGCTGTTTCTTAGGTGGGAAACACCAGACAGGCATAAGTAGGCAGTGACCTCTGCTCATTTTCTCCCGTCTCCCTCTTTCCCAGTCTCTCTAGACCCAAGGTTCCCGTCTTTGGCGCTGCTGATGTTTGGACTGGATCATTCTGTTTTGGGGGCCTGTCCTGTGCATTGTTGGGTATTTACCAGCTCCCCAGGTCTGGACCCACTAGATGCTGGCAGCACCCCCTCCACAGTCATGACAGGGAGCCCCGTCTCCTGTAACGGCCACATGCCCCCAAGAAGGACGGGGTGGGGGGTGGATTTGGATGCCTCTGGTTGAGAACCGCTGTTCTAGAGCAACCCGCCCACAGATCCTGTTTGGAAGAGGAAGAGAAGATTAACCTAGTGCTTAGCCAGGGAGAGTGAAAAATCACGGATGCCAAAGCGGTGATTTTCATCAGAATTCGTCGAATTAGAACTGAGAATGCGAGAGAAGGGGCAGGAGAAGGAATCACAGGGCTTAGAGACAGCTTCACAGCAGCCCCTCACTTTAAGGGAAGGACCGCAGCAGGAAGTGCGTGCCAGCACACGCAGTCAGAGGCTGTGCTGAGACTCGTGACTGCCAGTTGTTCTCCTTGTTATTTTAAGTAGCTCAAGCACCCGCTGTCATTGTGCCCCTCCGACCGCTGAGCATCTCGCAGTGGACAGAAGACAGTGTGTCTCAGGGTCCTTTCACTTATGATCTTGAAGTAATTAATATTCACTAATTTAATTTTCGGTGGCCAAAAATGGGCTTGTACTATTCCAGTCTGCTTTAGGTGCACACGAGTACTCTCTAACTGCACTGTACGAGATGCCTAGAACAGACAAATCCATAGAGTCAGAAAGCACACCGGTGGCGGCCAGGGGGCGGGCGTGGGGAGTTCGTGCTTAACAGGGACAGAGTTTCGTTTGGAAAGGTGGAGAATTCAAGAGATGGCTGACGGTAAGAGTTGTGCAGCGGTGAGAATATACTTGGTGCCCCAGAACTGTGCAGTTAAATACGACCAAGATGCTGCTGTTTCCACTCAGTCGTGTCTGACTCTTCTGCAGCCCCGTGGACTGTAGCCCTCCAGGCCCCTCTGTCCATGGGATTTCTCAAGGGAGAACACTGGAGAGGGGCGCCATTCCCTCCTCCAGGGGCTCTTCCTCACTCCGGGATCCAGCCTGCATCTCCGGCACTGGCGGCGGGTTCTTCACCACTGAGCCTCCAGGGAAGCCCCACGGGTAAAAACTGTTTGTGTACATGACGCGCTTTTTACCACAATACAAGTTTTTTAAATTGTGTGTACTATAGTAATAAAGTACACATTTTATGAGGTACTGTAAGAATAATACAAATGTATCATAATGACATGAATATGGCTGAAGAATCTTAAACCTTGTCTTAATAAAGATATATCTGTTTTTTCTAGGATGTGTAGTCCACACTGACTTTTTTTTGTTAACTATTGAAAAAAGAGAAGCAGTGTCCAGAACCACACAGTCTGAGTCCTGTGTACACAGTAATAAAGCTGTCAGTGTTCACCTTTAGCTTTTTTTAAATTGTGAAGTGTTTGGAACACTGTGACAAGTGCATGGAATAAACAGTACAATGGTCCTGTACTTACTGGTTTCCAGCTCTCCCATTTCAGACCCTTTACCGGTCCGTCCTTCTGGCAGAGAACACTCTTGCGTCATTTATCTGCACAGCTCATTCCTCCCTTCTCTCCATCCGGGCTGGAATGGCGTCTCCTCAGACAGGCTTCCCGACCTTTCTCTGCAGCGATGCAGCTACAGAATGGACTCTGAATGATGAGCGAAAAGCACCCTCGGTTTCCCCGGGACGCTTGCCAGCCAGCCCTGCTGCCATTTTTTTTCTAGCACTTATTGTATGTAAATATGTATTTGGTTTACTTGTCTGTTTCCTCCAACTAGAATCTCGGGTAACTCCCTGAGGGCTTTGTTTTATCTACTGGTCAGTGCTCAGAACTGTGGCTCGTGCCCAGTAAGCACTCAGTAAACAGCTGCTGAACCAAAGTGCCATCTGGGCAGACTGTGGGCACAAGCAGGCTGGTGATGATTTGGTGTGGGTTGATGAATTCTTGTACTCTGGTAAATGACCTTTGTCTTTTCAAGTGTAATATTTAATATTTAATTAGTTTGGCATGACAAGTATTTCAAGGCAGTTAATCATTTATTATTTAAAATAAAAGGTTGTTTTTAGATAGAAGTCTAAGGAAGAAAATAAAAATGGACTCTCAGCCTATTGACCAAAGAAGCCTACTGATAGGCTTAATAAAGATATATCTATTTTTTTTTCTAGGATAATAAATGATAAAAGTACATGCTTATAGTTAGAAACTTGAAGTTGTATAGAAAAGTAGAAGACATACAGAATAAAAAGTAGAAGACATTCCCCTCTGTACTTTGCTGGTTTCTGTCACAAAAAGAGACCCTTATAACCAATTTCTCATGAATTGTTTCAGAAAAATTTTCTGTGCCTATGAGTATACGTTTACTAGCAAAATATTCATTATCTTAAGTTGCTTTGGAGACACAGAAGGACACACCACAACAGCTTCTTCCCCAGCCCTTGCATGGTTTGTACTTAGGTATTTATTTGCTCAACTATACATTGGCTGTGTTTCTTCCACCCAGCTCTACCTGCCTAACCACCATTGACTCCCCAGGGCCTGGCACACAGCAAGCCTCATTATCAGTTTGCTGAGCCATTGGTTGAACAGGTGCACACTCTGCAACAGCAGGCAGTGTGCATTTTTTAATACACATTCGCCAAAATAGAGCTCTTATACCATTAGTGAAACCTTTTAAGATTTGTGTTCAGTGAACAGTAATAGATTTTTAAAAACTGGTAGCATTCTACATGTTTTCAAGTGAGTTATCTCACATGATCCTCAGGCAGATCTCCTAAAGTGATTATTGTCATTTCTGTTTCTCAAATAATAAAGACCCAGAGATGTCAAAACCCAAGGACAGATGAAGACTGTAATATTAGGGGAAAGTTCTAGGCCTCCATGCCCTACTTATACTTCTAGGCATCTTCCTTCTTCACCAGTCTCAACAGTCAGAATGCTGTGAACATTTGAGCAGAGCGCTGAATACTGACTGTGTCTGAATAGTCTGTCTTGTCACAAAGGTACATTTCACGTCTCTCTAATCAGCCCAGCGGATGAAGCAAAGATCTGAAGACTCACTAAACACTAACAGAACAAAAAAGCAAGCAGAAAATTCCTCTACCACAAGAGAAACTTCTTGACAGTGTAAAAAAAAAAACCAAATCCACCTGGCTTCTAAGAAGCAGGGCTGCAGCTCGGAGTCAAAACACAGGAAGTGAGTTGTAACTGGCACAATGAATAAAACAACTATTTTGGGGGGTGAAACAGAATCTGGCCTCTGATCTTTAGACGTCACCTCTCAAAGTGAGGAGGGACTGTGGAGTCGAAATGCTCACCCAGTGTCTGCTTTTTCAAAAAGCAGCCAGCGTACACCTCAGTAAATAAATGAAAAAAAAAAAAAAAAAGATTGAATTACACACTTAAACGGGTAAATTTTATGGCATGTAAATTATATCTCAATTAAGGTGTTACAAAAAAAATAGAGCCGAAGTAACAGTGGAAAGTTGTTTTCTTTTGCCAGCAGTCAGCTAGTACAGATTCAGGGTGTGTGTGTGTGTTTGTGTCTGTCTGTCTGAAAACTGGTCTGTGAGTCCAGAGCACACCAGGATGTGGAAGACTTAAAGGTTACTGTTTCATATTATGCAGAAAACATGTGCAGAGCCAAGGAGGCGAAAACAGTCCTTTAATAAAAAGACATGGGACTGGGGGTCTCCCGAAAAGTAAAAGCAGTTGGAAAGATGAACCTTTTGTCCCGGACGCGTTAACCTAGCCCTCCTACTGGGGCGAAACTGCAGAGGGTATAAGCTTGCTTCCCAGTTGCCTGTTGATTCTGTTCCCTTGTAATACAGGCTTGTTCCATGGGCCAGGATTCAGAGATTTATGGAGGCAGAGTGCACAGGGAATTATTTCCAAAAGAAATAATCCCAGGAATAGTGAGAGGGAAGGAGGAGGGGAGAGAGGGAGGGAAAGAGAAGCAGAAGAGAGATTAATCTCCAGGACAGAGGAAAATTGGCGGTAACGCCATTCAAGTATGAAACGCCGCAAGAACTAGGAACTGGCAAGGGTGCCTTAAGCAGAGCCTCTGTGGGGACTGGACGAGTGAAGTGAAACCCAGAGGGGAGGCTGGGCGGAGCAGGCCCACGACCCGCCAGCAGCAGCGCTCTGCAGCGGGACCTCGCGCTGGGAAAGGCCGCCGGCCACCAGCCCTCGCCGGCTCCGCGGCGCCCCCTAGGGGCAGGAGGGGAGACAGGCCCGCCTCCGAGTGAGAGAAGTGTGCTCGGCCTAAAAGACCGAGTGAGCCTGTTTTCGGAGAATTACATAAGCAAGTGCCCCACGCTTCCCTCGGATATCATCTGTGAATCATAGGTTTAAAGGCTGTCAATAAGACCTGTGTCAGGCGAGGACAGTGGTTGCCTTAGGGGAAGGATAGTGAGGAGTGAATGGAGCGGGCACAGAGGGGCTTTCGGAGCCTGATTGCCCGGATATGCTACTTTGGGGAAAGTCATCAGGCTCGATTATTTCTCATGTGTCTGCTACCCTGTATGTGGACTTGACTCACTTTAAAGACAGGTGCCAGTCTGCTCCCCTGCTCCCCGGCCCTCGGTCATGTCCCACGTCAGGTGAGCAGAGAGAACCCGCACCCTTGTTCTGCCGAGTTTCCCCCTGAGCTCCGGGGGCCCTCCAACAACCCATGCACCCCAAGACCTCAGCACCCCGGCCCTCTTCCTCTCATCCTGTCGTCTCCCCTCCAAGGCAGGTCCCGCGTCTGTCCGGTTCCCTCCGCCTCCACTGACCTGAGTCAGCGTCCTGTTTGGCTGGGTGATGCCTCAGTTCGGTTCAGTCGCTCAGTCGTGTCCGACTCTTTTCGACCCCATGAATCGCAGCACACCAGGTCTCCCTGTCCACTACCAACGCCCGGAGTTCACTCAGACTCACATCCAGCGAGTCAGTGACGCCATCCAGCCATCTCATCCTCTGTCCTCCCCTTCTCCTCCTGCCCCCAATCCCTCCCAGCATCAGGGTCTTTTCCAGTTAGTCAGCTCTTCATATGAGGTGGCCAAAGTACTGGAGTTTCAGCTTTAGCATCATTCCAGTGAACACCCAGGACTGATCTCCTTCAGAATGGACTGGTTGGATCTCCCTGCAGTCCAAGGGAGTCTCCAGAATCTTCTCCAACACCACAGTTCAAAAGCATCAGTTCTTCGGGGCTCAGCCTTCTTCACAGTCCAACTCTCATATCCATACATGACCACTGGAAAAACTATAGCCTTGAGTAGACGGACCTTTGTTGGCCAAGTAATGTCTCTGCTTTTGAATATGCTATCTAGGTTGGTCATAACTTTTCTTCCAAGGAGTAAGCGTCTTTTAATTTCATGGCTGCAATCACCATCTGCAGTGATTTTGGAGCCCAGAAAAATAAAGTCTGACACTGTTTCCACTGTTTCCCCATCTATTTGTTATGAAGTGATGGGACCGGATGCCATGATCTTAGTTTTCTGAAAGTTGAGCTTTAAGCCAACTTTCTCACTCTCCACTTTCACTTTCATCAAGAGGCTTTTGAGTTCCTCTTCACTTTCTGCCATAAGGGTGGTGTCATCTGCATATCTGAGGTTATCGATATTTGTCCTGGCAGTCTTGATTCCAGCTTGTGTGCGTGATGCCTAATGGGGCTTCCTGCTCCCTCTTATGCGAGTCCAGTCTCCAGCGTTAGCCTTGCTTTCACCTGGGGCTGTGCTGTGCAGGCTTTTTCCTCTAGTCGCAGTTTCCTGGCTTCTCACTACCGTAGCTTCTCTTGTTTTGGAGCACAGGCTCTAGGCACATGGACGCCAATAGCTGCAGCACGCGGACTCAGTAGTTACAGCCCCGGGCTCCAGAGCACAGGCTCGGTAGTTACGGCGCACGGAGCTTTGTGGCCTCGTGGCATGTGGGATCTTCCCGGACTAGGGATCAAACCGTGTCTCCTGCAGTGGCAGGTGGATTCTTTACCACTGAGCTACCAGGGAAGCCCTCCAAAGTTCTTTTAAAAAATGGGAATCAGGTGTGACCGCATCCTTCCTGGAAGTCTCCCACCAGCTTCCCATTGTGTTTATTTATAATAATCTTTATGATTTTAGGGTCTTCTTTTTAAAAAAAACAAACAAACAAAAAGCAAGTCACTTGTTTGCACAGGGTCTTAGTTGCAGCATATGAACTCTTAAGTTGTGGCCTGTGGGATGTAGTTCTGCAACTCGGAATCGAGCCCAGGCCCCCTGCATTGGGAGTGTACAGTCTTAGCCGCCGGACCACCAGGGACGCCCTTTCCATCACGTTTTAAAGACAGACCCAGCTGTGGATAAGCCTCCTGGAGTTGCCTTTTTTCTGCTTCTCAAACGCACCAAGCTCATTCCTTCCCCCGGGACTTGGCTGGCGGCCCCTGCCCGGGTCTCAGCTCTCCTGGCACCTTCTCACCAACGCCGCCCCCAGCACCTACGATGCCAGCGCCCCCATCCGTCACATCACGTGATTGCCGCCACCACGTCGCCGTCATGGCGCCCGGCGCTAGTTCATGCAGTGGATCACCTGTTGGTTGCGCTGTTGACCAGGTTTCTCCCTCACTGAGAGAAAGGTTCCCAGAGAGGCAAGGACGGGGTCTGTCCTGTAACTGCCTCCCCTGGGATGCTATAAACAGTCGGAAACAGCACATGCCGGAAACCCAGCTCCCCCAGTCCGCGTTCCCCACCGTCACCATCTCCCCACGACCTGCTTTCC
Organism: Bos indicus; assembly: GCF_029378745.1. Classification (NCBI taxonomy): domain Eukaryota; kingdom Metazoa; phylum Chordata; class Mammalia; order Artiodactyla; family Bovidae; genus Bos; species Bos indicus. The sequence goes on from NC_091772.1 coordinate 81,382,384, forward strand.
TCACAGTCCGATAGAAGGAGCTCTGTCATTCAGTGGCTTAGGCTAGAGATATTGGAGTCACCCTGGCACCCCTTTATTCCTTCACATCCCACAGTCAATCCTTCAGCACTCCTGGTGCCCTTACCTTCACAGAGCCCGACTACTCACCACCACATCCTGCCCAGCCCCCGGCCAGGGAGAAAAGGCCCTCCCAACTCCACGGGCCCCCTTCCACCTAGTCTCCAGAGTCAGACTATTTCATGCATATATATGTATGTATTCAAATTTCGGTCAATTGTCAAATACATATCAAATATGTATATTCAGATATTCAAATATATATGCAGTCAATAATATATATTCATATATATATGAATTCATATATATATATACATATATATGTATGTATATATACACACATATATATTCATATATATATATTTTTTTATATTTACTTAGGCACTCCATATAGCCTGTAGGATTTTTAGTTCCCTGACCAGGGGTTGAACCCAGGCCCTCAGCAGTGACAGCATAGAGTCCTAACCACTGGATTGTCAAGGAACTCCATCCAAAATAATCTGAAATCCCACTTCTCTTTCCAGATGTATCTTCCCAGCAACTCCCCCTGTCAGAGCAAAATCTAAAGTCTTTCAGGGCCCTGCCTGCGTCTGCTCCCGGGTGCCCTGTCCTCCGCCCGGCCCCCTCCCCGTCTCCCTCCGGCCACGCTGACCCAGGACACGCCCCTCACTGCGGCTCCCTGTCGACCTCTCCCAGCGAAGCCCCACACTGTATTCCTCACGTGTTGGGGTTTCAGCATCTCTCTTCAGAATTGCCCCCATCCTGACCCTCTCTATTTCTCTTCTCTATTTTTCTCCAAAGCACTTAAGACTCCAGGGAGGTATGTCATCTTCGTGTGTTCACTGATGCTCTCCTCGCCCTAAATTCCACGAGGGTGCAGATCTTTGTCTCTTTGTCATGGCTGTGTCCTCACCGCTCACGTTTGTGTCTGGCAGATAGCAAACACTTTGGAGAAGACAGTGGCAGCCCACACCAGTACTCTTGCCTGGAGTATCCCATGGACGGAGGAGCTTCCTGGGCTGCAGTCCATGGAGTCGCAAAGAGTCAGACAGGACTGAGCGACTTCCCTTTCACTTTTCACTTTCATACATTGGAGAAGGAAATGGCAATCCACTCCAGTGTTCTTGCCTGGAGAATCTCAGGGACAGCAGGGCCTGGTTGGCTGTGGTCTATGGGGTCGCACAGAGTCAGACATGACAAGCGACTTAGCAGCAGCAGCATAGGTTATTAATAATTAATTGAATGAAAAGTACACGCTAAAGATGTAACTGCTCATCAGCTGAGTGAATGAATGATAATTAATAGAGCATTGCCAAGGTCATTAAATCAACAGAGACATACAGAGTTACTATTGTGGGTCTGAAACCAATCTAACCTGATCTACAGTAGTATATATACCAGATACCATCTCTGGTCACGTGGAACTTGCAGTCTACTTGGGAATAGCAGCTGATCCAACAATCACAAAAAGTATCTCATTACAAACTCTGGACTGCTAGGAAGAAAAGGAACACTCTGAGAGTGTAGCTCCCTTAGAGAGAAGTAGTAAGCCTTCTCGGAGGAGGTGGCATTTGCGCTGAGATGAGAAGCTTTGGGTGGACAGGGAAGGGGGAGCTTGGAGAAGCTTCCAAGGCAAAGCCCCACCCCCAAACTTCTAGTCCAGCGGGTGCGGATTAATCATTTATATCTAACTGCTCCAAGATCCTAGTGAACCTTGAACTTGATTTCTGATACTTACTGTTGAGCTCAGTTTTTGGCTGCCAGTTGCCGTGATGATTGACTCTTTTCCTGATGGTGATGGGAACCACCTCCAAACTCAGGAATCTGACTAAATATTGGAGACTTCGGAGTTTATGCAGTGTGTGGTTGGCTTTTACATCCTCATCCTTTTTTTTTTCTTCTTTCTGCAGTCTTTCAACGCTAGCCGGTCATTAAAATTTAGAGCTCACCCTGGGTTAAGTGGATGATTTCCTGGAAAACAGCTGGTTGAGCTTCCCCCTGCTTGCCTCTGAAATAAACATCCCTTTGGAGAAAGGCTTTCTTCAATGCCTTCCTGCTCAGCATCTTTTTTTTTTTTTTTTCTATTTACATTCCTGTTTTGCTTGACTTCTTAGAAGAAACCTAGAGGAATAATCACTAAAATAACAGCCAAAGGTTATTATGCACTTCATAGCATTCCCAGCCCTGGGAGCTAGGTGCTATTCTTATCTTATATTAAGAGATGAGGACCTGAAACTTGGAAAGCCATATGTCCCATATCAATTAATAACTACAAAATGGCAGAGGCGGGCTTTATGTCCAGACCAGTTGTCTCAAGAGCTTGTGCTTTTAATCATCAAGTCACAAGGCCTCCTTGACCCCTGATTTGAAAGTCTCCTCTTAACTTTAATTTCTCCAGCTGTTAGATGAGGGCGTGGAAACCAAGGTTCTAAATCTTTCAGTCCACGTTTAAACTGGAGGGGTTGGTATTTTCTCTTGCAAAGGCAAACAACTCTGACTCATTTGTGTTGAGCAGAGTTTAATGGGCTGATATTGAGTCACAAACAGGTGGGGAACTGAGAGCCAAGGGAGAAAGAAAGGAAAAGGGATGGAGAGCTGGAGAGGGAAGGGGACAGAGAGGCCGAGAGCCAGAGCTGTCCCGGGCACCTGGGGAGCAGGCAGGCACCTCGGAAATACTCTCCCAGAGTGGGGGGCTGCAGTGTGCTCTCCACCCTGCCTCACTCTGGTGGAGATGGACCGTCCCCGTGTCTGTCTTGGCTGTGGATTCATCCCTCGGCTAGGAAACGGCAGGGTGTCCTGACAGTCCCACTGACGTGACTACTCACGGTGGGCTGGGTAATTCCTCAAAGGACAATCAGGGCACTGTAACCCAAGCAGCGAGAAAGAGATGCTGGGCTCCTCCAAAACAGCTGACCCCCTTCTAACTTCTCAAAAGATTGGAAGTGAAAACTCTGTTTGGTCTCGATTAAGGCTTTTGCTAGGGCTTCCCTGATAGCTCAGTTGGCAAAGAATCTGCCTGCAACGCAGGAGACCCTGGTTTGAATCCTGGGTCGGGACGATCCCTTGGAGAAGAGATAGGCTACCCACTCCAGTGTTCTTGCTTGGAGAATTCCATGGAGGGAGGAGCCTGGTGAGCTACAGTCCATGGGGTCAAAAAGAGTCAGATACAAGTGAGTGACACTAATCCACTCGTGGGGGTCCTCCTTCATGACCTAATTACTTCCCAAAGGCCTGCATCTCCTAATACCGTGACAGTGGGGATCAGTTTTCAACACAGAAATTTGAGAAGGGGAGGAACACACAAACATCCGATCTATAGTGCAGGTGGGAGCCTAAACATCACCTCTATGGCTGATAAGTCTATGGTAGATTTATCACCTCTATGGCAGATATCTGGGGGCCACTGGGCTTCCCCACGTGGACCCCAGAATGAAATGAATCTTCCAATTCCAACACAGGAGCCGAGAACAACTCCCCCGTCCACGAGGAGACAGGGAGCAGAGGATGACTCGATTCTTCCCCAATTTACCTACTAGGTAATCCTCTCCTCCAGGAGAGGAGTCGGGGAAGGGCAGACAAGGCCAGGAGTTTTAGGCGATGGGCTCTGTCCCCATGGATGGAAGCACCAGTAAGGGGAGAAGCCCCTTTTCCTTCCTGACCAGCGCCAGGGGGCCTGGGTCAAGTGTGCGGGGGTGTAGACCCCACGCTGACACCGTCAGAGAAGCAAGACTTCATGTTCTTTGCAGCGATCTATTGATTACATTTTCACAGCTGTGACTAGAAACATTGCCATCACTCAGACAGGACACCAAAACACCTGGTTTTGAAGAGTGGAAACTGTTGCCAAAGGACTGTGAGAGTTCTCTTAAAATAGAAACGTTAAAAGCCCCAGAAACAAAAGTATAATACTTATCAACCTGATGACAAGCAAAGCCGGTTGCCTGACACCGACTGGACTGACAGAACAGTGGCTGAACTTTGAGTCTGAGACTCCGCGTCTGGTTTTCTGCTCTGCTCCTTATTTAACCGTGTGAACTGAGGCTTGCTGATGTCTCTGGGCCTCATTTCTGCAACTTCCATTCCGTAGGTTTTCTGGAGAAGATTCTGTAGAGAGAAAGAATTTCAAACTCACAGACCACTTCCTGGCACAGTTCAGTTCAGTCGCTCAGTTGTGTCCGACTCTTTGTGACCCGATGAATCGCAGCGCACCAGGCCTCCCTGTCCATCACCAACTCCCGGAGTCTACTCAAACTCATATTCATCAAGTTGGTGATGCCATCCAGCCATCTCATCCTCTGTCGTCCCCTTCTCCTCCTGCCCCCAATCCCTCCCAGCATCAGGGTCTTTTCCAATGAGTCAACTCTTCGCATGAGGTGGCCAAAGTATTGGAGTTTCAGCTTTAGCATCAGTCCTTCCAAAGAACACCCAGGACTGATCTCCTTCAGAATGGACTGGTTGGATCTCCTTGCAGTCCAAGGGACTCTCAAGAGTCTTCTCCAGCACAACAGTTTAAAAGCATCCATTCTTCGGCTCTCAGCTTTCTTCACAGTCCAACTTTCACATCCATACATGACCACTGGAAAAACCATAGCTCTTAATAAATCCTAGCTTGTGCTCCTATTATGACTTTTTGTCACTGGTGATGATGGTTAGGGTCCCCGTGTTGCCATTCTTTCTGTTCACTTGCATGGTCCTCTTGTTTGTGCAGCACAGAAACCCGGAGACCCAAGTTCAAATCCAGGTTTCGGTACTTTCCAGCGACGTGGTAGTCGGCAAAATCACTGGACCTCTTTGAACCTCGGTTTTCTCATCAGTCATGGGTAACATAATCGAAAGGCTTAATTTGAACTTGGAACAGGGATTTTTCTTCCCTTGGGACATTCTTTCCTTCATCCCTTTATTTGTTAACAAGTGTTCAGCCAGGATCTCAGCTCATTCTCCTGTCCTCAGGGATCCGCCCCGCCCTCCCGATGCACAAATTTTAACGAGCAGCCATCCGGCAAGCCGGGCTTTCCTGGTGGCTCAGTGGTAAACAATCCGCCTGCAACACAGGAGATGCGGATTTGATCCCTGAGTCGGGAAGATCCCCTGGAGAAGGGAATGGCAACCCACTCCAGTATTCTTGCCTGGGAAACCCATGGACAGAGAAGCCTGGTGGGCTGCAGTCCATGGGATTGCAGAGAGTCCGACACGACTTAACTGAGCAGGCGCACACACCCTGAGTGGCAGACACTGTTCTCGAGGCAGAGTGATGAATTAGCAAGATGTGGCTTCAGACTTTCAGAATCAGAGCAAAAGATCAAGGGACTCTTCTCTGTGTGGCGTCCCCCTGGGGTCAGCCCATTTCCCTAGCCAGGCTGGCTCTATGTTGTGGACACAGTCAACGTGATCGAGACCTAGGAACATACACACGCTCTCTGCCACCTTGTCCCCGGACCAGGGGCCTTGTGCATCTACTTGTCAGAGTCCAGCTGATGCTGTTCGTACATTGAACTTCCCCAAGACAGTTCTCCCAGCGTCAGGCCTGCTCTCCACCCCAGAGTGAGATTATTCAGATTGACCGACAAACCTCCTTGGCGCAGCGCTGAGCCACGGAGCACCCACGTCCTGACTCAGACAAGACGCCTTGCCATAGGCGGATGCATACAGAAGACAAGACAAAACCAGCCACGCTCCTTCTCACTGTTCCTGCTGGGACGCCCTTGACCGACTTCGCTGGGCAGGCAGGCTGCGGGCTGAGCTTGGCCAGCCGCATGTTGCCTCTCAGTAACAGTGCGGCCCTGGGCAAGCAGCTCACTCCCTTCAGGCCTCAGTTGCCTCATCTGTGAAATGGGGGTGTGGCATTTACATGCTAAGATCACTGTGAAGGTGAATGGAGACAAAGTATGAGAAGCCTGTAGGGTCATGCTTGGGGCACTGTTGCTTAGTAAACACGAGGTATGCTTTTTCCTGTTGAGGACTCATGTCATCATCCTCACATAGGAAAAAGACCAGAGTGGTTTGATAAAGACCCACGACTCAGACAGCAGATGGCCTGGGGTGAAATCTTCTCCCCTGCCCCGCCTGCCTGAGCCCTGCTCCTGTCTGAGGTCAAGGCTGTAATGCCATCTCAGTTATCTTCACCTTGGCTACACATTGGCAGGGCCTGCGGTGCTTGTACAGTTCGTGATGCCTGGTCCAGCCTCCACAGGTTGATTCAAACAGGGGCTCCCTGGCCACGGGGACTTTTAAATGCATCCCAGGAAACGAGTTCAGCCAAAACCCAGAGAATCACTGCTTTTAGAGGCAGTGGAGTGCGGTAGCTGAAAGCACAAACCTAGAGGCGGGCTGCTGGGGTTTGAACCCTGGTTCTGAGAGTCACTAGAGGTGCGGCTTTTTGTTGAGACTAACGCCTCAGTTTCCTCACCTATCACTTCAGTTCAGCTCAGTTGCTCAGTCGTGTCCGACTTTTTGTGACCCCACCAACTGCAGCACGCCAGGCCTCCCTGTCCAATAAAATGGGTTTAATAATAATAGCAACACCTACCTACCACATAGTGTTGAGATCAAATGAATTAATATGTGACACTATTAGGTTTGATCCCTGGGTCAGGAAGATCCCCTGGAGAAGGAAATGGCAACTCACTCCAGTATTCTTGCCTGGAAAATCCTATGGACAGAGGTCGGCCATAGTCCATGCTGTTGCAAAAGAGTCAGACAGGACCGAGCGACTGGACTGAACCGAACGCTTAGTACAGGGCACTGTAGTAAGACTTTTAGTCACAATTCCTTTAACTTTTCAACCTATGAGTATTTTGCCACAATACAAGATGACAGAATTTACCATTTAACAATGCTAGTGTACAATCCAGGGGCATTCGGTGTATTTTCACCGATGGATGTTATACAGCCATCACCACTGACAATTTTTGAAGCTCTTTTATCATCGCAAGTAGGAACTCTGTACTAATATAAATGACTCCCGCTTCCTCCCAGCTCCTGGTGATCTCACCTACACCTTCCTTCTCTCTGAATCCACCTGTTCTGTATCACTTCAGGTTAGTGGCATCGTGCAACGTCTGTTCTTTCGTGTCTGGCTTATTTCACTTAGCATAATGCTTTCGAGTTTCATCCACGTTGCAGCACGTAGTAGAACCTCCCTGTCTTTATAGCTGAATAATATTCCATTGCAGTCTGTTCCTCTGTACTCACTCAGCTGTTATGAACGCGAGTCGTTTCCGGCTCTCGGTCACTGTGAGCAGTGTTGCTGTGGGCGCTGGTGGACAGGGATCTGAGTCTCTGCTTCCCATTCTTTGGGTATTTACCTGGGAGGGGAATTGCTGAATCATATGGTAATTCTATTTAACTTTTACGGACTTTCCACACGGGCTGCACCATTTTACATTCCCACCAGCAAGGCACCAACGTTCTAATTTTTCCACATCTTCACCAACACTTAAAAAAAACAAAGTAATAGCCATCCTACTGGGTGTGAAGTGGTATCTCATTGTGGTTTAGTTATAATTCCTTTTGATCTTGTCCGAAGTAGATTACCCGGGTCTGTTACGCCCCCGCCCGCAGCACGCAGCTCTCCGCTCTCTCGCTGCTGTCACAGCATGTCCTCCTCTGTGCTGAACATCTGCCCTGCCGGTCGCCCAGGGCTTGGCCAGCTGCGGCCAGAGGCTGCAGGTCAAATCCTGCTGCTGTTTGTGGATAGTCCATAAGCTAAAAATGATTTAAAAAATTTTCTAACTGGTTAAAAAATAAAATAATATTTCATGAAATATAAGAATTATATGATATTCAAATTTCATTATCAATTGCCCATAAAGTTGCATTGGAACACAGCTGTGCCCTTGTGTTGACATGTTGTTTATAGCTGCTTTTGCACTACAAAGGCAGCGTTGAGAAATTGCAACGGGGACCATGCGGCCTGTAAAGCCAAAAATATTCACTATCTGGCTTGTTTCTGTATAAAGAAAAGGATTTGCTGAATGCGGCCCTAGACTCTGAACTTAGAACCGTCACCCTGATGTCTCCACAGCACTGGCCATGGAATTTGTTGATTTCATCTTTCACACTAACTGCAGACACAAAAATAAATTTGAGATGAATCAGAACTAAATGTAAATGCTAGGACTAGAAATCTTCTAGAAGATTAGAAAAGCTTCTTTGTAACTTGGGTTAGGCAAAGATTTCTTTGGACACAGAATCATAAAATAAATTGAACAATAAAACGTTTCTGCTTGTCCAAAGATTCTAGGAAGAAAATAGACAAGCTACAGACGGGGAGAAAATGTTTCTACCTGTATGGGATAAAGAACTTTCACCTAGAATACACAAAGAATTCCTACAACTGATACAAGACAAATGTACATATTAAATGAGCAGAAAACCTCAGACACTTCACAAAAGGTCTAGGCAGGCTTCTTTGTCAGCATATTTTTTGTAAAATAAATGATGACCCCCCCCCCCATAACTTTTGTGAGTCTGTGAAGTTCCATATACTAAGGTACACTTGACAACACTTGGAGGAAATGTAAAAACTAAAGAATGAGACACATTTTATCCCTGGAAAATCAGCTGAGACAGTTTTTGAAGTTGAAATAAATGTTTAGGAATTTAGTAATTTTTGGAGTTAAAAGAGATGTTTCGGAATTTAGCATCCTCGTGGTCTGACTTGTAATGTGCTCAGCACTCTGCACGTGTGCAAAAGTGAGTACAAAAAAAGTGCAAAATTCATGAATAAATTCATACTGATGTTTATGGACTTTAACCTCCTATAGGACTTAACTCTAGTTTTCATGCCTATTTTTGCCTAAATCCAAATACACTTAATTATTTGAAGATCTTAGAAAAAGATATAAGCGTGGCCAATCAGCCCCTGAAAAAGTACTTACCATTAGTCATCAGGGAAATGCAATTTAAACCCACAAGGAGATACAATCAATTCACACATGTTAGAAAAGCAAAAAAGAAGAAGAAAACAAACCCTTTACAAAGAACAGTCAGTGTTGGTGAAGGAGCAGCGCCTCAAACATTTGCTTTGGTTCTCTTGTTTAATTCCTGACAGAAGTGCAGCAGTTCTGGAGAGCTGTCGGGCAGGTTCTTGCGATTCTGCTCCTCGGAACTACGCGAGAGAAATAAAAACAAGTGTCCACATGGCGGACTTATACGTGGAAGTCTACAACACTTGTATTCATCACAGCCACAAACCGGAAACAACCCAAATGGCATGAACAACAGAACAGGTTTTTAGAACTAAGGTGCATTCACTGGATGTACCTACTCAGTATTAAAATGAAAACAACTACTGATCACGGAATGACACAGATGAATCTCCCAATATGCAAAGTGAAAAGACAGACCCACGGTGTATGCTGCTGTTTATGTGAAAGTCAAGAAAAACTAATCTAATTTATGGCAACCAAAGCGGATCAGCAGTTGCCTCTTGGGGGGTGGGGGTGGTAGTTGGTGTTGCCCAGAAAAGGACAGGAGGCAATGAATACAGTCTGTGACTTGTTTTGGGTGGATGTTAGTTATATACACCCAGCGGTGTGTATCATTGTCAAAACTCAGAACAGTTAAGATCTGTGCTCCGTGTGCAGATCTTACAGGCACTCGGACAATGAGAGGGAACAACTGAACTTCAAACAGACCATCTCCCGTTACAGGTGGGCCAGTCTCTGAGGGCCAGCCTCTCCTGCCCGCAGTTAAGCTGGTCAGGTTTGCAAAGGAACAGGGGAAGCCACGGTGCCCTGATGTCTGTCAGCTGCCAATGGCCGGGCAACTCATTTCCTGTTCTAACCAAAGCTCTGGCGTGAAGGAAAATTACGTGATCACTCCTCCTCCGTGAGCCCCGGAGCTCGGACACTGCTGCTGCTGCTGCTGCTAAGTCGCTTCAGTCATGTACAACTCTGTGCGACCCCATAGACGGCAGCCCACCAGGCTCCCCCGTCCCCGGGATTCTCCAGGCAAGAACACTGGAGTGGGTTGCCATTTCCTTCTCCAATGCATGAAAGTGAAAAGTGAAAGTGAAGTCGCTCAGTCGTGTCCGACCCCCAGCGACCCCATGAACTGCAGCCCACCAGGCTCCTCCGTCCATGGGATTTTCCAGGCAAGAGTACTGGAGTGGGGTGCCATTGCCTTCTCCGGAGTTCGGACACTAGAAAGCCTATTTCCTGGTCTTGCAAAAAAAAAAAAAAAACCCAAAACAAGACAGTTTCCTCCACTCAGCTAGAAACGCCTTCCACCTGCTCCCAGGTGGAAACTGCTGGTGGCTGCCCACCCCCCACCCCGCCCACATCCCGGGGTGCCCCTCCTCTGGCTGTCAAGCCGGAAGCCCACCTCCCCCATTAGTCTGCATAGACCCCCGGGTGAGCCCTGGGGTTCCAGCATGCAGGCGGGCGGGAGACGCACAATCAGTGGCTGTCTCTGCTTTTATTTTTAGATGGCGAGTGAAACCAAGCTGCCTCCCTGAGACGAACTGCCCAGACTTCTCGATTCCTGTAAAGCTGAGGCCAGAGTCGGATCTTTCCTTCTGGATGCGTTTCCCAGGGCTGCTGTCACAGCAGCACCTCCAGCACGAACCTTAGAACAGTATGAGCCTGGGGCCTCCCTGGCGCTCCTGTAGGTAGCCTTCCCCTTCCAGCGCAGGGGTTGTGGGTTCAACGCCTGCTTGGTGAGCTAGGATCCCATGTGCCTTGTGGCCGAGAAACCAAAATGTAGAAAACAAAACAACACTGTTACAAGTTCAATTAAGACTTTAAAAAATGACCCACATCAAAAAAAAAAAAAAAAACCACTTTAAAAAGTATACACTTATCTTACAGTTCTGGAGGTCAGATGTCCAACCTAGCCCTCTTTGGGCTAATGATCAAAGTGTGGGTGGAGCGCGCCCCTTCTGGAAGCCCCAGGGGAGAATCGGACTCCGGCCTCTCCCTGGAGCCTTCCTGCATCTTCAAAGCCGGAAACATGGATCCCGTCTTGACTTGCTTTGTAGGGCCGTGCTCTCCCGCTTTTAACACTTTCCAGGGCTGTGTGATTACACCGGCACCACCTGGAAAATTCAGACTTCCCCGCTGCCTTCCCTGTAGGCCGACTCCCTACCGTAGTCTACTGAGGAGCAAGCGTGGCTCCAGCTGCAAACTCTATTCCCTGTTGCCAGTGAAGGTGACGTATTTCCAAGTTCTGGGGGGTTAGGATATGCCCCTTTCTGGGGTGCCATCAGTCTGCCAACTATTAATACACTCCCTCCATTCAAGTTCGACTTCAACTCCCAACTTCCTCACGCTCTTCAAATGGACCTGGGTTGATAGCTCAGTTCTGAGGTTTGCAAGTATGATCACTCCAACAGAGGAAACCATGACAAGGAACACACCCTGGAACAAGATGCAAAAACGGGCCCCCGGGACACACGGTGTCATCTGCTGCTCCCAGGACCCCTGTGGAGCGGATGGGCTTCCCTGGTGGCTCAGTCATAAAGAACCTGCCTGCAGTGTGGGAGCCCTGGGTTCAAAAGACCCCTGGAGGAGGGCATGGCAGCCCACTCCAGTACTCTTGCCTGGAGAATCTTGACAGAGAGGCCTGGTGGGCTGCAGTCCATGGGGTCGCGAAGAGTCAGACACGACTGAGTGACTAGACACGTGTCGCTATCATCACCCCATCACGGGTGGGGAAACTGAGGCCCAGGCAGGAGAAACAGCCAGCCCAAGTTTGCTTAGCTTTTAAGGGGCCGATCCAGGATTGGCCCCCAGTTTGTCTGACTTCAGGGTCTTTGGTCTCAGCAGCAGATGTCTTAATAGCAAACCTCTATGGCGTCTCCATGTTACCCTTTATCTGAGCAGACATGTTATATGAGGATTAAACGTAATGTCTGCTGGGTGCTTAGCACGTATGTAGTAGAACCCATGACATGGATTCAGGGTTATTCCAAGATAGTCCTGTTGCCTCTTTATGCCTCTCCTGTTCCTTCCTTTCATCCATCCGTCCGAGGCAACTTTTAAAGTGTATTCAATGTTCTATAACACTTAGGATCTAGGTTCCAAGTTCAGACGACCACTCAGGCTCAACTTCTGGTTCTAGCTGCTTTACCTTGGGCCCACAGCACCTCTTTAAGCCTCAAATTCTTCCCCAGTTATAAAAACTGGCATGTAATTATTTCTACCTCATCAAGTTATTGGGGGAATTAGGAACAGCCGTGCATCCACATAACTCATGGTTAAGTCACCCGTGTGTCTACTACTGAAGTAGGTAATGTAAGGAAGAAAGTATGACCTGTGTTCACATGGATCCGCTCTCTAACACACACACACCAGCTAATGACATAAAATGGGAAATTAGGCAGGACTTAAAATGGGAGACCAAGACAGTTGATAACATGGTTCTAATTTGTGGTTAGGAAGTCTGTCAAGAATTTGATGTTCTCAAGGTCGACGTGTTCTCAGAGAAAGGAGGGATTCAGTGAGAAGGAATGTGGAGTGTGGGGTGAATCACACAGGCTGTCGTTGCCTGCAGCCCTCTGGAGGCCCTTTGACCATCCTGCTGGGCTATTTTAATCACCAGATGTGGTCAACCACAGCCTCTCACACACAGCCATTCACACACAAACGTCATGATTTTTCGCCATATCTGTCTCTGCCTTGTCTAATATTCACTTAATCTTTTTCTTTAAATCTACTACTTACTATTACATTGCTAATATTAATATCAAGAAAATGATATTAATACATAGTATTTCTGACTACTTACCTACGTTTATGGGCTTCCCTGGTGGCCCAGTGGTAAAGAATTCGCCTGCCAGTGCAGGAGACGCAGGTTTCATCCCTGGTCCAGGAAGATCCACTGGAGAATGAAATGGTGACCCACTCCAGTATTTTTGCCTGGGAAATCCCATGGACAAAGCAGCCTGGTGGGCTACAGTCCTTGGGGTCACAAAGAGTTGGACACAGCTACTAAACAACAAACAAAAGCCAACAGTTACATTCATAGAAGGAAACTTTGCCACCTTAGTAAATGGGAGACTGATTCGCTGGCACAGGCAGAAACCAAGAGAATAACCCCACGACTGGGAAACGCAGCGCATGACTGTGTATCCCCGTCATCTGTATCCCAGCAGCAGTCAGTGTGACACCCCGGGGAGGTCTCGTGCTTATGGAAAGGACTGAGGAGGATCCTGCATCTTTAGGGGTTTGTTTCCTGAACTTTCTGCTTCCCGGTTTCTTATCAGTAGGACAGGATGTCAATAGACACAGCCACCGCTACTGAGAAATGACTGAGCTGAGCGGGGCTCACCCCACAGCCCGTTCGTGTCTCTCAACGACTCCACAACGATGGTTGTTACTGAGATTGATCTATGAGGAAGCCGAGAGGCAGAGAACGAAAGCGGCTTTGCCCTGTCACACAGCGCGAGGCTGGATGTGCAGGAACGTGCCACCAAGCCCGTCCGCATACAGACTCTGGATTCTCATGCCTCTCTGCACTGGCTCACCGGGGCAGAGAGCAATCGGATCAGCCAGCACTTAGGAGGATGCCCTGGGGGGCGAGGACAGAGACTCTCTGGGCCCTTAGCACGGGACCCCTTTCTCAACACTCTCCCTGTGTGAGCACTCCCATCCTCACAGTGGACCTGTGACGGAGGTCCGCGTGTGGTTCGCATTTACAAATGAGGACATTTACAAATGAGGTTCTGTGCAGCCACAGAACCTTTAATGGACTTGCAAGTAGCCGATGATGAAGCCGGTTGGAACCCAAGCACTCTTTCTCCAGAACCTCTGTCCCCACGATTTCATCAGTGCATCCTACAGACGGCAGAGTGTTATGTCACCGCCCGTGATGGTTTCTGCGTGGCAGCTGAACATCTATCAGTCAGCCGCGGATCTTATCTAGCTGCTGCTAAGCCCCACCTTGCTTAATGTCCTTTTAAAGGTAGAATTCTGATGACTTTGGTCTTTTAAGAGATTAATTTCATACTAGGAAGAGGCTGACCCTGCCCGGCGCTGTGCTGTGTCTCAGAATCAAGAGAGGGCTCAGAGAGGAGCCGATCACACAGACCACATCCTCACGCGCACCAGCATTTCCAGCTTCGGGCGTGCGTGTCTCCTCACCTGTACAGGAGGCTGACTACAACGCCCACCACTTCATGGGAAATTGATGCGGAAACAGTGGAAACAGTGTCAGACTTTATCTTCGGGGGCTCCAAAATCACTGCAGATGATGATTGCAGCCATGAAATTAAAAGACGCTTACTCCTTGGAAGGAAAGTTATGACCAACCTAGATAGCATATTCAAAAGCAGGGACATTACTTTGCCAACAAAGGTTCGTCTAGTCAAGGCTATGGTTTTTCCTGTGGTCATGTATGGATGTGAGAGTTGGACTGTGAAGAAGGCTGAGTGCTGAAGAACTGATGCTTTTGAACTGTGGTGTTGGAGAAGACTCTTGAGAGTCCCTTGGACTGCAAGGAGATCCAACCAGTCCATTCTGAAGATCAGCCCTGGGATTTCTTTGGAAGGAATGATGCTAAAGCTGAAGCTCCAGTACTTTGGCCACCTCATGCGAAGAGCTGACTCATTGGAAAAGACTCTGATGGTGGGAGGGATTGGGGGCAGGAGGAGAAGGGGAGGACAGAGGATGAGATGGCTGGATGGCATCACCAACTCGATGGATGTGAGTCTGAGTGAACTCCGGGAGTTGGTGATGGACAGGGAGGCCCGGCGTGCTGTGGTTCATGGGGTTGCAAAGAGTCGGACACGACTGAGCAACTGAAATGGACTGAATTCGCTTTTTGGAGAGAAGTTTTTGGCTGAGTGTTTACATAATAATTCCTCTTCAATTTGCTCTACTCTGTTGAGTCGATGAGTATCACGATGCTTTTCATGCTTTCGTTTGTTTGTTTTGCTGATTGTAGAAGTAATACAGCCCCACACCTGGGAGCTGGGTGTGCTGTGTACACCAGGTCTTTCCAGATTTTTAGATATGTTTTGTTTACACTGAATATGAAATAACACATGAACACTTCTTTGAAGAAATGTATGAATATTCATGCCACCTGGGTTCATGAAAGCCCTCAGGTAAATTCAGAGGAATCCAGATTTGCTGTCAAACAAGTTTTGTGGGTTTTGGATTTTGGAATTGTGATTGAGGGGTTATGAGTAGGACCTGGTATGGTGGAAAATTTGGGAAAACATAATGATGGATTAAAATGAAATAATCATATTGATAAGAGGTCACTACTGACATTTCTACGCATCTTTTCTAATTCATCCAATTATTAAACAGCATTATTATTATTTTTATATAATTTTTACTTCTTTATTTCAACTGCACCAGGTCTTCACCGCTTTGCTCAGGCGGTCTCTAGCTGCAGCGAGCAGGGGCTATGCTTGGTCTCCTTGCGTGGCCTTTTCACTGCGTGGCTTCTCTCGTTGCGGAGCACAGGCTCGCGGTGTGTGAGCTTCAGCAGGTGCGGTGCATGGGCCCAGTAGCTGTGGCTCTCCAGCTCCAGGGCTGAGCTCAGTAACTGTGGTGCATGGGCTTCGTTGCTCCGTGGCATGTGGACTCTTCCCGAACCAGGATCGAACTCATGTTCCCTGCACTGGCCGGCGGAGTCTTATCCCCTGCGCCATCAGGGAAGTCCTGTCAGTGTTACTTGATATGTCCAGTGGTTCTCCACCGGGGCTGATTTTTGTCTGCAAAGGACATTCGACAGCATTTGGAGGCTTGTTGGTTATTGCAGCTGCGTGGGTGGAGGGGCAACACTGACCCCTAGAGGGTAGAGGCCAAGGTGCTACTGACCCCACCATGCACAGGGTGGCCCCGCGACAGAGGACGGGCCAGCCCGAGTGTCAGAGGTGCCGCGCCTGAGAGGCCTCATCTACTGGCCACCCTCCAATGCACAGGTGGCCCCGCGACAGAGGACGGGCCAGCCCGAGTGTCGGAGGTGCCGTGCCTGAGAGGCCTCATCTAGGTTCTGGGCCTACACGACAAACAAAACAGCAAAAACACTCCTCTGTTTACTGTGTGTTTGCAAAGTATATACATACGGCCCAGACGAGTGTGCGTGTTTTACAGATTTGGTATTCTTCACTATATGCTGTTGTTGTTTAATTGGTAAGTTGGTCTGACTCTTTGAGACACTGGACTGCAGCCCGCCAGGCTCCTCTGTCCATGGGATTTCCCAGGCAAGAATGCTGGAGTGGGTGGGCATTTGCTTCTCCTGGGGATCTTCTCAGCCCAAGGATGGAACCTGCATCTGCTGCCTTGGCAGGCAGGTTCTTTACTGCTAAGACACCAGGGAAGCCCCTCTACAATACATAGGTTTTTGTTTTTTTGGCCACTCTGGGCCACTTGTAGGATCTTAGTTCCCTGGCCAGGGATCAAACCTTCATCCTCTGTAGTAATAGTGCAGAGTTGTAGCTGCTGGGCTTCCAGGGAAGTCCTCAGTGTGTCGTTTTTAACTTACTATTTCATGAACATGTTACAATATTATCAAAACTTCTTTAAACATATGATCTTCATGCCTGTAAAATGTTCCTTCACAAAGATGTGAAATTGATTTTTTTGGCCATTCCTTTATATTAAAATTGGTGTTTTCATTGTTCCTATTATTTAAAATAGCACCATGATGAGTATCTCTACGTCTACGTCATTGGTGTCATCTGTGATTATTTCATTAGATTCTGAGGCTTGGGATGGATTCTAGAAGGGAGGTGATTGAGTTGAAGGGTATAAACTTAAAATATCCCTGATGTACATGATGAAATTGCTTTGTAGAAAGCTTGTCCCACAATTTACTTTGCATAGGAGCTTACAGAGTGAACTAACTCAGGACGAGAAAAACAAATATTGTGCATTAGTGCATGCATATGGCATCTAGAAAAATGGTATTGATGAGCCTATTTGCAGGGCGGGAATAGAGATGCAGGCATAGGCATTTGTGGACACGGGGCGGGGGCACAGACCGAGAGACTAGCATCGACATATACACCACGTGTGTGACACAGACGCTAGCAGAAGGCGGCTGTGCAGCACAGGGAGCTCAGCTCAGCGCTCCGCGTCGACCTAGAGGGGTGGGGTGGGGGGTGGGAGGGAGGCTCGAGAGGAGGGGACAGACGTGTCCACAGAGCTGACTCACACTGTTGTACAGCAGAAACCAACACAACAGTGGAAAGCAATCATACTCTAAATTAAAAAAAAATTTTAAGTAAAAAATGTTAGAAGTCTTAGGTGTTAAATAACAAAGCTAATTCAAGCTCCCAACAGCAAAACTAGAAAATTCTGGTGACTGGAAAAGGCCTTCAGAGAGAGGGAAGCAGTATGCTGGGTTCAAGTGCAACTTCCCATTTGAACCTGAGTGAATTAGGTTTGTTTCCTCTCAGTCAGTTCCGGGCACTGGTTGTATTTTGATCATCCCAGCATGTGGGCCAGTTGGTTACAGTTCAAAGACTGGGCAGCACAACATAATTAAGAAGCGACTGACTTCTGGGAAAAGATGGAAAGAGCTCAGAGTCTGAGAGCTGTGTGGCAGAAAACCCTGGAAGGAGGTGATCACCATTTCCAAGAATTGAAATTCAGTAACTAAAAGGCTAGAAGAGGACCTTCTTGGGGAGCTGGGAGTGGTTCAAAAGGTATGGGATATATTTGAACAGTGAGAATTCCAGAGTGAGATCTCAAGAGGAAACTTCCTTGTGGGTGTCTGCAGGCTTAATCTATGGAGGAAATGATAGAATTCCTTCCCAAGAGTTAGTAGGTGAAACAGGAGGAGAAATGCAAGCCAAACAGATGATGTGATTTTGTTCTTCAGTGAGTGTTGCATGAGAACTTAATAGAGTGGGTCAGCTTCTCCCTGCCCTGGGGTGAGAAAGTGTCTGCTCTAAACCACACTGTAGGGGGGACCTTGATTTGAAGGGAAGGGAATTCACATTGTATCTGAGGCTAACCAACAACACCGACATCATGTAGAGTAAGGGTTGGCAAATTTTCCACAAAGAGACCGATTGTAAATATTCTGGGGCGTGTTGGTCTGTGTCAACTGCTGAACTCTGCCTTGGTAGGTTGGAGGCAGTCACAGACAATATGTAAATAATGTGCATGGCTGTGTTTCAATAAAACTTTATTTATATAAACAGAGCCCAGGAAGCCTGGGAGAGTCTGAGAGGTCTGAGCTGGCTGTGTGACCCCAGACCAGTTAATTAACCCTTCTGAACATCACTTTTCTTGACTCTGAAAGAGGAGTACTGGAGTGCCCACCATGTGAGTCTGCTCTCTGAATCAAATAGAACCATGCCTGAGTAGCGTTCAGCGTAGGACTCGGCACATGTAAGTACTGTAATAGAAGAAAGGCGGTAAAAAGGAAGGCAGGTGTTGTTACAATCCTTATCTCATTGTGTGTGGGTTTATGTAACTCCAGTTTCCTCCAGTTTCTTTCTCCTCAAGTTCAAGGACCTGCTGCTTTGGCACATAGTGGGTCTCTAGAAGCAGAAGTAGGGAGGTAGATTTGGATGCCCGGGATTTAGCCGGGCGAGGTGGGGCAGGGCAGCCGGACAGGACAGGGAGGGGTTTAAGCCGAGGTTGTCTTAGCTGCGGTCCACCTTCCTCCCTATCCCGCTGGAACCTCGGAGCCACCCATGGCACCACAGTGTCACCTGGAGGCAGAGGGGCTGTCCCTTCACACCCTGAGCTGCTCAGTTGGTTACTGGCTGTGAGCGGTCCCATGGTGGGGGGACAGTCCCCCAGGTGAGCTAGCACCTTTCGCGCTGATGGCAGCTCCAAGGAGGAGCAGCTGAAGCTGCCATGAGCAACACAGCGGCTGGGCAGGTGCTCTGCCTGTTGGGAGCTGGGAGGCGACAGCTCCAGCCTTGTACACCGTGCCTGGCGATGCTCTGAGGTTGTGCCCTAACCACCCACGAGACTAGGCTGCTTACAGGAACAGGGAGAGGCGCAGAGCCGAGGTGACTAACTCGTCATCTGTCAGTTCAAGGATAAGTCATTTAGCTTAGAGGCTGGACCCAGGGATGGCGAGGACCTTGACGGGGCTGTTTTCGTTCTGCAGGGACAGGAAGTGGCTTCTTTCCCAGTGACTCGTGGCATTTCCTTTGCCCAGAGGAGTGACTGGCATCACCCCGACGACCTAATCCTGAGCGTGGCACAAGCGCCGATGACACCACCGTTAGCATCTGCCCGGGCTTCTGGGGTCTAGTGGGTCCTAGCCTGGTCCCTGGGGCCAGGCCACCGTGAGCCGGTCGCTTGGTGTTCCTAAGCCTCAGTTTCCTCATCTGTAAATTGGGGATAAAAAATATTTCTTAATTCATAGGGTTTTTGTGAGTATTAGAGTTAATGCTCGTAAGATATTTTACAAACATCAAGTGTCTGGCTCCCTTTAAGGAAAGTTGAATGTATGGTAAATTTTTTTTCTTTTTTACTTTCTTCATGGTGGTGGTATGTTCTGTTTTGTTTTCATTTTGAGAAGTGGTGTTGTCCAGTTCACCGTTTCTCCATTGTCATTTGCATATTACTTTGGATTTTTGTCATACCTCTCACCACCTAATATTCGTTAACTGACTCTTTAAAAACAGCCTTAAACACTGTAGACTCGCAGGTCAGACCAGTACGAGAACGGTACAGATGAACCAGTGCCTGGCACAGGGCGAGTCTGCCATGGTGAGAGTCATGGTCATCATCAACATTGACATTAAATGGCGTGTTTTGCCCCATCTCAGACCTTTCTTTTAGAATCAGCTCTCTTGCATTCCTTCCACTGAATGAGGTCACATCTTTGCTCCTGCATGAGCTCACGGATACGTTCTTATAGTGACTGGCCGAGCTAGGAATTCTGTGCATAGTATCAGGGGATTTTCTCTTCCTGTTAAATGACTTGGACTCTGACAGATTCTAAGGAAGTGGTTACTCAGGGCAGAGTGCTCATGGCTGATTAGAGGGAGGAGTGGAAATTCCCCTTCTTTGCCTAAAATAACTGGAACTGGACCATGACAATATGAGCTTTGTCCAGGCTTGAGATGGTATCCTTTCCAAGTGAACTTAGTACGGAACTACTTACCAATATATGCTGATGGTTCTCACTGGCAGGCTAGAAAAAGGTTAGTCCTTCTGTGTTTGCAGTTAAAAAGGGCCATTGTTAGGAGCAACGAGTCCCAGAGGAGAGAACTAGAAGTAGGTGGACCTGGTAATATTGGATTCACCTGACTTCTCTCTGCTCCTTATCCCCTTGGGTTTCTTTCCTAGCATACAAAAATTCAAATTCCGGAAATGGACCTGCTCTCCATTTATTTGATTATTTTTAGGACAAGTTTGTTTGTGACAACCTTCTCCCGGACACTCCCAAGCAGATTCTGAGGAAATGAGAGAAGGAAATGCCCAGATTGTTCGAGTGGAGCAGAGTTCAGACTCCAAAGCAGCTTTAATCCTATGTCTGGAGCTGGGTCAGAAAGTTCATAATTAGAACAAGGGCGGGGGTTCAGCCTGGGTCTGACCTAGGATGAAAAGAGCTTAGATTTGGTTTGGATGAATATCCTAACCCTCAACTGTGATTCTGACTACTGTAAACTTAAAAAAAAAAAAAAAAAAAAAAAAGGACTGGGCAGGATCTCCAGGAGGGCTTCACTCTCTGTTTTTTAAAAAATTTTATCATCATTTACAAAAATGTATTAAAGGCTAAGAGGAGGGGGGGGTGCAGGAATGAAAGTGGGAATTCATACATCAAAGTTTTTTGGGGGCTCCAAGAAATTCTGTTATTGCTGATCAAGTTAGCCAGTGCTAAGATTTTCTCAAGGCCTGAAGTCTACTGCATATGACTTATTAAGATGAAGCACCCACGTCAGGGACAGTTTCCTTCTAAAGGAAGGAGGCAGAGTAGAAACGTCATTTTGACTCTTTTTCCTGGCCTAGTGCTGGACCTGTTGGCTCCCTGGACTCAGGACTGCCAGCAGGATCCCCTGGCCTCCAGCTTCAGGAACCAAGTGCTCAGGGCAAGGATTGGTTTTACCCACAAAAGGAGGCTCTGTGTTGCTGGCATGGAGCAGAGTTGTTGCTGCTGCTGCTAAGTCTTGTCAGTCATGTCCGACTCTGTGCGACCCCATAGATGGCAGCCCACCAGGCTCCTCTGTCGCTGGGTTTCTCCAGGCAAGAACACTGGAGTGGGTTGCCATTTCCTTCTCCAATGCATGAAAGTGAAAAGTGAAAGTGAAGTCACTCAGTCGTGTCTGACTCCTAGTGACCCCATGGACTGCAGCCCAGCAGGCTCCATGGGATTTTCCAGGCAAGAGTACTGGAGTGGGGTGCCATTGCCTTCTCCTGGAGCAGAGTGGCAGGTAGAAATTCAGAGTTCACTCAAGCCTTTTCCCCTCTCTTACTTCTCTCACAGTCTTCTCCTCAATGTAGAGGCGTTGCATCATTCTGACCCCAGCTTGGCCAGGGATAGTCACAGGGGGAGCAAATGACAGTGTGTGTGATGCTGGAGATGGTGGTTCCAGCTCAAGGGAACTTGCGCTGGGAGGACATGCCTGTTCTTCCCAGAGGAAGGGAGAGCCCCCTGGCTCCTTGGGGTATAAACACGGTCTACAGATTCATAGTGTTTTCTTAGACGGTGGCTCCTAGAGATAAGCCAACTATAGTGCATCTGGTGTTCAAAGACATAGTCACCTCTCTACTCCAGAGTAACCTTACATGAATGTCTAAGGAGACCTAGAAAAGAACTGACTTGTCAGTCTGCTTTAAAAAGGGCTTCCCTGGTGACTCAGTCATAAAGAATCTGCCTGCAGTGCAGGAGACCTGGGTTCGCTCTCTGGGTGGGGAAGATCCCCTGGAGAAGGGAATGGCTACCCACTCCGGTACTCTAGCCTGGAGAATCCCATGAACAGAGGAGCCTGGTGGGCTACAGTCCATGGGGTCATAAAGAGTTGGACACTACTGAGCAGCTAACACTCACATTTTTTTTCCTGGTTTGTAGTGCTAAACAACTGGATATGCATGGAATGGCCAGCTAAGAAAGCATGCGTTCTGGATTGTGTATGTGCCTCAAGCATGTGGTCAGTCAGATTCGCACCTGGGACTTTTGTTAGAGGTCTTAGGACAGGTGTGTGTTCACACGTGTTTACTTTGGACTCGCCAGCCATGAGGATCGTTTAGGCCTGAAGCTAGAGATGACCACTGTCCAGTCCAATGGAAGGAGTCTACCTGAAGATGACAACAACATAGAGGAAAAGAGAGCCGAGAAATGCAGAATGGCGTGCGCCTGCTGACTACACCGGATGCCTGGACCCAGCTGTGCCCGAAGTCAGAAGTCAATCTGGATGTGTCAGTGACGACAACAATGAATTCCTTTTTATTCCTAAAGCAGATTGACAGATGCTGCTGTTGCTTGCGGCTGCAGTGGTCTTGCTATTACACCCTCCTCCATCTGATCTGAACTCCAAATGGAGAGGTAAATGCTTATCTTGGTTAGTAACCAAATTCTGCAACAGAGGAAATCCACAAGAATTAAGTGCTAAGGACAGACTTTCATTCTAAGAAATTGGGCTGCTTCAGCCATAGTTTGTTCAAGGGGAAACGGAATGGTATTCTGACTGCTACTGACAGTCATTTTTGGCGTAAGTTGGGACCAGTCAGTGCTGTCAAACACTGATATCTGTGATGACTACAAAGAATTTCTTAAACAATCAGTTTTCATCCCAGAAATACACACTCACCCTTTGAGTCACTGGTTGGCTAATCATTCTTTCTGCCACTTTGGGCTGGCTCTTCACCCAGATTTTGAGTTTATGACACACACACACTCCCAAATATCTATCCCCAGTGGGCCTCTACGTAATGCTCTGACATGTGGGATGTTGCCTTGTAATCTCGAGGCCTGAGCATAACCGGCACCCACTTCCCACAGCTGCCCACTGAGGGAGTGCTGGTTTCGTCACCAGGGGAACAGGCCTTGTTTTTCTTGTAAAGATAATGCTTCACGCCAAGTCATCCACAGCGCACAACCAGGGACGAGGCTGAGATGTCTAGAGATGCAAAAGGGAAATTGTGTAAGCCAGTTGCATAACCATCACCTCCTGTTAGAGCTTGTGCCTGAGAAGACTGTCTGTCTTTTGAAGCCTTCCAGAGAGCTGTGTGCCCCCCAGGAGTGAGTTTGATGGGAATCTATCTTGAAGAATGTGGACACTAAAGAGGTATGGGACTTGGGACCACAGAGAGTCTGGGAGAGGCCCAGCCTGTGCCTGTTTGATGAGACTTCCAGCATCTCAAGAAATAAAAATGAAGAACTGACAAAGGCCACCAAAAATTAGGGAATATTTTCAATGTCTACAGTGAATGAAATAAGAACTTGAATACTAATTATGTATTAGTATTAGTAACAAACACACTAATTACTGTCCACCACAGTGACGTTGCGTTGTGTACAGCATTGCAGGGTTTGTAAGACACCATATCTCAGAATGAACTACAGCCAGCATGGTCTCTGGATGGGGCACAGGTGGTGGTGTTCAAATGTCCCTTAGACACCTCGCTCCAGCCCTCCATCTCACTCTCATAGTTTTCAAATTATTAAAATAATTTTAAAAACTAAGATTAAGAATGACTCAGTTGTGTCTTGTGCCTCTTGCCTTCTTAGGCCTGGAGGTGAGAGCAGGGAGGAGCAGCAGAACCGCCACTCGATGGGAGCCCAGAGGAACCCAACGCTTGCTCTGTGGCTTTGTTCCAACCAGCTGTGTGGTCTTGGGGAAGTCATTTAACCTCTCTGGATTTCCCCATCTATGAAAAAGCACTGGATGAGGGCCTTACAAGTTCCTTCTAAAGTTTTATGATTACACCAGTTTCTTGTGAAGAATCTAAGTACTAGGGGCAGGAGAAAAAAAAAAAACAACATTCCACATAGATTCAGCCTTTGCCAGCGGGGTGGGTGATAAGGATCAGGAAGTGTGTGTGTGTGTGTGTGTGTGTGTGTGTGTGTGTGTGTTGACAGCCTGCAAAAAAGATACTATGCAAAACTGACACTATACTGAGAGGGTAAATGCGATGACGAAACACAGCAGTGAAAGGACATGGAGAGAGGTCCGGGAAGGCTCTTTGAATGACCACTGCTTCCCAGCTAATTTGATGTTCTTTTAGCAAGACACTAAGAAAGGATGTGCCACAGAGGTGGGCAGAGGACTCAGTGGCCAGAGGGGTCATTGGAGGATCTAATGATACAGGACTCCTTGGTGAGTCAAGAACAGAAGCTAAAGAAGAGAAGGAGAGCAGCGATGATCAGAACTGGATTCCTGCAGCACTTCTGAGCGTGCCGTCAGGCAGGTCTGGATTTGAATCCCAACTCTGATCACTTATCAGCTGTGTAAACTTTTATCCCCTCTCTGCTCTGATCTTCCGTCTGATCTGTAAGAGGAAACTCAGAAGAAGCCCTGCCCTGTGAGGGTGAAATGGAATCATGTCTCCAAAGAGCTTAAGTCCAGGACCGGGCACATTAATATTAATATGTGCCCAGCCTATAATTTGTATGGTGCTTGCTAATATTTGCTGAGCATCAACCAAGTCATACTTAATACGATGACTTCCTCTCACCTTCCTCCAAACAAGCCGATGGGGCAGGCACTGCAACGATCCCATTTTATGGATGAGGAGGCCAGCCTCAGCGCCTGGCTCACCACGGGAACATTAGTCATCGTTATTATCTGTCCTCTGGCAACACCAGAGGAGGTTATGGTGACCCAGCAGCTCCACAAGAATGTGGACGCAGACAAGCAGTGGCTGCTGAGGCTGGCACTTTCTGGAGGTGGAAAGTGAAGAAATATCACACTTGATAGTAATACGTTGCTTTCTTCATCCAGCATGCTTGTGTTTTACTGGGGCATCATACACAGAATGCAATGCACCTGTGTTAATCATTGATTTGAATTCTGACCAAGACATACGACCCTCCAATCACCACTACAGCCTTTAGCCAGCACTGATCTGCTTTCTGTTTCCAAAGCTTTGCCTGCCCTAGAATTTCACATAAACGAATTACATACTTTCACTGAACACGTTTTTGAGATTCACCCTTGTTCTTGAGTGTATTAGTAATCCCTCCCCTTACTCTGCTGTGTAATATTCCATTATAGGGAGGTACGACGATTTGTTTATTCACTCATCAGTAAATGGACACTGGGTTATTTCCACTTCGGGGCTATTATAAAGAGAACGGCTATGAAAGATTGAGCACACGTTTTTGTATAGACGCATGATTTTATTTCTCCTTGGTAACACCTTGGAGTGGGATTGCTGGGTCCCAAGCTAAGAGTACGTTTCACTTTAAAGAATCAGTAAACCATTAGACGATGTGGCCGCACCATTTTGCATTCCTATCGGCCCTGTAGGGAACGTCCAACTGCTCTGCATCTTTGCCGGCCACTGGATTATCAATCTTTAACTTTTGGTCCCAAGCTAAGAGTACGTTTCACTTTAAAGAATCAGTAAACCATTAGACGATGTGGCCGCACCATTTTGCATTCCTATCGGCCCTGTAGGGAACGTCCAACTGCTCTGCATCTTTGCCGGCCACTGGATTATCAATCTTTAACTTTTGGTCCCAAGCTAAGAGTACGTTTCACTTTAAAGAATCAGTAAACCATTAGACGATGTGGCCGCACCATTTTGCATTCCTATCGGCCCTGTAGGGAATGTCCAACTGCTCTGCATCTTTGCCGGCCACTGGATTATCAATCTTTAACTTTTAACCATTATAGCAGGTGTGTGGTAATGTGCATTGTGGTTTCAATGTGTATTTCCCAATGACGAATGATGCTTAGTATCTGTACATGTGTTTCTTTGATGTTGTTATTCCTTCTTTGGTGAAGCGTCTGCTTAAACATTTTTCCCATTGGGGAAAAAATGTCTTCTTACTACTCCTATATCTAGAATACAGGCATTCTTTATGTGTTCTAGATTCAAGTCTTTCCTCAGATATATGTTTTGCAAATATTTTCCCCACGTGTGGCTTGTTTTTCATTTTCTTAATAGGGTCTTTTTCTGCTTTATGCCAAAGCCTTTGTGTGCATCACAATAAACTGTGGAAAATTCTGAAAGAGATGGGCATACCACACCACCTAACCTGCCTCTTGACAAACCTGTATGCAGGTCAGGAAGCAACAGTTAGAACTGGACATGGAACAACACACTGGTTCCAAACAGGAAAAGGAGTTCGTCAAGGCTGTATATTGTCACCCTGCTTATTTAACTTATATGCAGAGTACATCATGAGAAACACTGGGCTGGAGGAAGCACAAGCTGGAATCGAGATTGCTGGGAAAAATATCAATAACCTCAGATATGCAGATGATACCACCCTTATGGCAGAAAGTGAAGAAGAACTTAAGAGCCTGTTTATGAAAGTGAAAGAGGAGAGTGAAAAAGTTGGCTTAAAGCTCAACATTCAGAAAACGAAGATCATGGCATCTGGTGCCATCACTTCATGGCAGATAGATGGGGAAACAGTGGAAACAGTGTCAGACTTTATTTTTCTGGGCTCCAAAATCACTGTGGATGGTGATTGCAGCCATGAAATTAAAAGACGCTTACTCCTTGGAAGGAAAGTTATGACCAACCTAGACAGCATATTCAAAAGCAGAGACATTACTTTGCCAACAAAGGTCCGACTGGTCAAGGCTGTGGTTTTTCCGGTGGTCATATATGGATGTGAGAGTTGGACTATAAAGAAAGCTGAGTGCCAAAGAATTGATGCTTTTGAACTGTGGTGTTGGAGAAGACTCTTGAGAGTCCCTTGGACTGCAAGGAGATCCAACCAGTCCATTCTGAAGGAGATCAGCCCTGGGATTTCTTTGGAAGGAATGATGCTGAAGCTGAAACTCCAATACTTTGGCTACCTGATGCAGAGAGCTGACTCATTGGAAAAGACCCTGATTCTGGGAAAGATTGAGGGCAGGAGAAGGGGACGACAGAGGATGAAATGGCTGGATGGCATCACTGACTCAATGGACATGGGTTTGGGTGGACTCTGGGAGTTGGTGATGGACAGGGAGGCCTGGCGTGCTGTGGTTCATGGGGTCACAAAGAGTAGGACACGACTGAGTGACTGAACTGAACTGAATAGGGTCTTTTGAAGATCAAGTTTTTAATTTTTATGATGATTAATTTATCAATTTTTTTCTTTTATATGAAAGATTTTGTACCTCAAGGAATATTTGCCAAATTAAAAGACGCTTACTCCTTGGAAGGAAAGTTATGACCAATCTACATAGCATATTCAAAAGCAGAGACATTACTTTGGCAACAAAGGTTCGTCTAGTCAAGGCTATGGTTTTTCCTGTGATCATGTATGGATGTGAGAGTTGGACTGTGAAGAAGGCTGAGCACCGAAGAATTGATGCTTTTGAACTGTGGTGTTGGAGAAGACTCTTGAGAGTCCCTTGGACTGCAAGGAGATCCAACCAGTCCATTCTGAAGGAGATCAGCCCTGGGATTTCTTTGGAAGGAAGGATGCTAAAGCTGAAACTCCAGTACTTTGGCCACCTCATGCGAAGAGTTGACCGATTGGAAAAGACTCTGATGCTGGGAGGGATTGGGGGCAAGAGGAGAAGGGGAGGACAGAAGATGAGATGGCTGGATGGCATCACCGACTCGATGGACGTGAGTCTGGGTAAACTCCGGGAGTTGGTGATGGATAGGGAGGCCTGGCGTGCTGCGATTCATGGGGTCGCAAAGAGTCGGACATGACTGAGCGACTGAACTGAACTGAACTGAAGGTTGTAAAGACTTTTCTCCTAAAAGTTTTATAAATTTCTCTCTCATGTTTAGGTCCATTAGCTCTTTGGTCCATTTTAAACTAATTTTTCATGTATACTCTGAGGAAAGGTCAAGGTTCATTGTTATTTTCATGTGGATATCCAATAGCATTGTTCGTCAAAAAGCCTATCACCTCTCCATTAAATTAAGTTGATGCCTTTTTATAAATCAACTGACCATATTTTTGTGGGCATTTCTCTGGATGTTCCATTAACCTACAAATCTCTTCTTACATCAATAAAAATCTTGTCTTGGTTACTGTAGCTTTAATATTAAGTCTTGAATTCAGGCACTTGGACTCTTCCACTTTTCTTCTTCTTTTCTACATTCACTTATTTTTTTTCCTACTTTTTTTTTTTCTACATTCACTTATGGAGTGCCAGCTCTGTATCCAGTCCTGCTCGTTTGTTCACCGATTTATTCAAGAAAAATTTTAGAGTGACCATTATACCAGGCTTGCTTTAGCTCCTGGGATTTAGTGGTGATAAAAAACACACAAACTTTCTGCCCTCGTGGAGTTTACAGTCCATTGGAGGCTTGGGGTTGGCAAGTTGTACTGATAAGCAGAAAAATATGTAGATTATATTTGTCAGATATATACGCTGTGTGTGTGGTCAGACAGTAATAAATGCTATGAAGAAAAATAAAGCAGGATTAACTTGTGCACATGGTGGGCGAGGGGAGAAGAGGGCGGGAGGAATTGAAAGAGCAGGACTGACATGAACACTATCATAATCCGTCTGCAGCGCAGGAGGCCCAGGTTCGATCCCTGGGTCGGGAAGATCCCCTGGAGAAGGGAAAGGCTGCCCACTCCAAGATTCTGGCCTGGAGAAGTCCACGGACTGAGTCGGACAGGACTGAGCAGCTTTCACTTTCACTTCAGTTCATGATAACTAGACAGCTAGTGGGACGCTGCTCTATAACACAGGGAGCTCGGCTCTGTGCTCTGTGATGACGCGGAGGGGTGGGATCGGCGGAATAACGGAAGGGAGGCTCAAGAGGGAGCAGATATGTGTACCTAGAGCTGATTCATGTTGTTGCCCAGCAGAAATTAACACAACACTGTAAAGCAATTATACTCCAATTAAATAAATCATAAATATTTCAAATAGAGAAAAACATAAAGCAAAGGAAAGAACAGTGATGGAAGAACTCTCTGAGGAGGTGATAACCCCAAAGAAGTGAGGGGTTGAGTCATTTAACACGGTCTCTTTGGGGCAGAAGAGAAAAGAAGTGCCCAGAGACTGAGCAGAGTGGGGAATGTTTGGGTGAGTTTTCTCTAGTATGTTTGTAAGGATTTTAAAGTCAACCCACTTAGTGGTCATTTCCATGGTAAATAGAGAGAGCTGGGCGACAGCTGAGTTGAGACTGAAATGGTCTTAGAAGATGGATGCTGTTCTGTGAAGAACTGGATATGAGTTTTCTAGGAACAGGAACAGCGGATGCAATGGCCCTGAGGTCAGAAAGCCCTCAGCACGTTCTAGAAATCAGGTTAATATGGGGGAGTCTTTGAGATGAAGCCTGACAAATAAAAGAGACCAGGGATTCAGACCCGGGTGATTCAGTGGTTAAGACTCCACATTTCCACTGGTGGGGGCCTGTGTTTCATCCCTGGTTGGGGAACTAAGATTCTGGAAGCTGAGTGGTACCACCAAAAAAATAAAGACAAGATACCTATAGGTGTAGGTGTAGGTGCCTGTGTGTGTGCACTAAGCTGCTGCAGTCGTGTCCGACTTTTTGCTTCCCTGTGGGCTGTAGCCCACCAGGCTCCTCTGTCCATGGGATTCTCCAGGCAAGAACACTGGGGTCAGGTGCCGTTCCCTCTTCCCAGGATCAAATCCACGTCTCTCTCGTCTCCTGCATTGGGAGGAGGATTCTTTCTGCTAGCGCCACCTGGGAAGCCCGTAGGGCTTCATGAGCCAGAGGTTAAGAGTTTGGATTTTACTCTGTAGGGCAGTGAATACCATTGGGGAGCTTTAAATAGAAGGAGTATTTCTGTATGTCATTCAGTGTAACTTCAGTTCAGTTCAGTCGCTCAGTCGTGTCTGACTCTTTGCAACCCCATGAATCGCAGCACACCAGGCCTCCCTGTCCATCACCAACTCCCGGAGTTCACTCAGACTCACGTCCATTGAGTCAGTGATGCCATCCAGCCATCTCATCCTCTGTTGTCCCCTTCTCCTCCTGCCCCCAATCCTTCCCAGCATCAGAGTCTTTTCCAATGAGTCAACTCTTCACATGAGATGACCAAAGTACTGGAGTTTCAGCTTTAGCATCATTCCTTCCAAAGAACACCCAGGGCTGATCTTTAGAATGGACTGGTTGGATCTCCTTGCAGTCCAAGGGACTTTCAAGAGTCTGTATTTCAGAAATTTCAAGTCCTGAGAAACCGTTGGGGTGTGGCTGTACCATCTGGCAGCTTCCGGTAAACCCCATAATCTAGGAGTTTATGAAAATGTTTAGGAAGGAACCTCACATTTTGACTATCGAATTATCATGGGTGCACGCAGGGACGCTTCATTTTATTAGTACGAGGTGTGAGCTTTGATATATGGGGTGTGCGTGTGTGTGTTCGTGTGTGCGTGTGTTTGGAATTCTTAATCTTCATGAGTCATGAAGTGTATTTCCACATTTCAACTAAATGAATGCTGTTTATTTTTATAGTTTTTCTCTGTCTCCAGCTTTTAAACTACCTTTAATTTGAAAATAATTTAAATTTATTCACCAAGTTGCAAATAGAGAAATAATGTAGATTACCTTTTTCCCTTTATGTATTTACCTATTCACATTATTAACATTTTACTCTATTTGCTTGTTTGGTCTCTCTCCACACACACATACACACACAATTTCTTCCTAAGCCATTCGTGACTGTTACACTCATCATGGCCCTTGACTCTCAAATACTCCATGTATACATTTGCTAAGAATGGGGATTCTCTCTTACGTAGCCACAATAGATTTCAAAACTCAATACATTTATCCTGATGTAACAGTCTAACTTACCATCCAGATTCCAGTTTTGATCAGTCAGCCTTATCCTGTTCCTTTTGACATCCCCCTCCAGCACAGGCTCCTGTCTAGGGCCAGGGTGTGCACTTAATTGTCATGTTTGTTTAGCTTCCTTGGACCTGGAACATTTCCACAGCTTCTCTTTGTCTTTTGTGAGATTAGCATTTTTGAAGACCGCAGTCCTTCCCCTGCCCTCTGCCCCACTGTAACAGAATGTTCCTCTGATTGTGATTGTCCAATTAGGTGTAAGTTGTGCATTCTTGGCTGCAGTGAGGCACGGAGAGGACACTGTATCCTTCTCAGGATACTGTCCCTGGAGACAGAGGACGTCCACCCATCTGTCTTGGTGATGTCAAATACCCACAACTTTTCATCCGGTGTTTACATGAGGTAGGGGAGAGGGGAAGCAAGTTGAAATAACAAAGAGGCGGATGACTCAGCATTTGTTAAGTTCCTATCTGTGTTGCTGATTTAACCACCCAAAGCAAGGCTTTGTAAAATCACAAAGGACACACACACACACTCACACATTCACACACTCACACACACACTCACACACCCAAGTCGTGATCCACTTTGCATTTTTTTAGCTGCCACCAAAGTCCTGTTTCAGCAGATGGGGCATTGGAAGAAATAATGTGAAGGTATTTTCAAATTCTGCATTGAAGAGTCACATATAATCATTACTTATATATATAAAATTATATAACAATTCCTTGGGTCTTAAACCAAGGAGGTGGTGCCATGGTTATGAGCTTTGTGGGCACCAGCCAAGCATATGGATTAGCTTAAAGCAGCAGTTTTCAGCCCCATACATTAAGTTCTCCTGGGTGCGTTTAACACCCAGTGCTGGGCACACCCCCACTCCAATCAACTGAATCAGCAGTTCTAAAAGTGTGGTTCATGGATGGAAGAATTTTAAGATAAAGAACCACCAGCTTAACGGTATGATTCTGGAGCTTCAATAATCCCCAAAGGTCTCTAACTTTTGGTCAAGGGCTCCCTTTAATAGCTGAAGTATATTGAGCACCTACTGTGTGTCACAGCAGCCACAGATTTTGTTTACAGAGCATCCACCTTCCTTCTATGGGAAAAAGCCCCCTGGTTCTCCTTTGGCCAATACCGCCACCACTGGCAGCTCACGTCGTTTCGGGGTTATCGTTGTTTAGTCGCTCGGTCACGTCTGACTCTTTGAGACTTCATGGACTGCAGCATGCCAGGCTTCCTTCCCCGTCTTTCACCATCTCCTGGAGTTTGCTCAAACTCATGTCTGTTGGTTGGTGATGGCATCCAACCACCTCATCCTCTGTCATCCCCTTCTCCGCCTGCCCTCAATCTTTCCCAGCAACAAGGTCTTTTCCAATGAGGCAGTTCTACACATCAGGTGGCCAAAGTATTGGAGTTTCAGCTTCAGCATCAGTCCTTCCAATGAACACCCAGGACTGATCTCCTTTAGGATGGACTGGTTGGATCTCCTTGCAGTCCAAGGGACTCTCAAGAGTCTTCTCCAACACCACAATTCAAAAGCATCAATTCTTTGGCACTCAGCTTTCTTTATAGTCCAACTCTCACATCCATACATGACCACTGGGAAAACCATAGCCTTGACTAGACGGACCTTTATAGGCAAAGTAATGTCTCTGCTTTTCAATATGCTATCTAGGTTGGTCATAACTTTTCTTTCAGGGAGCAAGCATCTTTTAATTTCATGGCTTCAGTCACTATTCACAGTGATCTTGGAGCCCCCAAAAATAGTGTCTCACTATTTCCACTGTTTCCCCATCTATTTGCCATGAAGTGATGGGATCAGATGCTATGATCTTAGTTTTTTGAATGAATTTTAAGCCCGCTTTTTCACTCTCCTCTTTCACTTTCATCAAGAGGCTCTTTAATTCCTCTTCACTTTCTGCCATAAGGTTGGTGTCATCTGCGTATTTGAGGTTATAGCTATTTCTCTTGGTAATCTTGATTCCAGCTTGTGCTTCATTCAGCCCGACATTTCACATGATGTACTCTGCACAGAAATTAAATAAGCAGGGTGACAATATACAGCCTTGACATACTCCTTTCCCAATTTGGAATCAGTCCATTGTTCCATGTCCAGTTCTAACTGTTGCTTCCTGACCTGCATACAGATTTCTCAGGAGGCAGGTCAGGTAGTCTGGTATTCCTGTCTCTTGAAGAATTTTCCACAGTTTATTGTGATCCACACAGTCAAAGGTTTTTGCATAGTCAATAAAGCAGTAGATGTTTTTCTGGAACTCTCTTACTTTTTCTGTGATCCAATAGATGTTGGCAACTTGATCTCTGGTTCCTCTGCCTTTTCTAAATCCAGCTTGAAAGTCTGGAAGTTCTTGGTTCACATAGTGTTGAAGCCTGGCTTGGAGAATTTTGAGCATTACTTTACTAGCATGTGGGATGAGTGCAATTGTGCAGTAATTTGAACATTATTTAGCACTGCCCTTCTTTGGGTTTGGAGTAAAATCCGACCTTTTTCAGTCCTGTGGCCACTGCTGTTTTCCAAATTTGCTGGCATATTGAGTGCAGCACTTTCACAGCATCATCTTTTAGGACTTGAAATAGCTTACCTGGAATTCCATCACCTCCACTAGTTTTGTTCATAGTGATGCTTCCTGAGGCCCACTTGACTTCAGTCTCTAGGATGTCTGGCTCTAGGTAAGCGATCACAGCATCGTGGTTATCTGGGTCATGGAGATCTTTTTTGCATAGTTCTTTTGTGTATTCTTGCCACCTCTTCTTAATATCTTTTGCTTCTGTTAGGTCCATTCCATTTCTGTCCTTTATTGAGCCCATCCTTGCATGAAATGTTCCCTTGGTATCTCTCATTTTCTTGAAAAGATCTCTAGTTTTTCCATCCTATTGTTTTGGGGGGCTGACCCTGAATCCTGACTTAATGGATGGACATTATTTCCTAGGTTTGGCCACTTGATCTGTTCATGAATGGTCTAAGTTGGTCAGATAAGACCTGAGTTAAGACTTTCGTTGGAATCATTGGCAAAAAGGTGCTTTAACTCCACTAGGGCTTAAAACTAAGAGAATGTTACTGTGAAGTTACCAGGGACTACTACAGAAAGGGGACCTGTCTAAGAGTGAAGCCAACATAAAGTAAAGCAGAGAAAGAGATGAACTTGGTGGATAATAGTTTGAGCCCCGGTCCTGGATCCAGCCATGCGTGAACTCCTAGATTTTTTTAACTATCGGTTCAGTTGCTCAGTCATGTCCGACTCTTCGAGACCCCATGAATCACAGCACGCCAGGCCTCCCTGTCCATCACCAACTCCCGGAGTTCACTCAGACTCACGTCCATCAAGTCAGTGATGCCATCCAGCCATCTCATCCTCTGTCGTCCCCTTCTCCTCCTGCCCCCAATCCCTCCCAGCATCAGAGTCTTTTCCAATGAGTCAACTCTTCGCATGAGGTGGCCAAAGTACTGGAGTTTCAGCTTTAGCATCAGTCCTTCCAAAGAAATCCCAGGGCTGATCTCCTTCAGAATGGACTGGTTGGATCTCCTTGCAGTCCAAGGGACTCTCAAGAGTCTTCTCCAACACCACAGTTTATGAGCCAATAAATTCCTACTTTGCTTAAGTCAGTTTGAGTTCAGGTTCAAGAAGCAGGCAAGACAAATCTCAGCCATAAGGACCTGATAATTTGACCTAAGGTGAAAAGTAATCAGATGTAGAAAGGCCTTAGAGGAGGGACGTTCAAACGCTGGTCCTCTGGCCTGTGGCTGTGGATGTCACGATCACCCAGCCTCCCTGGACTCCAGCTTCCTCTCCAGTGTAGCAGGGGTGGGCTAATAAAATTCAAGAATGCATTTGTGGAGTTGGTAGAGCCAAACCCTCCTGCACAACTGCTTGGTTCAGATAATGCAAAGCTTCCTCCATCAAGCATGTATGCTCAGAAGCCAAGCTCCTGAGTCCTGGAGGGAGCTCGTGGCAAAGAAAGGATAAACCAGTACTCGCTAGTATTTACTGAATCCATGCCACGTGCCTTCTGAAGCCCTTTACCTGCACTGTCTTGCTTATTCCTTACAGAAGGGGCAGATACTATAGAGAAGGAAACTGAGGATACAGCCGACCAATCACTGGCTGTTACAAGAGCCCAGGAGTCCAGCCGCAGGCTTGTCTTTTTCCCAATAGATGCAACAAACTGGTCCTAGGGGTTTGCCACCAAGAAACCCCTTCCAAAATGTTTCCGGGAATTTTACAAAGAGTAGTGGACATCCATTTGGACAGGAGTTTTTTAACCTCATAAATATGTTCAGGGCACCAGAAGAGGCAAAAATAAGCCAAACACAAACTTTCCTCAGCATCTTTCTCTTAGATACAGAAAAACAAATCATAAACTATGCTCAGTAATGAATTGGTAGCCTTGAGGGGTCCCAGAGCAGACCTCGAATCAGCTGGGATTTCAGTCCCCGTCCGTGGTGGGGAGGGGAAGACTCCTGCAGAGAATGTGCCGGAAGAATGAGGAAGAGAGAGATGGGGGGCGAGGCGAGAGATGAGGGGGCAAGGGGAGAGATGGGGGAGAGGTGGGGGGTAGAGAAAGGCTGAGAGATGCTGGACGGACAGGTAGATGCTGCGCTGTAGGCGGGCGGTCTGGGAGGGCCGCTAAGCACTGCCCGGCCCTGGTCCCTGCAGCCGCCCCTGGCGTCCCCACCATTTTGGTCCCCGGCAGGTGTGTGAGACCAAGGCTGGGCTCAGGGCGCCTCCAAAGAGCGGACCCGGCGTTGGGGGAGAGCTCCCGGGGGCGGCCCGTTGGTCCCAGGCCGGCTCGCTCGGCGGCGCGGACGCAGGGAGCAGGGCTCGGGCCTCCCTCCTCAGTTCTGCAAAATGGTGTCCGCTCGCGGGCCCCGGAGGCTGAGGCGCTGCGCGCCGCGGGGGTGCGGCTCCCCGCACGCCCCCCGCGCCCCGCGGCTCTCGTCTCCACGCTCGGACGCCGTGTCCTCAGAGCGACCTGTGCTATCTGGGGCCTCGGACTGCTGCTCACAAAGAAGTCGCACTGAAAGGAAGAGTGTCCCTCACGCTTGTGTAGCCTTTACGGAGAAGAGGAAACGCAGGTGCCCTCTGCTGGGCGGGACTGGCGGGGCCGAGGCGGGGAGTGGAGGGGGCTGAGGGCGGGGCCTGGGCGGGATGGGCGGGGAGTGGGGGAGGCTGGGGGCGGGGCCCGGGCGCCGGTCCCGAGATGGAGGCGGGGCCTGGACGCGACGGGCGGGGCCTGGGCGCCTCTCTCCCCGAGATAGAGGCGGAGCCTGAGCGCTGAAGTCCCGGAAATAGAGGCGGGGCCTGGGCCCAGTGGGCGGGGCCTTGGCGTCAGTCCCCGAGTTAAAGGCGGGACATGGGCCTCGGTCCCCGAGATAGAGGCGGGGCCTGTGCGCGATGAGCGGGGCCTCCCCACCCCTCACCTTCTTGTGTGACCGGTCCCACCCTTCAGGGCAAAGGGAGTCAAGCTGAGTTCTTTCTGCAAGGGGAACTAAAAACCAAAACTGAAACTGCTTTACAAGTAAATCATTCACTTTGAGAGAACTGAAATTTCTTTACTGGGATTTTTTTTTCTTCCTGTCAATAAATGTTGAATTTCACAGGTGCCAGAGAAACTGGGAGAAGGCAGGGGTCTTGCGGGACACTGCCAACTTGTTCATCAAAGAGAAGGGTTTGGGGTCTCAGGGACGGCCTGGCAAAGACTGTGGCTGCGCCAGGCTGGCGGGGGCGGGGGCTTCAAGGAGATGGTGGCCAATTTCCTGTCCATTCATAAATTAGTATTGACACTTTGAGAGTAAAAGAGGTGCTGTTAATGATTACAACACATCAGTACAAGTAATTCTGGAGTGTGCCAGGCAAGGCAGACTCTTTAGCTCAGCAGTGTCCAAAAACAACTTTCCACGATGATAAAAATGTTCTAGATCTGTGCTGTCCAATAGGGTAACACCAGCCCTACGTGGCTATTGACCATTTGAAGTGTGGCAGATGTAACCTAGGAGATTACTTTGTCCTTCAGTTTTTGTTAATTTAAATTTATTTATTTACTTTTTAGCCCCACTTCAGGGCATACAGGACCTTAGTTCCCCCACCAGGGATCCTACCAGGGGCCCCCGGTAGTAGAAGGGGGAGTCTTAACCACTGGACTGCCAGGGAAAGTTATTTAAACTTAAACATGGTTGCACGTGCCTAGTGGTGGTGCTATGGTAAAGAACCCATCTCCCAATGCAGGAGACATGGGAGACACAAGTTCAATCCCTAGGTTGGGAAGATCTCCTGGAGGAAGGCATGGCAACCCACTCCAATATTCTTGCCTGGAGAATCTCTTGGACAGAGGAGCCTGGAAGGCTACAGTCCATAGGGTCGAAAAGAGTTGGACATGACTAAAGTGACTTAGCACACACTCACAGTGCCTAATGGTTTTCCTGGGAGCTCAGCCGGTGAAGAATCCGCCTGCCAATGCAGGAGGCCCAGGTTCTGTCCCTGGGTCATTAAGATCCCCTGGATGAAGGAAATGGCAATCCACTCCAGTATTCTTGCCTGGGAAATCCATGGACAGAGGAGCCTGGTGGGCTACAGTCCATGGAGCCATAAGAGTCAGACATGACTTGGCAGCTACACCACCCCCACCAGTGGCTACCATACTAGACAGCAGAGCTCTGGTCATGCTACTCGTAGCCAAAGACCAGACCCTGGTGACAGCAGCCAAGTCCTCGGCACAAGACTTGTAAGACAGGCTCTCTGTAAGAACTGGTTGAATTAATAGGTGGCGCTGCCTCCCAATGCAGGAGGCATAAGCGATGCAGGTTCGATCCCTGGGTTGGGAAGATCCCCTGGAGGAGAGCATGGCAACCCACTCCAGTATTCTTGCCTGGATAAATCCCATGGACAGAGGAGCCTGGTGGGCTACAGTTCATGGGATCACAAAGAGTCAGACATGACTGAAGTGACTTAGCATAATAAGAATTGGCTGAACAAATAAAAGCTCAGTAATCAAGTCACTGTGCCCCATGTCTGCAGTGGCATAAACTCAGAACACTTCTCAGAGACTTCCAGGAACTTGGAGAAACAGCTTCGCCTGGGAGAGCCGAGATCTCAGTGACATTTCCTGTGCAGTGTCCAAGGCTAACCCCAGGTCTTGAGAGTCCGCCTTGGCATATGGCACTACCATCAGCACTTGGAAGGGTTGCTGCCTGTTCCAACACTTTCCTGGTAGTGTCCTAAAAGCTGGCAGAGTGTCCATGTGATCAGAAAAGACCTTTTACCTTTGAGGTTTCACCAACAGCTTTTAAAATCTCTCCAGTTGTCTCCTGGTGTTACAGATTTGGAAAGCAACATTGTTGTTTCTAATTATAAATTCCTAGGTGATGTCATTCAGTCCCCAAACACCCACTGGGGCAAGGCTCGATAGAAAAAGACAGTATGCTAACAAGTTATCTGGAGGTGTCAGAAAGAAATGAGGAAAAACAGTACAGTTTAGGGAAATGTTTTCCAGGCTGCTTTCTGGTTTTAGCAACTGCATTGGAAGAGATAAGATACACATGGCCTTTATAAGGAGGCAGCGGGATCCCCAGGGGACATGAGGCAGGAAAAAAGAATCAGGCTGAAAGCATCCGATCATCACATATTCACTGAGAAACAGATTACAATATAGCAAAAGAAGCTTTTCAAGGAAGGGCTCCTATGGGGACCTCTGGGGCCAAGATTCAGTGCGCTCTGGGACAACTTGACTTCAACTCGATGGTATTTAAATAATCTGCCAGGGAGAAAGCAGATATAGCGCACACAGTCACACTGAGCATTGAAACTCTCAGTTTGACAATGAGTAATGATCAGCCATGCCCAGAGGCCAGGCTGATACTCTCTCAGAAACAAGCAGGGAATTGAAGCAATTATTCAGTTATCCATGGACATAGCTACTGGCCAGGGCTGCATCCCTGATTTAGTCCAGAAACAGTAACACTATTATAAGCTGTTTGCAATGTGTGGGTCTATCTTGAATTTATTAAGGAAAGGAGATTACAGAAAAATCCAGAATGTCATTGGGAGTGCAGTAAAACTGAGTCACACAGCCGGTGAAGTGGGAGGTGGACAGCCTCTTACCACTGAAAGGAACATCTTGCTTTCGGCCAAAATGGAAATAAAGATTTGGGTTTAGATATTTCAGATGGTCATTTCTTCATGTCACCATTTATTATATGCGTGGTTGCTAAATTTCACATTGGATTGCATTTGTGGCCAAAAAGACAAAATGTTGAAACAGGACATTGTTCAGTTGTTTAATCACTAAGTTGTGTCCAGCTCTTTGCGACCCCATGGACTGCAGCAAGCCAGGCTTCCCTATCCTTCATTGTCTCCCAGTTTGCTCAAAGTCCTGTTCTTTGAGTTAGTGATGCCATCCAGCCATCTCATCCTCTGTCATCCCCTTCTCCTCCTGCCCTCAATCGTTCCCAGTTTCAGGGTCTTTTCCAATGAGTCAGTTCTTTGCATTAGGTGGCCAAAGTATTGGAGTTTCAGCTTCAGCATCAGTCCTTCCAATGAATATTCAGGGTTCATTTCCTTTAAGATTGACTGGTTTGATCTCCCTGCTGTCCAAGGGACTCTCAAGAGTCTTCTCCAGCACCATAGTTCAAAGGCATCAATTGTTCGGCTCTCAGCTTTCTTTATGGTCCAACTCTCACATCCGTACATGACTACTGGAAAAAACCATAGCTTTGACTATCTATACCGACTTTTATTGGCAAAGGGATGTCTCTGCTTTTTAATTCACTGTCTAGGAGAAGGCAATGGCACCCCACTCCAGTACTCTAGCCTGGAAAATCCCATGGACGGAAGGGCCTGGTGGGCTGCAGTCCATGGGGTCGAGAAGAGTCGGACACGACTGAGTGACTTCCCTTTCACTTTCCACTTTCCTGCATTGGAGAAGGAAATGGCGACCCACTCCAGTGTTCTTGCCTGGAGAATCCCGGGGACGGGGAGCCTGGTGGGCTGCCGTCTGTGGGGTCGCACAGAGTCGGACACGACTGAAGCGACTCAGCAGCAGCAGCAGCAGCAGGTTTGTCATAGCTTTCCTTCCAAGGAGCAGCACCTTTTAATTTCATGGCTGCAGTCACCATCTGCAGTGATTTGGGGGCCCAAGAAAATAAAATCTGTCACTGTGTCCACTTTCCCATCTATTTGCCATAAAGTGATGGGATCTGGGGCTTCCCAGGTGGTGCTAGTGGTAAAGAACCCTCCTGCCAATGCAGGAGACAAAAGAGACGTGATTTCAGTCCCTGGGTTGGAAAGATTCCTCAGGAGGAGAGCATGACACCCCACTCCAGTACTCTTGCATGGAGAATTCCATGGACAGAGGAGCCTGGTGGGCTACAGTCCATAGGGTTGCAAAGCGTCAGACACGACTGAAGTGACTTAACACTCATGCACACATGATGGGACCAGACGATCTTAAGTTTTTTAATTTTGAGTTTTA
Organism: Bos indicus; assembly: GCF_029378745.1. Lineage (NCBI taxonomy): Eukaryota > Metazoa > Chordata > Mammalia > Artiodactyla > Bovidae > Bos > Bos indicus. The sequence goes on from NC_091772.1 coordinate 81,422,691, forward strand.
AGCCAACTTGTTTTCTCTCCTCTTTCACCCTCATCAAGAAGCTCTCTAGTTTCTCTTTGCTTTCTGCCACTTAGAAATCATCTGCATGTCTGAGGTTGTTGATATTTCTCCCAGCAATCTTGATTCCAGCTTGTGATTCATCCAGCCAGGTATTTCTCATGATGTCCTCTGCATATAAGTTAATGGGAAGCCTGGCGTGCTGCAGTCCATGGGGTCACAGAGTCAGACCCAACTTAGCACCTGAACAACAGCAAAGCGGGGTGACAATGTACAGCCTCAATGGACTTCTCTCCCAATTTTGAACCAGTCCCTTGTTCCATGTCCGGTTCTGCCTGTTGCTTCTTGACCTGCATACAGGTTTCTCAGGATATAGGTAAGGTGGTGTGGTATTGCCACATCTACGAATTTTCCGGTTTGTTGTGATCCACATAGTCAAGGCTTCAGTGTAGTCAATAAATCAGAAGTAGATGTTTTTCTGGAATTCTCTTGCATTTTCTGTCATCCAATGAATGTTGGCAGTTTGATTTCTGATTCCTCTGTCTTTTCTAAATTTTTAAAATACTATGAATACAGTAATATTATTTCAGCTATTCCTTTATTAGCCCCTTCTGGTGACTTTTGGTGGACTAGAAAGAGGGAGAAATGTTTTACTCCTCCCTTTATTTCCTCCCTTCAAAGTATCTTTGCATGTCACTCAGTTGTGTTTGACATTTTGAAACCCCATGGACTGTAGCCCACCAGGCTCCTCTCTCCATGGAATTCTCCAGGCAAGAATATTGGAGTGGGTTGCCATTCCCTTCTCCAGGGGATCTTCCTGACCCAGGGATCGAACCCAGGTCTCCCACATTGCAGGCAGATTCTTTACCGTCTAAGCCACCAGGGAAGCCCCAGAATATAGTTTACCTACCTATCGAAGAAAACCCAAATATCAACAGCTTAAATAAGGTTTATTTTTTCCATTTAGTAAGAAATTCAGAGGCAAAATTTGGGTCTTATTCTCCTAGTCACATAGTTTTTCAGGTGGCAGAAAAGGAGAATGGAAAAGAGATCAGCTGAGACTTGACCGCTCCTCCCTATCCCATCCCCCAACTTTAAGGAACTTGTTAGGAAGTATACCCAATGACTTCTGACATTTCATTGCAAGTGAAAAGTGAAAGTGAAAGTGGCTCAATTGTGTCCGATTCTTTGTGATCCCATGGAGGAATTCTCCAGGCCAGAATACTGCAGTGGGTCAGATCAGATCAGATCAGATCAGTCGCTCAGTCGTGTCTGACTCTTTGAGACCCCATGAACCACAGCACGCCAGGCCTCCCTGTCCATAACCAACTCCCAGAGTTCACTCAGACTCACGTCCATCGAGTCAGCGATGCCATCCAGCCATCTCATCCTCTGTCGTCCCCTTCTCCTCCTGCCCCCAATCCCTCCCAGCATTAGAGTCTTTTCCAATGAGTCAACTCTTCGCATGAGGTGGCCAAAGTACTGGAGTTTCAGCTTTAGCATCATTCCTTCCAAAGAAATCCCAGGGCTGATGTCCTTCAGAATGGACTGGTTGGATCTCCTTGCAGTCCAAGGGACTCTCAAGAGTCTTCTCCAACACCACAGTTCAAAAGCATCAATTCTTCGGTGCTCAGCCTTCTTCACAGTCCAACTCTCACATCCATACATGACCACAGGAAAAACCATAGCCTGGACTAGACGGACCTTTGTTGGCAAAGTAATGTCTCTGCTTTTGAATATGCTATCTAGGTTGGTCATAACTTTCCTTCCAAGGAGTAAGCGTCTTTTAATTTCATGGCTGCAGTCACCATTTGCAGTGATTTTGGAGCCCAGAAAAATAAAGTCTGACACTGTTTCCACTGTTTCCCTATCTGTTTCCCATGAAGTGGTGGGACCGGATGCCATGATCTTAGTTTTCTGAATGTTGAGTTTTAAGCCAACTTTTTCACTCTCCTCTTTCACTTTCATCAAGAGGCTTTTGAGTTCCTCTTCACTTTCTGCCATAAGGGTGGTGTCATCTGCATATCTGAGGTTATTGATATTTGTCCTGGCAATCTTGATTCCAGCTTGTGTTTCTTCCAGTCCAGCGTTTCTCATGATGGACTCTGCATAGAAGTTAAATAAGCAGGGTGACAATATACAGCCTTGATGTACTCCTTTTCCTATTTGGAACCAGTCTGTTGTTCCATGTCCAGTTCTAACTGTTGCTTCCTGACCTGCATACAAATTTCTCAAGAGGCAGATCAGGTGGTCTGGTATTCCCGTCTCTTGAAGAATTGTCCACAGTTTACTGTGATGCACACAGTCAAAGGCTTTGGCATAGTCAATAAAGCAGAAATAGATGTTTTTCTGGAACTCTCTTGCTTTTTCCATGATCCAGTGGATGTTGGCAATTTGATCTCTGGTTCCTCTGCCTTTTCTAAAACCAGCCTGAAGGCTACTGCAGTGGGTAGCCTTCCCTTTCTCCAGGGGATCTTCCCAACCCAGGGATCGAACCCAGGTTTCCTGCATTGCAGGTGGATTCTTTACCAGCTGAGCTACAGGGGAAGCCCAAGTGGGTAGCCTATCCCTTCTCCAGCAGATCTTCCCGGCCTAGGAATCAAACTCAGGTCTCCTGCATAGCAGGCGGATTCTTTACCAATTGAGCTTTCATTGGCCAGCACAAATGAAGTGTTAAAAGGCCAGGTCTACTTGATAAGGAAGCTGGGAAATGTAGTTTTTAAAGCTGAAGTTTTTAAAGCCTCCCTTCCCATTAAAGTTGATATTCTGTTAATAAGAATATTATTAACAGAATAATATGGATAGGCATTGAGTAGGCTTCACCACTTCAAAGCATCTTAAAACAAATTAAAAAAACCTTTTTATCTAGTTTTGCAAAAGTAATACTGATTGTCTTTATGAATGGCATTTATAAGTCCCACATATCAAGACAAGGCTCATGCCTACTGTTAATACTTAAATCAAGGAAGAAAAGCAGTTAGTTAAGACGAGCGTGTGTGTGTGTCTCCCTGAAGGTGGCTGCATTCTTGCCCTGTGACGGGCTTCAGGACGTGCTCCTGGGGCTCTACGTGAAGTCGCTGTGGCTTGTCTGTCAGCCCCTCTGTCTCCTTCCGTTAGGACCTGACCTGAATGGGGTCCTCCTGAGAACTAGCTTCCGTAGGAGTTTCTTAAGCCTGAAGCACACCGTCTAGAGGAAGTTCAACTTCATTAGTGATTTGAGGAGAGATTTATTGAGCCAGAGGGAAGACGTCTGTGAATAGAGTGTGTCTACGCTGGTTAAGTAACTAAAACAGTCACAGTGTGTGAGTGGTTTTTAGGTTCTGGTCTTCAAAAGCATCAATTCTTCGGGGCTCAGCCTTCTTCACAGTCCAACTCTCACATCCATACATGACCACTGGAAAAACCATAGCCTGGACTAGACGGACCTTTGTTGGCAAAGTAATGTCTCTGCTTTTGAATATCTATCTAGGTTGGACATAACTTTCCTTCCAAGAAGTAAGCATCTTTTAATTTCATGGCTGCAGTCGCCATCTGCAGTGATTTTGGAGCCCCAAAAAATAAAGTCTGACACTGTTTCCACTGTTTCCCCATCTGTTTCCCATGAAGTGGTGGGACCGGATGCCATGATCTTCGTTTTCTAAATGTTGAGCTTTAAGCCAACTTTTTCACTCTCCACTTTCACTTTCATCAAGAGGCTTTTGAGTTCCTCTTCACTTTCTGCCATAAGGGTATTGTCATCTGCATATCTGAGGTTATTGATATTTCTCCCGGCAATCTTGATTCCAGCTTGTGTTTCTTCCAGTCCAGCGTTTCTCATGATTAGGTGGACCTAAAGAATATCATACTAAGTGAAGGAAGTCAGACAGAGAAAGACAAATACTATATGATATCACTGATATGTGGAATCTAAAACATAATACAAATGAATCTGCATTCAAAGCAGACTCACAGACATAGAAAACAAACTTACGGTTACCAGAGGGAAAGGCAGGGGTGGAGGGGTAAATTAGGAGTATGGGGTTAACAGACACAAACTACTGTACGTAAGAGAGACAAGTGACTGTTTCCTTAACTAGTTATTTTTATGGAAGTAAAAATACATAAGGATTTACTGTATAGTTCAGGGAACTATATTCAGTATCTGGCGATAACTGTAATAGGAAATCATCTGAAAAAATATATAACTGAATCACTTAGCTATAAACCTGAAACTAACACAATACTGTAAATCAACTATATTTCAGGTTTTGAAACAGCAGTAGAAGGGGTGGTATTGCCGCACGATGTTACTGAAGAACTCCGTGTAGAAGGACTGATGTAGACACATGCTCGTGTTGGTTGCTGCTGCCACCTTGGGAGAGGTGTTAGTCAACGTGTGTGAACATAAACGGGAAGAAGGACTCACCCAGTGGTCTGGATCGACTGGTTTTAACCAGTCCATCCTAAAGGAAATCAACCCTGAATATTCATTGGAAGGACTGATGCTGAAGCTGAAGCTCCAGTACTTTGGCCACCTGATGCGAAGAGTCAACTTATGGAAAAAGACCCTGATGCTGGGAAAGACTGAAGGAAAAAGGAGAAGGGGCAACAGAGGATGGGATAGTTAGACAGCATCACTGACTCAGTGGACAGGAATTCGAGCAACTCCGGGAGTTAGTGGAGGACAGAGGAGCCTGGCGTGCTGCCATTCTCGGGGTCGCAAAGAGCTGGACGCCTGTTAGCAACTGAACAGCCACGACAACCAAGTGGCCTGGAGGCCGCGTTCTCGGTATTTCCCCTAGAGGGGCAAAGTCGCGCTCTAGTGCCCAGACGGATAGACTCAGGAGTGTTCTCTGTCACCTCCTTGTTTGTGATGATAAGGAACCAGAAGCCAGCTAATAATGTCCATCAGCAGAGTTACAGGTAAATAAACTCTGGTCCATGGTGTATCTGAGCTGTGGAGACACAAGAAACACTCAGAAAGATAAGACACACTAAAACACTTCCACACAAAGCCACACCCGGCCTCTTCTCTCTTCCTCTCGCACATTCTCTCAGTCTCTGCGGGCGCAGGTGGAGGACCCAAAGGTGCCCCTACCCTTCCCTCAGCATTCGCAACACTGGATACCTTTGTTGAAGGAGAAAGTTTCCAAGATGAGGGATAAGTGGTCACCAGGGGATCTATATTTAAATTGTTAATTATTTTAACTGGGAAAATGCCTTTCTGGATCTCTTGTGTAGTGAGAAATTAAATGAAAGTGGAGGAAGATGCATCTGGCATTTTGCAAGGACTGTTGTATCGGGGAGTCGCAAAGAGATGACAGGATCTTGAGGGGTAAATGTTTAAGGGGCAGAAATCAAAGCAAAGGGAAAGAGCTGTGTTAAGGCTACCCAAAGGCCTGGTGGGGGCGGTGGGTGGGGGAGATGAAAGTTCTTTGTTGGTTGGCTTTTAACGGGGGTGACTGAAAACCTCAATAAAATGGTATTTTGATTTCCTTTCACATGGGGTTTGCTTCTCATTCAACATCACTCCTATGACAAGCATCCCAACTCTTCTGATGTAGAGAAGTCTAGAAAGATTTTGATAGGAAATTAAATTGATTGGTAGGATAGACCAGAATATCTGTATAAAGGCAACACACTCCTGGGGAGAAAATGTTGCTTGAAATAGGAAACAAAGGAAGGTCTGCCAGCGGAGAGATGGTTAAGTATGTTCGTATAAGAGTCTGTGGGGTAGGTTCTTATGTGGTTATTAAAAATCACATTTTCCAAGTTTTTAAATTGGAAAACATGCAGAAATGCTAGTAATCCAATGTTTGATTTTAAAAATGCTTGCCACAAAACTTTATGTGCAGTTGAGTCCAGTTGCAGTTTACAAAAATAAGTCTATCTGCATGAGGGGAAAAAAGAAGGAAGCGTTCATTTGGCAACAGTGTTTTTCCCTGGGTGATGGGGAAATTGGTGATTTTATTTTTCATGCATTTCTGTTGAAACGACAATTTTCTATTGAAAACAGGACTGCTTTTTTAATTCCCCAAAAGAACTGTTTTTAAAAACCGTCGTTGGAAAATCATCTCTGAGGGACGACAGCCAAGGGAGGATTCCTGTTTGGCGAAGAAGCAGACAGGCAGGTCCCAAGCAGCCTTTGGGGGACTTTCCCCCACTTTTGCCCAAATGTCAAATGTCGGGCATTCACACGGTTAAAAACGACCTAAAATGAGCAACTTCCCCAGTGCTGGATGACAAGCGTCAAGCCCTCTGCCCCTCCCATCCCAGGGGGCTGTTGTGAGTTCTTATATTTATAAGAGAAAACACGGAACTTGAGTGGGCTGGAGCCACAGGCTGGCAGCAGAGATCTGGTCCTTGTCTCCTTGGACAGACCCTGGAATCCTTCTGGAACATGCAGGATACGTATGAACATGATGGAGCAGAACACAGTTCTCTCCCTCCTGCAGAATCCCACTTCTTCCCACCAACATGGCAGGAAGCAAAACAACCTCACGGTTAAGCCTGTAAACTTTGGAATCAAGCAAACCTGTGTGCAATCTTTGCGTGTTTTTTTTTTTTAACCTAACCGTTCTGCGGCTTCCAACAAATTCTGCAACTTCTTTGTACTTTTGTTTACTCCTGTGCAAAATGGTGAGAAGATCACCACCACATTGGGTTCCTTTGAAGATGAAATAGGATAAAATACAGAGAGTGGACATGTGCAACCCTATGGACTGTAGATTTTTATTCTCGGATTACCTGTTTTCTTCTCACCCTACCTTAGGGCCGTCATTCATGGGATGAAATAAGAAAGGATGGTTTGGGGAGAAAGATACTCTTGGTGACCTGCAGATTTTCTTGTGAAAAGTGAAACCTCCCAGTTCCAGGTTGGCGTCCGTTGTTGGTAGCCAGGTTGGCTCCAGCCAATGAACCAATTTACTGAGCACTGTTACTTGCTAGGATGGCTTCCCTGATGGCTCAGGCGGTAAAGAATCCTCAGGCAATGTGTGAGGCCTGAATTTGATTCCTGGGCTGGGAAGAACTCCTGGAGGAGGGAATGGCAACCCACTCCAGTATTCTTGTCTGGAAAATTCCATGGACAGAGTAGTCTGGAGGGCTACAGACCATGGGGTCGCAAACAGTCAGACACGACTAAGTGACTAACACCTGCTAGGCAGTGAGCTTGAGCCCTCTTATGGGTATATGACTGGCGTCCACATAGATGATATTATCCCGTTATGTTTTATTCAAATAAGTCCTTTGAATAAGCCACTTCTCACCACCTCTTCAGCAATGACGCTAGTCTCAGCTACCATCTTCTCCCAAGAAGTCACAGCAGGAGCCTTCTCCTTGGCCTCCCCTCTTGCATTCTTTCCATTTCCAGTGAACTTTGGAGTCAACCAGAACAGGAGAACAACCAATCTGGAGAGAGAGTACTGTTACATAGTGGGGCCCAGGGACTCTGGAATCAGGGACTGGATCCTGCCTTGCTCAGTTAGTTGCTAACATACCTTCAGTCACAAGGTAGCCCCTGACAAAGGTGCTTTCCATGCCCCCGGTTGCAGGCCCCGAGGACACCAGACTCGCCTTCACCCATCACCCGTCACCCGTCACTGCTGAGACAAGCAGACGTCGAGTGCAGCTGGCTGTCTCTGATCGCTAGGGAAGTGCCTTCACTTAAGCAGACTGCTGTCATTGCTCCTTCCTCTCTGTTCCACCAGCGCAACAAGAGAGAAATTCACCCACCCAACACACCCTAAGATTTGAGGGGGCTTCTGCTTCAGGAAACGTACTATATAGCCGAGAATCTCGCTCTGCAGCCTTTTAAAGCCAGCCTTTGGGTTAACCAGATGTCTGATGAGCATTTTTAAAAAAACACGTGTCTGCTTAAAGTGGAAGTACTGCTGCTTTTGTTTACAAATACATCAAAACACTCATATCTTTTATTGATCTGTGCGGAGGGAGTTGTGGGTTTTCAATGTTTTCTGAAAGAGTGAAAAGCGAATACCTCAAAACGAAAATAGGATCACACATGCTTTAATCATCTTGTGCAGTTCATTTTATTACAACCTGATCTTATAGAAGGAGTCCCATTTTGGCTTAATCTTTTGGGGCTTCCTGTTCAGCTAGCTTGAAGGTTTAGCTTGGGATGTTTAATTCCATAGTCTATGATCATTTTAGGAAATTTACAAAAAAGGCAAAACACAATATATAGAACGACTCACTGTGGTGGAGTTCAAAGCAGAGTGATCTGTAGTAATTCTACGCACGACAGTACAGCAAAGAAAAGTGGCTCAGCCAAGCTCGCACACTGACATGAGAAGTCCTAGCGCCATAGAGCTTAGAGCCACGCATCTTATGAAAAAACATAAGTGGAATGTACACGCGATGATTATAACATCACATCATATCATAGAGCTTACGTGTACAAAGCATGGGCTTCCCCAGTGGGCTTCCCCGTTAGAGAAGCTGTCTGCCAATGCAGGAGACATAAGAGAGGTGAGTTCAATCCCTGGGTTGGGAAGACTCCCTGGAGAAGGGAATGACAACCCACTCCAGTATTGCCTGGATAAATCCCATGGACAGAGGAGCCTCGTGGGCTACAGTCCACAGGGTCACAAAGAGTTGGACACAACTGAAGTGACTTGGCCACATGAACAAAGCATAATACAAAATAGTTTGCATTGAACTGGATAGTCAGGCAGTCAATATGCATTTTATTAATCACCTGCTGTTTGCAAGGTACTTTCATAACTATGAAATAATCTATATAAAAAAAATCTGAAGGGAGTATGTAAAAATAAGGCTGAGTCAGGAAGATGGGATTATCATGGGTTCTTTGTCTTTATTCTCCCATAATATTGAAACATATATGATTTCAAATGGTGCCTTATTAAACTTAGAAGTTTGCACAGCAAGGGAAACCATCAACAAAACAAAAAGACAACCTACTTTTCCTGAATGGGAAAAAAATATTTGCAAATGATATGACTGATAAGGGGTTAATATCCAAAATATATATAAATGGCTCATGTGACTCAACATAAAAAAACAACCATATTAAAAGTGGGCAGAAGGCCTGAGTAGACATTTTTCTAAAGAAGACATGCACATGGCTAAGAGGCACATGAAAAAACGCTCACTAATCATCTGAGAAAATGCGACTCAAAACCACAATGAGAGATCACCCCCTACCTGTCAGAATGTCTGTTATCAAAAAGAACAGAATTAACAAACGTTGGCAAGGATATGGGGAAAAGGGAGCCCTCATACACCGGTGGTGGGAATGGAAACGTAAATTGGTGTAGCCACTATGGAAAGCGCATGGAAGTTTCCCAAAAAAGTAAAAGTAGAGTTACCAGCAATCCCACTCCTGGGTGTATATCTGAAACACACACACACACACTAGTTTGAAAAGATAGATGAGTCCCAGTGCAAGATTTATAATTACAAGCATGATTTACAAATGCCAAGATACAGAAGCAACCTAAGTGTCCAAAAGAGGTGGATAAAGAAGATGCAGGATATAAATATACACAATGAAATACTACTCAGCCAGGATAAAGCGTGAAGTTTTGTCATCTGCAACAACATGGATGGATTTAGAGAGCATTATGCTAAATGAAATAAGCCAGACAGAGAAGGACAAATATATATGGTGCATAGGGTATATTTGTATATATACACATATATACACACCACCACCTATATTTGGATCTAGAAATAAACTAGTGACTCTAGCAAAAAAGAAACAGACTCAGAGAAACAGAGGACAAAGCAGTGACTGCCAGCAGGGAGAGGGAAGGGCAGAGGGCCGTCCAGGCGTGGGGAGTAAGAGTTCCAAACCACTACGAACAGAGTGAGCTATAAGGAAATATTGTGCAACACAGGGGATCTTTAAAGCATATTTGATTTCAGTATTTTTTTTAAAAGGATAAAAATATTTGAAGCAGCATAATGATAAGAGTTGAAAACGCTGATTTTGTGCTAACTTAGTCTCAGGCACTGCCCTGAGCAGGCTGTGAATTTGATCTGGTACTTCTACAGTGATGGTATTATCAGTGACATCACTGCCATTTTACAGTGAAGAGACTGAGAGAAGATGTTTTATGTAAGCCCAATGTCTCAGAGATGGTTCATAGGAGAACCGAGTCCCAGAGTGTCCTTGATGACTACTTCAAACCTATCCACAAGGGGCTGGAACACAACTGGGCACGTGAGAGTTCCTGGATATCTGGCCTTGCAAGCGGCTGCCTCCCCAGCCATCCTGGAGTGGCCTCTGCTTTTCTTACCACTCTCCCAGACCCAGACTCACAACTGATACTCAATTGGTCAATGAATAAACCAATCCCTCTTTGATAAAGGAGGCCAGGAATTGGGTCACCCACTTCATTTTTTTCAGAAGTGTTTGTCAACACCATGGAACTTGTAAAGAGTTATTTCTTTGTGTCCACCATTCCAAACTGAAACAGATAATGCCTACTCAGTCCACAAGACAAGCAAATACTTAAACTGAGAAGACAGTGATAAAACCAGGGGCTTGTTTCACTCTGGGAATATTCCAGAAACCAAGTGTGAATAATTGCTTCATGTTCAGGTGGACACAGGTTCATTCCCACCTTGATTCACACATATACTCCTATCTTATGAGTGCTACACACACACACACTCCTATCTTTCCAAAATGCTAATTATGCGTGAACCAGTCATTCTTGACTTCAGAACGCCGATCCTTCCATGTTAGCCCTGACTCCAGCCTTTCTCTGATCTTCACATCCAATCCAACAGCAAACCCTGCCCACCCCTCCTTCTAAATCTGAGACCTACTCAATAGGCCAGCACATGTCAATTTTGGTAAATATTCCATGTGTACTTTAAAAAGAATATATATTTTGCCGTTATTGATTGCTTTGTTCTATAAACTGATTAAACCAAGTGTATAAAGAGTGCTGGCCATTTTTTTTAATTGCTACTAACTTGCCTTTGTTGGCTTGTTTTTTAGTTACTAACAGAAGGAAGGTGAAACTTACAACTACGACTGTGAATTTATTTCTCCTTCTAGATGCGGGGGTTTCTGCTTTATATACATCACAGCTATATTAGCAAGAGTGTAGAGTTAAAATTGTTCTTCCTCCTCATATCTGTAAATGACAAGGATAGAATAGGCTCTCAACAAGTGTCTGCTGCTTGGATCACATGAAGGGTCGTGCACGTGTGCTCAGGCATGTCCTAGTCTTTGAGACTCTATGGACTGTAGCCCGCCAGGCTCCTCTGTCCATGAGATTTCCCAGGCAATACTGGAGTTGCCACTTCCTCCTCCAGGAGATCTTCCTGACTCAGAGGTCAAATCCACGTCTCAAGTCTCCTGCATGGGCAGGCAAATTCTTTACAACCAAGCCACCTGGGAAACTCCAAATAAAGGGCAGATGGGGACAACCCAGCGTCTTCTTGGCTCTGATGATCTCCATTCATCCCCTGAATGAAGATGCCCGCATTTCCCTCTGAGTCAGAGTCAACAGCAAAAAAATAAAAATCTCCTATTCTGGTCATTTTTCCAGAGTTGCTCTCGGAGACTGCTGTGGCACCGAGGAATGAAAGAAACGTCACCACCACCACCCCCATTCCAGAATTTCCTGTCTTGTCTTGTGGTTGACTTCAAACATTTCACCTCCCGCCTCCCTCTTTCTCACCATCTCTTCTTCGTGGCTAAAGAAGTTACACATTTGCAAAGGAAATGATTAAGCAAATCCAGAGATCTCGGCCAGGGGGCCTGATTTTTTCAAGGCCCTCGTTTTCTGAGAGCTGAAGAAATCAGTGCGATGAAGGGTTTGCTCAAGCGTTTTTAGCTTTAGTCAGGACTGGTGCACAATTTCCTGTTTTTGTATCCTCAAAACTGCTAAGCTACTTGTGAACAAGTGGCCGAGAGAGGGAGGGGCGGGGGCTGCGAGGGAGGGTTGGGAGCCAAGAGGGGTGGGGAAGGGCTGCTCCTTCCCCGGTCCTGGCAGGACTTCTGTGAAAGTGGAAACGTTTTTCGGTGTTTTGTTTTTGTCGTTTAATGGCGGCGCAGTCGAGGCTGGAGGCAGAGTCTCGGATTCTAGACTTAAAGCTGGGGGCTGGAGTGGTAAAGGGAAGAAGAAACAAGTTCGAGCAGGAATTTTAATGGGTGTCCAAATACCCAAACGCCAGTTCAAACTCACAGTGTGCTGCTAAGTGTGAACCTTTATCAGGCCCTTACGACGCGCCAGGCGCATCTGCAGGGAGGGTGTCTCCTTAAAGCCCGCGCAACCCGCGAGGGGCCTCCACCGCCAGCCCCGCTCTACGCGGGAAGCGAGGCGGGGAGGGAAGTGCCTTTGCATTCCAACCCGGCCTTTGGACCCAGAGCCTGCATCCTTAACGTCGACTCCTGAAGGTGACGAAGGGGGCCGGGTTGTCACAGGGACCGCAACATACATGTTCACGTATGTAGATCCAGGGAGAGGGTGGGGCCCTAGCCAAAGCCGCGCCCTGGTGGTGGTGGTTTTTTTTCTCTCTCTCAAAGCAGGACTCAGGTTGCGCTGGGCATTTGCCTGTTCGCTCTTACGTCCTCCTTCCAGGCTTGCCTTCAAACTACCTTTCCCAGGATCCACAGAACCAAGTGGCTTCTCGCTCAGGTCAGCCAGTGGGAGGCCCTGGCACCAAGACAGTTTTTCCTCCCATCAGCACAAAAGCGGCGGCTCTGCAGAGCAGCCCTCCGAACCTGCTCTCCCCTCCCACGCTCTCCCGCCCCTCTCCTCCCCCTCGCAGGCTCCACCCCCTCTCCCTCCCCCCCCACCCCATCCCCTCCCCCCCCCACCCCATCCCCTCCCCCCCCACCCCATCCCCTCCCCCCCCCACCCCATCCCCTCCCCCCCCCCACCCCATCCCCTCCCCCTCCCACCCAGCCGCCCTCAGGCAGTCCTCCCCTCCCCCAACAGGGCTCTCCGTTTCCCACAGGACCACAGGTTCCCTGGTCTGGTAACCAAACCTCCCCCTGTTATCTGTCTGGCCCTAATAGTAGCTGTGGCTTCCTTCTGGGTCTCATCTCTGCGTGGTCTCCTTGTCACATGGTTGCCTTGTCAGCTCTTCCAGCACCTTTGAAACCAGTGCCGTATTAACCCCCTTTCTGTTAAACTACTTGGCGCAAAGCTAGATCCCCTGACGAAAGCCTAAGGGAGACACAGATGTTTGTGCTTAGATACAGACCCCGAGACGAGAGGTTGCGTGCAAGTCGTTTATTTGGGAATGGGTCCCAGGGAGCACGAACGAGGGAGGGTGTACTTATGAGTGTGTTACTACTGTGGGCTCTTGCTGGGGACCTCTGTGGAAACATGTAGAAGACCCCCCAAATATGGAGAAGCTGACCTATTTATGTGTCATCTTCCATCTCTCCTTGGTTGAGGGTGCCCCTGGAAACGTGAACTTTCAGGCATTTCCAGGAATCCTGCATGTGCACTGAACAAGTTCCCACAGCCCATGGAGGAAGCCATCAAGAAGAAAAGCAAATAATGGAGGGACCATGGACGTGAACGTTATCAGGGCTGTGGGTGAACTCAGAGCTGGGCTGAGGACCAATGGGGCGTCCACAGCATCTGCTACTATGGCAACATGGCTAATAAGCAGATACAACCAAGGAAGATTAAAGGGAGACCTGAGTCCCCTCCCCTCAATTCTACTTTACTTTCGAATGGAACAGACACCAGGGAAAATCAACATGTTTTCTCTCCCTTCTTTCTCTTTTCTTGGATGAGCCAGACAATCAGGTTACCAGAACAGGGAGAGACAAGGACGCAGCTTAAGGGTGTCCTAAGGACTGGGTGGACTTGGAGCCCTTGAAAGAGAAGACATGCCTTCTGCCTCAGGCAGGTGTCCTGGGCATCCTCATCAGTGTGCTTTCTGAGCGCTTATTTGCCAGGCACTCTACTGACAAGCTACGAATGTGTTGTCTCATCTCCCTGGTGGCTCAGACAGTAAAGAATCTGACTGCAATGCAGGAGATCTGGGCTCCATTCCTGGGTCAGGAAGATCCCCTGGAGAGGGAAATGGCAACCCACTCCAGTATTCTTGCCTGGAGAATCCCAAGGACAGAGGAGCTTGGTGAACTACGGTCAGCGGAGCCGCAGAGAGTCGGACCTAACTGAGCAACTAACACACTATACTAACAAGCTACGAATGGTTGTCTTATTACTCTTCTCATCAAGTCTAAGTTCCCCGATTATTTGCATTCTACAGAGAAGCAAGCTAGGGTAAAGTAACTAAAGATCTCACAGCCTAAGGTCATAGATGTGGGTAATCAGCTGGACGATGGGGCTAAATTCCAAACTCACATATATGACACTTGGAAATAAGCATTCAAGCATCCTTTCAAGGACCAAAGCCATTCAGAGGTCTTGTCTGAGTATTTCTTATACTCTGTGAAGAGGTTTAAAGTAAAATGATGACACTTTATGGTGTCTGGTAGTTGAGGTCACTCAAGGGATCCAGGGAATATTAGTTGAATTGAGTTTGCATTAGATCCACCTGCAACCAAAGTACACATCCGATTCTGTAACCCTCCAGCTCAGAGCTCTTCCCTGGCTCCTTGCTGCCCACAGGAGAAGGTTTAAGCTTCTCACTGCGGGCTCCTTTCCGCGTGTCCCTGCGGATGTGGTCTTGCCTCCTCTCCAGCCTTCACCATCTGTCTTCCCCACAGCCTCACTCCAGCCATGCTGACCTACTTGCCACTCCCTCTGTAAACGCTGGCCTTGTGCACTTCCGTTCTGTTGGGAGCCCCTTTGGCCATTCTTTATGAGTGAGTTCAGCCGTCACCTCCTGAATCGGCCAAGCTCCGTCCCCGTTAGTCCTGAGGCAGAGTCTTCCTCTGAGCACCACCGTGCCCTGCGTTACTGATATTCCAGTTAGTGAGTTCAGCCGTCACCTCCTGAAACGGCCAAGCTCCGTCCCCGTTAGTCCTGAGGCAGAGTCTTCCTCTGAGCACCACCGTGCCCTGCGTTACTGATATTCCAGGTATCTTTGTGTCTGTCTGTATCTCTCACAGACGCAAAAATACGCCTTTAAGAAGAGCTTGGTTGGGTTGCAACCTTGGCTCTGACCTGTGTGTCCGCAGGCTAAGTTGCTTCTCCTCTCTAAACCTTGTTTTCCTCACCTGTAAAATGGGCAGTAAACAAGGGACTTCTTGTGAAGCACAATACCTGACCTGTATAGTAAATTCCAAGGTTAGCTGTGATTATCTTTGCATGTTCAGAACTGGTCTTTTTTTGGTTGACACTCAGTGAAGTTAGAGCTCAACCTTGACCAGTGGTTTTTAATTTTCCCTGCATCAGAACCACCTGGAGGGCTTGTGAGAGCACAGGGTGGGAGGCTCCACCCTGGGTCTGGAGGGGGCTGGACAATTTGCATTTCTAATTGGTTCTCAGCTGCGGCTGATTGTTATGGAACCACACTTTGAGGACCACTCAGCTGGGCACCTGAGGAGGGGAGACTGATGAGAGTGATCCAACACTTGGAGTTAAAGTCAAGCCAGAGCATAAGGCAACCCTCTCTCCAATGGACATGGCTTTAAAATACTTAGCTGTCAACTTACGCATGCAGGCGCTATTTATTTGGTATTTACTGTGCCCAGGTATTGTTCACTGATGATAGAGCAGTGAATGAGACAAGAAGGTGCCTGATGTTGACGGGCTCACAGTCTAACGACCCCGGTCTGCAGGGCAGGCGTCATAATTGCTCAAGTCCCATCAGGAGCTTGAAGGGGCCTGGCCGGCTTGGGGAATGGCTAACTTTAAAAATCCTGATATCCACAGTTGCTTTATTGCTTACTGCATCATCATAGTCACCTTCTCAACATCAGTTTTCACGGAAATGGTGAATCAAAACTGATGACGCTGATCCTGTACTTCCCTTGTCTCGCACTGCTGAAGTCAACTCATTTGGGACATGGCAGAGCTGAGTCCCAGAAGATCAGAGCCAGGTTGTAACAAAACACCTATCACACAGAATGATAAACATCCCTACTGCTGTTGTCGTTATAACTAGCCAACTTGAGGACGAGTTTTCAGGGACTTGGTGCTAACATTCCCTGTGCTCTAACAGCCCTCCGCTACTGGTTTTTTTGTTTCTAATGTAGCAGCCATTGCACAAAGGGTTTGCCTTGCTGCATCGCAGTGCATGCTCACAGCAGCTCCACGAGTTATGCACTGTTTTTACTCTCCTGTTCAGGGAGGAAACTGACAGGGTAAGTCACTTGCCGTCTCCTCTCGTTGGGTGTGAGGGTGACTTCCACGCTTGGCAGTGACACCAACTTAACCGTTTACAATCACACTACCCTTCTCAAGCTTCTTCTAAGTCTGAGCTGATAAAAATGGAAAAACCAACCAATAACCAACCTTCCCTTTGTTCGGGGGACTGAGAATCACAGGGAGCAACGGACTCAGCAGGCTGGCCCTCCTACCCTAGTTCTCATCGTGAAACTTAACCACTTTCTAGGAGTTACCCAACAAACGCACTCTTAAGAGTTGCTTCAGCCCAACCTCCTGGTCAGCGGTCAGAGAAAAGGGCCAGGCTAGAGATCTGGGATCCAGGTCTTGGAACTCCCTCCTGTGGCCAGATTTAAATAGAAAACCTTCAAGGAGAAGAAATCGCATGCAATCATGGCCAGATCCTGCTGGGGGCCATTTTGTTAAGGAGCGCACCTTCGGAAGGGGAGGAAGCCATAGAGTGCACACCATTCCCTCTCATAGTGAAATACAACAGAGGATGCTGTTAAGTCCAGTTAGGGCACACGGCTTTAACTTAGATAACTTAGTAAAAAAGCAGCCTGCAAACCGTAAAGTGTGACAATGTGCCTTTGGTAAAAGTGAAAGTGTTAGCTGCTCAGTTGTGCCCCCATGGACCATGGCCCGCCAGGCCCCTCTGTCCATGGGATTCTCCAGGCAAGAATGCTGCAGTGGGTTGCCATTTCCCTTCTCCAGGGGATCTTCTCAACCCAGGGATGGAACTCAGGTCTCCTGCATCTCAGGCTGATTCTTTGCCATTTGAGCCACCAGGGAAGCCCAACTGTTAGCCTTACTTTCATAAAATCGCCCTGATTTGCTATCCAGGTACTGCCAATGGCTAGTTTAAGGGCCAGGGGGTGAAGAGGCTCCAGTGAGTGGCTTTCCAAGAGAGGGAAACAAAAGAGTTAAGCTCCTCTGAAAACCAATTTATGCCAAGGACTGGATTCTGACAGGCTTTCAGGCCAGTGCTAGAGATCTGAATTACAAATTTACAGAATTTGCTGCTCTGTAAATTCCTTTTCTTCCTAATGGAGCCTGTAATTTCCGGGATTGGGGTGGGGGATGGCTGGTGTCACTTGATTTCCACTGATAGAATGAACAAGGTCTAGACCAGAGAGGAGCTAAATTCTACTCACCGTGCGAACTGCCTTTTTATTAATAAAAGGCCGAGAGAGGGCTTGAGAGGATAGTTAAAAGCTGGTAAGGATCATTTTAGATTTCTGCAAAGCCCATTCCCTGCATTTGCAACTTGGGTGAGTTAATACTGGCAATCACCTTCCTTTCCTCCTCTTTCAGGCAGCGTGGGGAGCTGATTCTGGTTTGTAAGGCTTAAGATCAGTTTGGGATTCTTTGACAAAAGAAATGCTGCTCATCAGGCCTGCTCTCTTCCAGGCACTTTGAGAAGCAGCCAGCAAGGCGCAGATTCGAACCTGTTGGAGTCTCATTAAATGGGACCCCAGTGCATCTGTTTGCACACAAACAACAGCAATGCAGTTAGAGAGAGAGTGTGTGTGTGTGTGTGTGTGTGTGTGTGCGCGTGTGTGCAAATCCCTGATGATTTGTTTAAAGGGCAGGGGGCGCAACAAAACCACAAGGACTTCGGTCTCTTTCTCTTTTCCTTCCCTTTTTCGCATTTTCCTTGGGTGGCATGTGCCTCTCTCCCCAGCATGAATTCATGAGAGACCTCAGGGGCTGCTGAGAACAACTGTGGTTTGAATGAATTCTTTTACGGATATCAGTCCGGAGGTCGCCGTTGGCTGGAGCTGGCAAGCAGCATTTCCCTGTTGGTGGTGGTGGTGGTTTTCCCTGATGGTGGCCAGTTCAGCTCAACAGCCCAAGTCTTGGAAAGGCCACGCCTTGACACAGGAGAAGACACGTCCATGTACCCCTGAAAATAAATAATAAGTTAACGAGCATGTCAGCTTCAAAAAGGCACCTGTGGCCCCTCCCCCAGGTGTTAATTTCTTTCTATTTTGGGGTGTTCTTAACATTTTACTGTGGGTGGTTTTGGTATCCCAAGGGCATTCCTGGGCGCTGCCCTTTTAAGAACTTCAGCCCCTCTGTGAATCTGTGTCCCCGGAGCTTTCCCCACTCACTTGGGGAGTGGCCACTCTTTTCACCCCTAACCCAACAGGAAGCATGGAAATTAGTATTTATTGCAAATGTGTCAGGAATGGGCTCTCCAATTAAAACCAAACAAACCCCACCAAACTAAAAAAATGGAATTTTAACTTGCTTTTCAGGTTACAACTGGCTTTAGAATCTCCCCAATAATTTTTAGAGTCCTCTCTGGCTTAAGTTTTCTTAGAAACAGAACAAGCAATTTCATTCAAAGATGGCTTTCTTTTTTTGGCCAGGAGGATGGGAAACCAGTTACGGAAACTGTTGGCATGCTCTGCAGCAAGATTCTCAGCAGATAACTTCTTTTTAAAAGTTTGAAACTTTTTTCCCAGGGTGGGAGGGCTCCTTTGGCGTTAGTGAGTCAGTCTCGCCCTGGAGACATTTCTCATCAGGGCAAAAAGCCCCTGTGTGCAGTGAGGTGAAACTTGCAAATAACACTGCCACCTTTCTCAACAGACTGGCATGGCCAGAGCTCAAAGGTCATACCAGGCAACCCCCGCAGTGTTTAGAGACAAAGCAGTGACCGGCTGCCTGTTTGCCTTGAATCATCCCGTGTGCTGTGATGGGGATGATGGAGGGAAAGTCATCCCCCACTGAGGTCTTCCCCAGAGGGTTTTTTCCCCTGATTTGGGCCGAGTTAAGCATGCAGACATGAAGCAGCATGAGGTCATTCTCCGCTGGGTGAGTCACAGACAGAGGAATCTCCAGGTTCAGGCGGGAGGGCTGGAGAAGCCAAACCCACCCCAAGGAAAAAGCCTCTGGTCTTTTCTGGGAGCTGGGCTCTCAGGCGCAGCCGGTCCAAGCTGGTAGCCGGCGGGTCCTAGGAGCCAAGGGCCTCCCAAACTTTTTTTGGGGAAATATTTTTGTCCTGAACACATTTTCCAAAAGCCTTTCTGCTCAAGCCAAAGTTTTCTTTGCCTAAGGTACGGACTTCTCAGGAGCAGGTGTTGATGCTATTTCTAGCCACAGTGCAGTGGACTGTACACACAGTGGCCTTGTCAGAGCCGCGGGGCCCGTGGGTCCGTCACGCGTGTCCGTTTGCCTGTGTAAGACTGAACGTGTGCGTGCGTCCGTCTATCCCTGTATGGAAACACGTCCCTGAGTGTGTGTGTGCATCTGTGGGTGTAAATACGGAATATAAATATGGAAACACGTCCCTGAGTGTGTGTGTGCATCTGTGCGTGTAAATACACACCTGCTGTATGTGTCACTTGTGGGCACTCCGACTGACTCTTAACCTCCAGCCCGAGGGATCCCAGCTTCTCAGCTCAACTGTAGGAGCGTGCCTGGCCCAGCACCTCCCAGGGTGGTCCATGGCTCTCCAACAAGGGGACAGAGGCCAGCCTCCTTGCCTGCAGTAGAACCAACTTTGTGGTACGAGTCACACTCCAGGGCCCCCTGGGAGACCCAACGAAACTCCGCTCCAGCTGAGACCAGACCCTGCGCTGTCTTCCTCTTCCTCCCTTTCCTCTGGGAGCCTGCCTTCAGGCTCGCACCTGCACTGAGTCTCTGTGTCAGGCTCTGCTCTGTCAGTGTGGCCAGAGGCAGTGTGTATATGTTACACATCTGTGTGTGCACATGCATATGTGCAAATATACACGTGTACACATCTGTGTGCACATGCCCACGTATGAGGAAATCGAGGAAGATCTGGGAGAGGAAATAAGACGGGGAAGCATCGATTTTCTGACATGGAAGATAAAGCCATCTCAGACAGAGAGACGAGACCTGCTTTAAAAGCTGAACATTAAAAGATCGTTCAGATGTCAACGTATTTTTTTTTATTAAATCAGAAAAAGATACAGTATACATGATATCAGTCAATCATATGGCTAGGTTTTGAACTACATTTTAATACACCATGGTCCTATGTACTCCTCTGTACAAGTATTAAAAAAAACTCAGGTATTTGAATAATCTTCTGTAAATTTTTATTATTAACTGGGGTTATGGGAGGGTTTTATCAGAGCACATCCTGAGAACATTAGGAAATTACAGACAGACTTGAGATAAGTGTCAGACAGAACAGATGAAGCAAGCCCCTCAGCCATCTGAGAAACATTAATAATGTAAGATTGCAGAGACCAAATCTTTGTTAGGGACACGGATGCAGGAGGAAAACGGAGACCTTGGCGCCCCCTAGTGTTGCAAAAGTAAACTCGCAACGTATTTTATTTGGTTTGGTTTGGGTTTTCTTTTTTTTTTTGAAGTTGTAATCCTCGCCCTTGTCGCTGAGCCTCAAAAAGCAACTGTTTTTCCAAATCATGTCAAGTCCTCTCCAGTCAATCTTTTCCCTCTCGTCCATAACGTTCAAGGACCCTATTAGAAAAACAACTCTTATTCATTCCTTTGTCATTCCCCACACATTCCATTCCAGAAAATTGGCAACCTCCCAACAACACACAGCCCACGGTCTCCCTCCTTGAAACGTGAACTTAAACAAACGGATTTTCACCTCTCCTCTTCAAGCCGAGAGGATGAGCACGCCTTGACTACAAAGCTTAATTCCTTCCAGCAGTCTTTTCCCTTCTGCAACTTACTTGCCCCTCGCCATTTTTCATAACTTAACCAGAATGCAGTCCTCTCTGCCCCTCCCCAAACCTGCTTGGGACCCATCTTCAGACCTGGCTAGTTAACCTGCTAAGCCATCTTTTTAGTTATTTACCAGGGAAGACTGGACCAGAGACGTAAATAATACACCTCAATATACAACAGCTCAGGCTTAATTCGGAGACAGACTTTCATGGGATGGCCATCAGAAGAAAAAATATACAGATGGAGAGGGTTTGGGGGGAAACAGAGTCGGGAGGAGACATCTCGGTGGCGGAACCTGATGGGAGCCGTGAAGATTTGTTTACTTGGATTTGCCCGCTGGTCCGATGGACACGGGGTCTGTTTGCACTTGAGCATCCAACATCCGCTTCGGTCCCTGGAGGAAATAACAAAAGAACGTGAAGATCTGTCATGTCAACAATAGCAATCACCACTTATTTAGCATTTTATGCCAGGTGCTGTCCTAAATAAATACGCCGTATTCGTGGGTGGTGGGTAAGAGAATGGTCTCCGGTGAGCTGCCCGAACTCCATGCCTGTGTATATTCCTTTCTAGCTTTGTGAAATCTTGGACAAATGACTGAACTCTCTGTGCTTCAGTTTCCTCATCTTTAGAATAAAAGGGATGACATTTATCTCAACGAAGGTGATGACATGTATCTCAGAGAGCTGTTCTAAGACAAGGCGAGTCCTGGCTTATGATGTGCTAAGAACAGTACCTGGGGGTGTGGGGGTGGTGTAGAAAACCTTCCCCAGGTAGATCTAATTTCCATCAACCCTCTGTTCACTTTCTAACCGTATTGGCTGTTTACTTTGCTTACAAAACGTATCTCTGCAAAGTTCTCATGTAACACCAAGCAGGCTGCCTTCTATCTGAATCCGAGCAGGTAAAGAAGGACGAGAGAGGGGCCAGAATGAAGGCCGCCACCAGGAGAGCAAAGGTCACGTGGGGAGCGGCTGGCGCTGTAGCTTCTGGGGAGGGAGGCTGGGCTGGGAGGGGCCGAGGGCAGCTGGAGGCTCCTTTTCCGTAGGTGACGAGGTGGCAATGGTTCCCTGACTGGTGACGGGCCTGCTGCTAGCATTGCCCTCTCAGGAGAGGGGTCAGGCAACCCCCGGGGAAACGTGCCCAGCCTGGAAGCCCTCGGGGCTGGACTGGATCCTTGCAAAGTGGCAGGAAAGCCCTCCCTTCTTCACCACTGTTGGAGTCTCGTGACAACAGGAAGATGGAGGGATTAAGGAAGAAGCGTTTCTACCCCAAAGGGATGTTGCCATCATTAAAGAGGTGACGAATGCAAGGAAGCCTGGCCTCAGACAAAGGGCTCGGTGGCGTGAATAAGACGTAGTGTCTACCCACCGCTCACCATCTCTGCGGGCATCACGGTGCCAAAGCGCCATCAGCACTCCAAGGCGGTCCGAGAAGCGTGCTGCCTGACTGTCTCTTCTGCTGCGGCTCCTCTTTGGCCATTTCTGCACTGTAGCAGCAAACCAGTCCAGGAAGGCTATAAGCAAGGGTCCAGCGTTTCCTGGCTGAACAGCTGTAATAGCTTCCCTGCTCACGTGGGAGCGGGCCAGTACTCTGCGCAGCCCGCACAGCTGGCTGAGCTGCCCACGGCCCAAAACGGAGCTCCTGTTTTCCGCCCTGCGCCAGCATCTCACGCACCTGCACGCACCGGGCTCTCTGCCCCTGGCCCCCAGCAGGCGCTCAGGGTTTGTCTGGCAAAGGTCTGGCCACCTGGTGGCCAGCCAGTTGGTCGCCTTTGGAGGCGGGACCCACAGCCGGGGCCCAAAAGCCCCGAGAGGGGAGGCGCCCCGACTACCCACCAGGCCCTTGAAGAAGCCCCCGAGGGACTGCCGCCGCTTCTCGGGTCTCTTCTGGGGCTTGTCCCCGTTCGGCAGCGAGTTCGCCTCCGCGGCAGCCGGCTCCACGCCCAGGGCCGGCTCTTTGGCTTCCTGCCTGTTGCCCTTCTGCTTGTTGGTCTCCGTGGCTGCCTTTTTGTCCTTGGACGGGCCCTCTTTGCCTTTCTGGCCTGCAGCTGCAGCTGCCGCTTCCGGCTGTGGCGGAGCGACCACCTTCTCCGTGGGGTCCGAGGTCTAGAGCAAGTTCAAACAAAGTGCATTTTTAGTGGCGGCAAGACAACACTCAGGAGCAGGTGAATAAATACGTTAAGACAGAGATGTTCAAAGGTTGGATGGTGTCTGTGTACTTGTGAGTCCTGGATGAGATGGAAAAAAATAAGAAAAGATGTGTAAATACTTTCATGGTATGAAATCACAGAGGGGACATTTATTTACCAATCTGATCATTCATTCACTGATGAATGCTTCCCTGGCAAGCATTTTTTACTCCTTCTAGAACTACAAGCTGGGTTTTCCTTGGAGAACCACTCTTCCCTCTGGTTTATCCCCTGTGGTTTTCACACCTAATTTCATCCTTGGACAAGGACACGTGACCCAGACCTGGCCAACCAGAGCATTGTGTATGACGGAGCTGCTGGGATTGGTTCGGACTGGCCAAACACAGCTAAACCTGAGCTGATCTCAAAGCTTTGCCAAAACAAGCGAGAGAGAGGTCTGTTCCCTTTCCTTTGAGCCGGAAGCTGTGAAGATAAAAGCCTGGAGCTTCAGGAACCGTCAACACTTCTAGGAAAAAAATCTGCTTGATAAAGAAACCCGGGGACACAGAGGAAAAGCAGAGATGAGAGCTGAAGAGCGAGAAAGGGAGAAAGACCCCACGTAGCGCTGCCATCGCATATGCCCCGATCTAGCTGTTTCTGAAGCCCCCTTTTCGCATGAGCCGGCTGTGAGAGGCTTTCTCCCACTTGCACCACGTGTGCCTTTCCTTGGGTACGCCTCCTCTACATGATTGTCTCCCTTAATCTCTGGTGTGACACTGCCACTTCATAAAACAGTAGTAAAAGAAGGCAATTGTTTTATTTGTAGTTTTGAATGGACATATTTTCATGGTAAAACGCAATGTTCGCAATCCTACTTAGTTCCTATGGTTTGGAGGACTGAGGCTGCAAAATCCAAAATTCTAGGTAAATTACAGACGACCAAAAATCTGTTAGGAGGTCAAAGCCTTTTCCCCACAGTTCACTTGAACTGAAATGACACTGGGGGCCATACAGATAAAATAAAAATGTGAAAGAGGCTAAGGGTTGGGATAATCAGTGCTGACCTTATCTCCCCACTTGTAAAAGGCTGACTTTATTTTTTGGGGCTCCAAAATCACTGCAGATGGTGACTGCAGCCATGAAATTAAAAGACGCTTACTCCTTGGAAGGAAAGTTATGACCAACCTAGACAGCATATTAAAAAGCAGAGACATTACTTTGCCAACAAAGGTCTGTCTAGTCAAGGCTATGGTTTTTCCTGTGGTCATGTATGGATGTGAGAGTTGGACTGTAAAGAAAGCTGAGTGCTGAAGAATTGATGCTTTTAAACTGTGGTGTTGGAGAAGACTCTTGAGAGTCCCTTGGACTGCAAGGAGATCCAACCAGTCCATCCTAAAGGAGATCAGTCCTGGGTGTTCATTGGAAGGACTGATGTTGAAGCTAAAACTCCAATACTTTGGCCACCTGATTCGAAGAGCTGACTCATTGGAAAAGACTCTGATACTGGGAAAGATTGACGGCAGGAGGGGAAGGGGATGACACAGGATGAGATGGCTGGATGGCATCACCGACTCAATGGACATGAGTTTGAGCAAGCTCCGGGAGTTGGTGATGGACAGGGAGGCCTGGCGTGCTGCGGCTCTTGAGGTCGCAAAGAGTCGGACACAACTGAGCGACTGAACTGAACTGAAAAGCCAACTAAGGCCAAAGAAATATTTCTCTAGTGTAAGAAAAACAGTTCAAGCAATGCTGGCCTAGATGTTGGGGAGACAGATCGGAGCAGGGGAGACTGTGGTGAGCTGAAGGTCAGATGCCTTGTTTAAAAGGGCAACAGCTGCTCAGATCCACCAAAGATATGATTAGATTATAGCTCGGCACTGTCAGATCTTCTGTTGTTTTTCAGTGGAAACTTGAACTCGAATTACAGTAAATGCAAAATATGTTTATTTAAAAATACTGACAGCAGAAGCTTTAAAGCCCTGTTGACAGCAAACAACCACAGCGCAATTATTGCTGCGGCTGCATTTGGCCCACTGGGTCCACATTCACAACTTGTGACTCATAAAACTTGGGTCACAGAGCTTCTACGGCAATGTGGGAGTTTTGATTCAGAAGGTAGAGAGTAATCATTTCACATCAGTGGATCGATCAAACACACCTCTTAGACATGAGCAAGAAGACAGAGAAAAATTTCCAGGTCCTGAAGCCTTCCCCAGACTGCAGCACCCTGGAGGAAGGGATTCCTCGGAGCAAAGCCTCAGGCATCCAGGGCTCCCCAAGCAGCTGCTGTACCAGCACACCTCCTGAGCGTTTCTGTCGGATCCCAGCTGCCTAAGTTGTAGCAGATGCTCAGATGTCAAGTATGACAGGCACCCAGAGCAGACACTCGCCTTACAAGGAGGCAGACACCCCCAGCACGCTGCTCTGCAGAAAGGCAGAAACCAGCAACCCTGCCACCCATGTTCCCACACCCCGTTAACTGGCTTTGCCTCACAGAGGATTTTAAGACACAGCGAGTAACTGAGAGCTCTGTGTCTGGAGTCAACAGAACATGGCGTGGCTCTGGTTCATCACATCCTTGCTGAGTGACCGGGAATAAACGGTGTGACCTCTCAGCTTCCTCTTCTGGATAGGAGTAACAATAGAGCAACGGAATCGTACCTCATGACGCTGTGAGGACTGCAGCAGCTGGTGATGGAAAGCCCACGGAGGACGTGGTGCCTGGGTGCCGAACACAAAGGGGGCAACTGTCTTGGCCTCTCTGGGCGTGAGGGCGTTCCAGGACATGGAACTTACAGCTTTAAAACCAGGAAGTTAAGTGTGCTCGGTTGTGTCCGACTCTGCGACCGCATGGACTGTAGCCCGCTGGGCTCCTCCGTCCGTGGGATTCTGCAGGCAGGAATACTGGAGTGGGTTGCCATTTCCTCCTCCAGGGAAACTTCCCGACTCAGGGATCGAACCCATGTCTCTTGAGTCTCCTTCATTGCAGGTGGATTCTTTACCGCTAGCTCCACCTGGGAAGCCCCCACACCAGGAAAGTCCTGGGCAAACTGGGACGAATTGGTCCTCCTGGCTTAACACTCATTGGTGGCTTTGAGGGATGGGAGGTCCCAGTGCCAGGTACAGAGGAGGTGCTCAGGGAATACTTGCTGGATCGGGTGCCCCTGTGCCTCACTGGCCTCGTCCTGGCCCTGTTCATTCTGCTACAGCCACCGGGGGCTTTTCTCCCTTGCAGAAGCTGATTCTGAAAGCGGAGCCTCCTCCTGGCTATGCTGCTGCTCGGGGTGTCTCAGGGCTTCAGGGGCCGCGTCTTTTCCATCAGGTCTCAGCTTAGCTGTGCTCCTTGGAGACGCAGCCCCAGCTGAGAGAGTCTGAGGAAGCCTGACCCCCTTCTTGGGGAACACTGCTGAGTTTTCTTTATGTTTGGGATTTCTTTGCTCATGTGGAAGTGTTCTGACTCCCTCTGATGGAAGGGAAGCTCTAGAGGATAAGACCCCTCTGAGTTTCTTCCATCGCTCTATATCCAGCACCTCGCCTGACACATGGTAAGTCTGGAATGAATGGCCAGCAACTGGCCTTCCCAATGTTTCCAAAACATTTCCCTTAGCTCATCACTCAGGTGTGAAGTGGGGAGTCCCCACAAACAGCTCTCCTTTGACACTGTGTGTTTTTTTTTTTTTTTAAGAAAGGAGCCTTCAGTGGGTCATGTCTATTTACCACATGGTTACGCCATCCCTATTAGCTTAATTAAAAAAAAATAGCTTAGAAGCTAAATTTGGAAACAATACATGGCTGAGTCCTTTCCTTCAAAATGAGCTAAGAGTCTGAACAGTGTATGATTGCTTTGTCATGAAATGCAGAAGATTTAGAATCTTTGCTTGGGGTTTGACCCTATACATTCTGAAAATTTATAACAAAACTTATTCACATCTGAATCATCTGAGTGTGTCCCCTCCTAGAACCCAGGGACGTTGGCAGGAAGCTGGAGGACAAGATCATCAGAAGGTCCCATTTGATTCAGACACTGGAAGCCAAGCCAGGCTGGGAATTCCTTGTGCTTTCTCTTTGTGGAAGCATCAGTTAAGGCTTTTATACCTCAGAGAGGGAGAATCTAAAAGGAGCAGAGACTGTCTACCCCTCCTCCTAAAATTAAACTAAACATTTGTCATCTCCCAATACTACACACAAATCTTCTCATGTCTGTATCCAAGACCCTGGAAAACAGAACTCTCGAAACATTCCTAGATGAGTGTAAATAGAATGACATTTCCAGCTTGTTCAGATCTCCAGTGACTACAGTCAGATTGTAGAATCAAAATGATGGGCATAACTGATTCACTGTCAGATTCCAGACAAAATGTACAAACACATGTAAATATTCCATAGTGAACAACAGAAGTTTATCATGTTTCCAAGACAGTACCCTTTGGGATTTTTAGTTCCAACGGGGTCTAGAATATAGGTTTGGAGGAAGGGTGGGTGTAGTAGTCAGTTAAAAAAGAAAGATAAAAACAATGTGAATGCTGTAAAAGGCAATATATTACATGTTGAAATGTGTAAGAGAAACCAACTATTATGGAAGTATAAATAATAAATTATTTAGTAATTGCTAGAATGTGTGTTTGTGTATGAACAACATTACAGGGTAGTAATTTATCGTCAGAAGCCGTAATAGTAATGAAACAGCAGCAGAGGGTGTGACTTTATAAGCTGAAGTCCTAACCAGTGTGAAAGTGTGTGGAGTAAGGAAGAATTGGGTTGGCCAAACATTCGTTCAGGTTCTTCTGTAAGATATTACAGCAACTACAATCCAGTGACTCCTCTCCACCAGGAATGTTCTACGTGCTCCACACGTATAGATCCATCCAAATATGACAGCCCTGTAAAGCAGGGCGTTTCCTAGCCCCATTATACAGATGAGGAAACTGAGGCCTGGAGGGATTGGTAACTTGCCTTTAGTCACACAACCAAAAAACAGCTGAGCCAGGATTCAAACCCAGGCAGTCTGAAGCCTGCAGCCCATACACTTAACCATGTCTCCGTATCACCAAAATTAGAAGAAGAATATTGATGACATTTTTTTGGAGGTATATTTCTAAGTTAAGAAAGAGTACAGATTATAAAATAGGATGTTGAGCATGAAATGATTCCCATTGGGGAAAAAAAGGATATGTACAGTTATACAAACATAACTGTTTCTCCAGGATAGAGAAAATGATAGAAACAGCCCGCATGACCCCACGTCTTCCACTCATCTATTCCAGAAGTAGCTGCTACTGTGTACCAGGCACCATGCAGTGTGATAAAAAAAAAAAAATAGAACAGGTCCCTGGTCCCTTCCTTGCTCCACAAGTGGCCCAGACAGGGGTGGGAAGGGGAAGGGAGACAGATGACTAGCGGACAGATGACTTCCTGCAACGTGTGATGAGTGCCATGAAGTAAAAGAACGGGGTGCAGAGACGATGGGTGGAAAGCCATGGAGTAAAAGAACGGGGTGCAGAGACGATGGGTGGGAAGGGAACAGGTTTTTGAGGAGGTGACGTTTAAGCCAAGATGTGAAGGACGAGGAGGAATTATCCATGTGCAGAGAGGGAAGAGCGTGTGTGAGACTTTACAATAAGAAATAGCTGAGGAAAGCCAGCTTGTCCTTGAGAGTATTTGGAGTAAAGACTTAAGGCTAATTAATGTCATAAAGATGGGGCCCTCAACCAGTAGGAATAGTGTCTTTATAAGAAGAAAAATCAAAACACTCATTTTCTCTCCTCTCTATGGTACCGTACGGTAGCTCATGCTGATAAACACAGTAATGAACATTTATTGCGTCTTCCAAGTCCAAGACGGTGCCTGGTATACAGTAGGTGCCCGACCTAGAGATGTCAGATGTGTTGGCTGTGGTTGAGAACTGACTGGACATGAGGCTCGAAAGAACCAAGAACATAGCAGCTAAACCCACCACCGAACCGAGGTTACAGATCACTTACTTGGTAGCTGGAGTCTTTCTCATTTATTTCTTCAGAGTGGGTGATCCCTCCATCCCCTTTCACTGACTAAAATAACAAACAGACAATGGCCTTTCAGCGACCAGAAGCACAGCAACAGGGAAAATGCAAGGAAAGTTCTGAAATGGATGACCTCAGTCATTCACTGCTGAGGTGCAAGGCCAAGATAAATGGAAGACCAATGAGAAACGCGCTGCTCATGAGACAGAATTTCCATGCAGTCTGTAACCAGAGTCTGGCTAAATTCAAGTGTTGGTTTCCAAAAACAACAATAAAGGTCTTAAATCCTGAGATTATGTTATTCTGGGGTAAATCAGTGATGATGAAAATACTGATGTTGGAACCAGGACATCAGAGAACACACAGAATGTATGAGTTAGTAAATGAAGAGTAAACCGCTGGTAGCATTTAGGTGGTGGGGGTTTTGTTGTAGTCTGTTTTGCCCCTTGTAGAGAGATGGGTTATGTTGAACATTCTCTTTTCTGATGCTTAGCACCCCCGCCGTGGCCAGTGGCATCAGGACGTGCTGAATGGGGTTGAAGTCACAGCTTTGGCTCCTTACACTGACAATCTAAGCTAGAGGCTCT
The DNA here is from genome assembly GCF_029378745.1 of Bos indicus. NCBI lineage: Eukaryota > Metazoa > Chordata > Mammalia > Artiodactyla > Bovidae > Bos > Bos indicus. The sequence goes on from NC_091772.1 coordinate 81,452,317, forward strand.
ACCAGCGTGATACTGGCGCCAGCCGCTTTAGCCTCTCCTGAGAGCTGTCCAGCCCAAAGGCAAACGAGGATCTGTTCTCTGCAGGTTAGACCCGTTCAGGTGGAAACTGGCTCTCTCCTCTCTCTAGGCTTCCTGCATTGCTCTACAAGGCCCGTCTTCTTGAGAACAGTTAGCAGGGAAAAGGGTTCTTGGTTATTATTTTGTTCCCTACAACCAGCTCCTTCAGGTCTCACCTAAAAGTTTGACCTCTTTGGGGTTCCTGGGGCCTCTAAAATTCGGGCTGTGTTGTCACTGACTCTCCTACTCAAACACGCTCTATAGTGTCCTTTAGAACACAGGGCCCTGCCCTCATGAGCTGGCCGTTAGGGAATGCTGAAAGGCAGAAACCAACCAAAGTGATTTTGTAAGGAAAAGCCGAATGGACATTAGGAGTCATGTTACATCCCCCTCGGACAGAGATTTTTAACTTCCCTAAATTTAATTGTTCCAATTTGCTAGTGCTGGGTACCTGCCACTTTAAGACTGAGATCTGCCTTCTTCTCTCTTCCTTCTGTTGCTAGCCTTTGGTGGGAGTTGGGGGAGGGCGGCTTGGATTGAACCTGCAGATTCCCTGGGCAGTAGTGGATCTAGGCTACAATCTTGAAAAGAGACCCTCAGGATGCCAGGGAAATCACTGCAAAGAAGTTCAAAGTCTTTACAAAAAGTAAAGGAGACTGCCTTGCGCTTTTTCATGATTATTCTCTGCGTTCGTTTTGAGGAATAGTTTAGTAGTTGAGTTGCTAGGTCGTATTGGACCCTTTTGACCTGTCCATGGGATTTCCCAGGCAAGAGTACTGGAGTGGGTTGCCATTTCCTTCTCCAGAGGGTCTTCCCAACCCAAGGATCAAACCGGGGTCTCCTTCATCGACTGAGCTACCAAGCTGCACTGGTGGAAAGGTGACGGTACGCGAGTTTAGACAGAGTCTTGTTAAGTCTGTCTGCTGTCTCTTCAACATCAGCAGGTACTGACAGTTACTTCCCTGCTCCCTCCTCCCTCCCTTCTTCTTTCCTCTCTCCCTCTCTCTCACATTCTTTCCACCCCTTCTCTTTCCTCTCTGCAGAGCCCTCTTTCAGTGATAAATTAAAATAGTTCCTGTTGGGCTTTGTACTCAAAGGACTATAACCACAGCAGCTTATTTTTCCCCCAGCTGTCAAAAATAACAGACTTGGTGTTTAAAGAGATGAAAAAATCCTTTCAGAGACTATTTAGTACTTTAAAGAACAGTCTGAAGACTATTAAGTAATTTCGGAGATTTCCCAGTGTGATATTATTGAGCAACTTTCTTTACAGAGTTTATTTTTATTCATGGGAATCAAAGACGAAGCATCTCAGGGCTTGGATTCGCAACCAAGCCTTGCATGTTAATAAAATCACTTTTTAAATGTCTTTCATTGTGCCATGCATGCTTATAGCTTCATTCCCAAAGAATGTTTGAAGCATCTCCAATATACATCACTTATTCAAAATCCTAGTGGAAATGTTTGGTGGTCAGTTCCCATCTCTTTGAAAGGAATGCAAATGTATTTTGATAGAGATCTACTTCAACTGAAGTTGATATTTAAAAGAAGAATTGGGATGACATTTTATTTTAGCGAGTACAATAGCCTGATTGTTTATTAAATCATCCTCATTACAACAGATTCCAGGAACTGGATCTGCTAGAAAGCTCCAGGATAAACAAAGGTTTTGAGTCCAACCTTTGTGTTTTACCAAGAGGCTCACTTGAAACGGAATTGGACAATTCAGACAAAATGAAACAGCCAACATAAATCTTATTTTAGTGGCAAGTACATTCAGAAAACTTGTGTCCAAGCTTTACGAAAGTCATGGATTAATTCTCCTATCTTTTGCTTGGTCGTATTTTCAGGTAAGTGTCATTTCAGGTAAGCCCAACACATAAACATGATGTTTCCACAGAGAACATGAATAAGAAAATCACAAAAGTGGACCTTTGGCTGTTCTATCTGCTTTTAAATTAAACAGCTCCCAGAAGCACAGGAAGCATCACTAACACGCGAGTGCCAGGGTGAGCTTTAGAAGCAACGAAAGCCCGAGTGTGCGTTCTGCCTCTGCTGGTCGCAACTCCGTGACCTTGGGCAGGTCGCTTAAACACCGAGTCTTCAATACCCGCATTTGCACAGTGGGGCAGTAAGAGGGTTTGCGGGCGGGGACTTTGGGTTATAAACAAGTTGATGCACGCGCTGTGCGCGGCACAGGACTGGCCACGTAATTTGCATGCGATAAACAAACGGTAGCTATTATTATTACTATTAATAGCTGAGACCCGCCAAATGACTGTAGAGTCCCCTTTCAGGGTGGGAAGGAATGCCAAGTCTCTGGTGAAGCCAGGAATTGCCCCAAACAAATGCTACTTTAAAAAGCCTTTCCTTAAAGAACAACTTAGTATTCATATTTTAATACTCGGGAGGAATCCAAGATTAAAAACTTTGGCTAAAAGACTCCTGTGTTTTGTTTAAGAGTTAACCTTACAAACAAGTCTCTTTTTTTCCATGAGACAGTCCCTGTCAGCAGGTTTTCTTGGACTTATTAGATTGATGCAATTAACAAAACCCCTCTGATTTCATGGCTGTCTCATTGGGCATTTAATTTTCCCAGTATTAAAGTTTAAGAGTCTTTCTTATCTAAGCCTGAGATGGTTATTCCAACAAAGAGTTTCTTACAAAATCAACGGTCCAAAGAAAGAGACAGGAGGAGGATTAAAGGAAGCGCTGTGCAACAGTTTGCAGGAGAAAGCACTTCTCAAGTGTAAGGTGTTATTAATATTGACAGAGTGAAAATCTACGCCTTTATGCCTCCATCCACCTTTCTGCTTTCATCTGCCCACCTGGTTTGTGGGTACCCGAATACAGGTCTCTACCCACTCACTTTGTAAAAAGACATGAGTGCTTCAAACAGCCAATTTCTGACACACCGTTGAATGAATACACGTAGGTATCGCTTTCTGTTTAGGGTGGACAGATGTCTTAGCCATTCCTCATAATTGTTTCCAAAGTCTGCAGGAGCCCATGGGATGTTTGTAAAGTGCTACATCTACACGTGGTCAATGTGATCCTAGGACTTATATGACTCTGCTTTCTTTTCCTGGAAATATAATTATTTGAAAAATGATTTTTATGAAAGAATAATTTCTGGGAAAAAAGATCTCTTTAGAAATCAACTGGGCAATGCATTTATTAAAAAAAAAAATTCAGCCAAGAGGTACTTTGCCATGAGATAGTAAAATACGCTATCTGAAAGAAATTTAAGGGAAGTGAAGACTAGAAAGTAGAAAATCAATGGTCAGATGAATTGAAACCCTGATTACAAAATGAGGGTGATGTATTTGCAATTGAGTTTTCTCTTCTATTAAAGTCAATTATTTTTAAAAATTTATTTATTTGTAATTAAAGGGATGATTAAATTAAATTTACAATATTGGCTCATTACTAAATAAAAATATACTGTTTTACAATATACAATATTGTAAAACTTTACAATATACAATATTGTAAAACTTTACAATATACAATATTGTAAAACTTTACAATACTGTATATTTTATAATATTGGCTCATTACAATATTGGCTCATTACTAAAGTCAATTAATATTAAAAACTACATTCTGCTAAAAATATCTGAAGTCAGTTTAAAATATTTACTTATTCAATTATAATGCTTAAGCACATACTCAAAAAAGAAAAAAGAAAAACCCCATAGTGATGGGCCAGATGCTGTCTATCTTCAAGCTCTTAGACAAGATTTTTATTTTTCCTACAAAAATCCAAAGACTTTGTTTGGAAGCCATGAAATGTTAACTGGAAGTGTTTCCTGAAATTAATTGCTAATTGCCATCTTGCAGGAGTGTACTCCATGGGGATATTAACACCTGTGCAGAAAATAGGTTATAAAGAGGTTCATGCAGTTTGGTGAAGCAGCTGAGGTTGTGAGTCGAAGATACATGGTGTGTGCTCACTGAATGTGGCATAGACTTCAAAACAAATCTGTTTTCTTTGCTAGGTTTTGTTCTCCATGAGGACGGGGACCACATCTGTTTATGCTCATCGTTTATCTCTGCTGCCTGCAACATAGTGGGAGCTTAGTGATATTTGTTGAGTAAGTGAGTAAATGAAATGCAGAAAGTCGGAAACAAACCAAACGTCCATCAGTAGAGCAAAGGTTCATCAGAACATGATAATGTAATGATAATTTAGTATATTTCTATGTAATGATAAGTCAGCATGTTTATATATATTCAGTATAATCAGGATAATTCAGTAATGTCAATGAATAATTAGGATATCTGGAATTTTAGGGGAAACCCCAACCATCATGGAAGTGTAGGGGTTTGAACATTAATAGGAGGCACTAATATTCAAATTCCAGGTCTAACCTTTTTAATGGGAAAGAGGAAATAAGAGTAATGGACACTATGAGACCTGATGCTATGAATTGACTGCGGGTTACTTGGGGGAAATTATGTCCTTTTCTACCTCATCCGTATCCTGCAGAAAATCGATTCTAAGGGACTCTTATTTCCAATTTGTTGGCCTAACAGTTCAGACTTACAGTTTCTACTGCTGTAAAACATCCCCAAACATCACCCAGTGGATGACTCTGGAGGATGAGTTTAAACAGGGGACCTCACTTGAATTCAAGGATGTGTTTGGAATGGATGCAGTGGGTGGTTGAGAGGCCTTTCCATGCTTTATCTGGAGTCGCTCATATCTTTCTCTCTTTTAAAGGAAGAAGTCTCATGTCAATTATTTGGAAGACAAAGTCATTCTGTTTGCCTTTTCTTTTTTTTTGTATCTCTCAGCTCCATCCAGAAATGAGAAAGCTGGATCACCCTCAGCGTTGTGATGAGTTATTTGGGGATCCCATTTGTAATTCAGATGGGTTGCCAGAGAGAAGCCAAATGTTCTTTTCCTTCCTGACGTAAAAATTGATTTAAAAATCTCAAATCTCGAGGCCTGTTTTCAGTGCCAAACTGCAGAATGACTGGCCAGGAAGATGGATGGGGTCCCGGTCATGCAGACTGCCCACCGCTTCTTACTCCGTGAGGATTCAGCAATAAAAGAAAATGATTCCCATCAACAATCTCTGACAGTGATTTTTAATATGCCTCATCTCCCACTGGCAAGCGTTTTGTTCTGTTTTGTTTTGTGGACTAGAAAGAATTCCTCAACAGGTTGAGCTTGTGAAATTAGAGAGCTGTTTTCTCAAAGGATTAAATTCCCAAATACTCCTGGAAATAAAGGCACACTATAATGAAATTCTTGCTTTTCATTAAAAGAGAATTAAACCAATGACCTTTTACATGTTTTTGTTTTTTGTTTTGTATTCCAAACGATTGGGGTTTGATTGCATTATATTATTTAAGTTCCCGGATGTTTAAATATTTAATATACATAACTCTTCATAGACACCCAAAGATGTCTGCCCACATTCTTTCAATGCTATAGAAGTTAAGAAGGGCAAATTCACCAGCTAAATTACACACGCTATTAGGAAATTGTCATTTCCTTTCACATCATATCCTGTCTGGAATTGTCTTTAAACAGGCTTTGCCCAAATTTGTGTCACCCACACATCCCCTTCAAAAGTTTTCCAACATCAAAATATAAATTGAACCATTTATTACTCAATCCTTTAAAAACGCCTTATGTTCTTTATGGAAGGAAGCGTATTTTCAAAGGAAACTGCATATTATTACCATAACGAGGAAAGCAGAACTGCTTGCCAAAAACAGAAGGAAACTTTTAAAAATAAATAAAATTAAAACTAAATAACACAATTTCCAGGTGGTTACTGTTGGCTGCCACGGCTCAGGAGCCTAGGCGACCTCTTCCTTTGTTGAGAAGGAAGTTAGCAGGGGTTAAGGGTTACTGGATGGCATCACTGACTCGATGGACGTGAGTCTGAGTGAACTCCGGGAGTTGGTGATGGACAGGGAGGCCTGGCGTGCTGCGATTCATGGGGTTGCAAAGAGTTGGACGTGACTGAGCGACCGAACTGAACTGAACTGAAGGGTTAAGGAAAATAAACAACAAGGAGACATTCTCTGTGACTGAATCAGCAGGATGAAAGGGATTTTTGGTGTTTAGTTGGTATTCCTTCCATGCTACCTAGAGCCCTGGCTGACCACCTGCCTTGGGCTCTTGGGTCTCAGAAGCTGGCACGGGCATCTCAGCCGCCCTGAACCGGAAGCAGAGCTTACCATCTGTCTGAGGAGCGCCATCAGGGAGGGCCTCGGGGCTCTGCGTTCTTCTCTCCTGGGTGCTTCTTCTGCCGGCTCGGGTGTGCGCTCTCCTTCTTCGCCGAGATCCACTGTTTGTAAGGCTGACTCTACTTCTTCAGACTTTACAGCCTCTACTGGTGACTCACACACCACCTGGATTGTTCGGCCAGGTGATAAGACAGTGGGGAAAAAAAACCATCCCCAGACATGCTTTATACAGTGGGTCCTGGCTGTCCCCGCACCCACGTGGTTGCTGCAGTTTGCAGCCTGGAGCCCTTTCTACACGGGCACGTCGTCAGGAAGTACCCGCCACACCACGTGCTCTCCAAAGACGGATTCAGAAGAGGCAAACGTCCTGCCCGGTGAAGCCACACGCTCCGGCTGAGGACGCCCTTTTAGGAAAGGCGCGTCACCGCGCATTCGGTACCTTTTCACTCTATTAGACGCTATTAGACCCTATTAGATTTGGGCTCCCGTAGAGGAGAGTCACACTCGGCTTACGGGAAAATCGGGCGTCACCACTGGCTTGAGAGTCCGAAGCTGAGACGGTGGCAGGACGGTCCCCACCGCACAGCCTAGCTCCCCACCGCGGAGAGAAACCCCCCCTCGCGGAAAGGATGGCGGGAAGCCCTCTCTTCCATGGCCTCGACTTCTCAGTACCACTTCCCACTCCTCCTCAGACGAGCCACTTGCTCCTGTTGCTTCACTGGAGTCCCTGCTCTCAGAAGCAGGGAGAACTCGGCAAAGGCACGCTAAGCCCCGCACGGTCCCCAGTGAGCTGTCTGAGCGGTTGGCTGACGCGGGGCTGAGACAGGAGCCCTGCCCTTAGACAACTCACCTGAGCCCCGACTCCAGACCTGTCTGTCTGCATCGCCTCACTCGCTCTGCGCTGTGCTCGCTACACCTGGGGCGGCTTTTGTGTTTGCATTTGTCCTGGCAACAGGACATCTGGCCTGGAGAGAGTTTTATAGCTTCCTTTTTGTTTCCGCAGGCAGGGGTTGGCAAACTTCTACCAAATTCTTTCCAGAGTCTGCTTGGGGATGGCCCCTGAGCTAAGAATAGATTCTACATTTTTAAAGGGTTGGAAAAATTGTTTAAAAAGATGGAAAAATTGGCAACAGAAACCCTATGTAGCCAGCAAAATCTGAAACATTCACTATCTGGCCATTTCCACAAACGCTTGCCATCTCTGCCTCAGAGAGAAGTCTCTAGAGTCAATGGCATCTCTGCATTTGTTTTGGCTGGTACCAGACCCCTAGCCTCCTCCAAATTCTTTTCTTGCTGTTAGAGTTGAGGGGAGGGGAACAGAGTCATTTCCAGAAACACAGCATGATTGTGGAGAAAATATTTTCCTTTCTTCATGCAGAAAATATCACTGGTTGGTAAATAACCCAAATGATCTGAATTGAGAAGGACCCTTCATTCTATACTGTCAGTTGAAGCAAGAAGGCATCCATCAACAAACCAACATACACACATCCTAAAATACGGCAATTAAATCGTAGCACTCTCTCCCCACCTTCCGTTTCTTAGGGTATTGACGAGTTCCAGCATTTCCTCTTCGTAATCTAAGATCTAGGTTGGGGAATTATAAAGTCAAAAGTCCCAGGATGCAAGGTAGGTGGCGTCAGCATGGACTGACCAGGCCTAAGACAAAAAAGGAGGGGACTGTGGCAAACGAAAGTAAGTTGTCCCGTCCAAAGATGTGAAGAGGCTGAAAGTACTGCACTGGCCAACAAAGCATGTTTGTAATGAGGTTTCTGCTGCTGGGATGCTGAACTTTGACCCAGGCCTGTCTTTAGGAAACCAGGCATTGACTAGGGCCAACTAAGAGACTGGATTGGCGGTCAAGTGTGGTCCTGGATTTCTACATCCGGGACTGACTTAATTCAATTTCATTTCTGTAAAATAAATTCCAGCCGAAGAGTTGGCAGTCTGCTACAGTGACTGTGAGTGCGGCGTCCAGCGCCAGCCAGCCTGGGCCTAAATCCAGACTCTGCCCCTCCCAGGGGCTCTAAGCCAAGGTCCCCACTCAACGTCCCTGCACCTTGGTTTTCTCATTTCTTGATGGGGATAGTATGACACATCAGAAAGTTGTTTTGAGAATTACATCAGGCAACATATTTAAAGTTCTTAGAACTGTGCCTGACACACAGGAAGCATTCAGTTAATACCAGTGGTTGTCACTTTGAGAGTGTGGGCATGAATTATCTGGAATTGCCCACCATGCACGACTCCACTGTTTAGGAAAGATATCAACAACTATGTCTTATTATGTCAGATGCGCAAGGTATTTTTAATATGTTACCTCAGTAAAGGACTACTGAGTTACTCAAGCAAGCTCAGTCTAGTCTACAGATGAAGCATCTGAATGAGCGAATGACATACCAACAGGTAATTAGCCATTTCAATGAGGATGGAGCTGTTTACCAGTAACCAAATATCTAATACTGTCTTAACAAATAACAGTATGGAACAGGACGTTATGGGGTTGGCTTGGTGGCTCCACAAAGTTTCTAAGAACCCGGGCTCTTGCTACCCTCCGACTCTGCCATTCTTGGCTTTCCACCCTTTTATTTGCTACCTTATGGGCATAAAGTAGCTGCCACAGCCTCAGGTATCACATCCTAAACCCAATGTCCTAAGAAGGAAGGAAGGTCACAACCAAAAATTTTCTCCAAGTGAATTTCTGTATTTTGATCCTCTAACTCAGAGTACATCTCATTGGCCAAACGTAGGTCACATTCTTATCCCTAGATTAATTATTGCTGAAGAAAATGGGATTTGGTTTAGACAAATCACAACCAAATACTTGGGGCTGTGGTAGTGACCAAGCTTACCTAAGATCAAGGGGAAAAGGGTGCAGGAATGAGAAATGGCCGTTAGGTAGGTAATGAACAGAGACTAACTCACTGTCTGGGTTTAGAATTTTCGTGTGGTTGAACCAGCAAGTTACCTGTGTGTGTGCGTGTGTGTGTGTGTGTGTGGTGTAGGGACAAGAGGGCAATTACTCATATGATAAAATGACCATATGGCAATAACTTTGTAAATCAACTTTGAGTGGCAATGGTTTCTTGCTGGGCCTTTCCAAATGTCAAGAGGTGTCACCTTATAAATCCTAGCCCACAGTCCATTCTTTGAAACACAACTGTTTCAATAGGGAAAAAAGAGACTTCTGGAGACTCTCATTAGCTTTGAAGTCAGGCCAAGAAGTTGGCTTGCAGCAGCCAAGGGGAAAAAAAAGATCCATCAACATCCAGTGTGGAAACCTAGAAGGATTTGAGCTAAGTGAGGATCTTATTTACATATACAGACATGAGAATTTGATTTTTATTTGGATAGTTTTCTGATTTCTTTCCAGGCCAGAGCTTTGGAAAAAATGCTATTCCTTATTCAGAATATATGACTGCCTCTGAACATTTTAACTGGGTGTGATGGGCATAGTGAAACCCAGATTTGCACTCTATTTTAGAATTAAATCTCTTTTGCTTGATTTCAACTGTCTTTCAGTTGCTAAGTCATGTCCAATGTTTTGCAACCCCATAGTCTGTAGCTCACCGGGCTTCTCTGTCCATAGGGTCATGTCCAGGCAGGCATACTGGTGTGGGTTGCCATTTCCTTCTGCACCGGATCTTCCCAGACCAGGGACTGAACCCTCATCATCTGCATTGGCAGGTGGATTCTTCACCACTGAGCTACCAGGGAGGCCCTTGGTTTCAGTAGGGCATGTTATATGTTGCAGGAAGATGGCTAGTGCAGTTCACACCGACAATACACATTTCAGCAAAACACTTCACTTTTGCCTCTAATATTATACCATATTTACTCTTGAAATTTGGTTTATATAGTTTTTACTAGAGCTATGAGTTTCAGAAAGTGATTTATAGCAAAATAGGTTTCCTCCACTTAAACTTCACCTATGCCATGATAATATTGACAATTTTTATTTTAGACTTTTTTTAGATTCTTTCTGATTTGATTTATAACCTGTCATTTATAACCTGTTACTTGACTGCAAAGATATTGTAGTGATTTTACCTTTATACCCAACTCACAGCTGATACACAGCATAAGTGAAGGGGGGAAAAGGATTTTTGCTACTGAAAACCCCTGGGGCTGGGGCTTGGTTGTTACTGCAATACAACCCGGCCGATGCTGACTAATAAAGCATGCAAACCCATTTAAGTCAATGAAAAAGAACAAATTCCAGGCCATGTAGGGTTGCTGCTGGACGGGTCTCTCCTTTATTCTGCACTGACTGACGTGCTGTTGAAAATCTGAGAAAGTAGCCAGGCCAGAAGGCTAAGCCAAGGGAGAGCGTGAGGGCCAACAGATTTCACTTTCTTTTTCTCCAGGTAGAGCTGGGTGTTCTCTCACTTGCAACTGACAACTTCCTCACTAAGAAAAACAACCGAACTACCTGTTCCCCTGATGGCAGAGCTTCTTGGGAAGGAAAGCTCTTCTCCCCTCATGAGTTAGAACACGACTTCAGGTTAACCAGTGTTCCAGATGTTTTCAGATTATAATGAAAGGATTCAATATTCTCTGTAATTGGGATAAATAAAAACTTGCCCCTGATAGAACCAGAGGTTTATTCTATGAAAAGAGTTCATTGGTTTAAAAAACCTTACTTTTCTTTTCATGAAAAAATTTGAAATCACTCTGCTCTTTGATTTGGGCTGGTTGATAGGTCAGTTTGGGGAACTCATGGTAGAGATATTTTTTTAAAGTAAATTCAACCACATTTTAGCCATAAGAAGTTGCGAGTGAAAGGGCTCTTGTAACGTGGTTAACGACACCTATTTGTCCCGTTCTGAAAGTTTAGAGTACAGTCCATTGCTTTGACTACCACCACCTCTTTTGCTCAGGAGAAGGAAATTAAACTGATTAATTGTTTTTCATACATCTTCACTCCATGTAGACACTGAGTCAGCTGGGAGGTGTGTAATTTCCCAAGGAAGTAGAAACCCTGATCCCTGGGAAGCGCCCACTTCCTGGTGTTACACCGCATGTGCACTGACGTTCCTGCAGGGGGCGGTAGACTTCCTGCAAAAGGCCCTGAGCTGACTCCACTCTGCCCTCGCGGCAGCAGCCATAGACTGGGCAAAGGAAGGAAGGTGTCCGTGTTCTAATAAAACTTTATCGATAAACGCTGAAATTTGAATTTTGTATAATTTTCATATATCACAAAATATTCTTCTTCTTTTGGTTTTTTTCCCAACCATTCAAAATGTAAGACCCATTCTTTCTTAGCCTGTGGGTCACACAAACACAGGTGATGGGCTAGATTTGGCCCATGAACTGCAGTTTGCCAACCCCTGAATTACTGAGTTCTTTTGTGTTTCAGGCATTATTCATGTAATTCTCACAAGAATAAGGATTCTTACAAGCGGTAAGTCATATTATTACGGCCATTTAAGAGATGAGGAAACTGAGGTCCGAAAGGTGGCACAGCCCTGGGGTGATGGGGCCAAGATCACAACGCACTTACCGTATTCTTTTCAACTAGTTGTCAATTAGGAGATGAAATGTGGAATCTTACAATGAGAACATTACGGGTAGGGCTAAGCAATTTAAAGCATTTTAAAATGCTTCTTTATTTTCTTGACAAAATATTTTGCGTTTGCTTGCATCTCGATCTGATTTTGTGTTATCTTTTGGTATCAATCATTTAACTCTAATTCATGTTATTTTTGTGTTCTAAATTTCACAGTAGAAAATAAGAAGCTTTATATTTGCCAGTTAGAGATCTGCTCTGCACTTGCATATGCAAGCTGCAAGAGACACGGGATTCCTCAGGATTCCTACACACAGGCATACAAAAAGACGTTCCACTTCAAAAAACATGGAACTTGGAAGCTAACAGATGCTTTGGATTTAACATGCAGCTTTTAAATTTAAAGTTCCTGGGAAGAAGACTCAAAGAGTTCCCCTTGTAGGGTGCTGAAATGGAGAGTTAGATTCTCTAGAAAATAGCCAGTAATACTCTTGAGAATTTTCTGGAGTTACAAGAGTCCTGAGGTTTACAAGCTAGTAAGTTTGGCTCCAGAAAGGGGGAGGGAGAAGGGGAAGAGAGGGAGAGAGAAGGAAGGAAGAAGGAACACAGGAGGGAGGGAGGAAAGAGAAGCAACAACAGGACAAAGCAGATTCCAAAGCGCTCTCTCCCAGCAAGAATTACGACACAGCCATTCCAATTTTTACTCCACACCACAGACAACATTTCTGGACATATTTGGATTTCCGACTTCTGCTCAGTTCCAGCAATTAAATAAAAGTGAAAACACAAGCCCCGTCCATGGCAAGCAAACAAGAGACATCTCGGAAGAGCCAAACATATTTTGCTTTGGCAAAATGGTAACAATCAGTTTCTATCTTAAGGAGTTGTGAGCCCACTTTTAACATTTTTTCCAAAGACTGCACTTCTTTTAGAGCAGACAGCTGCTGCTTTGGGTCTGACACTCCCGAGGCCAATTTGTTCATCTCCCTGAAACATGTTTTGGAATGATACATTTGTGTGATGGCTTACACGGAGCCATCTTCTTAGACATGAATGCACTGTCTTGAAAGTCTTGACCATCACTCTTGGAAATTAAAGCCCCCAAAGAGAGTGAGGCTCAACTTGTGTCTGTCAAGTGTAGACCCATGGAGTCAGCTCTCCTGCCCGAGAGAATGTCTCACAGCATCTAGTGCAGCAGTATGCTCTGATGCCTGGGTACCTGTCCTGGGTACCACCCACGGTTAGTAGAGAATCTAGGTTGCCATGGAAATAAAAGCGAAAGAGCAATCCAAGTAAAAGGAAGCAGAGGGTGCAGTATCATGTCCCTTAAGGAAGGAGCAAGATGTTCTTGGCTTGAGTAGACTCTTTCAGCCCCTAAATGGTAACAAATGCTAAATGCGTGCTCTGATTCTGCATTTTATCTGCATTGATTCAATGGGCATTACAACTATTGATCCAAAGTCATTCCCCCATAGTCACTAATCACGTGAAAGGGTGAAAGAGTCTACAGCGGATGAATCACACTTAGAGCAAGTGAGAACCCACAACCCCAGAGCTGACGTGCCCAGGGGTCCCTCATGCCAGATGTGAACATGGAATGATTCTGTCATTTCGTGTGTAACTTACATTCTCCTCTGCACCTGTGGGGACTGAATCCTCTTTAACTGACTAAAGGGAAGATAAAAACAAAAGCAAGAGTTAGGATGTTACCAGACAGGGCCAACGGCTTTCTGGTGCCATTTTTGGGTACTGCTTGTGCACACCTTGTTCCAAGAAGAACTCAAACGAGGCTAATACAAATATAAACAGCGTAAATTAAAGGATGTATTTTAAAATGCAATAAAGGAACAATAAACATACAGACGCAGCCTGACTACAAATGGAGTGACGAGGGGATGCTACAGAAAACACAAACGGCGGCCTTGGCTGAGGGCCAGTTTTAATAACACGCGTGCCTTGACAGTTCCTGGTAGCTGTTGAAGAGAGGGACCTACGATCTGTCACACGAGATAGTCACTGTTGGGTAAGAGCATGAGCTGCTCCGGAAAATTCTGGTAATATGTCCAGAGCAATCCATCCCATGATCCTCTGAGAGGAAGCAGGCACTGATGTCATTAGCAGGGTCCTCAGCCTTATCCTGATGGTCGGGCGGTGGCCAGCATCTGAAGCTGCTTCTTACCAGCCTTCGATGTGGGCCAAGGTCATTGCGCCAAAGAACAATCTGGTTAAAATGTTTCTATGGAGGGCCAGAGGGCTGGGGTCCAACATATCGAGCTTCAAACCCTGTTAATCCCTGCAGTAATTCTAGCATCTCAGTCCTGCCCCAGATAGGAGAGGTATTACCAAATTCTCTCCAAGGTCAATGTCACAATCATCCTATCGGTTTGACAAGCTCCAACCTGAGAGTTCGTCTTTGCATACTTCTTGCAGTTGTTCTGACGCATTGAGGTGGGCGGGTGGTGGTTACAGGCCACTGCGAGACTCACTTGTCAGAGCTGGATTCTCTTCCCAGAAAAGTAAGCTTGAACAAAATATTTTACAAATAACTCCAGGGTGTTCATAGACCCTTGCATCTCTTCTCTTGGACGCCAGGGCAAGAACTCTTTCTATGTCGGTGTTTATTTATTTATTTCTCTTTGCCTTTGCTGGGTCTCTGTTGCTGCCCCCAGCTTCTCTCCAGTCGTGGCGAGCAGGGGCTGCTCTCGAGTTGCGGGGCCAGGACTTCTCACTGCGGTGGCTTCTCTTGTTGCGGATCGTGAGCTTCAGCAGCTGTGGGACGTGGGCTCAGAGGCTTGGCTCCTGGGCTCTAGATCACAGGCTCAACAGTTGTGACGCACGGGCTTAGTTGCTCCGAGGCATGTGAGATCTTCAGGGATTGAACCCGTGTCTCCTGCATTGGCAGGAGGATTCTTTACCACTGAGCCATCAAGGAAGCCCCATCTATGTCGATTTTGTCCCAAGCCCTGCCTTTATTTTTACCTAGAAAACATGCAGCGTGCAAGAGAGAAGGGACCTGACATTTACAAACATATCCTCTTTATCTGGCGCTTTGTAAACATCATCTGACTTAAAGCAGTCCCAAGCGGTCAGTATGCTGATCTTCACTTACACAGCAAGAAACAAAGTACAGAGAGCTGGAGTCACTTGTTTAGATGATAAAACTAGAAAATGATGGAAATGGTTCCAGAAGCCAGTTTTTCCCCCTGTCATGATGATTTGAAGGATCAGACATTTTTTGGTAACTGTGTGAGCTTCTCTTCTACCAGAGCTTTCTCTCTAGATGAGATCTTCAGATTTGACCACTAATTTCTACTTATCTTCTTCTCACACTGAAGCTTACCTGAGCACAGAAAAATATCCCTAAAATGGATTGTGGGTTTTCTGGAAGCTTCTGATTGTTGGAAAATCATAGAACATTCAGAAGCAATTGCAAGTAGTGTAGCTGTCTTGGAACCACACCCCTTCTTCCCGAGACCACTCGGGTACTGTTTAATCCTATGGAAAGGCAAAGAATTATATGATATTTTAAGCAGACTGCCTTAAAGCTGACCCAAAAAAGTTTCAAGAGTCAACATACTGTGCACACTGAGCTGAAAAAACCCTCCCACCACGTGAGAACAGCCCTGCTGGCTTTCCAGGCGCTCTCTGCTGCGCGGGGGGCTGGAAGGAGACTGGTTTGTGCGCTGGGTTCCTGTGTTGGGAAAGTTCTTGGCCGTTGACGGCTCACTGTTTTCCAGAGGAAGCTGAAAGCTGGGTGCAGGTGAGGCTGAGATGCGAAGGGACGCCTCCAGACAGCGAGGCTTTCGTCATCTTCATCACGGCTCCGCTCCTCCCGATCCTGCTAATGTTTCGGGAGTTGGCGTTGTAAGTATCGTCTGTTCCTAAAGATATGGCTGTCTCCTACTTTAAAGCTATACTACCCAGG
Organism: Bos indicus; assembly: GCF_029378745.1. Taxonomy (NCBI): domain Eukaryota; kingdom Metazoa; phylum Chordata; class Mammalia; order Artiodactyla; family Bovidae; genus Bos; species Bos indicus. The sequence goes on from NC_091772.1 coordinate 81,468,018, forward strand.
AAAACACTCCTTATGTTGGGAATTAGTCCAGTGGACCATTTCTCAAAGTAATCTGCATACTGTTTTCACAATTCTTGACCTGTCCGTGTACCATCTATATTTACTTGATATTTTTCTTTAAGTTGACTATCTTTTCATTTAAACAAATGTATTTAAAAAGAAAACAGCTTAACATGAACATCATATGAACGTCCTCCCCGTAACCAGAAGAACGTATTAAAACCACTGCAATGTGTAACGGTGCTCATCAAATTCTAATTATTTTTAAGTCTTTGTTAAAAAGAGAGATCATCAAGTGTAAACGCAGTTAAAAAATGCTTCTTAATACCAAGAAGAGATCTTATAATTAATGTCACCAGAGGAAATGGAGTAGAATGGAAAGAAGATAACTTTGCATCCCATGATGGATTAAATGTTTAGAGTTGTCTCCTGGAGCCATTCAAAACCATCTTGCACTCTCCATTTGCACACTGGCTTACGGGCATAACCTTCAAGATGGGGAAAGTTGAAATATCCGGTTAGAAGGACCCCAAATCGGGTAATGAGACACGAGGGTCTTGTTGCCCTTTAGGGTTTGACACACATACGGCAACCTGCTCAGAATCCAAGTCCTGAGCGTCTTGGACAGTGGGGTCAGGTTCAAATTCACTGCTGCAGCTGTGCAGCCTCGGGCAAGTCAACCGCGTCTCTCTGAACCTCAGTTCACACACCAAAAGTGGGTGATTAGACGGTTGTTCTGAGGAAACACACAATAAAGCCTGTGAAGGGAGAGTCATGCCCGAGGCAGACCTGAGACTCATCTGCGTCTGCGGGCTGGGGTCCGGCCACAGGGCAGCTCCTCCCAGTGCAGATGTCGGGACCTTCCTTTCCGCGGGTGAAGGAGATGCCGCGAGGTGCATGTAGGGCGGTAAGAACAACTCGAACCATGTTGCAATGAGGGTTCAGGTGTGTGCAGTCTTTTCTAGAAGTCAGGGGGTACGGGAGGAGCAGAAATAAAAATTTTCAGAAATGGGAAGAGAACTCATCTGTGGAAGTAAGGACTCTGGGGGAGCCAGCATCCTGCAGGAGTAGTTTTGGGGAGGACACCGGTGGTTGGAGAGCCCCTTACCCAACCCAGCTCAGCTGCCCTCGAGCTGGGTGTGCCCTGGGGAGAAGCAGGCTGCATGGGTGCCAAGGGTCTCTCTTCCCTGAGCAGCTGCTCCCGGAGCTGAGCTTCACACAGAGAGTTTTCTCCACCGCCTCTCGAGTGGCAGGGGGGCGGCGGCAGGCTCCGAGGACATCAGCAAAGCATCGGGTCAGTTGGCGTGGACCTTCTCCTTGGTGGCTCTGGGGGCAGTGGTGCGGTTAGTGAGTGATCACCAGGAGGAGCACAGAAGAGGCCTCAGCTGAGTCATGATCACCTTTCTTACAGTCCTAGAACTATCTGAATGGGTGAGTAGGCGTGCGGATTTACGTGCTTCAGTGTGTGGAAATGGCTGGTGTGACGGTGAGGTATGTGAGGCGCCTAGCACAGCGCTTGCACAGAGTATGCGCTCAATGAATGGAAGGGATTTTTGCACATGCTGGGGAGAAGTGGCATCATCTCAGCCTGTCTGACCTACTTAAGGCTTTTCTTAGGGAACCCCCTACATGGTTGATGGGAATGTATACTGGTTACTGGCGCAGCCATTATGGCAGATAGTGTGGAGCTCCCTCAAAAACTAAAAACAGGGTTGCTGTATGATCCAGGAATCCCGCTCCTGGGCATATATGCAGACAAAATTCTAATTCAAAAGCATACGTGCACCCTATATTCACAGAAGCAGTATTCACAATAGTCAAGACGTGGAAGAAATCTAAATGTCCATCAACAGATGAATGGATAAAGAAGATGCAGTACACACACACACACACCCACGCTGAAATGCCACTCAGTCATAAAAACAATGAAATACCGCCATTTGCAACAAGATAGATGGACCTAGAGATGAGCGACTAAGTGAGGGAGGCAGACGAAGATAAACATCACGTGACGTCACTTACACGTGGAGATGAGCGACTAAGTGAGGGAGTCAGACGAAGATAAACATCACATGACGTCACTTACACGTGGAGATGACCACACTAAGTGAGGGAGTCACTTGATAACATCACATGACGTCACTTACACGTGGAATCTGAATATGACACAAACAAACTTGTCAGTGAAACAGACAGACTCACAGACACAGAGGACAATCTGTGGTCGCCAAGAGCGAAGAGGGGTGGGGAGGGATGGAGAAGAAGTTTGGGATTAGCAGACGGAAACGATCACACAGAGACCAGACAAGCAATGAGGTCCTACTGTATAGCACACGGGACTATGTTCTATGTCCTGTGATGAACCAGAAAAGAATATGATACAGAATGTATAACGTGAAAGTGAAAATGCTAGTCGCTCAGCTGCGTCCAGCTCCTTGCAACCCACGGACGGTAGCCCACCAGGCTCCTTGGTCCATGGGATTCTCCAGGCAAGAATACTGGGGTGGGCTGCATTCCCTTCCCCAGGGGATCTTTCTGACCCAGGGATTGAACCTGGGTCTTCCACATTGTAGGCAGATTCTTTACCATCTGAGCCACCAAGGACTTTGCCGTTTAGCAGAAATTAACTTTAATAAAATACATTTAAAAAAACGTTTCTTGATTAGTATCATGTTGCTTTTAAAACTCCCTTGTATCTGGTCCAGACACATGGTTGTTCCTGAATCCCTTTGGAAGAGACATTTCTAACACTGCTCTTGGGTTATACTAAGTTCTAGCGCTGGAACGGGTAACCGGATGGCGTGGCTCTGTTAAAATATGTGACGACCTGCTCCCATCAGGACGGTGGCACATTGAACTGCATTAAACAAAAAGCCCAGGACATCCTAACTTCCGCCCCTCGTGCCAGTATTTTGAGATCCTTATTGCTTATATTTTAGATTGCATTAATGAGCCCACCCAGCTCATAAACTTGATCAATGTGCTTCACAGTTTATTGACCAAGTTGCAAATAAAAACTGTGAATAAACAGGCCTGAGGCCAGATCCAGACGCCGCCCCAAAGACAGCTTCTTGCGTGTGGTTCTCATCCTCTAATAAACATTCTTTGTCAGCCTGCTTCTCCCCATCTTGTGAACATGCCTCAGATGCAACTCTACAGAACTGGAGAAAAATAGTAATACTAACAAAGATAATAATAAAACCCCACATTATTGGGCTATGTGTTAGGCAGCAGGCTAATATATATTTTTTTACATTAGTATTCCATGTCAGTTTGCAAAGCGGACACAGACCCCCTGTAATTTATAGGTCTCTGTTCCAATACCCATTAAACTGTAGCTTTTATTCTAAAACCGTGCCTCCCTTTGAAGTTTGAGGTGTGTCTCTAATTCTCCTTCAAAGCTGACATCCCGGAGCTCACATTTAATGTATATCTGTTACCAGCATGGTTTCCGTGCTGAATACACGATGACAAAGTCATCCAACAACTTCTGCTTTTTCTCCTCCTCTTTCCCACATGGCAAAAGCCCACGAGCTGAGGACCCAGCAGGACCAGATTCCAATTCATCATTTCCATTGCCAGGGAGTACGCTCTGGTGGCTAATCTTTGAGGAAGAGGAGAGACGACTAACTCTTCCACATTGGGAATAGGTGCGGGGAGGGAATTCAGACAGGAATGAGAATCGGAGGGCACCACAACTCACTTCAAAAGGAAAGAAGACAGAATGATTCTAGAATGCAAGGTTGATCTCGGCACAGCAGGGTTGTCAAGCCCCTCAGTCAGAGGAACACGATAAGGTGTGGCAAGCACACACACCGAGGATGGGATTCTCATTCAAACCTCAAAACCAGAAACGCTTCAATCCTCTTCAACCAACTGGACATCTGGCTATTATCTAGTGAGTTTAAAGTTGTCCAGCTTTGTTAACAACGACAAATACCCAGTTTGAAATCTAAAGGATCTGGTTTGGACATTTATATTGCTGAGAATACCGATCTAAATGGCACATGTACTTCTCATATAAACTCGATTTACAAGAGCACCTCTCCTTTAAAGGGCAGTGCAGTTCTTAAAGGAATGTTTCTTTAAAATGCTGTCACATGGCAGCCCTTCAGCCAGCAGACACCCTGTTGCTACCGGGTCTTCCAGAAGCACCAGCTGGATCATGTGGCAGCTGCTCTGCGTTCACTGACTTCACCGTGGATCTTAAGGAAGACCTTTTCTATCAGGTCTGAATGCTTAAGCCCGTCGTTCAAGTGCTCCCATAGTTATCCAGACCTGGCCAGCCTTTTCCTGGTTTACTTATGTATTTTGTGGCTGCACCATACAAGCAGGCGGGATCTTAGTTCCCGGACCAGGGATCAAACCCCTGCCCCTGGCATTGGGAGTGTGGTCTTAGCCACCGGACCACCAAGGAAGTGCCCATGCTGGGCTGTCTAAAGGGATCCCAGTGGACTCCGGGATTCCCTTTCTGAGACAAATAAGCCATGTGATCAGAGGGATGTTTCCCTTCTCTTAGTCCACTCTGACGACCCTGGCTGCTCCCTCGTCTAAGCACCCGCGGCACTGGTAACCTGCGCTCCACGGATTAATGTCAGACTCCACACTTGACTATTTGGGAACGAAGCTGTCACTCCTCAAATGCCAGCCACTTTGTACCCATTTTCCGACTCCTCTCCCAGGTCATGAAAGGTAGGTATCACTTCCTATTTTCAGAGTTGAGGAAAGTGAGGCTTAGAGGGTTTAAATTCTTTGCTCACATTCAAATAGACAGTCACTGTCAGAGCTGAGATTTGATTATGTGTCTCTTTGGCTTCAGAGCTCACATTGTTTTTCTACTTCATCATTTGTCTCCCCCAAAGGAAAGTAGGAAAAGAGCCATTTTGAAGATACTCCAAATAAATGCATCATTTACCAACCGCATAGGCACGCACACACACAGGCGTGCATGTGTTCAGACATACGCTGTCCCTCCCAGTGGATTTCAGTCTCTCCATGGCAGCAGATGAGCCTGACGTTCCCTTAGCACCTCACGTGCTGTGGGCTCCAGAAGCTGCACTTGGATATTTAGGTTGTAACCAGCGATGTCCTACTTGAAGAAATGAGAGGAGCACTGTTCACTGAGCACTTACTACGTCTCAGATGCTCTCCGTGTAAATGACGGCCTCTCGTAACAACAGCATGAGACAGACATGGTCCGTATACTACAGGTAAGAAAATAAACGCTCGGAGGGGCCAAATCATTTGCCTAAAGTTACAGAACCCCATCTTTCTGATTCTGGCTGTTATGCCAACTTGCCATCCCCAAGGTTTTTTAAGATCAGCTATTCTGATCTTTTCATTCAACAAATGAGGAAAAACAAACCCAAACAGAGTAAGTAACTTTTGCAAGGTCACAGAGCAAATGGTATCCCAATTACTCTGAAAGGGTGCAGTTAGTCCACATAACTGGGCTTAAACATCTTTTTGGCAAGCATAACAAAATGTGAAATTAATTTTCTCAAAGGTTATTGTTGTTTATAATAAGAACTACTTTCGCAATCAAGACTATAAATCAAAATAATGTATAATTTCATATTGACAGCCTGTAGGGGAAAACTTCATTTCTGATGTTCCTAATTGCAGACTTAGAGACTTCGAAATTTGTTTATTTAAAAGCTTCTCAATTAAAAGAAAGCGAGCTTAGAGTTAGTGAAAATATCAGAATTTTCTAGTGTTTCTCTTTGCTCTCAAAAATTTTACAAGAATGGTTTTATAACCAAATCTTATTCTAATTTAAAAAAGACAAAGACTGCCATTTTGCTTCCTAGAAGAAATAAGCTCCTCCAAGAGAATGGAAGCTGCTAGAGGGCAGCGATCTGTTCCCTGATATTTTTTCAATGCCTAGGACCTGCACACACACACACACACACACACACACACACATTAAAAAAAAATACTTAGCACAAACAGAGTGATTAAAACTGCTGTGGGATGAGTGAACCTCCCCCTCACTTCCATACAGATCTGTTTTCTCTGCATGCAAGAAGACAAGACAGGATTAGAGGTGACTGGTTTTCAGTTTCTCTTAACTTCATTGTTTGTGTGACCTCCTAGAGAAATAAAGCAGACGCTGGTGAAAGAACCAGCGAGACTAAAATAAGTGAGTACCTGAGCACCAAGTGCTCCTGACTTCTATTTTCAACAGGAAGAGCCGAAATTTCAAAGAGGAACTGACACATCTGTCATAGATGCCGATGATCAGGAAAGATAAAGCACGGGAGGTTTTTACATTTAGAAGCTTCCCCAGACTGGCTGGCACAGAGAGATGTCACAGTGGCCTGACTCACGCCGCACCCCTCCGAGCACGTGTGCGAGACGCAGGCGCCTCGGCCGCTGCTGTGTGACCCACAGGGCAGGGGTTTCACCCACGTTCCTTAGTCCTCACTCATTTCCATGACACGGGACTATTACTGTCTGCACTTCACAGATGAGGAAGCCGAGGCTCATGGAGGTGAACCGGGACTCAGAGTCTGATCTGACTCCAGATTTCAACCTGTATGTCAGTGCTCCTCAAACTTCCACCATTTCCAGCCTCCTGTGTAGTTTCAGCCACATTGCACGTACCCTGTGGGGCTTCCCTGGTGGCTCAGTGGTAAAGAAGCTGCCTCCCAGGGCAGGAGATGCAGGTTCGATCCCTGGGTCTGGGAAGATCCCCTGGAGGAGGAAATGGCATCCCACTCCTGTATTCTTCCCTGGGAAATCTCACGGACAGAGGAGCCTGGCGGGCTACAGTCCCCTGGGTCACAAGAGTCGGACACGACTGAGCTACTGAACAACGCCCCACCGGTGGCAGCTGTGGCCGAGAGCGGCTCCCGTCTCCCTGTGCGTGGGGCAGCCTCTGAGGGTCACGACTTCAGCGCCCACGACCTCTGCACTCCCCCGCTGCTCCTTGGCGGTGACCGAGTGCAGAGCGCTGGGAGCCTGACGCAGGACCCCCTGTGCGAGCTCTGCTTGGGCCCCGCTCAGCAGCACCCCCAGCCAGAGGCCCTCATGCCGCTCTGCCCCTCCCAGGCCCCGTAGCCTCTCCCCTCCCACACCTCCCCATGCCCTTTATCCTCCACAGTGGTTTTCCTCCAAGAGATATTCTACACATCAGCTCTGTCTTCATGTCAGCCTCCTGGGGGGACCCCAGTTTACCACTATTTACTCAGCACTGTTAGCTGTTCAGTCGCTAAGTCATGTCCATCTCTGTGACCCCACGGACTGCAGCACGCCAGGCCTCCCTGTCCGTCACCATCTCCCGGAGCTTGCTCAAACTCATGTCCATCGAGTCGGTGATGCGATCCAACCATCTCATCCTCTGTTATCGCCTTCTCCTCCTGCCTTCAATCTTTCCCAGCATCAGGGTTTTTCTTTCCAGAGTTGGCTCTTCCCATCAGGTGGCCAAAGTATTGGAGCTTCAGCATCAGTCCTTCCAAATAATATTCAGGGTTGACTTCCTTATTAGCATTAGTACCATTATCTACATAACTGTTTCCTTGGATAACTTTTTTTTCCCCCAGCTGCAGCCCGTGGGACGTGGGAGCTTTATTCCCTGACCAGGTATTGAACCCTCACCCCTGCAACTGGAAGTGCAGAGTCTTAACCGCTGGGCGCCAGAGAGGGCCCCCTCCTTGGATTACTTTTTTAAACTAAATACATGTATCGTCACCTTGAGAAAAATATATGTTAAATCTTGAGCTTATTTAATGTGCTAGTTTTATTTTCCTAATACATTTTGAATAACACATACGATTATTGAAGTAAAAATGTTTGAATAGGAGCCACTTAAATCTATCCCTTGCCACCAGTATATGGATGTAACTTACTTGGAAACTGTTCCCTTCATTATAGTGCTAATAAAATATTTTGTTAAAGAAAAAAAAGAGAGAAATGGATGAGGAAGGAGAATTAGGATGGATCTGCCAAGTGACATTGCCCAAGGTTTTCATTAAGTATTAGTGCTTGTGTTCCGGGAAGAACCCAGAAGGGAGATTTCTGTACAATGGAAAATAAACAGGAAAAGGTTTCAGAAATCCTGCTGGATTCTGGACAAGAGAAGAAACCGAACACCCACGGCATCTGTGTCCACCGCCTTCCTGGCACCGTGCACCAAGACGCACGGATGTGCCACTGGAATTGCTCAATTGGCGCTACCAGCTCTATTTTACACTCCCCCTCCCCCGACTTCTTGCTCGTCTTTGGCCACATTTAAAGCAGGCAAGAGGTCTAAACACGTGTGGCAGCTGAGGTTTGCTCGGCAGGAGGATCATGGAATAGCTCTCAGTGTCAGTCAGCGTGCCCACCTTGCTTCTTCGCTCGGCACCTTCACTCTACAGGGAAAACTCAGCGGTTTGCGTGTTCCCCTCACATGGCGCGCTGTGTGCTGCCCTGGTGGTGAACTGGTTGACGGCTGTGGTTCTCCACCAGGAGAGCGAGGCCTCAGGGCTGCTGCCGCCGAGCCTCTGCGGCTGGGGGAGGAAGGACAGAGCAGCCCGAGGCGGTCCACAGCGCCAGGGTGGGAGGAACCCGAGGACCCCCCTGTGTAGAAAGCAGACGACTCATGGAACACCACCGCCCTCTGTCCTGAACCAGAGTAATTCCACAAAGGAAAATTCCACTTGTTCATTTCCTTTCTTTCCCACAAAACACATGCTTGCAACACAACAGACACTGCATTTTTCTCACGGGGTGAGTTACAAGTCTTCAGCTCAGTGGTGAGTTGAGTCAGCTTGAAGAAGAAACTCCATGCATCATTGAATACCGTGGCTGGCCCACCAGAAACCATTTCTCAAGTCATCCTGGCCCCAGGGACTCTCCAAATCTGGAGACTAGGACTTACCTTTTTCCAGAACAGTTTGCCCAGAGGCAGAGAGCTGGGGCCCCCTTTTTCCTTGGCTGTTTCAGTGGGTGTAGAATTCTTGGCGGCCCCCTGGGGCTCCTGGAGCGTAACGTTGGCTTTGTCTGACTTGAGGTTGGCTGAAGGGGCGGCTGACTTTTCCTCGCCCTATAAAAGTCACAAAAAATGTTAATCATCGCAGGATTTCAAAAGCGAAAGGGCTCTTCTTTACACATGTGGGCTGAGGTTATGCATGTTAAGTTTTCCTTTTACAACTTTCTATATTTTCCAAATATACTGTGTGGTTGTGGATTTGTGTTAAAATCTTGGGAAAAGTCCAGATACTTCTTTTGCAAAAATATATAGAAGCATTATGTATCATATTTATGTAAGGAACACATTAGGGCTCAAGGTGACAGAAAGGGGCACTTGGCTGTTAGAATGTTAGTTTGTGCTGAGGCCATGGGTCTTCTTTAGACTGTGGTCTCCGCAGAAAAGTGTTCTGAACGTGCATCTCCAACACACTCGTGTTTGTTAACATGATAAAGATGTACTGTCTTACTGATCCAAAATCTGCAATCAAAGATGGGTTCTAATACATCTGCTTTAGAAGAGAAGGGCTGACGATCTGCTCTCACTCTGCCTGAGAGGTCACTGCAGTCAGTGGCTCCCAACCTCGTGGGCCCCACGCACTGGTTCGTGGAAGACAATTTTCCCGTAGACCGGGGTTGAGGGAAGGGTTTCGGGATGGTTCCGGTGCGTTACATTTACTCTGCGCTTCATTTCTATTGTTATTATATTGTAATATATGATGAAATAATTATACAACTCGCTTGTTACTCACTCATAGGGTTTTGATATGAGTCTGCAAGTAACTGATCTGTTGCGGTCGCTGCACAGCCAGACCTCTCTGTTAAGGATCGTGGATATCTGCAGCTGCTCCGCTGGCTCAGCTCCCTGGCTCAGCCCCTCCTCAGGCCATCGGGCATTAGGCTCTCTCTCACAAGGAGCACCCCACCTGGACCCTCGCGGGCTCGGTTCACAGCAGGGCTCTAGCTTCCATGAGAGTCTCGTGCCGCTGCTGAGCTGAGAAGATGCAGAGCTCAGGCAGCTGTGCGTGCGACGGGAGCCGCTGTAAGTACAGGTGAAGCTTCACTCGCCCGCCGCCGCCCACCTCCTGTTGTGTGGCTCGGTTCTTAACAGGCCACGGACGGGTCCCGGCCCTCGGCCTGGCGGCTAGGGACCCCTGACTACGGGGATCTGCAGTCTACAGAGATCTAAAGATCTAACATCTCTAGACTTTGCGTGAGGCACTCGGGACAGAGGTTTGGGTCTGACGAGCCATCCACAAGCCCCACGTCTCCACTTGTAGACGCAGCCTCCTCGTCTAAAGTAGATGCGGGTGAGTGGACGGACACTGGCACGAAGCACACACGCCGCTCGCTCAGGCTGGGCTCCCTGCCTCCTCGTCTCCCCAGCCCTCCTCCTCCTCCCCGCACTCTGAGCAGCCAGGCCGAGCAGCGCGGGGCCATCGATCCTCCTCGGCGACTGCGCTGCTCCTCCCAGGCTCTCGCCGGGCAGGGGAGGAGCTGGGAGACCTGCAGTCTCTCTGGGTCTCTACACAAGTGAGCGCCGTGTGGAAAATTCTAACACTGGGCTCGTCTGGCCTAACCTCGTCATCTTACGTGTCTCCATTTTAACGATCCTTGGTCCAGGGACTCGTGACACAGCCCTTTAAATCCCCAGGGATGTCGGATCTTTGACTACATTTTCTGATTAAAAGGGAAAAAAAGTCTGAGAGTGAAAACAGTGTGGAAACACTCAAACCTTTCAGAGTATTTCTCATGTTGGAAAGAGTCTTAGAGGCCGTCTAGCCCCATGCCTGAATTTTCACGAAGGGGGACACTGAGGTCTGTGACCCGCCGACACTAGCCAGGGGCACAGCCTGGCCTCAGACCCGGACTCTCCTCTCCGACCTGGCGCTCTCCCTACACTGCACATTACCTCTCTGAAGGAAGCTCACGGATCACTGAACTTTACTGTCTGATGCAAGACACAGTATCTTCTGTGCTGACTTTTTTGATACTAAAAGGGAATCATTTACGGAGCAGATTCTACATTTGAATCAGGAGCTAAAGGGCCAATGTATAGAAATGACTTCTGTGACAGGTGATCCTGGAATAATCCCAGTTCCATTTAAAAACGTATAAAACCGCATAATGCTGGGGTTTAAAATAACCTCTGCCTTGTATCAATAGCACGATCAAACTGGTTGGGCTCAGACGGTTCTGCATTTATGCATGTTCCTAACGGTCTGGGACACTTGGTGCTGTTTTAACTCTAAATGGCAATTAAATTAAAGAGGACTGGTTGAAGGGGAAGTGCCCTCCACCAACTAGCTTGCTGTCTTTTTCAGAAAATAGGAGGGAGGTATGATGATGTATGCATTTACTTGTGAAAAATGCGATCAACTGCCTTCCATGACCTGTGACGGATACTGAGTGCTGGGGTGACGCGTTCTCATGAAGAGACAGAGACACCAAACAAATAATTCCACAGGCAAACGCAAAATTTCAGCTATGATAAGTGCTCCAGGGTAGAGCGGAGGATTTGGTGCTAAGAAAAAGGAGGGGGTGCTAAACTAGATCTACCATGACAGTCAGGAAGGCTTGACAGAGGAAGGAGACTGTGCTGTGATCTGAAGGGCAACTAGAAGTTAACTGGGGGAGAGGGGAAGAGGCCCCTGGCCCAGGGAATGGCGTATGCCCAGAGCCCTCAGCAAGCGCCAGAGGCCAGGACAGAAGCAGGAACAGCAGGAGTGGCCGGGCGCGGTCCCCAACATCAGCTTCACTTCTGCTCTCCCAGGAAAATCCCCATTTGCTCAAGGGGTCCGTTTTAGACCAGGAATCTGGGCTGGGGGCGGGGCTGACCTCACTCCCATCTCTTAGCAAGCACTGTTGCTGGCTTAAGTAAGTCATCGGTCCTGCTCACGTCATTACAGGAAATGCTCCATTACTCACTGGGTCCCACACTGTTTTCATTTAAATTCTGCTGCTTTGCTTCCTCTCCTGAGAGGCTGTGTCACCAGCTCAGGGCTGTCCCTTCACAGGTGCTCAGCCCGCTCAGTCAAAGCTGCATGGGAGTTACAAGAAGAAGCTTGGTTCTGGAGTTCTAGCCTTCTACCAGGGCAGGTCCAGTTGTTAAGCCCACAAGACACCTCTGGTTTGGCTGGTTTTGCCTCCTCCCCTCAGCCTCCTGTCTCCCTCAGCCCCTTGAAGAGGGGACTATGGTCCTAGGGAACTGGGCAAAGAGATGTCTAACTTTTAACTCTGATGTAACAGCGATAGAAGGCACCAGTGCCCAGCACCACTGTAAGCCACTGAATGTTGTAACAACGGTCTGATGAGGACGGAATGAATGACTGTGTCCACACTAGTGGTAAAGAATCCGCTTGCTGATGTGGGAGACACAGGAGACGCAGGTTCGATCCCTGAGTCAGGAAGATCCCCTGGAAAAGGAAATGGCAACCCACTCCAATATTCTTGCCTGGGAAATTCCATGGACAGAGGAGGCTGGGGGGCTACAGTCCATAGGGCTGCAACAGCTGGGCGTGACTAAGCAATGAGCATGCATGCATGCATTACAGTTAGGGAAGTTTTGGTCCAGGCTGGTTAAACAAGGTGCTTGCGATTCCACTGATAAGGGGACAGAGTTGACTTCTGAATCCAGGGTGGGTGATACTCAAACCTGGACATTCAGTCCCGTGTCTCCTGCATTGTAGACAGGTTCTTTACCACTGAGCCACCAGGGAAGCTCATAAGAGGTGCATAGAAATATAACTAATGTATTGATGCAATTGTTGACTATGCGTCTCTCTGGGCAGAATGAGCTCTGTGAAGGTACGAGCTGTTATGTCTTTGTCATCATTACATCCCTATATCCCATTAGATCCTGTGTGTGGCTCAAAACGGGTATTAAATAAATACCAAATTAATTGATGATGGAGACCACAGGGAGAGACCCACGCAGGATGCTGCCGTGTCGTGTTTCTGTCCATCCACCCCCTCGTGCAAGGCTGTGGAGTCACAGATTGCCATGAGTCGTCCTCTCCCTGCCCACACACCTCCTTGCTTCCCAGAGAAGCGTTCCAAATGGTGTTCTGCCAGCATCAACTGAATTCATACTCTTTGTTTGTGTTATGGTGGAGACTACGCAAGTTCTATCCATGTTTTTTGGAGAAAATCTCCTGAGTAGGGTTGCCAGATTTAGCAAATAACAGTGAGACCACAGGATGTCCTGTTAAATCTGAATTTCAGATCAACAAAGGACAATTTTTTTGCCTAAGGATGTCCCAAATATTGCCTGGGACATACTTATTTTTATACTAAAAAATTAGTTGCCGTTTATATGAAACTGAGTTGAACTGGGTACCTGTTATTTATCTGACAAACCTACCTGTGAAAGTCTAGTGTATTAGAATTGGAGGTTGCGTATCAGAGGATCTTACCTTCCTCCGCAGTAAGTTTTCATCTTCTTTTCACATTTGGGTGTGGAAGAGGGGAAGTGTTAGTAAGATGTAAACACTGTACCAAGAACCAAAAAACAATGAATGTGTGGCAGAAGCTTATGAATCCCGTGAGGTAGCTGCTGATATTTTACTGTCTAACCCACAGAGGAGGCACTGAGCAAACCAGAGTGGGGAAGGGAGCGTTTCTGGGTGTAGCAAAGACACTCTAAATCCACATCCTTTGCGTTCAATGTCTGCAGGATGTGTGACAACATTTTATGCTGAAGCATCATGTGTGGTTAAGCCAAGAGAAAAAAGATTCAGATTCAGCAAAGAAATGCTGACCTCCTTATTATTTATAACAATAAACGTATTCCATTGATTAACTCCAGGATTCTCCATTCTTTTACACTAAGAAAATCCTTTTTATAAGAAGGAAAATTGATCTATAAAGAAACGAACCTAGGAGTTAACCAGGATCGGTAGCCCTTATATTCTTTTAGAGCAAAACTAGAAGACAATGTTTTATCCTTGAATTTGCTTGGATGAGGTCTCCTTTTCGGTCCTGGGTCACAACGAACTCAAGGAGGAGGAATATCACACCTCCCAGAATCAGGCACCAAGGTTCACTGATAGACTCTGGCTGGTCTGTTTTAATGGCCCTTTTTTCCTATCTTTTTGGACGACCGAACAATCAATTGAAGAAAAGATGAACACTTTCCGAGGCAGGAAGGTAAAAGCCAACGAGGCCCACCAAACTGCTGTATAAATGAGAGTAAAGAATGTCTGGGACTTGTCCCCTTAAATGATGTAAAACAAGAGACTGAATATGACTCAAGGCAAAACCTTTGGTCTGCTATACAGAACCCCAGGAAGGGTCACTTCCACATCACCCAGGAGTCCCAGAGTCCTCTCCTTTCCCCACAGGCACCTGAGGGGCAGGAAGCGAGACCAAGGTTTGGGGAAGCCCTGGGAATACGGAACTTGGGTGGTCCACTTGTGGGAGGGGAAGAGACTCTGGAACTTAGCATGAAATGAATGTCATGAGACATGCAGATCTGCCGGTGGTGGGCGGTCATACGCGTCGTAAACTTCCAAAGCTCCCTGCTCACAGGAGCTCCCTGTTCGGGAATTCTGCTAGACTCCTTTGCCCCAGTCTCTGACCCCTTCCACCAGCAGTTACCAAATCGTCTACTGCATCCGGTAGAACCGCCTTTTAATTTCCCCTCCCCCACTGCAGAATCTCTCATCCGCCCCTTCTCTCTTTGCAGAACAAAATAACTCTGTAGGGAAATCAAAGGGTGGCTCCATAATAGTTTGTTTATGCAAATATAGATTCAGCCAGGAGAGCTTTCTGTGGAGCTTTGATTTGCATACACAGTCCAGGGACTCTCATACCCAGCTGGGGATGTTTTTAAAATAAGTTCATTCAACTTAGTGGAGAATGGTGGACATTTCGAGCACCTTTAGAAGCATGCTGGCCCAAGTCAGGGGTCCTTTTAATTGATGATGGTTTTAGACAAATACTGGCTATTTCTTAGACACGAGAAGAATAAAATCTCTGAAACTGACTTCTCTGTTGTCTTTGCTTGTCAAGAACGTGGAGGCAGAGTTTGTTCCGCCTTCATTCATTGTTTTGCGGTGCCTGGGCTTCCGTTTGGGTTCAGTATAAGTTTAGTTAATACAGGGAAGAGATGGAGCAGAGCACAAGGCGATAAAATCTTGAGGTTAGAAAAGTGTTTCCCAAAGTGCAGAAAGCAGACCATTGGTGGGATGAGAGATGGCTTTGGGTTGAGCCAAGATACGATATTAAATAATATTAATACCGTGAAAATACTCATCCTTTTTCAATTCTCATCTTTGTAAGACAATTCAGAAGGAAATCTCAGTCTGGTTTTGGTAGAGAAATCTTTAACATTTCTCTACCGTTGGCTAAGTGCCTTTCCATAAAGCTAGAAAGGCCAACAGTTCAGAGCTTAACATGAGCCAGGTAGCTAGAAGGTAATATCTTTTTTATTGCTTATATAATGGTACCTTCTTCTTATGAAAAGTGATTCTGCTTTACAAGTGTGATGTAATGTCAAGTTTCTTTTCAAGATAACCTTAAATAAGGAGTAAGTCAATTTCAATATAGAAATATTTAATAAATATGAAAGTCTTTCAGTCGTGTCTGACTCTTTGCAACCCCATAGACTATATGTCCATGGAATTCTCCAGGCTAGAACACTGGAGTGGGTAGCCATTCCCTTCTTCAGGGGATCTTCCCAACCCAAGGATCAAACCCAGGTCTCCCACATTGCAGGTGGATTCTTTACCAGCTGAGCCACCAGGGAAGCCCCAAGTAAATAGTGATATATCTCAAAAATGATGGAGCAGGTACGCAAACATTCAACATTTGGGAAACACTGGGTTAGAAGAATCTTAGAACCCTGGTCCACACTAGTAATCTGAGACATTTAAAACTATGAGGACTTAAAAAAAATCACTGAAAATTGTCTCACATAATATTTAATTTCCCTCTAATGAGACCCACCACCCAAGGCTCTTTCTTCACTGAAGAGGAGCTGGGTGGACACAGGATGTGCAGGTAAGCCACAGAATGAAGACCAGGGTTCTGTTTTTTTCCCTCCTAGTTTAACGAGATACAGACCTTATGCCTAAAGAATTTTCTGAAGGCGAGTCCTAGCCTGGGGCTATGCAGGTGCTTTTTCTTGGCGCCTTTAGCCTGGACCTCGGATGTCTTCTGCCCGGCTTGTCCATCAGAGACACTTTCTCCCTTAGACGCCTTTCGGGCAACAGCAGTCACAGCTCAGAACTTTGTTTTTAAACAAAATCCATTTTTCTCTTTTGTTTTAAAGTGCGGTACTCCTGGTTGTCAATTATCTACTGATACATCACCCTCATCTTCCAATCACAAGGAATCATGTGAACACTCTGTCAAACTCTCAGACATGGTTAAAGAGCATTGTCACCGTCTATTTTTGTTACACGTTGATTTTCAACACGGTAACCTATTTAAATGACCCAGATTAGTACAACTCTATCTGCTAAAGACAATGACAAGATTTTTAAGCTTTGTCTATAGGTCATGAAATAACCAGGTGAAAAAACTTTAAAAATGAAGAAGAGAATGCAGTCCCTACTGGATGGCTTTAAATATCTACATGCTATTGTCATGTGAAAAAAAAAAAATATATATATATCCCTGAAGGTAAGCAACTTATTTTTGCATCCTGGACTCAAGGCAAACCCTGCCACTGAGTGGCCTTCATTCTCAAACTGATCTCCCCTTTTTTGGTATTAGAAACCTCAGGGGAACAGTATTATCCACAAAGATTCAACTGACTTCTAGATGGGCAGATCTCCTAGGCAAAAGATGTTTCTAGAATGAGCCAGTCCTCTGAGCCAAAATGAGACAAAATTGGGACTAAAATAGCCCAGCTACAATTATTCAGAATTGCTGACTCAAGTCACAAATGCTGGGGGATTTTGAGTGTGCTAAAAATTGCCCAGGGCCAAATGAGAAGATGGACAAAGGTTTCAAAGGCATAAATCTAAGAACTTCAGTAGAAAACATGTCCAGGAGGCAAGCGTGAGAATCAGGTTGGAAAGTCTGTTTGTGGGTGTCACAAGCAACCTACATTCACAAAACCCTCTTTTGAGATCCATTTGCCTCAGTAATGAACCCAGCCCTCTCTGGGCAGAAGCATGAGATTTTTATCTCTAGGTACTTTCTGCTGGGACCACATTCTAGGTGAGGCAGGAGCAGCTGATGAGAGGGAGGGCCCCAGGTCACTCAGAAAGCCACATGTCACACCCACACACCTTACTGTTTCAAACAATGCAAGATGCAGAACCCAAAGAGAAACCCGTGGACCCAACCATTCACTGAACTTGACCCTAGCAGCCTTGTAGCAAATAAATAACTTTATAGGAAAATGCACGTAGATGCCTCAGATACATCTTTTTTTTTCCAATGGAAAAGAAAATTCTAGAGGAACCAATCAATACAAGGCAAATGTAATCCTGGTGTTCAATCTGTCCTGCAGGGATTAGGGAAATAGGGATCACCTACATTTGAATAGAACTCCCTGGGTTTAGCAGGCATGGTCACACATTCACTCCTGGGGGTGGGGAGATAGAAGTTTTATTGCCTCGGCTTTACTGATGTGGAAATTTGGGTTCAGACAGGTTAGGATCACACAGCCTTCAAGTAGCAGGACTGTGGCTTGAACACAGGTCTTCTGAGACAAATTCTAGGATCTTTTTCATAGCTCAGCCCCTTCAAATATGGGAAGCAGATGGACCAAGTTGGCCAAGCCGTTTGTTTGGTCCCAGTGGCTTTCAAAGCACTTTCAGTCACCAAAAGGAGGACAAAAGACACCTCTCTGTCACCAGGGTCAGTTATCCTCGTGATTCCCGGGAAATTCAAACCATGTGTCCTACTGAAGAAAACCGGCTCTGTCCAGTGTAAAGGGAAAACATCTCTAGAAGGTCGCCGTTGCAGACAAAATGTACTTTGAGAGGAACCAGCTGAATTTCTAGGATGACAGTGAAAAAGGGCACGCTCTCCAGGGCATCCTAACCCCTCCATTTGGCAAATGTCAACTCGTGGCTGTTTCGTGCCACCAAGCAATTGCCATGGCAGTAGAGATTATTTTTTTTTCAAATGACATGAAAAACCAAGCAGGACATAGTTTTTGAAAACCAAAAGCCCAGAGGCTTACATCTGCTTTAAATTGAGTCCCACCGCTTTCTCACTTCCAGCGGCTTTTACTCTATTCCCTGGGTCTCTCCACACACGACGAAAAAGTCTAAGATGCTATATAATTATTAGTAGTCTGTTCTAATTCTGTGCAAGAAACTGGTTTTTGTGACATTATTTAGCCACAATTGGCACATATTTCAAGTTTTCCACCAAAATTTTCATTCAAATACCATTAACATAAATGGAACATTTTAAGGACGACCTAACGGCAGTATTAAATTGCTAAATATGTATATATGTATCTACACACACACACAAAATTCAAAAAACAAAGAGGACAGAAACCCAAATCCAGTTCCACACACAAACCCAAATATAAACACACTTCAGGCTACCTACCGTGTCTTCTGGATCTTTTTTAGTTTCGGCTTTGTGAGGCGAAACCTTAAAAGTTTGAAAAAAACAGATGTTACAAACCACAGCTCTTTAGGGTGATTTTATTTATTTATTTTCTCTCTCTCTCTCTCTTTCCTTTCTTTTTTTGGCCTTGCTGCAGAATCATAGTTCCCCAACCAGGTACTGAACCCAGGGGCCCACAGTGAAAGCATCAAGTCCTAAACGCTGGGCCCCCAGGGAAGTCCTTATTTCATATTTTTCTTTAACACAGTCCAGTTTACTCTACAGGTAAGGAATATAATAAGAAATCCTGTTAATGCCTAGGTATAGAAAAGTTAATGAAGTTAATATTTTATAGTGAAATGCATCAGATCTTATACATTCACCCAGAGCTTGACTGCATTCAAGTGTGTCTCCTGGAAGGCCAGACTTTCCAGCAAGGCTCCCACTGATCCAAACAAACATACAGCCCTTTGGTGTTTGTCGCACACTCTGTTGATTTTTTTCTGTTTTATCTTTCAAAGCTGGTCTTTGTCTTTGGAAATAGCCCAAATGCTTGAAGCTCTCTGTTGAATTATGCATGCACTCACTCAGCCCTTTGCTGAGTGTCTGGCACGTGCCAAGCTGTGGGTCCTGAAGAGTCAGAGATGAGCAAGCAATGGAAGACGTGGGTCCCTGCCTCAACCCGATGAGAGCTTTAGACGTAACAAGATAGAAAGTGACTTCTACAGTTCGATTTGCCATTTGAGTGGCAAAAACGCTTTGACAGGTCAGCAACTCAGGGAAGTTTTTTCCAATTATTTTTATAGTCAATGACCATAAGACACCAACTGCGGTAGAGTTCCATGACCACATGGCTCACATGTACTGAAAGCAAAAGGAGAGGGGCAGCTGAGGATGAGATGGCTAAATAGCATCACTGACTCCACGGAGGTGAATCTGAGCAAACCCCAGGAGACAGTGAAGGACAGGGAGCCTGGCACCCTGCAGTCCACGGGGCCGCATGTAAGTTGGACACGACTTCGCCGCTGAACAACAGCGTGGCTATGGTTTGGTCACCTGCCATGCTTCTCACAGTTGCCAGCAGTGAAGGCTCCTTTGCTGAAAGTCAACTCCCTTACGAAACACCTTTCCCTGTTCTCCAGGGTCCGGCTACACCAAGATGACACCCCGTTTAGAGCAGTGCCATTCAAGCCCGTCATTCTTAGAGCTAGCAAAACTTTCTCAAATAAGACTTAGGAATAGAGTAGAAAAGGAGTTGAAATTACTTACCAGGGTTTTAAAGAAGCTCATGATGGAACTGTTCTCTGCCTGGGCGTCCTCCTTTGCAATCTCCAGTTGCTCAGGGTCCCCGGGGACAGAGCAGCTCACAGTTGGGACTTCCTGTCCTCCCTTTCCCTTGCCGTCAACTAAGTCCTAGGATCGAGACAGAGTTTTCACGGTTGCAACTTGTTGAATGTGGACTCTCAAAGCAATATTTTTGCTTCCCGCCTCTTTCTCCCTTACCCACTAATTCCAGCCATACTTCTTCTGCCCACGGGGATGCAGAACAATCAGGGGCTTATGAGAGTCACTCTTTCCTTCCCCGCCCCCTCTTCCAACAGAATCAGCATCTGCAGTCAGTCGGAGGGACACTGTCCGGAGCCAGAGGCGAGCAAACACGGCAGGGCGCGTCCCAAACAAAACCCCTTTTCTCCCAGCTCTGCAGAAAGGCTGTGCAGGACGCCAGTGCCCTGTGCTCCCCCGGTCTGATTGTGGGAGATCCTTCTATGCGGTTTCCCACCGTCCCCATGGTGGTGGATTGTATCAACTAAGAAACGCACTGATGTTTTAGAATCATAATTCCGACTTCAGGATCTGGGAGTTTGTTGGTGAAAAGCTGGGGCACAGGGATGGACGTCCTCTTCTAACCCACCCAGGATGGCAGGATGCTTGCCAAAGCGGCCTTTTTTGTTTTCTTCACTCCCACGACCTTGGGCCAAGCCAGGTTACTTCCAACCCATGCATTCTGCAGGCTTGGGCTCAAGTTTCATCCTTCGCTGAAGTCTCTCTGGGTCACAGCACCCACAGGACCTGTTCCCTTCTTTGGGTTTCTAGATCACCTCCCCATGCCGAATCACTTGGCATAGAGGTTAGCCTAGTGCCAAGGACCAAGCCAGAAGAGTCTGCATCAGAAATGGGGCTTTCTTTGGAACTTCCCTGGTGGCCCAGTGGTTAAGACTCAGCACTTCCAACACAGGGGGCGTGGGTTCGATTCCCGGTTGGGGAACTAAGATCCCACATGCTGCATGGCATGGCCAAAGAAAGAATGGGGCTGCTTTTTTTTGAACAGCTATGAAAATATATAAACACATTTTGGTGAATATTTTAAAAGGTAATAATAATGTGTGTATTCCACAGAGTTTTCCTCAGTTCCAGAGCTCTCTCTAAATGGAGCAGAGCTTTTTGTGAAATGCCTCTGAAAGAGCTGGAACTTCATAAAACCCAACTCAGATCAGAGCCACAGCTCTAAGTTCTCAGCTTTTCTAGTTCATCCCAGGCAGAAGGAGTTTTACCTGGGGAGAGATGTCCCTTTAAACAGGTTCTAATATAACTTCTTGTTCATGCTGTGTGCTGTGCTCTGCTAAGTCCCTTCAGTCGTGTCCGACTCTTTGAGACCCCACGGACTGTAGCCCGCCAGGCTCCTCTGTCCATGGAATTCTCCAGGCAAAAATGCTAGAGTGGGTTGCCATGCCCTCCTCCAGGGGATCTTCCTGACCAGGGATTGAACCTGGGTCTCTTACATCTCCTGCATTGGCAGGGGGGTTATTTACCATTAGTGCCACCTGGGAAGCCCTTTCCTGTTCATATTCGAAGTCTAATATGAGTTGAATTTTTTGATAATTTCAAGGTGTAATTCGGATCCAGGTTGTGAAGTAGGTTGATAAAGAGGATGGTTGAAAATTTTGTGTCTAGCGGATGAGTGGCTTCGCAGATGCTAGTGGTGAGGAACCCACCTGCCAATGCAGGAGATGTGGGTTCAATCCCTGGGTCAGGAAGATCCCCTGGAAAAGGTAATGGCAACCCACTCCAGTATTCGTGCCTCGGAAAACCCATGGACAGGGAGCCTGGCGAGCTACAGTCCATGGGGTCTCAAAGAGGCGAACACGACTGAAGCACCGTGGCGCTTAGCGTGTGGTGCGCCCGTGTGGGCGATGATCTGATTTTAGGTGGTGCATACACATGGACACATACAGATGCATGAAGTTATTCTTTAGGAGTGTTTGTTTGGAAAGATACTTCTTTGGTACAATGAACAGTTTTGCTTGGGTACAGTTGAGTAGAAAAACTTTAGATGAAATATTAAATCAAAAAAGTTACATAAATCATCAAACAGGTGTGTGTAAGATGAGCCAGCATGGATGTGATACCAGCACTGAATCTAATGAAGTGCCCCACCAGGGCTGCTGGAGCTGATCCTTGGAGAGAGCTGCTTATTTCCACCTACTCACTCATTCACCTTCGTTCAGTAACGTGGTGGGGGAATCCTGAGCACTTGCAAACTGTAGAGCAGCCCCACGGTGTGAGTGCCGCCTGGAGCCAGCCTGCCCAGGCTCTGCCCTCTTCTCCGTTCACACCCCTGCCTTTTCGTGTTCCCTGATGTCTGTGTCTAGAGTGTTCATGGGCCGAAAGAGCAGCACCTGCCTCTGAGGGTCGCTGGGGTGTCAGTGGGATGGTCCGTCCAAAGGGTTTAGCGCGTCTGTAGCACACAGTGTCGTTTTGCTGTTTAGTTGCCAAGTCGTGTCTGACTCTTCGTGACCCCACGGACGCAACCCGCCAGGCTCCCCTGTCCTCCACTATTGCTCAAACGCATGTCCATCGAGTCGGTGATGCCATCCAACCATCTCATCCTCTGTCGTCCCCTTCTCCTCCTGCCCTCAATCTTTCCCAGCATCAGGGTTTTCTCAAATAAGTCAATTCTTGGCATCAGGTGGCCAAAGTATTGGAGTGTCAGCTTCAACATCAGTCTTCCTGATGAACACTCAGGACTGATTTCCTTTAGGATGGACTGGCTGGATCTCCCTGCAGTCCAAGGGGCTCTCAAGAATGTTCTCCAAAACCACAGTTTGAAAGCATCAAGCACACAGCAAACAGTCAATAAACACTGTTGCTGTTGTCATCACTGTTAGGTTACTGAGCCTCATCTTGAGCCTGGTGAGACTGACAAAGTTGAACCAGAGACGTTCCTGTCTCGAAGTGCTTCCAGTCTCACTGTGGATAAAGGCTGGCAAAGAAGAAGAACTTGGGTACAAGGAAACACGAGTCCCACGAACCCACTTAGCTGCCGTGCAGAATCCGCTGGGCAGCATTTTACACCAGCGTTAACACCCAGACACTCCCTGAACCAATCTGATCGAATGTCTGGAGGTGAGGCTCAGGCATCATCATTCTTAGAGCCTCTGGGTGATTCCAGTGTGTGTCAAGGATGAGAATAGCTGAGCTAGAGGGACGAGGAAGGGTTGAAGATGGAGCAGCATCTGCCCTCGGCCCTGGAGCCTGAGCTGCGGGTGGACACGTAGGGTGGGGAGGGCTGGGGTGGAGAGGAGTTTCAGACGGCAGGAAGGACATGAAAGGAAAGGATGAGGTGGGAACCCAGGTGGGAAGGGCTTCAGGGGCAGGTTATTCAGTTCGACTGAGATCCAGGGGGCAAGACAGGCTTCCCAGGCAGCTCAATGGTAAAGAACCCGCCTGCAATGCAGGAGACCCCAGTTCAATTCCTGGGCTGGGAAGATCTGCTGGAAAAAGGGTAGGCTACCCACTCCAGTATTCTGGCCTGGAGAATTCTATACAGTCCCTGGGGCTGCAAAGAGGCGGACTCGACTGAGCGACTTTCACTTTCTTTCTCTGGTGGTCCAGTGGTTAAGAATCCACCTGCTGAACAGAAGGTACGGGTTTGACTGCTGGTCCAGGAAGACCCCACGCGCCACAAACACTGAGCCTGTGTGCCAGAGCCCCGCGCTCGGCGATAAGAGAAGCCGCCGCAGTGAGGAGCCCGGGAACCAGAACTAGAGGCGCCCCCG
This sequence comes from Bos indicus, assembly GCF_029378745.1. Taxonomy (NCBI): domain Eukaryota; kingdom Metazoa; phylum Chordata; class Mammalia; order Artiodactyla; family Bovidae; genus Bos; species Bos indicus. The sequence goes on from NC_091772.1 coordinate 81,491,549, forward strand.
CTCGCCACAACTAGAGGAGGCCTGCACGCAGCAGTGAAGACCCCGAGCGGCAGGAATAAAATAAATGAACAAAAAGTTTAAAAAGACTAAAAAGTTTATACAAGCATTACGGAGAGGGCTGAAAAAGTGGGAATGAAGAACCACTCAAAAGTCCGCACAGTCCTAGAACAAGGAAGCAGCGTGTCATAGTAACATGTGGGATTCACCTGTGGACCACGTGATGGGTGTTCTGCAGCCATACGTTCTTTGAGGAATGTGGATGAGAAGGAAAAATGTCCATGGTAATATCATTATAATGATAATGATCAACCTTTATATGTCAAGCCCAATGCTAAGCTAGTTAAAAAGATCTCATTTAGTTCTTATAACGATTTGTCACGCCATTTTTACTGATAAATAAATTGATTCATGAAAAGAATAAATAACTTGCCTTTGATCTTAGACTAAAGCTAGGATTTGACCCTAGGCCCAAATGATTTCAGCAGCAAAAAGCTTTTAAGTACACTGCCTCACACCTCCCTTCCTTCAGGAGTTTACCCAAATATCAACTTTGTACAAAGAGTTACCCTGTTTTAATTTCCCTTGTCTCTGTTCCTCTTCCCTGCTATTCTCCCCACATTTGTCATCATTCACATATAACACAGGTTCGATCCCTGGGTCTAGGAAGATCCCCTGGAGTAGGAAATGGCAACCCACTCCAGTGTTCTTGCCTGGGAAATCTCCCGGACAGAGGAGCCTGGCGGGATGGAGTCCATGGGGTCACAAAGAGTCAGGCACGACTGAGCACACAGAAGAACCACATGTAACACATTTCGACCAAAGACATATGCGAGTTTAGTGTGTGATACAGGTTTTTTATATTAAAGGGCTTTTTATATTGAAGACGTAGGGACAGGGGTGGCCATCTAAAAAGTTAACACAGCACCATAATACTGTGTGTGTGTGTTAGTTGCTCAGTCATGTTCGACTCTTTGCGACCCCGTGGACTGAGGCCACCAGGCTCCTTTGTCCGTGGGATTCTCCAGGCAAGAATACTGGAGCGGGTTGCCAGTTCCTTCTCCAGTGCCATAATCCTACTCCGGGGAAAATCTAAATGGATAAACACACTAGTAGAGCACTCAGGAAACGCTTCCATAATTTTGGATTGACAGAGCTTTTGTAACTTTGACTGAAACTCCAGAAGTCGTGAAAGGAATGGTCGAAAGTCAGAAAGTCTGAATGTTTGAAGACGTTCTGTGAGGAGGCTGGGGTGAGAAGCAGGCGCCCTCGTGTTTTACTGAGTGAAGTAGCTTCAGGCCCGACGGAGGGAGGGTCGGAATTCCGGCACTACCAACTAAACTTAAACACACGCATATTCTTTCAAGGAGTCCCTGGTGGCCCAGTGGTTAAGAATCCGTCTTGCAATGCAGGGGATGTGGGTCGATCCCTGATTGGGGAACTTGAGATCCCAAACACTGTGGAGCAACTAAACTCCTTGAGCGGAAACCAGCGAGGCCGAGCCCCGTGATGCAGACCCTGCGTGCTGCAGCCAAGCGGATGGCGGGTGAAGGGCACCATAGAAGCATACATGCCTTCACCAGCGACTCCGCTCTCAAGAGTTGAGTTCACGTAAGTGTGAAATAACAAATGCACAAGCTTACTTACTACAGTGAGGTCATAGCAAATGCTGGGAAACATGCCAAACGTCATTAATAAAGTCCTGGGTAAATAACTCATGGTACATCCATTCACTGGAAAACTGTGTGTTCCAGATTTGGACGCTGTACAGATAAAGACAGTACTGTCAGCTGGGGAAAGAAAGCAAGGGCCAGAACACAGTGCATAGTAGATTAGCATTTGAGTAAACAAGAAGGAGCGTGAGTTTATGCTTGTCTTCTGCTTGCATATGCTCAGGAAAGATTCATTTAAAAATACAGTGATTATCTGGTGGGAGCAGAATTGCTAGACAAGTACGCCGTTTAATAATTTCGTATTTTGAGTCATGTGATCGCATTCTGTATTAAAAATTAAAATGAAAACAAAATGTGTGGCTTCCCTGCTGGCTCAGTGGTGAAGAGTGCGCCTGCAGGGGACGCAGTTTCGACTCCGGTCTGAGAAGATCCCACACCCGAGAAGCAGCTAAGGCCGTGGGCTCCAACTACCGAGCCGGCGCTCCGGAGCCGGGAGCCACAGGACTGAGCCCGCGCGTCCTGGAGCCCCGCTGCACAGCAACGGAGACCCAGCACGAACAAACCGAACAAACACGACAGAATGGGACGACTGACGCCAGATCCACAGAAGCCGTCCAGAGAGCCAACGGCCCGCGGGGGACGGCGATCCGGCCCGCGGCCACCAGCGTGTGGCCTGTGCCTGGACTACTGGGTTATTTGTAGGAGCTTTGTCCTTAACTACAAATACATCTTCGCTATTTTCATCAGGCCTCCGGATCATTCTGAGCAAACAGAAATTTCAGACAGAAACACAGGCACTCTCCAGGAACTACCTGGAAACTTCTTTTTAAGCAAACAGGTGTGCATGGGGTCAGCGTGTTTTTCATCTGTGCGGAAGAGGCCTATATATATTCTTTCCCTTTCAGTCGGCTTCAAAGGGCAGACAGATTGAAACAGTAGTTACCGGACCACAATTTGTCATGTTGAAAAACCGTGCTGCCTTATCATACCTTGATTGTCTATGATCAAACCCACATGGGGCTTCTGGCACCTTCCTCCCACTGTAAATTGTCAGCTGGGTTCCTTCTCCCTCAAAGCAAGGTCTGCATTGTCCAAGTGAGAATATACGTGAAGGCAGGATGATCAAGGCTAAAAAAAAGCCTTGCCTGGAACTACTTGTAATGAACATCTACCTCATCTAGAGGTCCCCACCGATCGGGCAGCACTGGGTTCATTGTGAGTTTTTGTACCAAGAATCACGGTCCAACACGCAGCTTAACACGGGAAGATTTGTCTAAGCAATGTCGACTGGTACAGAAACCCATTACCCGACTCTCTTCCATCTGTTAGAAATTCGAGCCACATGCTGTCTGGGATAAAAGGGAGAGCTCCGCTTCCTCTCCCACGCGGCTGCCCCAGACGCACAAGGCCATCACCGGCTCAGCAACAGCGGGCTCCAGACGAACGCCCAGGCCTCGCTGTTCTCCCTCCAGCAGCACACCGCCTGCACACGCCCACCGTCACACCCACGGTGAAAAATGGGATCCGTGCACACTCAAAGCTAAACACGCATCCTTCAGTTTTCTTAGAAGGGCAAGAAATCAATCAAATAAGCAGGAAGGGATTCCAAGACCAAAGTCTACTAAAAATGTTCAGTGGAAATTTAACATTTCTGAAGTAATTTGGGAATTTTTCTTTAACACCTCGTTTTACTACAAAGCTCAAAACCACCGAAGGAGGATCTATCCCCGGAGTTTATTTTGTATTTTTACTTTTTTTCCTCTATTCTAAGATTTATTTATATGTGTATTTTTGGCTGCTCTGGGCAAGCTTTCTCCGGTTTTGTGGAGCAGGGCTTCTCACTGCAGTGGCTTCTCTTGCTGCAGAGCTCAGGCTCCAGCGTGGCCGGGCTTCAGTAACTGTGGCCCCCAGGCTTACTTGCTCTGAGGCATGTGCCATCTTCCTGGACCAGGGCTCAAACCTGTGTCCCCTGTATTCTGGATTCTCAACCACCGGACTACCAGGGAAGCCCTTTACCACTATTCTCGCCCAGTTCACATCAACGGATAGAAATGCATTCACATCTTTTAAGCTCATGGCAAAAATAAGGAAAGAAATAGAACAACCGTAAAATACAGTTACGAAAGGACTTGGAAAACTGCCCATCCGCAGCGTTTTCTCTTTCCAAAACACACATTGGCTGTGCGTTTTAAAAGCCAGTATTATTTCTGAACAAGAAATTGCCACGCAACCTCTGGATTGCACAGTTCCAGAATGACTGTAAGTGAAAATAACCCCTGTTAAACCTCTGGTTACTGCTGCAGTTTCTAATACAGCTCAGGACGGCGCAAGCTCCATAGCGCCGTCTAGTGGAGGAACTGGGAAACTACCTAGATTGCAATATTTTCCTTATACATAGGCAGTACTCCGTGCTTGCTTCATGCATAAAAAAGAGAAAATTTACATGAGCACAGAATAAAAGTATTAACTGCACCCATTATCCCATGACAGCAAATAACTACTGCCAACAATCTGCAGTTTTGCATTTCAAGTCCCTCTTTGGGTAGAAGGATGAATGTACATGTGGACAGGCAAGGCAAACGTTTATCCTAAAGGGATAAATACACTACAAAGTATACACTACTTTGAAACTTGATTTTCTTATTTAATGTTATGTTATAGCTATCTTCACAATCAATAATTCTATTTCTATGTCATCTTGTTCATGATCCCCAGTGTAAGGGTATACCAGAGTCAGTGCAAAGTCTAACTAGATCTTTTAGATCTTCCCAACTTGCAAAACTAAGACCAACCCAGACAGCGTATTAAAAAGCAGAGACATTACTTTGCTGACAAAGGTCTGTCTTGTCAAGGCTATGGTTTCTCCAGTGATCATGTATGGATGTGAGAGTTGGACTATAAAGAAAGCTGAGCTTTGATGCTTTTGAACTGTGGTGTTGGAGAGGACTCTTGAGAGTCCCTTGGACTGCAAGGAGATCCAACCAGTCCATCCTAAAGTCCTGGGTGTTCACTGGAAGGACTGATGCTGAAGCTGAAACTCCAATACTTTGGCCACATGACAAGTATTGGCCAAATACTGACTCACTGGAAAAGACCCTGATACTGGGAAAGATTGATGGCAAGAGGAGAAGGGGATGACAGAGGATGAGATGGTTGGATGGAATCACTGACTCAATAGACATGGGTTTGAGTAAACTCTGGGAGATGGTGATGGACAGGGAGGCCTGGCGTGCTGCAGTCCATGGGGTCACAAAGAGTGGGACATGACTGAGTGACTGAACTGAACTTTTCTCTTACAAATAATGTGGGACTTCAAAAAACACAAAACCTTATGGATAAATGTTACACATTTTCTCAATAAATTCCCAGATGTCATATCGTCCTTTCAAATTTCGTAAGACTTAAAAATTGTGTACTGCCAGAGTGCCACAGTTGAAATAAACTTCCTAGTGAGCCAAGTAGTTGATTAAGAAATTACCAGACACTTCAGAGGGCAATAAAATAACATAAAAATATTGAAGTGTAAAATCTAGATTAAAAAAACCTCACATTGGTAACTTTAAAAAGTTTATGTATTTGTAAAATGTATTTAGGACTTAGTTGCAGCACACGTGACCTTCGCCGTGTCTCGTAGGGTCTTTGTTGCTGTACTCAGGCCCTCCAGGATGGCATGTGGGCTTAGCTGCTCTGCAGCATCGGATGTGGGATCTTAGTTCCCCAACCAGGGACTGAGCCTCTGTCCCCTGTACTGGAAGGCAGGTTCTTAACCGCTGGACCACCAGGGAAGCTCCTGAAATCTAGACTTTTCATCGTCTTCTGGCGTGTTTTCTAGGTGGGAGAATCTTCATGACACAGATCTAAAAATGCTCCACTGACCCATTTTCTCTTTTTTTTTGGAAGGAAAGAGGCAACCCTGTTCATTTTAGCTGCTTAACCTGATTGAATCAAGCCAGGTTGGACCAATTATCCCGTATGATATACTTTATTACAAATCACAAGCTCACCACCTGTTTTAATACTCTGTAGACATAACCTCGGTTATTAATAGCTCATCTTATACCTTTGGCAGCAGCAGTGTAACACAGCACCTTGACATGATACAGCCTCGTTAGCCCACGGTATTGACCGAGGCAGAGATGTTACATTTATGAGATTAAACAAACCAGCTGTCCATGTTAGTCATAGGTGGAAGGTGGAAAGAAATCTATCAGAGAAAGCAATTCACACTTTCTTCCTATAAATAAGGGTTTTCCATTTTCTCTCTCAGCAACTCCTCCACTTGAGGGGTAAGTGAATTTTTCAACTTGATTTCCGATGGCAAGTGAAATGCGGGTAGAGAATTAAGCAATAAAACGTTCTTTCCTTGCTTCTTTTTCTGGCAGCAGTAATTACTTTGGGGATATTCCTAAGCACACAGGAGTTGGCATATCCTTAAATAAAGTCCACTATGTATGATATAAAATTGAAAAATACGATTACAGTGGGTAAAGAGTGGGCACAGAGTAATTCCAGGTCATGTCGGGCAAAAAAGAATCTGTGGAAGGCGCTTCTGTCCTGTGATTAGTTCCAACATGGACAACCCCGAGGCTGATAACGATATTTTACATTTATTAGAGAGAAAAAAGATCCAACATTAAAAAAAAAAAAACTTTAAAATACAAAAGCAGATAACCCATAGCCTGGAACAAGTTCGTCATCTGTTTAACCAACACTTCCCGAAAGTGAGAAAACGGTTTTGAATGCTGCAAAATTAGGCTGCATATTTTCTAAGAATTGTTTGGACTTATTCAGGAAAAGAAAAATGACATCTTTTTTCCTGAATTTTTGCATTAGACCGAATCTTTCCTGACCCCACCCTCTATCCAATCCTAATTACCAGCTTCCTCTCTCCTCTGCTTTCTATCTCAAAACTCTGTTTATTTCATTCGTGACCCTTTTCATACACTGGAACTGCTTATTTTCTTGGTTATTGGTCTTCTCCTTCATGGATCATAGCCTTGACAGCATAAAAAGCAGAGACATCACTTTGCCAACAAAGGTCTGTACTGTCAAAGCTATGGTTTTTCCAGTAGTCATGTACAGATATGAGAATTGGACCATAAAGAAAGCTGAGCGCCGAAGAATTGGTGCTTTTGAATTTGGTGCTGGAGAAGACGCTTGAGAGTCCCTTGGACTGCAAGGAGATCAAACCAGTCAATCCTAAAGGAAATGAACCCTGAATATTCATTGGAAGGATTGATGCTGCAGCTGAAGCTCCAATTCTTTGGCCACCTAATGCAAAGAGGAGACTCACTGGAAAAGACCCTGATGCTGGGAAAGATTGGGGGCAAAAGGAGAAGAGGGCAGCAGAGGATGAGATGGCTGGATGGCATCATTAACTTAATGGACATGAATCTGAGTAAACTCTGGGAGATGGTGATGGACAGGGAGGCCTGGTGTGCTGAGATCCATGGGGTTGTAAAGAGTCGGATACGACTGAGCGACTGAACAACAACAAAATTGTTGATCTTTATGCTATAATGAAAGCTCGCACGGGGTATAACATTCTGTTCATCCTAAAATCATTCCTGGCACAAAGAAAGCACTCAGATGTTTGATGAATGAATAAACGAAAAGTACTGATCCTTCCGATTCACTGTTCAACACCTGCTTACGAACTGACCCTAAGGCTGGATTTATTATTAGCCTACATTGCTTCAAATTGTCTTACAGGCTACGAAGGATGAAAAATGGTCTCTGTTGGGGATTTTTTCTGTACTCCCAACTCTGACATGAGAACAGAGCAGCGCAAAGAGCAGCTCAGGAGCTGCGCTCTGGGGGCCGACGGGGGAGGCGGGTGCGCGGGCAAACTGGAGGAGCGCCCCTCCGGAGGGCAGGCACAGTGCATACCCGACCGCCGAGGAACGTTCCTACTTTCAGAAACACGCGAAATAGGGATTCTACTGAAATCTCACACTTCAAAACTGCGGTCAACTTTGTCAATTGCAAAATGTTATCAATGGACTAAAATATTATTATAAAACACTGTATATGCCAAATGGGCTTCCCTGGTGGCTCAGACAGTGAAGAATCTGCCTGCAATGCAGGAGACCTGGGTTCCATCCCTGGGTCTCGAAGGTCCCCTGGAGAAGAGAAGGGCTACCACTCCAGTATTCTGGCCTGGAGAATTCCGTGGACAGAGGTCAAATAAAACCTGTGTGCAGCTTCATACATCCCATGAGAGCCCATTTTTCAACTTTGGTCTATGTGCCTAGCTCAGCATCTTCTAGAAGAACCATTCCTTGGGAGATATACCCAACTGGCTGGACAAATGATCGCTCTATGCAGACTGAAGCCTGAGAAACACTCAGATAAACAAAGCAGAGCAGGGGTGCCTGCTGAGGACTTCTCAGAGCCTTTAGTGGCCGATGTCCACTGCGAACCTTCTCGAGAGAGGACAGACCAACTGCTATTTCCCAAAACTGTTTGATGCTGGTACTCTATTTCCAGGCTGATCCCACTGAACGGATGAGTCTACAGAACATCAGTTTGGGAAATGCTAGCTTCAGGAATTTAAACAAGATATAAGATGTTTCTAAAAGTCCGAAATGTTCCCTCTTTTTGAGCTCATGTACACAGTGGTCAACCACGTAGCTGACAGACCGGAATCCGCCACTTTCCAGCCGTGTGATCTCAGCCAAGTTGTTTCACGCCTCTGAGTGCTGTTCTGTGTTAGTCAGTCAGTTGCCTCTGGCTCTTCTGAGTTAGTAAATGCTCACCGAATCAGGGCTGCTCTGATAGCCTTGAAGAAGAGAATAAGACTGGATAATGCCAAAGGGTAAGCAAACTCAAAACGTAGTTTGCAAGTTCATTGCAAAATACAATTCAATTAATATTCAACCATGGGGATTAGCACCATAACATGTTAAAGACTGAATGAAAATATCAAATAAATAGGAGAGATATATGATTCTGCAGTTTGTTAAAGCATCTGTAGCATACATATTGCTCCCCTAGTGGCTCAGTTCAGTTCAGTCGCTCAGTCATGTCTGACTCTTTGTGATCCCATGGACTGCAGCACACCAGGCCTCCCTGTCCATCACCAACTCCCGGAGCTTGCTCAAACTCATGTCCATTGCATTGGTGATGCCATCCAGCCATCTCATCCTCTGTGGTCCCCTTCTCCTCCTGCCCCCAATCCCTCCCAGCATCAGGGTCTTTTCCAATGAGTTAGCTCTTTGCATCAGGTGGCCAAAGTATTGGAGCTTCAGCTTCAGCACAGTTCTTCCAACGAATAGTCAGGATGGATTTCCTTTAGGATGGACTGGTGGATCTCCTGCAGTCCAGGGGACTCGGTGGCTCAGTGGTAAAGAATCTGCCTGCCAATGCCTGGGATGTTGATTCAGTCCCTGGGTTGGAGAAGGAAATGGCAGCCGGCTCCAGTACTCTTGCCTGGGAAATCCCAAGGACAGAAGGGCCTGGCGGATCACAGTCACAAAAGAGTCGGACATGACTCAGCAACTAAATACAACAACAACACAGCATATAAATGTTTTGAAACCATTTTTCTTGAAGGTTGTGTTCAGCAGAGCTATCATGAGATTACAGCAACATCCTCTAACACGCTTTGAGAAATTGGAACATGATGGGTACCGTCTTTATCCTTGTCAGATTCATCTAAGGAACATTACTGCCTGCCGAGGTGTGCCAGGCAGGACCACCTGCAGACACCAAGTTGCATAGGGAGCAGTCACACCCTTCAGGATCACTGTCTCCCTGTGTGAAAAGGACGATGGTGATAGAAGAGTCCTTCCAACTTCAGATTGTGACTATGTGGGGAATGGAACACAAGTCAGTGGGTCAAAACCAGCATTGTTGCTGTGTAATTACTAAATTGTGTCTGAGTCTTTGCAACCCCATGGACTGTGGCCCGCCAGGCTCCTGTGTCCACGGATTCCCCAGGAAAGAAAACTGGAGTGGGTTGCCTGGCCCTCCTCCAGGGGATCTTCCTGACCCAGGGATGGAACCTGCATCTCCTGCATTGGCAGGTGGATTCCTTACTGCTGAGACACCAGGGAAGCCCAAAATTAGCATTAAAAACTATCAAATGAAATAGGCTAGAAAGAGTAGAAAATACCAGCCCATGCTACTTGCTGTAAGAATGGCACTTTCTGTGGATTCTTCATCTCATCCATCTTTTTCTGTGGGTCACAGTCAAGTTAAAGAGCCAGTGCAACGAGTGTATTTAAATAAATGACCGTCGGGAGATACTGCAGCATCTCATCCACTTAGTGAGTTTCTGACATGATGTTGGATAGAAAATAATGTATCTGCTTTCTACCTGTGGCTTATCACCTTTGCTGGCAGAGCCTGCTTTCTGTTGAAGGAACTTTCCACCCTTCCCCCACCTTGCACCTCCAACCAAACATGTGACTCAGCTCCTCCAATGGGTAAATTTTAGGAAACTCGTCTTTCATCTGGTAGGACATTATGACTCTACACACTGCTTAGAACTATGGCAGCCTTCTTAAAACCACAAAACCAGTATTTTATAGCAACTGTAAATGGAGTATAACCTTTAAAAATTGTGAATCACTGCGTTGTATGCCTGAAAGTGATAGGATATTGTACATTAACTATACCACAAAGAAAGAAAACGAACACCCACAAGGGATCAAGCCTGTGAACCAAGTTGATACCCAGAGGGTGCTGAAGACAGATGCTTCCTGGGGCCATGAAGATGCTCAACTGGACGGAACCCTTCACTTCTCGAATTCTTATTTATTTTGTACAAGAAATGTACATTTTCCACATGAACTAAGCTACTGTTGAGTCCGCAGTTTTATTTTTATTTTTTTTAATTGCAGCCAAAGTTACCCTAGATTATCTACTACTCCAACTCCATCATGCTGGAAGACCGTTTGCTCCAGCTCATGATTCTTTATCTCTAAGCTTCTGACCATTTAGCAAATACCACCCTTCTGTTTGGCCTCCTGACTGCTGACAGCTTATGTCACCTCTGTCCTCTCAGCAGCCTCGAGGGCAGGCAGTGTCTTCCTCTTGTGGATGAAACACAGGTTCTGAAATGACAGAGTGGCACAGGCTTTGCTCACTGCTGGGTCTTAATTCCAGCTCTGCCTGCAATTCACTTGTGTGGCCTTGAACCAGTAACTTGACTTCTCTGAGCCTGTTTCCTCATTTGTTAAAAGGCAACAAAAACGTCTACCTTGTGGTGTTGTTATAAGAATCAAAGCAGATAAGGTGTGCCAAATGCTTACTGTCTGGCCTAGGAATAACAAGCTATTAAAAACTGGGGCAACTGCTATTATTTAACTTTACCAAACAGCTAGTAAGTGGTAGAATCTGAACTCATTTCCATATCCATTCAGGCTCCTATCACTTACACATCACCTTGGCTACTATAAATGTTTCATATCAAATGTTTCTTAGTGCTAATTTATAAAGTTCATAAAATTACAGTGCTATAGCTAAAATTGTGTTATAGCTAAAATTTGAATTGTGGTGCTGTAGAAGACTCTTGAGAGGCCCTTGAACAGCAAGGATTAAACCAGTGACTCCTAAAGGAAATCAACCCTGAATATTCATTGGAAGGACGGCTGCTGAAGCTGAAACTGAAGTTCCAATACTTTGGCCACCTGATGCAAAAAAGCCAACTCATTGGAAAAGACCCTGATGCTGGGAAAGGGGGCAACAGAGGACGAGATGGTCGGGTGGCATCACTGACTCCATGGACATGAGTCTGAGAAAACTCCGTGAGATAGTGAAGGACAGGAAAGCCTGGCGTGCTGCAGTCCATGGGTTCGGAGTCGGACATGACTTAGCTACTGAACAACCATAGCTAAAAGACTTGCTTATTTCATAACTTGGTAATTCAAGATGAGTTTTCCCTCTGTTTTGACAAAGTCTTTTGGTTAGATACTTCTCTTAAGTCATGACCTTATCACCAGAGGTAAACAGCATGAAATAAAAACACACCTCATAATTTACTTGGCCTTTCTAATGTTGGAGATAGGTGGGGTTTTCTTGTTTGTTTGCTTTTGATTTGAGGTTAACTTGGAATTTCCATATTTGCATGTACTAACATTTTTGAACAGCACTTCCTCTCATTATCATTCAGTTTTCCATACTCACGGTGTTATTGCAGTTTCCAATAATTGGTAAAAATATAACATTGAGAATGAGAAGCATGGGTTTTGGAGATGGACAATTGTTTTTTGCTGCATAATTGGGGTAAGTGGCTTGGTTTCACTAAAGTTTTGATTTCTTAATCTGTAAAATGATAAAGATATTAAAATTCTCTTGGACATTTTGATGTTTCAATGAGATGATTCCTTCAAAGAGATTTTATCGCAGAATTTCACTGAATATATAGAATACCCCCAGAATACTAGAGGAATTCATGTCCTCAGAAACCACCCAGGATGGGGGACATCTGGTCAGCTTCATGGAGAATTTGGCCCTTGAAGGTAAAGTTAATTTCTGATAAACAGAGAGAGAAGGAGATGAAGGCAGAGAGAGGCCTGGGGAGCAGATGGTGTCTGCTCAGGTCACATGTTGGCAATTTTGACCAGATGAATTTAAGGGAATAGGAGAAAATACGGTTAGGAAGACAGACAGAAGAGAGCTAGTAGAGACCTTAAGTGTCAGACTAGGAAACTGAGGCTCGTGTGTATAAGCACTGTAGTTCTATTCTTTCTAAAATAATTTCACCAGTTCTGCATCTTTTTTTTCCAACCCAGATTAGGACATAGGCCTCAGCGTATGCAGTTTTCAAGTCGGATTCAATTGTGCTATCTCTGCAAGTTTTAGTTGAAGACTATGGAAGGGAAGAGTAAAAAGACTAAAATTGTGAAGTAACAGGAAGAAAAACCATGATAGTAGTTAAATTTTATTTTTCTCAAAATGCAATATCTCTGTGTCAAGTACCTCAAAGACTTAGCTCTCATAGGTGTGAAAACTGTAAAAATGTGCCTGATATGATTATTATCCCCATTGTACAGATGAAGAGACTGAGGCTCAGAGTAGTTGTGTGACTCGCCCAGGGTCGCACAGCCGAAAGGTGACAGAGGCAGACGTGAAACCCGTGTCGCCTGACGGAAACGCGTATGTGTTAGCTCACTGCTTTATGCCACACAGAGGGCTCCGGGGACCTTGGTTCTTCCATTCCAACCCCACCACTAAAGAGCGGTGCTGTGAGATGGAGTTGCCATCACCTGAGACGAGACGCCTATGGATTAAATGAGTGGGCATTTTGCTGTAATCGCTGTGGGGTGTGGATGAACAGTTCAGTTTGGGGCATATTGAGACTGAGGTGATCAGCGCATCTCTTAATATCTGTAGCTTAATATCCGACGCTCTCTTAATATCTGTAGCCTGAACAAATTTGTGGATCAGTGCCTTTATCACAGCCTCCCTTAAAAATGTGTGTCTCTTACTAGATTATACAATCTTTGAGGGTCCAGGACCATAATTTTTCATTTAGATGCCTTGCACAAATTTGGTGTTTAAATAACAATCGCAAAATTTACTTCAACTTTAAAAGAAAAAGAATATCCTTGTTTCAATCTGCATCTGTGTTTGGCTTAACACTTAAAACACCCCTTTACCCCCCACACAAAGACACCTCTGGAATTGCCAGTGACAACAGAAATTTAGTGTTTTTCTTTTTTTAACCAAAAAAGTTTCCATGATGTGATCAGTTTTCAGGGAAATGAAGTTCCTAACTAAATGCTTATCTTAAAGTTCTGGTCCAATTGTTGGGGAGAGGAGAAAAAAAAAATGCCCCCCTGCCAACACATTGGTTTGTTGAATCACAGCTCAGTGAAACCTTTCAGGCATATAATTTATCTTTTCTTTGGCCTATGTAGTAAATGCTTCATTTGTTCATGAATTCTGGCCTTGTTTTAATTATGCTATGCTCTGAATGTAGTTTTATGAGGCACAAAAATAAGATTGTCGTTCTGAAAACACAGAAGATTTGTGTGTTTCCCCTAGAATGAAATGGTGGTATCTTTTTCCCAGTTCACAGCTCTGTGGGTTTGTGGTTGGAATTCCAATCCAGCAAGGGACACAGCAGTGAAACTGGGGGGAAGGGTTTGTGTGGGCTGGCGGGGAGGGACAGCTGAGCCCAGGGCATAATTTACCCTCAGAATTCTGAATCGATACATTGATGGCCGCGGATGCATAATGTGCTCTTCCCACCAAGAAAGCCATTGATTGAGAAGTTTTATTCCTGTTACTTTCTGAGGGCCATCCTCTTTCATTCTACTTCCAAGACAATTGATTTTTCCCCCTAAATACAGGCTGTACAGCCAGAGAGCAGGTCAGAACTCTTAATAATAAGGCTGTTCTGTTGTTGTTAAAAATCTTTGCAAACATATGTATCTGAATATCCACAAGTTAACGGACTAGCAGAGACATCAGCAGCTCTTTCATAACTTTTCCATTTTTATCAGCACGTAGGCCAGTGCAGGTTTGATCCCTGGGTCGGGAAGATCCCCTGGAGGAGGGCATGGCAACCCACTCCAGCATTCTTGCCTGGAGAATCCATGGACAGAGGAGCCTGGCGGGCTACAGTCCATGGGGTCGCAAAGGACAGGACTGAGCACGCACGCAGGCAGACAGGCAGAGCGGGCACTCCGTATTTCAAATTCCAGTGATACAACCAACCAAAAATGGAAATTTTCTGTGTAACAAACACAGATGCAAATTTCGTGGCTGAGTCTAAGGAAACAAATGCACTTAATTCCACATTGACGATGAGTGGCGATTTTTAGATCTTCTGAGAGGTTACTGTAACTTCCAAATATCACCCACGGGCCTGGCTATATTAAATACCTGCCATGTTGCCAACACAGACCCCCACCTCCTGGATCAAACTTGATTTTGGAACTCATTCCACTCCAGCTGAGGTGCTGTCCCAAAGAGCGCGCAATTAAAAAAAATAGAGTTGATAAAGCACAATTCTTAAACCTTCCTGCCCATTTTTTAGGATAGGAATGGACTGACTGCCTTAAGTTTCTATGGTTAAATATGTTCAAGGGTTGGTTATCAGAGACGGAACTGGTTTACTTGACTGCTTTGGGGGTTTGGATGTGTCAAGAGACTTCTATTCAGAGATGGGATACTCAGTCCTTCATTCTCTTCCCATAAATAACGCAGTCTTTTCTCAATTCGGGCAATGGGCTGGCTTTGGACGCCCATGGAAATGAAACGTGACCATGCAAAACTCAGAATGGCCTGGGGAGCCCATGGCCAATAACAGGAAGCCACAAGGCTCAAGTAAAACAGTCAGTAGTTTTTCAAATATTCATGAATATTGATGTCCTTGACCCAAGACAAGGACTCTGGGCTCCGGGTGCAAATATTTGATGGACGCTTCCCTGGGCCACCTAGCCTGATTCTCCTTGAGTCCGGACAACTTCCCCAATGCTTGGCCTCCCCCACCAGAGCCCTGGGTGCTTGCATCGTAACTGTGGACTTTTTGTACCTCTTCTCTCGCTCGACCACAGACTCCCTGAGGCCAGCGACCTTATGCTGTCCACCACCGTGGTCGTGCCTCACCTGCGTCTGGTAGCGTCACACTCAGTAAGGATCTGATGTGTGCGTGCACGCTAAGTTGCTTCTGCCATATGCGACTCTGTTGACCCCATGGACGGTAGCCCGCCAGCCTCCTCTGTCCGTGGGATTCTCCAGGCAGGAACACTGGAGTGGGAGCCATTCCCTTCTCCAGGGGACCTTTCCAACCCAGAGGTTGAACCTGAGTCTCCTGAACTGCAGGCAGATTCTTTTACCATCTGAGCCACCAGGAAAGGCCAAAGATTTGATGCCAGCATACATTTGAAGACTCACTTTGAATTAAACAGAAAGTTTATTCAGTAGGCTCCTGAACTGTTGCATTTAGGGAAGGGGCATTTAAAGGGCAATTTTTCTAACTTTCGAAAGAAAATTGAAAAAGCAGTTCTTGGAATAAAAATTTACAGAAAGGACAAGAACGCTGATAGCATGAGCCTTAACATACGAACCTTATGATCTTTTCCCCAGCTCTGTCTAGAATTTTCAGCTATTGTCTAGTATTTACAATATCATTCCTGACACCACCTGTTGGTGTCAGATTAATGCGATACTTATTTTCCTGAATAAAAATAACATCCGGACAGTGCCTGGCACATTGTAAATGCTAAATAAACGACAGTCAGAGTTACTATTAGCAACTTGGCAGGGAAGCTAGCTGTCATTAAGACAATTATATTGACAACCATGTAATAATAATCAGCCCACCTAATTTTTTCCTGGCTCTAATCTCAACTAGAGATTCTTGACTCCCAAATTTTGAAAAATACTGTTGCTTAAAAATCTATTAACTACAGGAATGAGTGCCTTAAAATACAATGTATCTACTTTTATTTCCTTCTTCACTCAAAGAGTTCTTTTCTGGGTCCCCAATACAAACAAACTCTCAAAGTTAAAAGTAAATGCTCTTTTTTAAGATCAAAAGAACTTGCCTTTTTCTGCACAGGAAAGAAAGCAACTGATTTGGATGCCTCTTAAAAGAAAAAAAAAATCTTGTTTTTACAAAGGGATTACCCCAGCTTGTTGGAAAATAATTTGTACACAAAAGGGTTGGCCCGGAGCTGTAAAAGCCCTTTACACACACTTTAGTGCAAAAGATAGTTAAAGATTAGCCCAGGCTATTAAAAGTACGAAATGCAATGCATTTCAAAAAAAAGCCCATAGACACACTGCATACGAAGCCAGCTACTCAGACAGGCAGACATTTCAGTCTTTTGGAAACCGTCTTTATTCTGCTCATGCCTTTCCTCCAGACTCCACTGATCATAAATGCAACCTGTCCAGCTCTGCCTTTGATAAATGGAAGGATGGATTCATCCGTATGTTAGTCACCTCCTCTTTTCTGTTACATAAAACAGATGCCACAGCTGTTATTGTTCTGGCAACAGATGTTTCTGCCACAGAAACACGGGCAGGCACCGGGCTCCAATGTGCTGGTTGTTCTAGAGGGACCTACGGCTCGTCACCTCGTCAGGACCCCTCAGTGATGGCAGAGCAAGACCCGCGCGATCGTCCTGCCCCACAAGCGCCCCTGGCACCCCACCCCGAGCCTGCAGCAAGAGCAAAACAGATCGTCTCACCCTCTCTGCAGGGCCATCCTCGGACTGCTTGGATAACCCAGGAGCTTCGGCGGCCGGGTGAGGATGCTCTGTGCTCTCAGCCTCCAGCGGGAGGTCCACGGGGGCTTTGTCCCGTCCCTTGTCCAGCTTGAAGAGTTTGTCAAAGAAGCTGGAGTCCTTGGGCTTGGCGGGGGCTGCTGCCCCGGACTCAGACGGAGGGTGCTCCGGCCCAGGGGTGGCGGGGAGGCCCTCCGCCTGGGCCGGGGTCTGCCCGGGGGTTTTATCCGGGCCATGCCCGGGTGCAGCTGCCACCGGAAGGGCCATGGGCTCACTCGGGTCTTTGTTTCCTGGAGCTTTATCGGAGCTGACATCAAGCCTCACGGATCCACTGGATGAATCCGTGGCTTGGTCTCCGGTACGCCCTGGTACAGGCCGAGAGAGTGTCAAGAAAAAACGAGATTTAGCAGCTGGTGCCTGGGGTTTGGCGTCCTTCCCAAGACTCTCGCCGTTGGCCTCCGCAGCCGCGCTGGTCTCCATTGTCTTGGGGGAAGAAGCGGCCACATTATCCTCCTGCATGCTGATTCCCAGATCGACTGTAAAGGCAAACATGAGCAGCGGTCATTCACCCCAGAGAGGACATCCGAGGGTCGCGGACGGACTCCCCGCATTTCACACGCAGAGGCGGGGGAGATGGGCTGGGGACCCTACTGGGCCCTGACCCCTCTGCGGGGCAGAGGTCAGCTGTCCAGGCGTCTTCCGACCGAGGCGAGGGGGAGGAAGCCAAGCAGGAAAGCACCTGCCGGGGCCGTTTGAGGGACACACCGACTCTCAGCTTTATCCCCAGGGATCCTGCAAGAAGCAGGGCATCGCAATTTCACCTGGGAGGCAGGCCAGCTGCCACAGGCTTAGGGGAACAATCTCCCGACCTCGGCCCCCTGTCTTGGTCGGGAGAATTCTTTGTCGGGTCCACCTTGTGCCCCACAGGGTGTTGGGTAGCACCCCACGAGACACTGAGCACCCCAGAATGCCCCAACACCCCAGAGCACCCTGACTGGGGACCCCAGAAGTATCTCTGGGTGTTGCCAAAACATGCATTTGCGAAGCACAAAGCTGGACTGTCTATTTGACTCTGAGTTACTGAGCTTTTCTCTGCCTCAGTTTTCTGGTAAAGTGAGGAAAACAGTGGAACCTACCCCTGTAATTTTGTTACGGAGATTCCATGGGTTAATATTCTCAAAGCACATCAAGCGGTGCCTGGAATATAGCAAGTGCTCAATGAACAGCATAAACATAAGTCATCATCGTTGCTGCTGAGGGAGAAAAGTGACAGCCAGGGAAGCTGGGGCAGCCTCTCCCGGCCGCCCAGCGAGCACAGCTTATTCCAGAGGTCACTCGCTCTCCGTCTCTCCTGCACTAGCGTCAGCTGCCGAGAATACAGGCAGATTTTAAAAAGGACTACTCAGATGCTGCCATTCTGACATCTGGAAGGGCAGGCGTCTACACAAGCAGGTGGGTTAGACCCCCAGCCACAAGACTGCACATGGGTTCTGCCTCCTCCAGGGAGGGGCTCTGCTCCCAGAATCCACCCGTTTCTGCTTTGAACTCTGCACAGACCTCACTGAACCGCCTCACTTTCTGGGTCGCTGTTATAAAGCAGTGCGATATTCAGGAGAAAGATACACTGCAAAACTGGGTATCACAGGTGAAGACCAAGCTCCTCGGGCTGCCCTGGAGGTCCAGGGGTGGAGACCTGCCGGCGCGGGGGACGCAGGTTCGACCCCTGACCTGGGAAGATCCCACAGGCCACAAGGCAACCCTCAGGCTGCAACTACTGAAGCCCATGCACCCTAGAGCCCGTGCTCAGCAACAAGAAAGGCCCTGGCAGCGAGGCTGAGCCCCTCACGGAGGCAGCAGCCCCTGCCCGCCACAACCAGGGGAGGCACGAGTGTGCATGCAAAGATGCAGGGCAGCCAAAATCAATCAAGCGTATTTTAAAAGATCAGGATTCTCTACCCACAAGCCGAGTGACCTTGGGCAAGTCACTGCAAATCTCTGAGTTTCTTTATATGTAAAATGGGAGAAACAGAAGCTCCCATGTAGAGCAGTTGTGATGTTTCAAGGACAAAATTCATACAAAGTATCAGGAACCCTGCCTTTTGATAGCAGCTGCTTAATAATTGACAGATAGCTGTGATTGTGTAGTTTGGAGTCAACTCGTCTTAATATCTGTAGGAAAAGAGAAAGAAGAGAAGCTACAGACTTCCCTGGTGGTCCAGTGGCTAAGACTGCATGTTCCCACGGCAGGGAGGCCGGGTTCGATCCCTGGTCAGGGAACCAGATGCCGCATGCCACAGTGAAAAGATTCTCACACATCGTAACTACATAGTGCCCCAACAAAGGTCAAAGACCCCACACATTGCAACTAAGACCTGGAGCAGCCAAATAAGTAAGTTATTTTTTAAAAAGAAGAGCACTGAGGTTTCTTTAGGTCATACATTGGTTATAACTAGTGAGAGATACATACATTTAGCAATTATTTTTGCCAAACTCTAGTATCTCCCAGCGTCTAAAGTCAGGAACAAACAGTAAAGGAGAGAGAGAGACAGAAACAGAGAGCGAGCGTGCACACCGGACTCCTAGGCAGATGGTGGCCTCCTCTTCAAGCTTTGAGAGCAGAGAAGAAACGGCCAGAGGACCAGTGCCAGGCACTAGCTGCTGCTGCTGCTTCTGCTGCTAAGTCGCTTCAGTCGTGTCTGACTCTGCGACCCCATAGACGGCAGCCCACCAGGCTTCCCGTCCCTGGGATTCTCCAGGCAAGAACACTGGAGTGGATTGCCATCTCTTTCTCCAATGCATGAAAGTAAAAAGTGAAAGTGAAGTCACTCAGTCGTGTCCGACTCCCAGCGACCCCATGGACTGCAGCTTACCAGGCCCCTCCGTCCATGGGATGCTCCAGGCAAGAGCACTGGAGTGGGGTGCCACTGCCTTCTCCGCCAAGCACTAGGGGCCGCCATAAACTCGGGGTGCAGGGACACCACTCTGCGTGAACACTGGATGTGTCTTCCAGCTCATGTTTATCATTTTTCTGTGGTCCTGGACTTCATAACTGTGGTAAACATTATACTCAGAAGGGAAGAGGGAGGGAGGGAGAGGGAACGAGGAAGTGACGGAGGGACGTGTCAGGATGCCAAGTACGCATGTCAAGCAGCCCAAGTGTCAGAGTGAACGTGAATGACTTGTGGGGACGCCCCACGCCAGGAAAAGAGGACACAGCTGACGAGAAAGGGGAGCCGAAGAGTCGGAACAACGGAGGGCTTTTCAAACGCCGAGAACGTGGACGGACCTCTGAGTCTTTTGCCTGTCTTCCTTACTCTCTGGCCGGGAACCCAAGGAGCTAGTGCTAAGTAAGAGCATTTTGGTCGGAGAAAAAGTGTTTTGGAAAAAACCTTTGCCGGGACAGACTTTTAAAAAGTGCCAGTGCATTGCTTTGACAAAGGATCCATCCTTACACCAAGAACCTAGAGTGAACTTCAACGCACCGAGGGCTACAGCAGACGCCAGCCACAAGTGCTGGTATCAGAGGGTGGGCTGAGTGTTTCGGTGACTTGTGGGACCGAGGGCTTCTTAGACAGGGCAGCCCGTAACTACGAAGCTCCGCCCACCCCCCAAACTGGGGTGAGCACGTGTCCAGTCCCATCACTTGCA
This sequence comes from Bos indicus, assembly GCF_029378745.1. Taxonomy (NCBI): domain Eukaryota; kingdom Metazoa; phylum Chordata; class Mammalia; order Artiodactyla; family Bovidae; genus Bos; species Bos indicus. Next base: position 81,512,055 of record NC_091772.1, read on the forward strand.
GCTTCTACTTCTCTTGCTAAGATGCTCACCTCTCAGGTGGCCACATGACCTAAGCTGGACTAACAAAAGTAAATCTTATGATTTTTGCTGAGCCTACCAGAACAGAGTTGTGATCTTTGTGCTGCAGTAGTCAAGCCAGTAAGGGGTACATCTGGAGTTGGTGGCCTCGGCTATCACATTCGAGAGCGCTTGCCTGAGAATCAACACAGGTAAAAGCCCTACGAGATCTGTGGTCGCATTTGGACACCTGGATCCAGCTGTCCCTGAAGCTGGTTTACCATTCCACAGCCAGTAGAGCTTCGTTTTTTTGTTTTGTTTTTCCACTTATGCCAGTTTTAAATTAAGTACATACTCTGTGACTTGGAGAGAATTTCAGCGACTTAGTCAGTTCCTATTTCACTTGTTAATTAATAGCAATCAACCTTCTCCTTGAGAAGTTGTCTCCAGGCTCTTCAAATATATCTAGGAGGCATTTAATACAGGATGAAGGAGAGGAAAGAAAATGAAATGCAAGAAAAAGTGAGTCATAAGGAGCTGGATAGATACAAACAGAAAAACAAAACAAACCCACCAACACTTTGCTTTCTCACTAAAAAGGAAGGAAAAAATTCACGTGGGGAAAAATACTACAGTCACTTGAGACCTTGGATAAGCATTAAAAAGCAAATAAATTATATTCTGAAACAGTAACTTACACATGCACAATCTTTGTGAACGACTAGGAAGAAAACCCACTTGAGTTCCAGGGTTTATAGTCTTGCAAACATGGGGATGACCTCCACGCCTTCCTCACATTATTATGGAAAGAATAAAAAGTTCCTTCTGGGTGACCGGAACGAAGCTTTTCATTCCTATGAAAACCTTGGGAAAAGTCCATCTGGAATCTGGTTTCAATAAAAAGTTTTCTCACAAAGCAGACAGATGACATAGCAAAGAGCTTTTACTTCCCCTGCAATAAATGCGTAAGAGTTTAAGGAAAACAAGAAGAAATCAAGTAAGACTGCAAATGGTGGCTCCCAACTATTTAGGAGAGCCGAAAATGTTGATCTCTTTAGTGCAGAAAAGACATTTTGTATTGTGTGTGTGTGTATGTGTGTGTGTCTTACTTAAGAAAGTCATTTTATCTAGACACGTGATGCAGAACTCACTTCTGGTGGCACCTTAGTGTCACTGAAAAGTACTTAGATTGTGGATCAGAGGAACCTGATTAACTCTAAAAATGAAATATGTGACCTGGATAAGTTCCTTTATATCATGTTTCCTCAATTTTCTTCAATTAAAAAAAAAATGGACAGGAAAATAATTGTCCTCTTCAAAAGGTAATTGTGAGGACTAAGCAAAATGCTTCCTACAAGGTACTTAACACAGGTGGGTACTGGATAAACATTAGTTGTTTTGTGACATTTATATGTTATTAATCTAATGACCATGTCATTTCCTAAATAGAAGCCTAAGGAAAGGAATTATTCCAATGATTTAACCTATACACTTGGGGGGTCTGGAAAGACTTTAAAAGAGTAACGATATGGGCTTCCCTGGTGGCTCAATGGTGAAGAATCCGCCTACCAGTGGAGGAGACATGGGTTCGGTCCCCGATTCAGGAAGATCCCACATGCTGAGCGGCAACGAAGCCCGCCTGTCACAACTACTGAGCCTGTGCTCTGGAGCCCGGGAGCCACGGCCACTGAAGCCTGAGCGCCCTCCAGCCCAGGCTCCGCAACAAGAGGAGCCGCGGCACTGGGGGCCCACACACCCCAGCTGGACGGCAGCCCCGTGGGCGGCAGCCAGGGAAAAGCCTGAGCAGCAGTGAAGACCCCGCACAGCCCAAACCAATAAATGCACTTTAAAGGGCAATGATACGAATTCACTGATCTTCAGAAATCTGAGAACCTGGGCTGTGGAAGGTTCAAGGATGCTTTTTCCAAGCACCAAGTATTCTTAGTCAAGACAAGCTGCTTCGTCAGCAATCTGTTACCTATTTAACACACACACGTACAAGCTCATATGGCACTATTCAGAATCTCTGAGTAAGGGCTACCTTTTATTTGCCTTTTTCGTGAGCCAAGGCTACAATCTTCACTTGATACAGCTGTAAACACAATAGCTGATATTCACTGAATGCTTCCTGCATGTCAGGCGGTAAAGGAAATGCTGAATGTGACAAGAAATGTTTTGTTTCTGTATTACAGCAATCCATGCCAGGTACCACGGTCCCTCCCATTTTACAGGCGTAGAAACTGCAGCTCTGAGAATAAAGTCACTTTTTAAAAAACGTTTGGCTGCACCAGGTCTTGGTTGGAGCGTGTGGGTCTGGTTCCCCGAGCAGGGGTTGAACCCAGGGCCCTGCGTTGGGAGCCCGAGTTATTTGCCACTGGGCCACCAGGGCAGTCCCTAGAATTCTTTTCTCTTAAGAACTCAATATCCAAACATTTCTAGGGCTGAAGGTTAAAGAGGGAACTAGAAACTGTCGTCATAATTTTATTCATGAACGAAGCGTCCACTTACAACTCCCCACTCCTACACGGTCATATGCGTCACTACGGTGACCAGTCAGGACAAAAGCTAAGAGGAAATACAACGCACACGAATCGCAAAGGGAAATTGCAAATGATGGTGGAGTTCACAGAGCCGTGTAAAGATCACACACATGGTTATTGTTGGATGAGGACCCGAGGGAGTTGGAATAGCTCACCAAAGGAGAAGGAAAAGTAGATGATGGCACACTAAGTCTTCAAAGGCGAACTCTAGTCGAATATCAAAGGATTACCACGGACCCTGGGGCAGACGGATGAAGACCTCAGTTTTGCAAAAATGACCCCTCTGCGGTCAGGCTGCGGGAGTCAAATGACACTTCAAACAACCGAGGCTTTATGTGTTGTATAAATGCGTTTGTTGTTTTAAAGATCTTGAAATAAGGATTCACGGGTCAGCTGCTTGTGGCTTGAAGGAAGATGTTAGATTTGAAACCTTCACCGAATGATCAGATTTCATGCTTTCCATCTCCATATTAACAGGGCAGGATGTCCTCTCCAAGAGTGCAGCAAAAGTAAAAGAAAGGGATAGGTTTGGGGGGCAGGAGGGAAGAACTCTGAACTCTCAGCTGAATACGATGTGTCTGAACATTTGGTGACAAAAATGCTGGGTTCAGCGTTACGTGGGCAAAAGCTGACTTACCCCACACTCTCTCTCGAAAGCATCCTCTGAAGCCAGCCATCTCTGTTAGTCGCTGTAGGGGCCAGACTGCACCAGCGACTCTCAGAATTTTCCCTCCCCTCTATTCTTTTGTTTATTTTTGGCTGTTGGGTCTCCATTGCCGTGTGGGCTTTTCTGCAGTTGTGCTGAGCGGGGGCGACTCCCTACTTGCAGCACCCGAGCTTCTCTCATTGCGGAGCCTGCGCTCCAGAGCAATTGCGGGGCACGGGCTTAGTCGTCCCGAGGCATGTGGGATATTCCTGGATCGCAGATCAAACCCGTGTCTCCTGCACTGGCAGGCGGATTCTTCACCACTGTCCCACCAGGGGAGCCTCCCTCCCGCCTTTGCATGCATCTCCTGTCAGTCATACGCTTATAAAAGTCTGGAACATGCAAAGATTACCTATTGCAGAACCAGTCTTTGCTCCAACATGAGCAGATACTGTCACTCAAAGACAGATGTTTCATTGTCTCTCAATTTACTAGTAGCACGCGCGTAACACGTCTTACCTCCCGTATGGTCAGCCTCCCAGTGCTTCCCTTTCCCCGCCGCTGTCCCTCACCTTCACCGCAGTAGAACGAGTCTTTCAGCCTGGTGTACCTTATCAGACGTCGTTCATGCTCAGACAAATATATACAAGCATCCCAGATACAAGTTCTAGGAGGCTGTATTTGTCCTTGTTGGTTTTTACAAAAATAGACTGATATTAGATATCATTTTTAATTGCTTTTATGTATCATTGTTATGGATTGAATGTTTGTGTCCCCCACAGTTCATATGCTGAAATCCTAACTTCCACTGTGATGGTATTAGGAGGTGGAGCTTTTGGGAGGGGATTAGGTTTCAAATCCTGAAAGATGATGCTGTGAAAGTGCTGCACTCAATATGCCAGCAAAGTTGGAAAACTCAGCAGTGGCCACAGGACTGGAAAAGGTCAGTTTTCATTCCAATCCCAAAGAAAGGCAATGCCAAAGAATGCTCAAACTACCACACAATTGCACTCATCTCACATGCTAGTAAAGTAAGGCTCAAAATTCTCCAAGCCAGACTTCAGCAATACGTGAACCGTGAACTTCCAGATGTTCAAGCTGGTTTTAGTAAAAGGCAGAGGAACCAGAGATCAAATTGCCAACATCCGCTGAATCATGGAAACAGCAAGAGAGTTCCAGAAAAGCATCTATTTCTGCTTTATTGACTATGCCAAAGCCTTTGACTGTGTGGATCACAATAAACTGTGGACAATTCTGAAAGAGATGGGAATACCAGACCACCTGACCTGCCTCTTGAGAAATCTGTATGCAGGTCAGGAAGCAACAGTTAGAACTGGACATGGAACAACAGACTGGTTCCAAATAGGAAAAGGAGTACGTCAAGGCTGTATATTGTCACCCTGCTTATTTAACTTATATGTAGAGTACATCATGAGAAATGCTGGGCTGGAAGAACCACAAGCTGGAATCAAGACTGCCGGGAGAAATATCAATAACCTCAGATATGCAGATGACACCACCGTTATGGCAGAAAGTGAAGAGGAACTAAAAAGCCTCTTGATGAAAGTGAAAGTGGAGAGTGAAAAAGTTGGCTTAAAGCTCAACATTCAGAAAACTAAGATCATGGCATCTGGTCCCATCACTTCATGGGAAATAGATGGGGAAACAGTGGAAGCAGTGTCAGACTTTATTTTTTGGGGCTCCAAAATCACTGCAGATAGTGACTGCAGCCATGAAATTAAAAGACACTTACTCGTTGGAAGGAAAGTTATGACCAACCTAGATAACATATTCAAAAGCAGAGACATTACTTTGCCAACAAAGGTCTGTCTACTCAAGGCTATGGTTTTTCCTGTGGTCATGTATGGATGTGAGAATTGGACTGTGAAGAAGGCTGAGCGCTGAAGAATTGATGCTTTTAAACTGTGGTGTTGGAGAAGACTCTTGAGAGTCCCTTGGACTGCAAAGATATCCAACCAGTCCATTCTGAAGGACATCAGCCCTGGGATTTCTTTGGAAGGAATGATGCTAAAGCTAAAACTCCAGTACTTTGGCCACCTCATGCGAAGAGTTGACTCATTGGAAAAGACTCTGATGCTGGGAGGGATTGTGGGCAGGAGGAGAAGGGGACAACAGAGGATGAGATGGCTGGATGGCATCACTGACTCGATGGACATGAGTCTGAGTAAACTCTGGGAGTTGGTGATGGACAGGGAGGCCTGGCGTGCTGTGATTCATGGCATTGCAAAGAGTCGGACATGACTGAGTGACTGAACTGAACTGAACTAGGTTATGAGGATGGAGCCCTCATCAATAGGATTAGTGTCCTTATAAAGGAGGTCCCGCCTCCACCATGTGAGGATACAGTGAAGAGATGACTGACTGTGAACCAGGACCTGGTCCCTCCCCAGGCAAGGAGTCCACTGGCACCTTGAGCTTGGACTTCTCAGCCTCTAGAATCATGAGAAATAAACGGGTATTGTTTAAGCCTCCAGGTCTCTGGTATTTTTGTTCAGTTCAGTTCAGTTCAGTCACTCAGTCATGTCCAACTCTTTGTGACCCCATGAATCACAGCACGCCAGGCCTCCCTGTCCATCACCAACTCCCGGAGTTCACTCAGACTCACGTCCATCGAGTCAGTGATGCCATCCAGCCATCTCATCCTCTGTTGTCCCCTTCTCCTCCTGCCCACAATCCCTCCCAGCATCAGAGTCTTTTCCAATGAGTCAACTCTTCGCATGAGGTGGCCAAAGTACTGGAGTGTCAGCTTTAGCATCATTCCTTCTAAAGAAATCCCAGGGATGATCTCCGTCAGAATGGACTGGTTGGATAGCTGCCCAAATGGACTGAGATAACCTCAGTTCTCCCCTTCCTCAATCAATACATCCCGAATCTATCTTATCTTTTAAAAATAGCTGTAAAACATTCCTTAATATGAATATACCAAAAGAGATTTATGTCACTGGCTGATCAATGAACATTATGATAGTTTCCAAATAATTTTTTTTCCACGTTCATTACAAACAGTGCTGGGGAAAACTTCTATGATCGAAGGTCCTAAGCTAGTGCTTTATTTCTATAGAATAGAGTTACAGATGTAGAATCGCTGCACCCAAATTAATGTGCATTTAATTTTTAAAAATAGACACTGCCAGATTAATTCCCGAAAAGAGGCTCCAGAGATTCACATTTCCGACAGCAATATGGTAAGTGTCTCTCACCCCCAAGGGTGGCAGGGAAGATACGTAGCAGGAACGCGGATCACGCACACAGTATTAAACACCTTTAAATGCGAAAAGAAAGAGACTTACCAGCGAAAATCACACAGCGTTCCCTTGATGCTCTCAGCTGTCAGGACAGGAAGGCTAAACTCTGGAGATGGCAGGTGGGAGCAGGTTGAATTCAGCCCACGCTGAACACTGCTGAACAGCGGCAAGTACTCGTGTGGACACTGAGAACAGCCAGCCAGAAAGCAATAGGAGACAAGGGGCTCAGAGGAAAAGGGCGGGGAAAAGAGCCAGGTCGGGAAGACGCTACAGGGGCTTCTCCGGTGGCCCAGCGGTAAAGAATCCACCTTGCAATGCAGAGGCCATGGGTTCGATCCCTGGTTGGGGAGCTAAGATCCCACACACGTGGAGCCACTGAGCCCACGTGCCACAACCACTGAGCCCATCTGCTGCAACCACTGAGCCCGAGCGCCCCAACTAGAGGGTCCGGAGGCTGCACGGAAGGATCCCACATGATGCAACCCAGATCCCTCGTGGCACAGGTAAGATCCAGCACAGCCAAGTACATGAATAAATTCTTTAAAAAAGACGACGTATTCTCCAGAGTGGGAGATGCAAATGATCAATGAGCATGATAGAAGATGTTCATTATGCTCAGTCATCAGGGAAAGGCAATCAAAACCACACCGTGTGACCACCTCACACCCACCAAGATAACCATAATCAAAGACACTCCAACCCAGGTGAACCTTGAAAACGGTACGCTCGGTGAAAGGATCCAAATACAAAATGCCACCTATGGTATGACTCTCTGTGTATAAACTGTCCAGGGCAGGCGAATCCAAAGGCAGGGAGCACGTTCACGGTGGCCTGGGTGGGGGAGGGGAGTAGAGATTAACTGCTCAAGGGATTTGTTTGATGAGATTTCTTTGATGAAATGTGGAATCAGACAGAGGAGACGGCTGTAGTACCTTGTGAATATAGTAAAGAGGACTACATCGCATAATACACTTGAAAAGGGCGAATTATACGGTATGTGAGTTATAGCTCAGTTTTCAAAATGAAGACCCTGTGCTAACAAACCAGCGCAGCTCTGGGGCGGCGCGTGAACGCTGAGGATGAACAGAGGATTCACAGTCAAGGCAGGTGACTTTCAAGCCAACGAGAAGAAATGGATGGGCTACGTCTATCAAACGGAAATTCTCCAGGAGAATTTCTAACGAGAAAAAGCGCTAAGAGGTGGAGAAGTATGAGATTTCACAGAGGACGTGCCTGCCGCAAGGAGGGGCACGGAGCTGGGCCCCCTGGCGGCCCGTTTTCAGAACCGTCTGTAACAGCTTGAAGCAGCGGGCTGGAGCCGCAGGGTCTGTGTGGGTGGCGTGTCCAGCGGGGCCGCGGGCGCAGAGCTGAGGGTCCGGAGACTGTCTACTGAGGGAGGTGTATCCAGGGAGCGCGGAAGGGCAGAGAGGGCGGCGCCCAGGAGAGGCGCCAGCGCCCGGGGAAACGCGCGCTGCTCTCTGCGGTCCAGCTGCGTCCTTGGGAGCCCGCGCTGGCGGACACCAGGCCAGTCCAGGGCCCGGCCCGCGCCTCCTCTTCGCCCAGAGCGGCCCCCGACCTCCCAGAAGCCCCGCAACTAGCGTGGGCTCGTGCCCTCCTGCTGGCCCGTGAGGTTTAAGCGGACGCCTGCTTGGGGCATGGGCTTCCGGCGAGGACCCTCCTTTCGTTCCCAATAAAGGGAGAAAAAACAGCGGCGCACGGTGGCCTTTCCTGCTCTTGGGTCCCATCGCCCGAGGACGGGACGCGTGGGTAGGGCCAGCTTGGAGCCGCGGTGCGTATTTACAACACGCACCTGGTATCTGACAATGCTGGCGAGCCGCCGCACCGCACTTGGAAGGGCTGACCCCCACACTCCTTTTCATAACTAAAAGTGCCTTCACTTAGGGCTGCATTACTTGCAGAGGATCCATCAGGATCTAGGACTTGCTCTTCAGCTGCTTCTCTTGCCCCTCTACTGCCGCTGGTCTGATGTGTCCCGGCTCATTAATCTATCCGTCCTCAGCAAGCTTTCTGTGCATCTCGGAGCCTGTGCTAAACTCTGGGGTTACTGCAACAACAAACGAAATGTTTTGTTCTCAGGAACTTTTATCCAAGTAGGGGAAACATTTTAAAAGCCAGCCAACTGGGGGAAGACCGTGAGTGCCAAGCGCACAGACCTATTTGCCCCTTCCCAGCCAGCGATGCTGGTCCCAGGTTGTCCCTCTATCAGGCGGCTGAGTTTCGGGTTGGGTCTCCCAGCACACTTTGCCCAGGCATCCTGACTGGCTTCTCTTCTCACTCGTTATGGCACAGCACTGGCAGGCGGATCGTTTATGCAAGTCAGGATTTTCAGTCCAAAAATTATTCCACTTACTTCTTTTAAAAAAAAATTAAAATTAGGCAGTTTTTCTTTTTAGGAAAAAATTGACTACAAACAAAAATGAAAGACAAATTTTTTTAGAAACTTCTTATCCAGGTGAAACAGAAACAGGTCTTCTGTTTCTGAAAAATGATGTTTTCTGACAGATAAATCATGCTTTAGTCTCTGCCATTCATTAGCAGTGAGAACAGCTTTCTTAAAAGGGTGAACAATTGTGATAAATTTGATAGAAATCAAAGGAGGAAAACGAGGTACTTACATTTCCCTAAAAACTGGTGAGGTTTTAGGTGTATACACAGGTGGAAAGCTTGGTCAGGCCATGCAGCAGGGGAGAGGCCATTGGTAAAGGACACTCCTGACTGTAGACCCTGGTGTGGTTTTCCCCTGTCGTGTTTATTTCTTCACTTATCCTGTGCCAGTCGCTCTATACAGCTCGTGTTATTATTATTTCCACTTTCCAGGAGAGTCTCTGAGAGGACACATTTCTTGCCAAGGTTACATAGCTACTGAGTGACAGAGCCGGGATTCCCAGGAGGCACAAGCGATAAAGGATGTGCCTGTAAATGCAGGGGACGTAAGAGACGTAGGTTCGATCCCTGGGTTGGGAAGATCCCTCGGAGGAGGGCACAGCAACCCACTCCAGTATCCTTGCCTGGAGAGTCCCATGCACAGAGGAGCCTGGCAGGCTACGGTCCACGGGGTCACACAGAGTCAGACAGGACGGAAGCGGCTTAGCGCGCACGCGTGACAGAGCCAGCACGCGGTCTGCGAGCCTCCAGGTCTTCAGGGCACTTGTATTAGTTTCTTGTTGCCATTCTAACAAACTACCCCCACTTCTGTGCCTTAAAACAACACAAGTATCATATCACAACCACCAGCACCATGACCGTTGACAACTGCCATGGCAACAGCTGAAAGACTGTCTACAAGGACTGAAAAGGGGTGCTCGCCCAGCCCCGGGCGTAGCATACCCCTGTGCGCAGGTGAGTCATGAATACCCCTCCCTCTCTTCACTCAGCCCCCGCCCTTTTGCCTTGACCTTCCGTATATACATTGTGTCCCAGGCCAAGTCAGGGTGAGAAGTTGATTTTCGAACTAAGTCCCCGTTTTTCCATTCTCTGGCCGTTGAGTAAAGCTTGTGCTGTTTCAGGCTCAGCATCAGTTTCTTTTCTGATTGTGTGACTCTGAATGAAAAAAGAACCTTCCCCACCGAGGAAGAGGGCTTCAGTCTGGCTAGGACCTAAGTGGAGATGCTGCTGCTCAGTTGCTAAGTCGTGTCTGACTTTTTGTAACCCCAAGAACCGCAGGCTCCTCTGTCCTTCACTGTCTTCCAGAGTTTGCTCTAATTCATGTCCATTGAGTCGGTGATGACATCCAACCATTTCATCCTCTGTCGTCCCCTTCTCCTCCCGCCTTCAATCTTTCCCAGCATCGGGGTCTTTTCTTTGCATCAGGTGGCCAAACTATTGGAGTTTCAGCTTCAGCATCAGTCCTTCCAATGAATATTCAGGACTGATTTCCTTTAGGATGGACGGGTTGGATCTCCTTGCTGTCCAAGGGACTCTCAAGAGTCTTCTCCAACACCACAGTTCAAAAGCAGCAATTTTTCAGCACTCAGCCTTCTTTATGGTTCAACTCTCACATCCATATGTGACTACTGGAAAAACCATAGCCTTGACTAGATGGACCTTTGTCCACAAAATGATGACTATACATCTCTTTGCCTACAACCAATTTGGTAATACCCCTCTTAAAAGGACCCTATGGTCCTTTTATTGGGTCTACCTGAATAATCCAGGCTCAGCTCCCCACCTCAAGATCCTTAATTTAATCCCATCACAAAACCTGCTTTTGACATGTGAAGTGACATTCCCAGGCCCTGGAGATTCGGACGTGGACATCTGGCCTCCTGTTCTGGCATGATAGTTTTGTAGTTGGGGGTGGTTCATTCCTATCTCTGCACAGGGGTATAGCATCGTGTGAATCTGCTCTAACTGATGCAGCCACCCTCCTGATGGACATGTAGCTCTTTGGGAAGTACTTCCCCAGCTACTCTGGAATTCAAATCAACATGTATTGGAAAAAGAAAGGGAAGAACTGAAGAAACGAATTTAAACAACCACCTTTTGACAGAGCAAACACATTAGCCTCTGACCCAAAGGTGCAAGAAACGGGGTTGTGCACAGCAGTAAGTCACACTGCCCGTGGCGTTGGCACCATTACCAGCTTCCCTGAAACAAGACTTTCAAACGGCATCTGAAATTGGAAACTGAAGCTAGAAATATAATATGGAAATAAACATCAGACATTTTGATTTTCTGAGATATTGTTTTTGAAGATGAAGTATAATGCTAAGCTTTGGCGAGAAAGCCCTCATCTACATGAGTTGTACTACTAGATGTTGGTTTGATATCAAGATCCCTGGTCTCTTACCCTCACCAAGAAAAAATACTATGAAAGATAAATTTATTTCTACAAGGAAATAGAATGTAATTTCATGGATCGATTGTAAAGAAGGGTTGTGCCTGATTGATCTCTCCCACAGTGTGTCCGGAAGACAAAAAATAAAACACTGAAAAAGTATAAGGGATGCAGGGGGGAAAAACTTTCAAGGTTATATTTTAAATTTGCAAGAGCTATCTAGATGAGCTAATCAGTTAACTTCATACCCGAATGATGGCCTTTATTAACATTAAATCCAAAACAGAAAAATAAACTTTCCTCACATGTTGACCACATGTTAGATACTCTTCCAAGTACTGCAGGTGTATCAACTCACTTAAGCTTCCCAACAATCTTCAAAGCTTTGTCCTACTGTTACTACGATTCCCATTTTACAGATGTGAGACCAGAGAGGCTCAGCAACTGGCCTAAGGTCACACAGCAAAGCCACGACGTGAGTTTAGGACCCTGCTCCCTAGGCTGTGTGCTCAGGCGCTGCTTCTCAGTAGGTCTTCATGGGAGATGTTCCCGCCTGGCAGTGAACGTCTTCAATAGTAGAAAAAAGGAAAGGAAAAGTACAGATAAAAAGAAGGAAAACAGTCACCCAAGGGCCCATATATCTATTTTTCTAGTCACTTTTCTCTGTTTTTGTTCAGTCACTCAGTCATGCCCAGCTCTTTGTGACCCTGTGGACTGTAGCCCACCAGGCTCTCTGTCCACGGGATTTTTCAGGGAAGAGCACTGGGCGGGATGCCATGCCCTCCTCCAGGGGATCTTCCCGACCCAGGGATCGAAGCTGTGTCTCTTGCATTGGCAAGCGGATTCTTTACCACTGAGCCAGCAGGGAAGCCTGACTTTCTCTCTGTGCATACACACACGCATACACCAAATGAACCAAACATGCACCAAAAGACATGGCCAAAGAATTCTGTCCAAAGGATTAAAAAAAAAAATCACCCAGGATCCCACTTGTGTAGCCCTCTAAAAACTGTACTGAAAGTGATAAATAACCTGGAGAAAACAGCTCAAGGATGATAAGCTGCTTTCCCCATTCAAAGGGATCATTAGTCCAAAGAGAGTTGCAGAGGGCACAGTGTCAGTGGACGCAGGCGGAGGTTTTGGCCTCAGAGGATTAACTTAAACTTGCTACAGATCCTTCAGCGGTGCTGACGCAAGGCTGCGTCGCACATAAGCTGGTACAACCAAGCACGGGTCACTCAAACGAGATTTTTTTTCCCCTCGGTATGTAGGTACCCACAGCAACAAACTGTCCCAGATTGTCACCCTGTATTTCGTTACCTGTTTTCCTCTTTACAGGAAGACCTGCCAATTACATATATACACACACACATTCCATGTAATATATACACACATTACGTATGTATATACTATATATATAATTGCTGGGAGCAGAGAGGAAAGTACGGAAAGGGGGAGAAACAAGGAGAGGGAGAAGACGAGGGGCCGTCTCGATTTCCACCGTTCTGCTCCCATGTTCTGCTTCCGACGCTCTCCTCACCCTGTGCCCCGTATTAAAAATAGGGGCATAACCTCAGCAACAACAGTGATGGAAAGACGACAAAGAACCACTTCTGAAGGACACATTAGGTTGTCAGGGCCTCTAGATCAGTCGAGAATGTCGACAGTTTGCAAATGATAAAAACGACACGAGCTCCTGTCCAAGTGGGTGCGTCTCAGCCGCCAGCTTTACGCCGCTCTCACCAAAGCTGCTGCCGCCAATTCAGTCCATTCCACGCACATCAGAGCAGAAATCTGACTCACAGGTTGAAAGGCAGGAAGAGACTTGCGACTTTAATCTCATCCTGTGGTTGCCAATCCTGCCTGTGCCTCTGAACCCTCTAGAAAACGTTCAGCAGTTCAGACCCCCAGGGCTCAACTGGAGGGTATTCTGGAAAGATGGGACCTGGGCATCTACGCTTTTAATAAGCAACCAAGGTAAGATCCTGGGACATCATATAATAAGAAATATATGCTTGGTCTTCATCCCTGTTCCTGGCACAGAGCTCCTAAAACTTACCTTTAAGAGTCAAGAAGATGACCTTTGTTATTGATAACAAGCCAGCCCCTTTTAACCACATTTGAGTTTATGTTAATGAGGTGATTTTGGAAAAGCCCCTCTAAGGATGGGGTTCCCGGTTGCCAGAGAAACAAGACATGTGATCAGAGGGCTAGGATTTCAGCTTCACCACCCCGGCCAATCTTCCAGGAGGGGAGAGCAGCTGAAAATTGAGGTCTACCATCAATAGCCAGCGATCTAATCAATCATGCCTACGTAGTGAAACCTTTACAAACGTCTGTGAAGACAGGGTTCAGATTGCTTCTGGGTTGATAAGCACGTGGAGGTTCTGGACGGGTGGCTTGTCCAGAGAAAGCATGGACGCTCCCCACCCCAGGGTCCCTCCCATCACCTCTCCCATCACCTCCTCCATCGGCCGTCATCGCCGAGTTGTATCTGCTTAGAATGAACTGGTGACCTGCTAAGGGGCTTCCCTGGTACCTGAGCATAAAGAATCTGCCTGCCAATGCAGAAGACATGGGTGCAATCCCTGGGTCAGGAAGATCCCCTGGAGAAGAGACTGGCAACCCAGTCCAGTATTTTTGCCTGGGAAATGCCATGGACAGAGGAGCCTGGGGGCTACAGTCCAGGGGGTCGCAGAAGGATTGGACATGACTGAGTGACTGAACAGCAACTATCTAGCAAGCATACAGCTCTCCTATGCTCTGTGAGCTGTTCTGGCAAATGACTGAACCTGAGGGGGAAGTCGTGGGAACCTCTGCTCTGTAGCCGAGCAGGAGAGAAGTTGTGGGTAAGCCGGGGACTCCCCACTTGCCACTGGCAACTTTAGTGGGAGGTAGTCTTATGATACCGAGCCCATAAGCAGTGCGAGCCGATGCTAACTCTTGGTAAACGGTGTCAGAACTGAACTGAACTGTGGGACACCCAGCTGGTGTCACAGATCCCCTTGGTATGGAAAACCCACATAACTGCTGTCAGATGTGCTGTGAGCAGCAGAGCGTAGACGGGGGAAACAGAGAGCAGCGTCTTCTCTTACACTGGGAAATTCTAGAGCTTCTGGACCAGTGCTGTGATTCATCTCCTCACTGTGCAGGGAAGGGCACTGAAGCCCAGAAACTCTCGTGCAAGTGACAGGGACCGTAACCATCATACAGTCACACAGCCAACACGCACAGGGCACTTACTACGTGCCCTGAAACGTGTGCTTTTATTACATCTGATACTTATGCTTAGGTACTGTTATTATCCCACTTCATTGACAAGGAGGCTGAGGTTCAGAGAGGTTAAGTAACTGGCTCAAGGTCACACAGCTGGCAGGTGGCAAAACCAGCAGTCTGATTCCAGAGTTCTTACCCTCAACCACTGGGACACCCTGCTCTCATATGATTTACTGATAATTTTCACATAGTAGAACTCAGTCAATTTTGATGCTTGGAATTTATAGCCTTGCTGTTGTTTAGGTGCTAAGTTGTGTCCAAGTCTTTGTGACCCTATGGACTGTAGCCTACCAGCCTCCTGTCTATAGAATTTCCCAGGCAAGAATATTGGAGTGGATTGCCATTTCCTTCTCCAGGGATCTTCCTGACCCAGGGATCAAACCTGCATCTCCTGCCTCTCCTGCATTGGCAGATTCTTTACCACTGAGTCACCAGGGAAGCCCTTATAGCCTTATGCTGCTGCTGCTGCTAAGTCACTTCAGTCGTGTCCGACTCTGTGTGACCCCATAGACGGCAGCCCACCAGGCTCCCCCGTTATAGCCTTATACTCCAGAATAAAATCAAATAGATAAGCACATTGTCCAGTTTCAACACCGCCCTCCGCTGTCTTCTGTATTTCACTTGTCTGTTTGGAATTCCTAAGTGCTGGGTAATAAGTAAGACGCTTGATCTCCTCGAGTTCTCTCATCAATTCTACGAGATAGGTATCATTATCCCCACTTTACAGATGAGAAAACTGAGGCTTAGAAAGCCACGTGGCTCACTCCAGGTCCCACAGCCAGTAAGTTCCAGGGCAGGGGTTTTAACTTTGGTCTGTTGGACTCCAAAGAACCCAACCTCCCAGTGTTTCTATTCTGTTGGTTTTCACTTATTGCTGTAAATCCTCAGACTCTTGCAGACATCATACACACCCCAGAGACTGCTGTTAAGAGTTGAATTGCTGAGATGACGGAGTCCTAACCCCAGTTCCTACGGCCCCATTTGGAAGTAGGGTCTCTGCTGAGGATCAAGTCAAGAAGAGGCCGGGGCTGTGCACAGCCCCAAGTGCCTGTGTCTGTACAGAAGAGAGAGGCTTGGACCCAGAGACAGATGCTCATAGAAGGAAGATGCTGGGAAAACCAAAGAGGGGGACTGTGTCGAAGCCAAAGAGTCTGAGGCCCCTGGGAGTCAAAGCAGAGGCAGGGGACAGTCCTTTTTTTCAAGACTATTTCTTGTTTGTTTGATGTGGACCAATTTTTTAAGTCTTTATTGAATTTGTTACAGTATTGCTTCTGTTTTTTGTTTTGGTTTTTTGGTCATGAGGCATGGGGGAGTCTTAGCTCCCTGACCAGGGATTGAACCTGCCACGCCTGCGTTGGAAGGCGAAGTCTTAACTGCTGGACCACCAGGGAAGTCCCCAGGGAACAGATTTTTTCACACACAGGTCTCTCAGAAGATCCTGACCTTGCCCACGCCCTGAATTCCCTTCCAGCCCCAGCAGAGACAATACACTGCTGTTGCTTGAGCCGTCCACTGTGTGGCGCTGTGTTTGCAGCCCCAGGAGCGACACGCGTGCCTTCCGCGCGGCTTCAGCCCCGGCATCTGCCTCACCGTGAGCAGGGCCAGCAGCCCTTCCCCATCCTCATCCCCACCCTCAGGACGAGCAGCCCGCCGGGACACTCACCTTCATCGTAGAGTTGAACAGTGCGGGCGGACGTGATGACCGGCAGGCCGTTTTGACCACACGCGTCCCCAGACGTGACCTGGAACAGAATGTGTGGCAGTATTAGCCAAGTCTTGGATGAGAAAAATCAGAAAAACTCAGGAAAGAAACTCAAGGCTACAAGGGCGCCTCACAAATTAAAGTCTCCACTTCTAGAAACCACCCTGATTTCTGTGACGCCTCAGAGAAACCAATACCCCGATCTAAAGGACAGGATGCCCGGGTTGACAAGAGCTTTGCACAGTCTATGCCTGTTCTCAGCAAGCCCCGTGAGCCCAGGCAGGACAGACCCCTCCGTACAGATGGGACTCCCGGGCAAAGGGGGGCGCTGGTGCGCCTGGTGAGGGGACAAGAGCAGGACGGGCCGGGAGGTTAACCACACCCCAGGGTCCCGCACACAAGCACAGCCTCCAGGCCACACTCTCCTCAGATTCAGGAAGTCGCCCGTTGCTACTTTTCTGCTCCATGCCCACTCCCTTCATCGAGCTGTTGCAACCCCTTTCCAATTTTAGGTCACTGCTGAATTATTTTTTTCTCTTCTGTTATTTATTGCTGACATTTAAAAAGGTTACACATATATACACATATATACTCACATGGAAAGAAAAAAAGATTGCAAAAAAAATATTTGTTACCCGATGTCATTTTCGTAATAAATGATCTCACTCATAGTTGGCATTAACTGAATATTGATTATATGCTAAGTACTTTGCATATATTGTCTTATTTTGCTAACACTATTAATAGTGTAATATATGTTAATAAGTGTAGAGAGGGAAAAAAAGCTAAAAGACGAAATATGCATCTTTTGGAAGACTTTATATTTTTGTAGCAGTTTTGTTTAAAAGAAGCTTGTGTTTGGAAGTTTCCTGGATACTAGAGTTGTGACAACCAAGAAACGTCTCCAGACACTGCCAGTGGCGAGGCAGAACCACCCACAGTTGAGAACCACTGGTCCAGACCCACTTGCACCTGTGCACCGATGGATGGGAATCAGTCACCACGGAGACTCAGGTTCCATGGGCCCCTTCCCTGCGATTTCTGGATCCCTGGGCCTTGAGTGGGGCCCTAAGAGCCTGCACTTTTAACAGCTCCTCGATGGGTTCTCGAGGTTTGCGTCCCACTGAGCAACCCCCGAGAGCAGCAACCGCCGCACCGCTCGCCCCGAGAGCCTTGGGCAGGCTCCTCCTTCTGCCGTCACCCCGACCCTCCCGACCAATAGCTAACGATGCAGAGAGCGTAACAACACCACCTTGTGAGTGTCTGCTTCCGGGTCATTCTCTTGGTCTTCCACTCTTTGGGGAACACTCATTTGGTTACCCATTGTTCCTGCAACAGAGAAAAAGAGAGACTCAGAAAATTAAAACCCAAGAGAAACGGGAGCCTCACTTCTGCATACAAAACTAAGATGCAGAGACCTGCCCAGTCACTGTGGGCGTATTATCACAAGTGCAGGGAGACCAATTGCTCATGTCTGTTTTGAGGAATGAGGGAAGATTTGGGGCTCGTGAATTCAACAGAATTAAAGTCAAATGCAGGAGCTTCACTGTTGGTGCAGCAGTTAGAACTCCACACTTGAGCTGCAGGGAGCACAGGTTCTGTCCCTGGTCGGGGAACTAAGATCCCACAAGCTGTGTGGCGTGGCTAAAAAAAAAAAAGTGTAATAAAGAGTTTGGTGGTTTAGTCGCTAAGTCGTGTCTGACTCTTGTGACCTTATGGACTGTAGCCCGCCAGGCTCCTCTGTCCATGGGATTCTCCAGGCAAGAATATTGGAGTGGGTTGCCATTTCCTTCTCCAGAATAGAGTTTGGGAACCTAATAAAGAGTGGATACATGTGTATGTATAACTGATTCACTTGGCTGTACAGCAGGAGGTAACGCAACATTGTAAACCCACTATACGCCCATAAATTTTCTCAAAATCGATTTGTTTTTGGCTGTGCTGGGTCTCTGTTGCTGCACAGGCTTTCCTCTAGTTGTGGCTTCTCCCTGCAGTGACTTCTCTGGGGCAAAGCGTGGGCTCTGGGGCATGCAGGCTTCGGCAGCTGTGGCTCATGGGCTCGGCACTTTCAGCTCCCTGTCTCTGGGGCCCGGGCTCAGTAGTTGGGGCACACGGGCTCGGCACTTTCAGCTCCCTGTCTCTGGGGCCCGGGCTCAGTAGTTGGGGCACACGGGCTCGGCACTTTCAGCTCCCTGTCTCTGGGGCCCGGGCTCAGTAGTTGGGGCACACGGGCTCGGCACTTTCAGCTCCCTGTCTCTGGGGCCCGGGCTCAGTAGTTGGGGCACACGGGCTCGGCACTTTCAGCTCCCTGTCTCTGGGGCCCGGGCTCAGTAGTTGGGGCACACGGGCTCGGCACTTTCAGCTCCCTGTCTCTGGGGCCCGGGCTCAGTAGTTGGGGCTCACGGGCTCGGCACTTTCAGCTCCCTGTCTCTGGGGCCCGGGCTCAGTAGTTGGGGCTCACGGGCTCGGCACTTTCAGCTCCCTGTCTCTGGGGCCCGGGCTCAGTAGTTGGGGCTCACGGGCTCGGCACTTTCAGCTCCCTGTCTCTGGGGCCCGGGCTCAGTAGTTGGGGCTCACGGGCTCGGCTGCTCTGGAGCGTGTGGGACCTTCCTGGACCAGGGATGGAACTTATGTTTCCTGCATTGGCAGGCGGGTTCTTTACCACTGAGCCACTAGGGAAGATCCCTAAGATTTCTTTAAAATGCAGTCCCAATTTTCAACTGTGTTTCATTTCTGGGGGATTATTATCATCATGAAAAACATATTCCACATAGGTATCATTTTCGTCCTCCTTAGCCAGTCACAGCTATTAGATCAAGGAGATTTTAGAATGCAGACAGTTAAAATGATACTTCTAATTTTTAATATTCTCTGATCCTCAAACTAAATTAAGTCCTCTGTTAAAACCTCTTGAGCACAGGCATTTTTTCATGGCACTTAGCACTACGTGTTACATATGTATCTATCATATATGATAGATATCTATATTTATATATATCTATTTGGCTATATTTTCATTCATTTACTGATTCACCAAATGTACGCTGAGCACCAGCTTTGCACCATATGCTGAAGCAGACACCAGGGTTGCAGCTGTGAATTAAACAGATGAGCCCCTTTGACTTCATGGAGTTGAAATCTGTTGGGTGGACAGTCAGTAACAGACAGTAAATCCACACATCAGGCCACATCTGATAGCTCAAGGCAGGACGTGCAGTGGTGGTGAGCACAGACCAGGAACAGGACAACCTGGGCTTGAACGCTCTCCCTGCCCCTTGCTGCTGCGTGTCCTTGGATGAGTTAATTAGCCTCTCTGTGCCTCACAGGGCTGCTACAAGTACACAATGAGTTAATGCTTGTAAGGTGGTTAGAACAATGCATGGTTCTTTGTAAGCAATATAGAAGTGTTTGCTAATCCAAACACCTATGGTTCAATGCTATGAACAAGAAGGTAATAGGTAACATATCTATTATTATATATGAACATTAACGGGGGCACAGAAGAGGGCAGGAAGCGGCAACACTGGGTAGGATGGTTCTGAATGAAGTACAACTGATCCAGACTTAACTCTGAGGGCAATACAGAACACTTGACTTCCATCCCCCGTCCCCAGTAGCTGTAAGCACCGAGAGGGCAGGGACTGTCTCTCGTTACCCACCATTATAGCTCAGCAGTGCGTCTGCACTGATCAGGTGTCAAATTATAACTTATTAGTTGAGTGGAGGGAATAATTATTAGTAACAATCTCTCACCCCGAAGCACTGAACTAGGCCCTAACCCACGTTATCCCTAAGCCCTTCAAGAGCCTCACGACAACACTAACGACGAGAGTTCACAACTGCTCACACGTCCTCAGCTCCAAGCGCTGCTTTCCCAGAGCGCATCCCGCGGCGTCTCGCGTGGCCCTGCATGCCCGCGTGAACAGGTGTCACCGTCAGGTCACTCTAGCCGAGAGGAAGCTGAGTCACGAGGAGGTGAAATCGCCTTCCAAAGATCAGCTGGTTAAAGACGGCAGAGGGAGATTCCTGCACAGGCTGCCTCTGCTCCAGCCTCTGGGATGTTCCCTGCAGAATTCCCTTCCCCTGGAAAGGAGGGCACTGAGGCTCCCGAACGCGCCCAGGACGCACATCCAGAGAAGGGCCGCGTGAGGTCTTGACCCGGAGGACGTCTCTTCCGGAGGCGGGGCTCTTCCAGTCCCTCTGCTGCCTGACTAGTGAAAGCCGCTTTTTCACGCCCACAGTGATTCCAACGTAGCCCTTCTCCAAAGACCTGGCTGCCGACTCATCAGCCTGCTGGCTTTTGGAATAACAGCCAGGGATTTTAATTCCTGGCCAAACGCAGCCAATGCATCTCCAAGGATTTCCATGGGAGGAGACTTGAGTAATCAGAAATTTGGGGAGCCATAAAAGGGCTTTCTTGGGGGAACCTGGTAGATATCAGAATCGGGATTTTATGTATTAACCACAGATCATTACAACAGGTAATAAAGCTGGACAGTGCTAAAACGTACAGGACCCCAGTTATGTTGCAATATTTTCTGTTTATAAAATCCAAGATATCCATACTCCCAATAGGCCATCGCTTCATCTATAAATGGGATACTACGAAAATAATATTGAATATTCAAGGCCAGGGTCAGCAAATGACAGCTGGGGAACAAATCCAGTTCACCGCCTGTTTTAGGCTGGCCTGTGTGCTGAGAATGGGTTTTACACTTATAAAGGGTTGGGGGAAAAAATCAGAAGAATCATAGATTGTGACACATGAGAATTATATGAAATTCAAATTGTGGTATCCATAAATAAAATTCTATTGGAAGACAGCCATGTCATTTATCTATAGTCTACCTACAGCTGCTTCATGTACTGAGGCAGAGTTGAGGCATTTCAACAGAGACCATATGGCTGCAAAGCCTAAGATATTTACTGCCTGGCCTTTTCTAGAAACTTTATAGGTTTTGCTCAACATCAGCCTCGGTAACATATACTCATTTTGCAAATAATGAGATTGAAGCAGCTGAGAGATTAAGTGTTGCCCAAATTAAGACTGACCAGGAACTGAACCCACCGTGTATAAAAATAATGACAACTCTAACAACCATAGTAATGATGAGACAGTAATAGTAGGGGCTTCTCTGGTGGCTCAGTGGTAAAGAACCCGCCTGCCGGTACAGGAGACACGGATCTGATCCCTGGTCCAGGAAGATCCCACGTGCTTCGGAGCAGTTAAGCCTGTGCGCCACCGCTGCTGCGGCGTGGGCTTTAGAGCCGGGGAGCAGCAACTCCTGGGCCCATGAGCTGCAGCGACTGGAGCCCTCACCCCGAGAGCCTCCGCTGCGAGAAGCGCCTGCGCCGCATCTGGAGAGCAGGCCCCTCAGGCAACCTGAGAAAAGCTTCGCACAGCAAGAGACACCTGGCACAGCTTCAATAAATAATGTTACGTTTGAACGATAGTAATATTAATAAAAATAATGTAGTTTAGTTGCTAAGTCATGTGTTAGTCGCTCAGTCATGTCTGACTCTTTGTAACCCCATGGACTGTAGCCCGCCAGGCTCCTCTGTCCCTGGGATTCTCCAGGCAAGATACTGGAGTGGGGTGCCATGCCCTTCTCCAGGGGATCTTCCCGACCCAGGGATCGAACCTGTGTCTTCTGCTTTGGCAGGCGGATCCTTTACTTCTGAGCCACCAAGGATGCCCTGATATAATAATAACAACAAATTTGGTGAGTGCTCATCACCTGCTGGGAAACTGTCCTGAGAGCTCCACGTGCCGTAAATGAATTTACTCCTCACAACAAACCCACAAGGCAGAGGCATCATCGCTCCAGTTTTACAGATGAGAAAACTGGAACTCGCAGGTGAAACGCCTCAGCTGACCAAGGCCATTTGCAAAAATGGATACACAGTAGATGATGTCTCCATCTAAATCTAGCTTTTTCAAAAGTAAAAATAATTTACTAATGGGCTTATAAACTTTCAAAGCTCTATTATTCAATTTACATTTAATCCAACTTGAGAGGTAACTTCAATTAAAATGTTTGAGATTATGAAAAATCTTTGCCCTGAGAGAGGTGTGTGCAGACAGGACAGAAACTTTCAACCCGAAAGCGTCTGAGTTCCATATCCCAGCCGTTGCAGGTTTTAAGGCGCCTCTCCGGCAGTGTCGAGGCCAAATGGCCTGAAAGAAGGAAAATCCATTTGCACGTCTTTTGCAGGGACAACTTGGACTCAGATAACATTGGTTTCCGCCAGCAGTTACAGAATATGTGTTGTGAACTTGCTTCTGCCTTTCAAATTTTGCAAGGGGCCCGATTTCCATGAGACGAAAACAGGCGGTGACTGCCACCTATCGGTCAACGTCAGTATTGGCCGAAGCAAACGCTTTGGGCCTGCGGTGCATGCGCTCAGTCCTGTCGGACTCCGCGACCCCATCGGCCGCAGCCCGCCAGTAAGGCCAAAATGTCTGGGGACATCAAAGGAAATGCTTTCACGTTCAGCAATTAAACCTTTCGTTCAAGGTTTGCACGAGCACGGCAAGTCCTTTTGTACCCCAAAGATGTTGCTGCTGTTTTCAGTCGCTCAGTCGTGTCCGACTCTTGCGACCCCATGGACTGTAGCCCACCAGGCTCCTCTGTCCATGGGATTCTCCAGGCAAGATACTGGAGTGGGCTGCCATGCCCTCCTCCAGGGGATCTTCCTGATCCAGGGATCGAACCTGCGTCTCCCACACTGCAGGCAGATTCTTTACCGGCTGAGCCACCAGGGACACCCACCCCAAAGACGGTACAACTAATAAGGTCGTAACGTTGATCACAGCTGACTGGGGATGTGCCAGTGCTGAGACCTCTAGGTGGAGAGCAGTGCTGTCAAATAAGGCTGTGGGCTCGTGGGCTCTGGGGACTAAACACCCAGGTGCGAGTCCCCACTCAGCCACCTACTGAATGAGTGACACCGGCAAGTTACCGGGCCTCCCGGGGCCTCAGCTTCCTCTTCTGTAAAATGGGGATCATCAGGGCACACACTCTAGAGGTCGCTGTGAGAGTTCAAGGCACTAATACATAGAAGGTGCCGCAAACAGGGTGTGGCACGTGGTGAAGGGGCGCCCTGAAGGTTCTTCATGATTAGAAGTATCACCTTGATCATCACTGATACTCCCAGAGTTGTCTGACACAAGCAACTAAAGAACTGGGCAGCACTTCTGATTCCCGTGATCACCTCACGGTCAGGCCGGCATCCTGGATCTGTATTTTCAGCAAGTGCACACAGGCATGGGGGCTGTGACAGAGAGCAGCCCCCAGGATGTCCTGGGGATGAGGACATTCTGGGGAGGCGGGCCTTTCCTGTTACAGCCAGGGAAGTCCTAGGCAAGCCAGGATGAGTCGATTACCCTGAAAGCCGTGTCAGGGACTCTGTGTGGCAGGAACCCTTTTTATCCCCATTTAGCAGATGGCAAAGCTGAGGTGCAGGTGGTCCAGACTGGACCATTCCTGTCTGTGATGAAGCTTCCTCCAGTCTCCAACAGAGGAGAAGAATAAATCAGATGATGAGTTTTATCCATCAAGAAAAACATATTCTTTGAAAGAGCTCAGTTTTTATTTTGGAAAAAAAAAAATTGAAGGTGGTATCAAAACGCCCTTTAATGACCTGATGGTGTGCATAGTTTTGTTCTTATGAATGTTCTTTAATCTGATATTAAGCACGAGTCTCCATATGGCAGAGAGGCTTGTTTTTGAAATTAGACTCAAAGACCTAGCATTTGGAGAACGTGGGCTAGGTCTTTGGCTGGGGGTCATTCAGATGAGAAAGTCTCCCTACTTCTCCATTTCCCAGCTCTGTTACTGAGGCCAGTCTTCACACTGTTACACATTCCAACCTCATGGGAGATTTCAGTCCCTGTGTCCAGGCCCCGCCAGACCCATCCCGTCGGAACCCCTGGCTGGGGCCCGGGCATCAGAATATTTTCAGGATCTCCGGGTGACTTCCATGATGGCGAGGGCTGAGAGGTGCCATCCTGGACATTTTGGGCCAGGGACTCCCCCAGATGCTGGCTCCCCTGGTACATAGAACCAAGGACCGGATTCTCAGAGAGAGGAAGGGCACTGGCTTTCAACGTCCACAAATCACAGCCATCTCAGCAAGTCTGAAGATGTTTGCAACCCTTTCAAAGCACTTTTTTTTTTTTTGGCCAAACTGTCCACGTGGCATGCAGGATTTCAGTTTCCTGACCAAGGATCTGACCCAGGCCGCGGCAGCGATGGTGACATATCCCAAGCACTAGGCCAGCAGGGAACTCCTGAGCTGGGTGTTCTTGTTGTCCCCACTTTACGGATGCATCACGTGGGTCCAGAGAGCCTGACTTCCTTGCCTAAGACCAGGCTATGAGCTGAATTATGTTCCCCTCCAAATTCACATGTAGAAACCCTAACCCAGCATGACTGTATTTAGAGACAGACTAGAGGAAGTTATAAGGGTGGGGCTCTAATCCTAAGGATTAGCAGCCTTATTAGAGAAAACACCCAAGAGCTTGTTTTCTCTCTCTACCACGTGAGGACCCCACAAGAGGTCAGAGGTGTGAGGGCTGCAAGTGAGGAAAAGAACTTCCACCAAAACCAGAATTAGTTAGGATCTTCATCTTGGATTTATTAGCCTCTAGGGTTTCGGGGAAACAAATATCTGTTGTTCAAGTCACCCAGTCTGTGGGTTGCTTGCTTGTTTTTTTTGTTACACTGCTTAGTTGACTAATACAGATCATCACCTAGTAAGAGGGAGCATCAGGACTTAACCCTTAGCAGCCTGGCTCCACAGTTCATGCTCTAAACTTTTTCTTACTCTTACTATCTCCTCTACCATGTAAGTTATGCTAAATTTTATTAAGTATTTGCATATAATGTAATACAGCATAGACTATAAAATATTTATTGCATATCTGTTTTTACAATGAGAAATCAAAAACATAAATAGTCAAGCCAGACCTAACGTGAATAAAAAATTGAAAAGTCATCAATAATCTTTGGAAAGATTTAGCCCAAGGGCTTGGCAGCAGTCGGATGAGAAAACAGTTCTTGCTGTTTATTTCACTTATTAGTGTTGTAATCCCTCTAGCTCTGTTTTGACCCACAAGTGAATTGGCCATTCAGGGAAGTTTCTTTTGCATCTCTCCTCCTTTACTCCAGGGATTGGTGTTCATGGGGCCTTCTTTAATGTACTTAATCAATTAATCAATTTTAGAGGGTTTTAACTGAATGACTTTGACAAGTAACATTTATAAGTTTAAGGCGCAACATGTTTTACTTTGATACATTTATATATTGTAATATGGTTGCCAATGCAATGATATTAACCATATGATGCAATTAAATGTCTATATTCATTTCCTGTGCCTTCAGTCTCTACTACTCCTTACAAGTTCCTTCCCTTAAACACCCTTCCTCTTATCCCCGCCCACCCCTCCCACCACTGACTCTTCATTGAGTTACAAGTTAATGATATGTCCTCCTTCTCCAAACAGATCAAACACCAAACATGGTACCAGCTGCCCTAGAGAAAGAGCGTTTCTGCAGCGGCCACTGTCAGATGGAGGAGGAAGTCCTCAAAGGGTGCGCTGGTGACAGAGTTAGTCACTGGGTGAACGGGAACACCTTTGATCAGTGCAGTGGAACGTAGGTAAACTGGCGACCCTTCTCACCACCCACTGAGGGCGGTGCCAACAGGAGCAGGCTGGCATGCCCAGCAGAACAAGCCCTCTGCCCCCAGCTCCAAAGACAGCCTCAAGGTGAGTGACGAGAACAGATGTGCAGGGCCCCGTGGTCCTGCACCGTGACGCGGGCCGCTGTGTGCAGACAGGGCTGAAAGCCGTTCCTCTCTGCGCCCCCAGCCCTGCGCCCAGAGCCCTGGTACGTGTGGGTTCAGGGCGAGGGCCTCCTTATCAAAGCGCTGCTGAGTGTTTGAGGAGACCTGGGAATTGAGATCCTGCTACTGGAATGCTTTCTTGTGTTCGCATCCCTTTACCCATCGCGGTTCCTAGAAGCCTCGGAGCTCAGTATCTTATCCCGGGTGTTGCCCCAAACATCTTTAGGCTAATAGTGATGGCAGGTAACATTAGCCGCAGCCTTACTATGAGCTTGGCAGGGTCAGGAGTAGGGTGGGGCAGGAGAGGCGTCAGGGCGCAAAATGCAAGGAGGCGACCCCTTCAAGGTTGGGCAGGTACCGTGGGCACCTCAGAGTGAGTGCCTCCCCGCGTTGCCCTGCAAGGAGCCCAGCACCGGGCACTTGACTTCCACTGTTTGCGTTTTCTCTTACAGCAGCCCGTTATCCCCCCATTACACAGATGAAGAGACTGAGGCTTAATGATGCAAGCCCCTCACCCTGAGAATGTAAACTCCGTGGGGGCAGGTACCCCACTTATCCTGCTTGCACGAGTGTGCCCTCAAGTTATATCTGCTGATTTAATGGATAAAGGAGAGTAAAGTAACCCTGATCAGATAGGAAGCTCTGGTGAGGCAGAGCTAAGGTTGAACCTGGTTCCACAGGACTAAGGCATTCAGACCCTTCAGGCTGCCCAGCCCAGCTCTGGGCAGCAGGAGAGGCTGCTGACACGGTGACTCTCCACCAATGTTTGAGCCGCCAGCGGCTCGGGCAGGCCTGCAGGAGCGGGCCCGCCCTCCCGGGCCTTTCCCAAACCTCCCTGTGCGTCCCCGTCGCCACCAGAAGCCAGACAGGATGGGTTCAGCCAGGCCCGGTTCTCTCCTGAAGCACATGCCTTTCCCTACAAAGACAACCCTTCCCGAGTTTCAGAACCCTTTGGGAAAAAACAGCCACCCTGATTTGGGACTCCTTCAGTTGAAATCCATGTTGGCAGGGCCCTCCCTTGGTTTTAATTTAGGGGCAGAGCAAGGATCTATATGGCTTCCCAGGTGGCTCATTGGTAAAGAATCTGCTTACCAACGCAGGAGACACAGGTTCAATCCCTGGGTCTGAGAGATTCCCCTGGAGAAGGAAATGGCAACCCACTCCAGTATTCTTGCCTGGGAAATCTCATGGACAGAGGAGCCTGGAGGGGTACAGTCCATGGGGTCACAAAGAGTCGGACAGGACTGAGTGATGGAGCATGCGTGTGCACATGCGCACACACACACACCCCCCTGCCCCAGGATCTATACACTCCTGGCCTCTAAGGCAGCTCAGCTCTAGCAGGGCATGATGAGAGTGGGGTCAGATGCCTCCTGGTGAAAAATTTAAGGGGGTTCCAGAAAACTCGGCCATCAAGATTAAATAGTACATATATACATTTCAATAATATATTATCTTAAAAAAACAGAATTAATGCTGGGAGTGGTTCTTTACAAAATGTGTGGTTACTTGGTTCATTGTGGATGTTTTCACATTCATTGAGAAATTTAAAAATATTGCTTTAAAATATAATTTATCTCAAAGATGGAGTTTTTTGGTGTCTCTTAAATTCTGCCCCCAAGGAGAGGACAGAGCCTCACTCATTGTTGGGGGCCAGAGTGAGGTACTCCGCCCATGGCAAAGGTCATGAGGAAGGAGGCTCGACATACGCAAAGGCGGGATCGAGCCTCAGGAGTCCCCCTGGAAATCCTCGAGCATCTACCCCCATAACCAGAGCCTGCCTACTTTACTACTTTGTGCTCTCACCTACACCTCTGACTTTACGGGGGGCTGTCCCCCACCACCTCTTTCGGAGAAGGAGTTAACCTAGAGCTCCAGTTAATAAAAACTCCTGGGCGTGATAAGAGTGTTTTAACCTACAAACTCCTCTGAAGGTTCTCTGGCCTGCCTGACAGGCTTGTCCGGCCACATGTGATTGCTCACAGCCTCCCAACCGTGAGAGGCACGAGATGCTTTAAACCTTCTAAAAACAGGTTCCTTAGAAAAGTTAGAAAACTATTAGTATAAGTATAATGGGCTGATTAGAAATTGTGTTGATGAAGGGTTTTTCATTTGTTGAGCCAATGTTTGTTGCTAAATCTCCATATCCCCTGCCCTTACACACATTAATGAATATATAGAAGAAATAAGTATTAACCTTTGATATTAATCACGTTAGACCTTAGGCTAAGTAAATTCTTTCCTTAACTAAAACCCACTACACCCTCATCCTATAGGAATGTAACTTTATTTGGGTGGCGTCTGTTTTAAGAATAATCACCCCTGGAGAAATAAGTGTCCTGGTTGACTGACCACTGTCACAAGGAGAGGGTCATAAATTGTCAGCAGGCCCCCTGGCCAGAAGATGATGTAACACCCCTAAGACCTCTGTATACATTTGTATGAAGCACCTGACTTTGATAAAAGTCAGGACTGCTGACCCCGCGTGACTTTTGCATAACATCTCAGTGTATAAAAGTAGACCATGGAAAATAAAGAATTGGGATCAGTTTCTCAAAATACTGGTCTCCCCATGTCACTCTCTCTCTCACTCTGGTTGAGTCTCCATCTGGAGCACGGAACCCGCCATGCTTACTAATTTTGCCTGGGCTTCTAAGATCCGACCGAGGAGGCCTCAGTGTCTCCTCTCCTTCGGGAGAACGGAAGGACACCTGCGGCCTACGTAAGTGGTGCAAACTTCTTGTCTTGAAGTTTTATTGGTCTCCCGCGTAAACCAAGCTACTCAGCCTCTTTTCTCCACTGAATTTTCCTACTGAGCTATCCTCATTCTATTACTCTTTATATCTTTGATAAAATATTTAAATAAATAGGTCGCCGACGCCATCCCCGCTTCGAATACCCTGGATCAGCCGGGGCTGGACCCCGGCAACTCATCTCACTGAAGTCGGCTCTGACGGGAGCTCAGTTTCACAGCTTCCCTTCCGTGAGATCTAGGAGTCCCTGCCCACCCCTCCGCAACCTCATTTTCCTAATATCACATGGAGATGATGACAATAATAAAAATAACAGTTAATGCTCATTAAGCACATCGGTAGGTGTTCCCTGCCTTGGTCCCTCAGCCCTCGTGGACGTCACTTAGATCTCGAGACTATTAACTTCCTGTTTTACAGATGAAGACACTAAAGCTCAGAGAATGAAGTCACCCACCCCAGGGCACCCAGCCGGTCAGTGGTGGGATTGAGACTGGATTGGGCATCATTCGGGCTCCAGACCACCTGCTCTCTCATCACCATGGCTGTTCAAGGCAGTAAATGGAGTTTCTGAAGGCAGTGCAGATTTCCGGAGTCTGCTGTTGGGATCTGAATCCTGCAGGTGCCTCCAGGGGAGGTCTTGAATGTCAAATAAGAATTTATGTCAAGAGCCAGATTCACAAAAGTCCCTGGGGAAGTCCTTCTCCCCGTCTCCTTCACCTCCTTAGACTTCCCCTAGACACAGACTCAAAGTTGGCTCTGCACTGGGGGACTGTAGTTCTGATGGCGGTCCCCCAAGCACACAGCATGCCCCTCCATCCACTTGACTCTCCCCCTAAGGTTTACACTTGAAATGACACGCAATGGGTCCATGCAAATAGGAGTTATTCCTGCTGTTTTGAACTCAACACTACCCACATTATCATGTAGTCCTTGTATCCTTTTAGAAAGGGCTATCTTTGGGTCCATTTCACAGATGGTGAAACTGAGGCCCTCGCAGACCCAACACCACACAGTGACTTACTGGCAGAGCCAGGGTCAAGCTCAACCCTCTCTGGCCTCTGGCTTCCACAATTCATCGCCTGCAAATAACAAAAAGAACAAACTCTCCGGCCACGCTGAAAAGATCTGGAAGCAGTTACCTGCAAGCCCCCGGTGGGAGTGTCTTCTGTCCTCGGGTATCTCCTGGAGCTGCTTCTGCGTGGAGTGCTGTGTGTCCCGCTGGTGCTGCCCAGTGCCAGGCTGTCAGCTGAGCCCAGCTCCTTGCCCTTTGCTTCCTCGTCCGGAGCCTGCTGGCTGAATACACAGAGCAGGGCAAACACAAGCCTGGGTGGAGCTCGCCTCTCCCGGACCGCCCTGCAGGAGCAGGTTCTCTTCCTGGCTCGGGGGCTGGCCTCGCCTCTCCCAGAGAACCTGAGCCCCCGATTGCTCTTGTGCTGACGCCTGCCTGGCCCCACGAGTCCTGTCCTCACCGGCCGCGTCCACTCAGGCTGACCCGGGCAGCTGGCTCCCTTCCCCAGTGACCACGGGGCCTGGGGAAAGCCGGGAAAACACGTCCTGTGAGGTTTTGCTGCTCTGCTTGCCTTTCACCTTCATTCTTTCTGGGACACCACGGAAGGGGGAGGAAACACCATCTCACCCCCCACAGCCTCCAGTCATGTAAACATCCCTCCCAAAGGCCTGTGGGTACTGGAAAGCAGGTAACATAAGGGTGGTTTACTGCTCTGGAGACAAGGCCTGGCACTGGAAAGGGCATTCTTCTTTTCTGCAAGCTAGAAATTCAAGACAGGCCATTCGATGTACTTAATTCCAGCAAGGATATTTACTACAACATCTTGGAAAGACACATGCACTACAATAGGAGAGCATAAACAGAAAGATAACCAGGGACTTCCTCGGCGGTCCAGTGGTTAGGACTCCACACTCCCAAGGAAGGGGCACAGGTTTGATCCCTGGTCCAGGAACTAAGATCCCATAGGCCACACGGCCAAACAAAAACAAAACGCTAAGCTGATAGTTACACAACTCTGTAAATATACCAAAAATCACTGAATTATGCAAGTAAGGCAAGTGAATTGTATGGTATGTAAGTTATAAGTCAATTTTTAAATTTTTTAAAAAGATAACCAAAGAAGGCATCACCAACTCAATGGACATGAGTTTGAGCAAGCTCCAGGAGTTGGTGATGGACAGGGAAGCCTGGCGTGCTGCAGTCCGTGGGGTCTCAAAGAGTCAGACACAACTGAGCAACTGAACTGAACTGAACTGAACAAAAGAAGATAGAAACATGAGAGTGGGTACGTTGAATGGGAGTAAGAGCACTGGCGAGTGTATGTCTGGGCTTATAAACTTGCTCAGATGTGGCTTTGAGCTTCCTAACAGCCAGTGCAAAAAGGGAAACATGGTGAGTTATGTTGTTCAGTGTTCTTGAGAAAACACTCCAGAGAAATAAAACTAGTAATTACGTGGCTTTGTTCATTAATATATGCATCCCAGCACCGTCATGAATACTTGTCAAGCACCAGCTGTATACAGGCCTGTGCTTAGAGGCCCTGCCCCACCCTGCCCAGGCTCACTACAATTAAACACAGAGTACTGAAGATAAACAGAGTCACAGAGTGGGATCCTCATTATGAAACAAAAGCTGAGGCTGCTAGGAGGGAGAAGCAGGGGGAGCTAGAGAGGCCCCTTTGAGAAAGGCCTATGTGAGGAGCAG
The DNA here is from genome assembly GCF_029378745.1 of Bos indicus. Lineage (NCBI taxonomy): Eukaryota > Metazoa > Chordata > Mammalia > Artiodactyla > Bovidae > Bos > Bos indicus. Next base: position 81,543,595 of record NC_091772.1, read on the forward strand.
ACGTGCTGCTGAAATAAACACTCAACTCACAACTGGATGCACCGCAATTAGGTCCATAAGCTGGACTCCACCCGTCAGGCGTGCACAGCGTGCCAACACAGACACAGGCACGGGGTCAGGCGGCCAGCAGGAAGAGGGCCTGGGCGCCCGGACCCCGGCCCTCAGTAGACCCCGGCCCTCAGCGGACCCCAGGCCCACAGCGGAGCCCAGGCTCCCAGAGGACCCCAGGCTCCCGGACCCCAGGCTCACAGCCGACCCCAGGCTCCCGGACCCCGGCTCACAGCCGACCCCAGGCTCCCGGACCCCAGGCTCACAGTGGACCCCAGGCTCACAGACGACTCCAGGCCCACAGCAGACCCCAGGCCCACAGCGGACCCTAGGTTCACAGCAGACCCCAGGCTCCTGGACCCCAGGCTCACAGAGGACCACAGGCTCACTGAGGACCCCAGGCTCCCGGACCCCAGGCTCACAGCCGACCCCAGGCTCCCGGACCCCAGGCTCACAGAGGACCCCAGGCTCACAGCGGACCCCAGGCTCACCCCATGGCTGACCAGCTGCTGAGTGGGAGCCAGCGGTTCGCTCTCCCCAGCCCTCAGTCTCTGTCGCCCCTCTTGGCTGCGGGGGCTTCTGTGTTTTTTGTGTGCTGGGTTTTGTGTCTCTGAAGCCCAGCACCCTGCAGAGCAGGAAGGCCTCTCCCTGCTGTAGAGGAGGGCTCAGCAAGCCCTCCCTGAATGCACCGGCTCCCCCGTCAGTATGTGTGACAGGAGGTACCCTTGGATGGCGTCTTAGCATGAAGAAACATCGTCTGGGCAGGGAGCTTGTCTGGTCTATCACAGACCCTCCCCGAGTGTTACTGAGGAGTGGTCCCATGGGCAGGGCTTGCTCAGTGATGGGCAGGACCTCGTGCAAGAGGGAAATCCAGAGACCCTTGTTCTGAAAGCAGGAAATAGTGCTGGGAGAGGTCCTGGAGGGCTTCCCAGATAGTGCGGTGGTAACGGATCCACCTGCCGGTGCAGGAGACACAAGAGACTAGGGCTTCATCCCTGGGTCCCTGGAGAGATCACCTGGAGGACGAAATGTCAAGCCACTCCAGTATTCTTGTCTGGGGAATCCCATGGACGGAGGAGCCTGGTAGGCTGTAGTCCATGGGGTCGCAAAGAGTCGGACATGACTAAGCAACTTGACTTTCAATTTTCACTTTCAGGCATTGGAGAAGGAAATGGCAACACACTCCAGTGTTCTTACCTGGAGAATCCCAGGGACGGGGGAGCCTGGTTGGCTGCTGTCTATGGGGTCGCACAGAGAAGCGACTTAGCAGCAGCAGCAGCAGCAGAGCACGAATAAGCACACATGCAGAGGTTCTAAAACAGAAAGCATTTTCCTTTCTTCCACAGCCTCTCACTACGTGTTATATATTTTACTTACTATTCTAAGTCATTCTAAGTAAAGAAAAATTGAAAATTTCAGTTATTAGCATGAGTTTTACCATTCAATTTTCTAGCATGCAATATCGGTTTTAAATGCAATGAACTCCTTCTTGGAATACCCCAACTCACACAACTTATATTCCCTCTTTTACTAAAACAGAGTAAGTGCCACACACACTGGCTCGATTGTAGACGTTGCTTCGAGGCGCTCACGCGTTGGGCCCGCACTGTCTGCCTTCAGCTGACTGAGGAGGAAGCGCAGGTTGAGGGGAAAGAAGCCACTGGCTGCTGCATCTTTCCTCCTCTTAGCCATCCCTGCAGGGAGCAGGCATGAAGGGGAAGAGGTACCGCGGGTCCTTCTGCTGTCTGTGCTTAGAATGCGTGGCCTTCTTTCTGCTCTGAGCCCATTTCTGATTATGAGTGGAAACCGAGGCTGCTCAGGGCTGCCAGTGCCCCTACAAACTCGCTTGTAGCTGTACCACACTTCACTTCTACTCGCCTTGAGGCTTGCTAGATACCCGCCCACCAGGGTCCACAGGGTTTCCTGCCTGTGGGCACCATGGAGACCCGTGAACGGGCAGCAACAGACAGTGGACGTGTGATGGCGTGTCCTTCCTGTGTTCACACACCCACCCCTTTCCATCAGGTTTTTTAAAAGACTCTTATTTTTTAGCTTCACAGCAAAACTGAGAGGGAGGTATGGGGATTCCCTGTACACCAGCTGCTTCCACACGTGTACGCTCTACCCCACTATCAGCGGCCCACTCCAGAACGGGACATTTTTTACAGTCAATGAACCTACATTATAATTACTTAAAATCCACAGTTTTGATGAATTGACGTATCATATGGGATAATGATAGTATCATACAGGATAAGGTCACTGTCCTAAAGATCTTCTGTGTTCACTCTCTTCTAGAATTTTTTTTAAATTAACTAATTTTTTAAAACTAGAGGACAATTGCTTTACAGTGTTGTGCTGATCTCCTCTGTACAACAGCATGCACCAGTCATAAACAGATCTCTCTCTATATATATCTACGCATACATCTCCTCTCCCCTCCGTGGAGAGCCTCCCTCCCACCCAGCCCCATCCCACCCTCTAAGTCATCACAGAGAGCCGGGCTGGGCTCCCTGCCTTACGGAGCAGCTTCCCACTAGCTGTCTACTTTACACACGGTGGCGTATATGTCAAGGCCACTCTCTCAGTCCCTCCACCCTCTCCCTCCCCTGCTGTGTCCACAGGCCCTCTCTCCATGTTACAGTCCACTCATGATGGTATATACTCTACGGGTTTGGCAAGTGCACAGTGATACATGTCTGCCACTGAAGTGTCACACGGGATGAGGTCACTGTCCTAAAGGTCTTCTGTGTTCCGCCTCTTCATCCTTCCTTCCCCCTAAACCTTGGGAAGTTGTTCATCTTTTTAACATCGCCACAGTTTTCCTTTTCCCAGGACGTCACGTGGTTGGATCGTACAGTTTGCAGCCTTTTTCAGACGGGCTTCCTTCCCTTTGAAATACGCATGTAAGTTTCCTCCATGTCTTTTCATGGCTTGCTAGCTCATTTCTTTTTAGCTCTGGATAATATTCCATTGTCTGGATACGCCAGTTTATTTATCCATTCAGCTTCTGAAGAACATCTTAGCGACTTTCAGGTTTTGGCCATTATGGATAAAACTGCTGTAAACATCCACATGCAGGTATTTGCATGAACATAAGTTTTCCATTCCTTTGGGAAAATGCCAAGGTGTGTGACTGTTGCATCACATGGTATGAGCATGTTTCATTTTATACGAAACCGCCAGACAGTCTTCCAAAGTGGTCATAACGTCTTCCGTCCCCGCGGCCGTCCCCGCGACCACCTGTGAGCGCTCCCCAGCATTTGATGTCGTCAGTGCTCTGACTTGACTTTTCTTATAGGCTGTTTTGCGGCCACAACACAAGTTCAATGATAAAACGGTTAGTGAGCTCAAGAGGGTGACTGCAGAGCGTTAAACCAAGCTCAGGGCCCTGGCTGGAGGCGGCAGCAAGTCCACAGACTTCTGGGGGAAGAGTCTGCTTCTGACTGTCCACCTGGCGGGAGCCGCTCCCGGTCACGCATGCTTCAGCTGGCGCTCATCGTCACATCTCATGACCCGGTTTCTCCTCCTAATCTTCTTTCTTTACGTTCTCCACCCCTCCTCAAATATTGACACACTCATGAAGCTGTCAGCTCCTCTTATCAGACTGCTTCCCTGGAATGTGGACAGGGGGTGGTCCCCGTGTTGAAGAGTCACTGGAAATCTGAAGTCTCTGACACTTTTTCCAGGCGTCCCTGGCTGGGCCAGAGTGGCAGACACTTCTTTCTACACGAAGACCTCTCCCGACTCACTCCGAGTCAATTTCAGTCATGCTTTTGATCACTGCCCCGGAGAGGGGGACTGACCCAGACATCACGGTGTAGTCACGCGTGCCCCGTCCTGCTTGGGCTGAGAGTAAATCTAACCCTGCCGTTCTGTGTCCACTCTTGCTTGGCATTTTCAGGTCACTTTCCTCTACCTGATATATGTGTGTGTGTGTGCTGAGTTGCCTCAGTCGTGTCTGACTTTTTGCGACCCCATGGACTGTAGCCCGCCAGGCTCCTCTGTCCATGGGATTCTCCAGGCAGGAATGCTGGAGTGGGGTGTCGTTTCCTCCTCCAGGGGATCTCCCTGACCCAGGGGCCGAACCTGTGTCTCTTAACGCCTCCTGCGCTGGCAGGCAGGTTCTTTACTACCAGTGCCACCTGGGAAGCCCACGGTACCTGATACGCTCCTTCGTAAAATCCCACGACACAAGAAGAAGTGCCCACTTGGGTAAGGAGGAAACAGAGTTTCAAAGAAGACACACGTCTTGCTCCAAATTAAACCATGGACTGATTCTGGAGATAGCAAAAGGCAAAACCCAGGGCCCAGTCTTGCAGAGAAACCCAGGCTCTAGAGCCATGCAGTCTGAAAAAGAATCCTGCGTTAGTGGCTGACTAGCTGTGCGACCTTGAGGAGGTGGCCTGCCCTTTCTGTGCTTCAGTTTTACCGTCTGTGAAATGGGGGTATTGGCAGCACCCACGCCATAGACTTGTTGCTGGAGCCAAATGGGATCATTCACAGAGAGACTTGGTCCCAGTGCCTGGCACAGAGTTTCGGTCTTGGTCTGGAGGCCGGGAAGATGCCCTGGAGCAGGAAATGGCAGCCCACTCCAACATTCTTGCCTGGGAAAGCCCACGGACAGAAGAGCCTGGCGGGCTACAGTCCATGGGGTCGCAGAGAGTCGGGCACGGCTGAGAAAGGGATGATATCATCTTCTACGTGACAGTGCTGATGAGAAGGGAAATCATGACCTCACGGATCCTACTCTGGATCTGGGGACTCGACTTTGAGTGTGGACGGGGTAAGGGGGCCCCCACAATCTGGCCCACCTGGTTTTGCACACCAGTCTCCAGCACCAGCTCCGCAGTGGTTTCCACCTGCTTGTTCAGAATCTGCAGGGACACACAGGCTGCAGGAGGAACCGCACAGCTCGGGGAGGCCGCCGAGAAGGGGCGCAGATCCACCGGACTGCCCTGGACACCTCACGCCTCGCAGGATCCCCAGCTTCGGTCATCCGGATCTTCCTTCTCATCGTCGGAAGTAACGGCTTCCCGGTTAGCCCCTGTTCTTGGGGATGCTAGGATTTGACTTTCTCCCGTCTTTCTCGCTGGTTCCAAGACTTCGTTACTGCGAACGTGGGCTAAAGCTGCCTAGATATTGCACTGCTGTCAGCGTGCTCTGCGTACGAGATTTCAGTCAGAAAGCTGTTTTACATTAGAAGCATCTGTAAATACTTCGGCAAATTGAGCTGGAAATATGGTATTATGAGGGGCTAATAATTTTCCCTCCTCGTGTGAATTCTCACGGGGTTTTCCTGCTCGCAGTGAATGAAAGAAGAGGCAGAAAATATAGACTCCAGGGCAGGCAGGGGTTTCCTTTGTTTTCTTTTCCTGCTTTCAGGAAGGCGGATGGGGTTTCCTGAGCAGGAATGTCAGAAAACCACCTCAGCTCTGTCTGCATGACAGCGAACGTGAGCCACGACTCGGAGGCCCACTAGGGATCTCTTTCTGTGGGGGCTTCCGGAACAGAGAAAAGACAGGCGTGGGCCGTCACGGCGTTCCTCACGGCCACGTGGCGTAAGAGGCGTCTGTGGCCCCCGTAGCCGGGGACACCACCCACGGTCTTTTAGAGATGGACACGGATATTTCTGGGCCTCCCAGGTGCCACCGCGGTAAAGAATTCGCCTGCCGATGCAGGAGACAAGGGCTTGATCCCTGGGTCAGGGAGATCCCCTGGAAAAGGAAAGGGCAACCCACCCCAGTGTTCTTGCCTGGAGAATCCCCATGGACAGAGGGGCCTGGTGGGCTACAGTCTGTGGGGTCACAAAGAGTCAGATGTGACTGAGCATGCGCACGCATGCATATACACACGTGGATATTTCTACATCGAGTATTTCACTGTATCAACATGGGCGCTTTGGAGTCTTTCAAGGCACAGTCTCTACAGTTTCCTTTCCCCTTCCTGGTCTGTTAGCTTATTCCCGTCACCATGGGGAAGTGCGTGAACCTGCTGAAAAAGGCCTCCGCTTTCGCAGAAGCCAGCCCCTGAGAGCCCGGCGCGAACTGCAGGTTGCCCTGCTTGTCGTGTTTGTGATTGGGGAGCGGGGCGAGTCCCCGCCACGATAGGAGCAGGGAGCAGGGAGCCAGCATCCTCACCGGACAGGCTGGGGGACAGAGCCCGCCCTGCATCTTGCGCCATGAACTTAGGGGTGAGCTGCGATGGTCACCACCCACAGGGCTGGGCAGACAGAGTCTGCATCGCAGGAAGAAAGTGTTCAGAGTCCCTTTACAGAGGCTCCAGAGTCAACTGGAGGGACGGGGTTCAACCCCAGCTCTGACACTGAAGTAGGGGGTGCTGCAGTGCCCGCTCAGACTGCCCCTCCAGGACTGAGGGCTTCATCCCAGCTTCTGGAGGCTTGGCTGTGATGGCGCTCTCTGTCTCTTTCTCTGGAACTCACCCAGCACGGATCAGCATGTTCCTTGGGCAGTCCGCGTCACATGAGGGGTGTACAGATACACAGACCGGGTCGCCTGGCCCCCGTGGGGCAGCCCTGAGAGGCGGACCCAGCTCCCCGTCGGGTGGTCAGCAGCGCCCTCCTCCCTCTGCCCAGCCTCGCCCCATTTGTGCCCCCAGCGCCCTAGCAATGGCTATGAGCGTGCAGCCCACTAAACTCCCCGGAGGCAAGTCTCCATCTCAGAGTCTGCCTCTCAAGGAACTGATCTATGCCAATGACCTTAGGAAAGTTGATTTTTTAAATGGAAATGCACCTGGGGGAGAGTGAAATAAATAATTCAAAAGGTTGTTCAAACAAAAGTAAACACATGAAAAAGTGGCACCCTCCCTCCAGCTCTCCTGGGCTGGCGCCCCACAGCGACACACTTCCCTTCGGGGCCTTCACGACGGTGGTCCTCCCGGCGCGGTCCAGGCCGCGGGGCCTCTCCGGCCTTCCAGGTGCCCACGAGGTTACCCAGGGTTCGGATTATCCCTCAGACGCTCCGTGCCTTTTTCTCGCTCATCTGCCCGCAGGTATAGCGAGAAGAAATGTCATAGTGCGCTTTTAGATCTCACACCACACCTAGCCTTAAGGAACTACTCCCTTGCCAAGTTTTGGTGCAGCTTCAGAGCACACAACTTCTGACTGTCCGAAGGGGGTGTTGAAATACGCTTTCCTTTTCCAACTATGAAATGTGTGGGGCTGGATTTTCTTCCTGTATTTTAACCAAAGCAACATATGGAGACACATCGGACGCGGAGCGTATTTGAGAATCCAGCCGTCTCCTCTGAAGGCGGAAATTAAAACGATTAGCAAACACGAAAAAGCAAACCATTTCTTTTGCCTTTTGTTTCAGTTTTGGAACAAACCGAACCGTTTTGTCGGAAGCTTTTAGAAACAGAGCTATTTTTCATAAAATGTTAATTTTATTAACATGGTATGGATTTATCATTTTTTAAAAAATGAATTTATAAATAATTGTTCTTAAAAGCCTTAGTTTTAATTTCTAATAAAGCAAATTTCTGTAGCTCTAATATGCATCAATAAAAGCACTCTGGGATTCCTCAACAATTTTTAACAGTTTAAAAAAGAGAACAGAGCTTCAAAAACTGCTCCCTTTCCCCCTCGTGACAGAAGGAATAGATGTTCATGATAAAATATGTAGAGAACAAGCATAAAAGAAATAATAATCTACAATCTTGTCACTGGGAAGCACTCTCTTTTGGAGTTTGTCTCACTCCCTGTCAATTCACAAATACTGTTCAGTCACTAAGTTGTATCTGATTCTTCACGACCCCATGGACTGTAACCTGCCAGGCTCCTCCGTCCATGGAGTTTTTTCAGGCAAGGATGGTGGAGTGGGTGGCCATTTCCTTCTCCAGTCACAAATATTACTGATTCTGAAATACTGTTTTGAAGCTAAGACATCATGTTTTTGTTTTTATCACTGTACACCCTGCCAAATATGTCATTCAAAAGAGTGTGGGGGTTTCTTTGTGTGGCTGTGTCCCAGATGGGAAGTACTAGCTGCGTTATACATTTAAGTGTGACATTTTCCACTCTTATAAACATGACAGAGATGGATATCCTTACGGCAACATTCCCGAAGTCACCTCCTAGATTTTCCTCTGAGAAGCATTTCACAGATGTTGAAGTGGGGAATCAAAGTGTAGTCCTGCTTTAAAGGCATCTGGTACACATGGTCAAATCCCTCTCCACTAGACAGGCTTCCGTGAGGCCGGGGACTGGTTCTCCATCACTCATGATTATATTCTGTATTTCTACAGATGAAGGGATGCATGAAGCAGTGTGTGAGAGGGACAGATTCTTTGTGTCCAGGTTAAATTTGGACATTCATAGTTAAAAATTACTTTACATTTTCCTAGTGAAAAAGGATGACCTCGGTCAGTACTTCACCTCGTAATTTTTCCTCAGTGAACACGAGGGTGAAAATGTTGTCACATGTTTATTGGACATGTGTCTTTATTTTTTGTCAACTGCCAAAACAATTGACTCTTAATACCCAGTTCCTTTTATTTTCTAGGATTTGGCTTCCTTCCTGATCAGCTTTCATTACACAACCAGGGCAGAGGTGGAAATAAGTGATGTGAGGGCCATGATCTTAGTGATTCATCTCCCTGATGTTAGAGAGAAGAGTGTTTTTAAAAAAAATTTTTTTGGGGAAATAGTTGATTTACACTGTTGTGTTAGTTTCAGCCATACAGCAAAGTGCAAGTGAATCAGTTATACATACACAGGTATCCACTCTTTTTTAGATTCTTTCCCCATACAGGCTCGGAGAAGGCAATGGCACCCCACTCCAGTACTCTTGCCTGGAAAACCCCATGGACGGAGGACCCTGGAAGGCCGCAGTCCATGGGTCACTGAGGGTCAGACACGACTGAGCGACTTCACTGTCACTTTTCACTTTCGTGCGCTGGAGAAGGAAATGGCGACCCACTCCAGTGTTCTTGCCTGGAGAATCCCAGGGACGGGGGAGCCTGGTGGGCTGCCGTCTATGGGGTCACACAGAGTCGGACACGACTGAAGTGACTTAGCAGCAGCAGCAGCAGCAGCAGCCATATAGACTATTTCAGAATACTGAGTAGAGTTCCCTGTGTGGTACAGTAGGTCCTTATTACTTCTCCATTTTATCTATGGCAGTGTATACATGCCAATCCCAATCTCCCAATGTATCCCTCTCGCTCTGCCCCACTAGGTGACCGTAAGTTTGCTTTCTACGCCTGTATCTCTATTTCTGTTTTGCCGATAAGCTCACTTTTACTTATTTGAGACTCCACATAGAAGCAACGTCATATGACACTTGTCTTTCTCTATCTGACGTCAGTACGACATCACTTTTACTTACTTGAGACTCCACGTATAAGCAACGTCATATGACGTCTGTCTTTCTCTATCTGACGTCAGAATGACATCACTTTTACTTACTTGAGACTCCACGTATAAGCAGCGTCATATGACACTTGTCTTTCTCTATCTGACGTCAGTACGACACCACTTTTACTTACTTGAGACTCCACGTATAAGCAGCGTCATATGACACCTGTCTTTCTCTATCTGACGTCAGAACGACAGTCTCTAGGTCCAGCCACGCTGCCGCGAATGGAGTTACTTCGCTCCCTTTCGTGGCTGAGTAATATTCCACTACATGTGTGTGTCACATCTCTATCCACGTGTGCATGCAGGCATGCTCAGTCACTTCGGTCGTGTCCGACTCTTTCCAACCCTATGAACTGTAGCCTTCCAGACTCCTCTGTCCGTTGGATTTTCCCAGGCAAGAATACTGGAGTGGGTTGTCATTTCCTTCTCCATGGGATCTTCCCAACCAACAGAGGGATCAAACCTGCGCCTCTTGTGTTTCCTGCATTGTAAACAGATTCATTACCCGTTGAGCCACCTGAGAAGCTATGTCTTTATCCATATGACCCAGCAACCCCACTCCTGGACATACATTTAGAGAAACCCATAATTTGAAAAGACACACGCACCCCAGCGTTCACAGCAGCGCTGTTTACAGCAGCCAGGACATGGAAGCCACCTGGATGTCCATCGGCAGAGGAATGGCTAAAGGGAAGAGAGTTTTTAAAAGCAGGAATTAATTTAACAATCAGGGAACCTCAAATGAGAATTCACGGTTCAAATTGGGATAGGGCTTGAAAGTAGCCTCTCATCGCTGTTGGAATGGACTGGAACTGGCTGTGCCTTTTTAAAGAGCCATGTTCTGGTGTTACTAACTATAGAGTGTGTTCAAATTTCACAAAAATTTATGCTAGTGGCCATTTTTTGCTTTCACACCTTATTCAAAATCCCACGTTGTATTTAGTTTTACTGACCATTTTAGCAGCATGCAACAATTCTGGTAAATTCTTTTCTCATTTTTACTCTGATACAAACATTTTGAAATTTCCCTTGTATGGCTTCTTAGGTTCACCCATCATTTAAAAGTGTGCATTTAATTTCCAGATACATGGGGTTTTTACAAGTACCTCTGATATTAATTTCTCATTTTGATATTAATTTCTCATTTACATGCTTTCTTCTCTGCAATCACCCTCTGTGTCTTTTTCCGTCTTCTAACTTTATTGAGGCTTTCCGTGGCTAAGTCAAAGACCTCTCTTGGTAAATGTCACATCACATTGAAAATATGCGGGTTATTTTCAAATATCTTTTGATATTGATTTCTAACATAATTCCACAGTGAACAGACTCTGTATGATTTCAATACCTTTAGACCATGAGATTTTTGCACCTTGTTTTATGTCCCTGGATATGTTCCGGTGTCTCCTAGTTTAAAGTCTATGGGAACTTGAATAGAATTTTTATCCCACTGTTGTCTGAAAATTGAATAAATCTTAATTATGCTGAATTGGTTCATGGTGTTTTTCAGGTCTTTTATATCCTACATTTCTGTATATTCATTCTATCAATTTTTGAGAGTTTGATATTGTTATTGATAGGAATTTTAATTTACTTACTTAAAAAATAATTGTGATATACAGTGGAACTGTATGTAACTTTGTTCTGTATTTCCCAAGTCTCCTGTAAATGTGTTACCATACTTTCATAATCAGAACAATGAAATGGAAAGAGAAAGAAAGAAAGAGCCGTGTTACTTGTTCAGGTTCCGACCCATCTGCCCCGCCCCTCGCGCCCAGCCTCTCCCCTCCTCTCCTCCTCTGGCCCTGAGCTCCCCCGACGCCCAGCCTCTCCCCTCCTCTCCTCCTCACATCATTTTCCATTTGTCCTCACCGCGTGCTGCCATTTTTCTGAGGGTAAATTTAAAAGAAACAGAACTGTTTCTTCTGGGCAAGTTTCTATCAAGAGTACCAAAAAGAAGAGTAGGAGACTCCATTGTTTCCATGAAAATGTGTACGTATCCTTGTGAAAATGAAATTACATACATTTCATAGGATACATGTTTAATGTGACTTGATATACTACATTATAATAAAATGCACTTAATGTGATGTATAATACATATTTGTTGTTGTAAGGTCACTAAGTCACGTCTGACTCTTTCGGGACCCTATGCACTGTAGGCCACCAGGCTTCTCTGTCCGTGGGATTTCCCAGGCAAGACTACTGGAGTGGGTTGCCATTTCCTTCTCCAGGAGATCTTCCCAGCCCAGGGATCAAACCTGTGTCTCATGCACTGGCAGGCGAGTTCTTTACACTGAGCCTCCAGGAAAGCCCATAATATATATTAAATGTATAGAAACGTTTAGTTGTGTATATTTAGTACACAAAGTGTGTGTGTTTAAAGCAACAGGAATGATTTTTTTCATCCAATACATAACTACCATTAAAAAAAAAACTGAAAAGAATGCCTAGGCATCAAGCTGTTTTTAGATGGAGAGTTTACACCCACATGTGTATTACATACCCTGGTATCTCTGAACCTGTAGACACTTGAGTTTTTGACTCTCAACAAGACTCTCAAATGATGGCCATCCGTCTTTCTCTTGCATTTAGGTAGAAGCTCTAAGTCAAGTGTTGTGAGTATTTTCTCTCCCTCAGGAGAAGGACATTTCCCAGTTCACCCCATGCACTGTTTAGACATCTGGGTTATCTTAGCTTCTCTAAAGAGTCAGAGCTGAGAAACTGAGAAAAGCTATCTCTAAGGACCTATAACGTACACTGCTCTGACAGGTTAAAACAGATACTGTAGGCAAAGAGATGGCAAATTTTTCATAGGGAGATTTAACATTATCCATATGGCCACATTTATATTTTCTTCAATCTATGACAGGGTTTCCAAAATTCATAGGGCTGCTTCATAGGGCAGGTTCGGAGATACCAGGGTATGTAATACACATGTTGGTATAAACTCTCCATCTAAAAACAGCTTGATGCCTAGGCATTCTTTTCAGTTTTTTTTTTTTTTTTTAAATGGTAGCTATGTATTGGATGAAAAAAATCATTCCTGTTGCTCACTTTCGGTTTGTGCCAGGCCTCCCCTGCCACCTACACTCTTACTTACCTATTTCTTTTAAATCGATTCATTAGATATGACTACCATAAAAGGAAAACCAATATTACTTCCCACAATTAAAAGGTAACATTAAGAGCTTTCCTGGTGGCTCAGCTTTCCTGGTGCCTGCCAATGCAGGAGGCACGGGTTTGATCCCCGGTCCAGGAAGATCACACATGCCACGGAGCAACTAAGCCGGTGCGCTAAAGCTGGTGGGCCCGTGTTCTGCAGTCTAGGGGCCGAAACTACTGAGCCACGAGCTGCAACCACTGAGGACCTCAACCCCACAGTCCCCGCTCCCGGAGAGAAGCGGCCGCAGTGAGCAGCCCGCAGCCCGCACACGCGAGCAGAGAGCGGCCCCGCCCACCGCGACTGCAGACAAGCCTGCGCAGCCGTCAAGGCCCGGCACCGGCAGAAAGGAAAGCAAGTATATGAATAAAGAACCCTGGGAAAAGGCAACATTCAAAAATAAACGTGAGACAAGTGAAAGGAAGGCTTTTACCCTTTACTAACAGCTAGATTATAGAGGATGAGATGGTTGGATGCCATCACCGACTCAATGCACGTGGGTTTGGGTGGACTCCGGGAGCTGGTGATGGACAGGGCGGCCTGGTGCGCTGCGGTTCATGGGGTCGCAAAGAGTCGGACACGACTGAGCGACTGAACTGAACTGAACTGAACTGAATATATAGATGCTGTTGCCTGCGGAAGATCCATACCTCCTTGTTCTGTTAAAAGATGTTAAAGAAATTCCAGCATCAGACTAAGATTTCCTTCTTGACACAATTAGAAGCAGTAATTCACACCTGAGATAAAATTGCATGGAGAATAACTTTCCCACTTCCTTACTTGGTGAGTTAATATTATTTAAAGCTCATTTTATTTAAAGGGAAACTTTTTTCTCTATCCCCCCTGGTGAGTATGCCATAATTTGTGAAACTCTACCCTAGTGCACTATTAATCATTTATTAATTGAATTCAAAATATTTGTATTAGCACCTGGTTTACGTCCACCTACCAGCTACTATGTCCACCTGTTACTGACTGAACAGTTACTGCACTGTGCTATTTTTCTCAAATCCTGACAAAGCTCTTTCAGATCGTCTTTCACGCTATTTTTCAATCATTCCTACTGCCTGTTTTATAGATGAGAAAAGGCAGGCTTAGAGAAGTTAAATTTACCAAGTTTTCTCACAGCTGGAAGTGACAGAGTTGAAATTCAAACCTGGACCTGATGCTACTTGTAATAACTTGGCATCACCAACCCTTCAGATCAACCACCAACCTCACTACACTGAATGCCCTCCCCAGTGGCTCAGTGGTAAAGAATCAGCCTGCAATGCAGGAGACGCAGTTTTGATCCCTGGATCAGGAAGAGCCCCTGAAGAAGGGAATGACTACCCACTCCAGCAGTCTTGCCTGGAGAATTCCATGGACAGAAGAGCCTGGCAAGCTCATGTCCATAGGGTCGCAAAGAGTCAGACATGACTGAGCAGCTGACACTTTATGGATTAATTATAGGTGGAGAAGACGATCTCTGTCATTCCTTCATTAGCTGCCTCCTAGAAGCATCTAAACACCTGTCCACTCATCCATCCATCCAACCACCCCCTCAATCCCCCATTCACCTACCTACCCACCTGCCCATCCAACCAAATGCCTACCATCCACTCTCCCACTTATTCACCCCTCCCTCTGGCCACCGCCCATCCATTCAGCCAGCTAGCCGTCCATCCTTCCGTCTATCCTCTTTCCTTTCAACATTTATTGAGCGCTTGTCATGGGAAGGTTTTGTACCGAGCGCTAAGATTACAAGAGGATACAAAGATACAAAAAGTGCAGTTTTATCTGAGCCACAGACGAACAGGGAGAAACACATATATTATGCGTGTGCATAAAGTAGAAACAGTGTTCACACAGCAGTCAGAAAAGTGATAACACAGACTGAGGAGGAGACCCTGGCTCAGCCTCAGGGGGGAGATCGGCTCCCGCAGGAAGCAGCGTGTACAAGAGGGTGGACCCGCAAAGCGGCAGCGATCAGGAGAACACAGACTGAGGAGGAGACCCTGGCTCAGCCTCAGCGTGGAGATCGGCTCCCGCAGGAAGCAGCATGTACAAGAGGGTGGACCTGCAAAGCGGCACCGATCAGGAGAAGGCCAGGGCTCTGGTGGGCGAGGGAGGTCGCTCCTGGCACAGAGTTGGTGTGTGAAAGTCCCCCCATTTCAGTTCAAGGGGACCCCCCTCAGCCCCTGCTGCTCGCCCTGGACACTCAGATTCTTTCCTGGACTTTCTCTGCTGAGGATTCAGGTTTCCATTCGTATTTGCATTCTGATGTTGGCTGAATCATGGTCAATATTGTCGCAGTTCCTTTGGCACCAGGATTAAATGCTACAATATTACTCAGAGCAATTAACCTTTAGTGTTCAGCCCGGGGTATCCACTGCATGTCTGTCCAACAAGATAATGGGCGTTTCCCTTGCTCATTTCTCCTGGCAGCTCAGGGCTGCCTGTTGGGAGCATTTAATGCAGAATTATTTTGCCTGCAGACAAATGGCTTAGAAGTTCTCTCCGATCTTGGAGGTTAAGCCGGTACAGGGCTTGCTGTTTTAGCGTCCCCTCTGAGGCCATGATCCCCGCCGCCCTGTACCCACATCCAGCTGTTCTATAGCTAGGCTGCGGGTTGAAAGCCAGTGTCTGCTTCCTTCACTGCTTTGCAAAAGACACGTTTGTGACCTAGGAGTACATATCGCTAAGTCAATGGGCAACTCACACTTGTCAGTTCCAAAATGCTACAGCGCCTGACGTTGGTTTCATTTGCAAACTTGAGGAAAAGTGGCTGTGGAATTGGGAAGGCTGTGGCCTTGGGCAAGTGGCTTAACTGCCCTGGCTCCCGTTTTGTCCGCCTGTGGAAACGAGCCGCTGCTAGCACCTGCCTCCCGCAGTTTTTATGAGGACGAAACAAGTTAATATTTGAAGTGTTCGGAACAGTTCCTGGCACAGAGTGAGCAAAGAAATGTTTGTCAAATGCAATAAAGAAAGGTGTGCGGCTTAGGACAGGGCGTTAGAGCAGAGATGTCTGAGCCAGGCGGACGTGGGAGCCAGTGTGGGTTCTGCCACCTCCTTGCCGTGTGGCCCTGGGCAGTGACTTCACGTCTCTGGTGCTCAGTTTATTCACTGCTCAAATGCGGGTAATGATCGTTCCTCCCTCTTAGGACTAGGTGGAGTTGAAACGAGATCGTGCACACAGCATTCTTGGCACAGACCTCCAAAATAAATGCTCACGTGTGTGTGTGCACGTGTTCAGTCATGTCCAACTCTCTGTGACCCCATGGACTGTGGCCCGCCAGACTCTTCTGTCCATGGGATTTCCCAGGCAAGAACACTAGAGTAGTTGTCATTTCCTCCTCCAGGGGATCTTCCTGACCCAGGGATCGAACTTGTGTCTCCTGCATTGCAGGCAGATTCTTCAGCACTGGAGCCACCTGCATCATTATTCCCCAACTGGAGCCCTAGGTGAGTTGGCCAAATGAAAACTCACAAAAGCAAATCTGCAAAGAGATGACCTTGCAATTCCAACTCCCTGCCCTTCTCCTGCAGGTTCTAGAGTGTCCACTATGTGGCAGGGGTCTCTGTAGGGGGCAGAAAGGACCTGGGTCCATCTAGACAGCAGTCCTGGGATGCAGATAATATTGGCTTTATTGTATAAACATGGATCCTGGGTCTTGGTGACTTGCCCGAGGCAACCGAAGCACTCAGTAGCAAAGACAGCATTTGAGCCGGTGTCTGCCTCCCCACCAGTCCTTGGCAGCCCCGGGCAGTGCTGGAATCAGACAGACTTGGGTTTGAATCCACTTTGCCTTTTGCCAGCCGTAGGATGGACTGTGTCTCACTGCTCTCCTATTGCCTGCAAATTCCTCATCTCTGAAGTACGAAGATCGGTCACAGCGACTCTCGGGGCAGTTGGTGAAGATTAAGAGCCCAGGGAGCTTGGTGCTCCTGCCTGGGGCCCAGGAAGCACTGCATGGAGGTTTGCAATGGTTAATTTACTGCCGTTGGTGCTACTCTCGTGATTCAGCGCACTGGAAACGCGGCTCCAAGTTTCCAAAAGAAGAGAAGTTTTGAAAACCGGAACCTACAGTTTTCCCCGCCCTCTCGTGTTATCGTTTATTGCTGCCGATTTCCTGGGAATCCTGTTTTTTCCCTAAGTTACAGTGTGCAAACTCTCATAAAAGGACACTGCCTTGTTTAAAAGCCAGGAACAGCTGTTTGGAGAGCATGTGTTGTCGGGAGTTTCTCAAACAATCCCACACCCTTGCCACCAAGTTGCTGTTGGGAAGAGCAGCTTGCCAGTCCTGGCAATTGCTCCTCCTAAAAGGCAGGTGTGTCAGTAACTGGGTCTCCCCTCCACCGACTGTCTTCCCGTGTCTTTGGAATCTTACGGCCATGGCCAGAATCCAGGAGCCCTCCAGGGGAGCACCAGTCAGGGTCGGAAGGCTCCAGGTGGCACGGTCAAATGAGGACGATTCAGGGGAACTGTATCTCCCGAGAGATTCATCCCCAAGGTGTGGGTGGGTCTCAGCCTGGAAACCCAAGGGGTAGCAGCCCTGGGCCCACAAAGAAAGAGATGGCGGGAGAAAGCTGGTGGCTTTAAGAAGAACAGTGACTTCCTCCTGAGGGACATGCCCAGCCTGAGGCCACCTCACCTGTCCCTTGTCCCTAATGTCCTGGCTGGTATCCCACTGAGGGCTTCCCAGGTGGCTCAGCGGTAAAGAATCCGCCTACCAACGCAGGAGACACCAGAGACGTGGGTTCAATCCCTGGGTCTGGAAGATTCCCCTGGAGGAGGAAGTGACAATCCACTCCAGTATTCTTTCCTGGAAAATCCCAAGGGCAGAGGAGCCTGGAGGGCTACAGTCCACAGGGTTACACAGAGTCGGTCACGACGAGCACACGTGAATGAGTCCCCGTTGGCCACACTCAGCGGGGCGCCAAGGTGCACACAGCACCGCGCCCGCCGTGTGTGAACATCACCCACACAGGCTGGCCTTGGAGGCAGCGTGCGGGTGGAGGGGCGGAAACGGAAGAGACGCCCCAGGAGAGGTCAGGCCCCCGAGTGGCCTGGATGAGACGTTTCTGGAGAAGGTAGCCCTGAAGACCAATGGTATCGCTGGTCAGCTACTGGGCTAGTGACGGAAGGTACCGATTAAAGTCAGGCAAGTCTTTTAAAACAAGAATATCAAGCTGCATTCCAGTCCACAAACCACTGTATTTGTTTCAGGGTAGTATATTTCAAAGCCCAGATAACAGAATGATTGACCAAAGCAAAATATATCTTGTTATTTACCTCTGGATTAACTTTTCCTCCATTGCCTCTGTAAATAAATGGTTCTTTTATTGCACACACAGAGCCTAGAAAACACACTCAGATGCCCTCCGCATCCCAGGGCTCGTGGGAGTTGGTTATTTCATGGTCCGGGGGTTTCCTGTTCTTCTTCCTGCTGGATTTTACATTTATAGGACTCAATTACGTTTGTCCCCACACCTGCTGACACGAGTAGTACCTGTTAGTGATCACTGACATAAGTGATAAATAATTCAGTAAACTAGCGGGATCAGGGGTCTCCCAGGTGGCGCCAGTGGTAGAGAGCCCACCGGACAATGCAGAAGATGAAGGGGTGTGGGTTCATCGCTGGCTCTGGAAGGTCCCCTGGAGGGGGCATGGCAGCCCACTCCAGTGTTCCTGCCTGGAGAGCCCCATGGACAGAGGAGCCTGGGGGGCTACAGTCCATAAGGTCACAAAGGGAAAAACACGACTGAAGTGCTTTAGCCCACACGTCAGGATGAAAATAAAGGGAGTTGGTGCTTCAGTGAAAATTTAGTTAAATTTCTTCGGGTGGGGGGTGGGGGAAAGCCTTAGCAAAAGACAGCTTTAAAAAAATCTGCTTGTCAAACTAGTGAACAAGGCAACTTGTTCATGATAAGGGCACAGACAAGTGAATGAATGATAAGGGCAAAATAAGAATCTGGAAGGATCTATTTGTAATTTATGGTTGCCAATCTCAGATTTCCCCTTGGCCCTCAATTCAAGCTAATAGCCAGACTTTAGATATTCTTGCCTTGAGGGATTTTTTTTTTTTTAAAGAGCAAAAACTTTTGCTCTGAAGTCACTTGTTAAAGCCTTGATAATTTCCTGAAATCTCCAACATCCTTTTCCTTTTATCCAAATACTTTGCTTATTCTTCTCCCCCTTTTGAACCTCAAAGTCACCTGGAAAAATGTCTTCATTCATCTCTTAACATTATCAAGAATGGGACTTGATAATGGGAACTGAAGTGTAACAAGCCCTTCACTTCTGACAATTTCTGCTTTATACCAAAATTCTTGAGGCAACTGAATTAAGAGCAGCCCATTTCTCTGCTCAGCTGGGACTGTCTGCACTTGCCAGGCTATATTTGCGGCTTTTTCTTTCCATGCCCATCTCTCCACTAGACCGTGAGCCCCGTGAGGGTTGGGACTGTGTCTCAGGCATCCTGACATCCCATGCCCCATCATCCAGGACCCTCAGGAAAACAAATGCTTGTGGAATAATCTTAAAAGTTTGTGAAGAGTTATCAGAGACACAAAGGGGCAAAGACATGCATTTCTAGGTGATAACATATGATCCCAGCTCTTTAAACCTGAAGGAGCTTCGGGGACCAAGCTTCTGGAAGATCTAGTCTGGTAATTTCAGCAAAGGCAGAAAAGATTGCAACACTGTCAAGTCAAGGAAGCTGGTACTCTAGAGTCTGTTCAGATTTTTCTCATGACTTATTTCTCCCCTTTGCCTGAATGGTTCATGTTTCTGCAGGAAACCGTTTTATCCACAAGAAGCAGAATGTCCAATAAACAGTGCTTAGACCCTAAGTACACTTGTTGATTGGAGAAGGCAATGGCGCCCCACTCCAGTGGGGTGGGATTTTCTTGCCTGGAAAGTCCCATGGACAGAGGAGCCTGGTAGGCTGCAGTCCATGGGGTCACCAAGAGTTGGACACAACTGAGCGACTTCACTTTCACTTTTCACTTTCATGCATTGGAGAAGGAAATGGCACCCACTCCAGTGTTCTTGCCTGGAGAATCCCAGGAACGGGGGAGCCTGGTGGGCTGCCGTTTATGGGGTCGCACAGAGTCGGACACGACTGAAGTGACTTAGCAGCAGCAGCAACAACACTTGTTTATGACATAAGTACACAGATTTGCATCCCCAGGGATGATACTGCTTTAATAAAGTCATCAAGGAAAGTTTGACTTTCCATTGAACTGTCCTTGAAATGCTGACTTTCACCCCTGGCCTCTCTTACAGTTACCCTGATCTGAGCATCACCTCCTGCATGGAAGCTTCCAGTAGGACAGGGCAACATCTTTGTGTGGCTCTTTCAGACTCAGCTCAGTTTAGTCGCTCAGTCGTGTCTGACTCTTTGTGACCCCATGGACTGCAGCATGCCAGGCTTCCCTGTCCATCACCAACTCCCGGAGCCTACTCAAACTCATGTCCATTGTGTTGGTGATGCCATCCAACCATCTCATCCTCTGTCGTCCCCTTCTCCTCCTGCCTCCAATCTTTCCCAGCATCAGGGTCTTTCCAAATGAATCAGTTTTCGAATCACGTGGCCAAAGTATTGGCGTTTCAGCATCAGCATCAGTCCTTCCAATGAATATTCAGATTCAGGGAGAAAACTAGTTCCAAGAGCCCCTCACCTGCAGACAGATCACCGGCAAATTGTAATGCGTTGCCACATGTGGTGACTGGCTTGAGGCAAGCATGGCTCCCTCCCTGGGGCCGGAGGCACTGCTGTCTGGAAAAACAAACAGGGTTCTGTTTGCAAAGAGGTGGGGAACCAACAGTGTCTGTGAAAGTGATGTGTTTCCATGGCACACCTCAAACATTGAGATACACACACATCTGGGAAAAACAAACAAACAAACACTCTTCCTTACTCTATGTGGTATGTTCTATTTCAATTATATTCTACTGTATTTTATCATGGTCCAATTAAAAAATATTTCTGGTGAGCCACAATATTGATTTTCAGAATCATTAGTAGAATGAATTCTTCTCCTCAGCTGACAGAATGTATGTTCAGAAAAGTTCGGGCAGGTTACAGAAAAGGCCTGAAAAAACGCAGGCAATTGGAGTCAGACTGGAAATAGACCAATGGCTTGGCCGAGGTCCGGGAGCATCCCCCACCACGCCTGCTGGCTCCGCGGTTCCCCAGCAACCAAGTTGCCGTAAGTCCCGGGTGAGGCTGCGAGGAGGAGCTTTGTATTATTCTCGGGCTACTCAAGTACTTTCAACCTGTATCCAGGGTAAGCCTGGAGTCGGGGGCCCTGGTAGGCTCTGGCTTGTCCTGTTTTGCTGGGGTTGAGAGCGCCTGGGCACCTGCAACGTTAGGGAGCCTGGCGAGCTGCCCTCTGTTGGGGCGCGGAGGCTGACACTGCTTGGCGACCCACCACCAACAACAAGCATGCGGCTTTATTCATTCGCCTGGGCGTTTCTAACCAGAGAAGAGCAAATAATATGGACAAGCAGAGACCACAGAGCATGGTGTTAAATCAGACCTGTGTGCAGAACAGTGTTCTGTCAATTGCACGATCGTCTCCCTCTTCCTCCGGCGGGCTCGCAAGTCTGGAACGCCACTGCATAAGCGGCTGTGGGAAGGAAAGAAGTGGAGTGTGCTCTCCTGGTTTCGACCGGAACCACCCCCTTCACTCAACCTTCCCTCAACCAGAGAACAAGGTCCCCCACTGAACGGGGTCTGGAGCTTGAATCTGAATCTGCTTTACTAATTCCAGCTTTTCGGTTTGCATATAATCACTTGAACATTCTGGGTCATAAGGCCCCCTCTAAATTGGAAAGCTGCTTTATTTTTATGTCTACAGCATAAGCAGCTCAAAGAATACGATCAAATTGAATTTCCTCCTCCTGAAAAGATGGATGAATTTATGAATTCTAAGTGGGTTCTCCATGCGAGCAATTTATTCTTGAAGTCATGACTGTCCTCCATGAATCACAGAGGAGACCATTCTCAGTTTTTTTAGGATGGAGCATTAAGAATTCATGGCTGGTTTATTTCCTGATATGGAAGAAGGATGCACCTTTTTAACAGCATAAACTCCCAAGCTACATATTTAGAAAATAAAAATGAAAATCTCCTACTAATTTCAAGATTTAGAAAGGCCCTTCTGCCGACTGAGTCCTGTAAACACTGTAGGGAATTGATGAGAATGACTTTTTCTTGAGTCTCCGTGTGTCCACCTGTTAAATGGGTAACAAGTCCTTCTTCCAAAGAAAGGTCTATATTCTCAAAGAAAACGATGAAATGCCACATTTTATGACCAGCCTTGAGATTCACGGTTCTTTGTTTTGAAAAGCTGCCGTGTGATGCTCATAAGAACAGTGTTGACGGCTCTTTATAATAGTTGGCATTAACTGGATACTTGCTATGAATGGGTGCATGGGTGCATGCTAGTTGCTCAGTCGTGTCCAACTCTTTGCAACCCCATGGACTGTAGCCCACCAGGCTCCTCTGTCCATGGGATTCCTCAGGCAAGAACCCTGGAGTGGGTTGCTGTGCCCTCCTCCATGGGATCTTCCCCACCCAGGGATCGAACCTGTATCTCTCACGTACCTGAACTGGCAGGCAGGGTCTTTACCACTAGCGCCACCTGGGAAGCTCCCTATGAATGGGGCATCTTGTCAAATTCTGGACTATCTCATTTAGTCCCAATAATTATATGAGATGAGAATTGATAACCCCACTTTTCAGATGATAAAATGGGTTCAGTAATGTTCAGTAATGCCCCCCATCACACAAACGCAGGTGTCACTGCCAGGAGAAGAATCAGGTCCCAGGGCTCCTGAGGACTCAGTCACATCCCCCAAATACGATGGGATGGATAGAAAGATGCTTCTCGGCTTTACAGATATAAATTCTGTGTATTCTAAACGCCTAAATCAAACAATAGATTTATCAAGTAACTCCACACACATGCTTTGACAGATATTACTTTGGACAAGGACAAATGAAAAGGGGTTACAGGAAAATCACTACCTGAATAATCATCCAGCTGCTGCTGTTGCTGCTAAGTCGCTTCAGCTAGTGCATGTCAAACCCACTCCAGTGTTCTTGCCTGGAGAATCCCAGGGATGGGGGCGCCTGCTGGGCTGCCGTCTATGGGGTCGCACAGAGTCGGACACAACTGAAGTGACTTAGCAAGCAAGCAAGCAAGCAAGTGCATGTCAAAAATTTTAATGGCTGGAATGGCTACAAAATAATGTTTTAAAAGGTAGAGGAGAATGTGGTGGTCCCTACATTATATTTTTAATGAGTTTTTATTCCTAGAATCATAGTCCTCAAATATAATCAGAGCCCCTAATTGTCCAAAACTGGGGGTCTAGTCACGGTCCTGCTTTTCCTGTGGGACACCACCTGTGCAAGAGATGTGGCAATTCCCCCTCAAGGGTGAAAGGCTGAAGAAGCTCAGGTGGCCTTGCTGGCCCTTCGAGGAGCTGTGTGGCCTCAGGCGTCGCCTCACCTGTCTGTGCCCCTGGCTGTTTACTGTGTGTGAAATGAAAGGGATGGAAAACGTGCCTGAAGCATATTCCAGGGCTACTTTTCTGGGAGGGGTGAGTTAACTAACCTAAAACATATTTATTGGGGACTTTACTCCACTCCAGTGTTCTGGCCTGGAGAATTCCATGAACTGTATAGTCCATGGGGCCCCAAAGAGTCGGACACGACTGAGCGACTTTCCCTGACTTCCTCCAGCTGTTTTTTGGGAGGGAGCATAGAATGGAGATTTAGGGCAGGCGACTAGGGAGGCACATTACCTGCTTTGCCTTCTGTCTCCACCACATTTTGCTGAGTGACTTTGAGCAAGCTCCTTAAATTCCCCGCGCCCGGCTCCTACAGGAAGCTCAGAACAGTACAGGTCCTAACCAAGCACTGCCGAAGCGCAGATGCTTTGCGCCGTACGAGCGATATTTAGCTATCGCTGCTTTTATCTTCGTGTGCCTGGCCCCATTTAGGTGTCAACTAAGGGGCGACTTCTTAACTACACAAATCATCTTTATGTCCTTAATAAAGGCGAGGAGGATGGTGGTTACTGTCTCCCATCTAATGTGTTTACCAAGGTTAATTTGCAGCGAGCCATTTTCAAATAGGACATGTTTTGCACTTCCTAAGATCGCCAGGAGGTGGTGGAGTTAGACTGTATTTTAGATGGTCAGGGCCTAGGGCGCCTTCAGCTGGGGGCTTTGGGAAACAATCAATATTTGTCTTTTTCTTTATCAACACTTTGAATCGTTAGCATCTAGGATAAATAACACTGGTCTTGGTCACTTAATGCTGCTGCTGCTGCTAAGTCGCTTCAGTTGTTTCCGACTCCTTGCGACCCCATGGACTGTAGCTCACCAGGCTCCTTTGTCCATGGGGTTCTCCAGGCAAGAGTACTGAAGTGGGTTGCCATGCCCTCCTCCAGGGGATCTTCTCGACCCAGGGATATAACCTGCATCTCTTACGTCTCTTGCATTGACAGGCAGGTTCTTTACCACTGGCACCACCTGGGAAGCCCCCACTTAATGCTATAGCGGAGAAAAAGTTCTACTAATTAAGAGCTCTGGTTCTCAAAATGTCAGGCATCATTTGTAGCACCTGGGGGCCTTGTTAGAAATGCAAGTTCTCCAGCAGGGCTGGGGTCAGAAAGCTGGGTGTGGGGGTGTTTGGGTCCAGTGATGTGTGATTTGCATGAACTTGGGCGGGAGCCTCTCCCTGCCAAGGCAACGCCCAGGACGGCCAGGTCTTGGTTCTGACTCGAAGCTGAGTAGATCAAGACGGGACATTTGCTGAGTCCGGGGACCGCCAGTTTGGACCGCAGTGAGGCAGCTGTTAGACGTGCGGTCTCAGGACCCAGGCACTCCTGCTGGACCAGGATCTGCACGTTACCCCAGAGACTCTGCCCAGCCGCTCTCTCTTGCCTTTTCCGTCTCCACTCCCTCCTCTGCCTTTGGCTGGTCCCACTTCTTACCTTTTCCTGCAGCAATTTTGACCGTGAAGCCATGACCCCCCCACCCCCCACCCTGTCATGCTAGCTGTCAAGAAAGGAAAGTACCAACAAACAGAGAAAAAATACCTTGCAACTTCTGTTAGGGGAAACACGCTGACAGAAACCACCTGCAGTGAGAAGCCCACCCACCACAGCTAAAGAGTCACCCCACTGGCCACAGCTAGAGAAACGCCTGTGCAGCGAGGAAGACCCTGCAGCCAAACAAGTAAAAGAACCCGGGGGTGAAGCTGTGACAGGACAGGACAGAATCTGACTCCTCGTCCGTCTGCTTCTTTTTCTTTAAACTTAGCTCTCCGTAGCTTTTGTTATTATAACTTCTGAATGGCCCCTCTGCCGGAATGTTCAACTAAAGTGCCTTTATTCAGCTCCGGGGGAGACATTCTGACCCTGCCCACCTGTGAACAGATGCAGAGAAGAAAAAAATGAACACATCCCCTCCTGACGCTGGCCAAGCCAGGAGATATTCCACAAGACTTACGGGCTTTTTACTTTACCTCCTCACCTCCTCCCCGTCTCTGTTCTATAAAAGATCCTTGCATCCAGACCCCCATAAGGTGGTACTCTAGGACACTCCTCCACTGTCTTTTCAGATGGCTGGTCTTCCAAATAAAGTCACTATTCCATGCCTCAATACCTTATAACCTGATTATTGGCTGTTATGTGGCAAGCAGACCGAGCTTGGATTCAGTAACAAAACAGGATTGGTCTAAATCATGGTTCTTTTTTGGTAATGACAAGTTGTAGCAAATCAGGACCCCAAGAAGCAACAGATGGTACAAAGTGATTTAGGAGGGGTTATTTCAAATAGAATATTTATAGAGGTGTGAACATATGTGACTCCAAGGGATAGTGAAGCAATTACAGGCCAGTAGCAACAGAGCCATACCTTCCTTAGGCCAAAGGCATCAGGAGAGTCATCACAGAATTTAGGAGAGTCAAGTGGTGGTGGGTGGGTGGGGCAGTTCCCAGGTGACACTCGTGGTAAAGAACCCACCTGCCAAGCAGAAGATGTAAGACACACAGGTTCGACCCTGGGTCAGGAAGATCCTCTGGGGAAGGAAATGCAGCCCACTCCAGTGTTCTTGCCTGGAGAATCCCCTGGACGGAGGAGCCTGGCGGGCTGCGGTCCCTAGCATTGCAGTGAGTTGGACATGATGGAAGCAGCTTAGCATGCGAGTGGGGGGGACCCTCTTGAGAGGAGAGAAGCCCACAGTCAGCCTGAGGGCACGCCCAGGGAAGACATCCTCTGGGGGATATCCCCCTGCTCCATCACTGTCTTTTCTCACAAGGACCTTCTGCAGTGGTCCTCCATTGGCTGAAACTGGTCAGGGGATGCAGAGGACCTGAAGTCCTTATAGGCAGTCGCTCAGGGGTCTGGGGATGGGCAGATGACCCAGCCTGACCAGTGGGTATATGGTTGGGAATGTCTGCTGAGTGCTTATTTTTACAGGAAGAATCTCTTCCTCTGCCTCCCTGCTTGGGATGCTGTTGAGAGGGTGTGTGTTCTGCCGCCAACTTGAATCTAGCAGCGGGACATAAAAAGAATTGAAAGCAAGCCGGAGGTGAGGTCAGCAAGGTAGAGAGGAGTGGGCAGATGGGTAGGGTCTTGCTGGAATGTCTGCTGCCTCTGGCACATGGGATTTATCTCTTCCTCCTCTCTGCCTGCCAGTTCCTGTCTGCTCCACACTGCAGCATCTATGAGGCCAAACTCAACTTCACATCTGTCTTCCCTGCTTGACTGAACTCCCTAATTATAGTAGAGAAATTTATATAAAAATCTGAAATTCATTTTTAACAGCAGATTGTGTTTCTTGTAGTGCTTTCTGGGACTAAACCGCATGGGCCATGATTTAATGGGGTTCCATTGTACTGTTTCATCAGTACAGACCATGAGAGCCCAGTCCATGATGGACTCCCTGAGACGCTGCTGCTGGCCGTGCCATGTGGTTCAAGAGCTCAAGCTCTGTATAATGTGGACCGGGATCCAAACCCCAGCAGCCTTGCTGACCAGCTGCGTCCTTAGGTACCTTACCTGACTTCTCTGAGCAGAAGCCCTGATAAGTGAATGTGAGGATTCACTGCGCTTAGTCTGTGCGTGCATGCGTGCGTAGTCACTTCAGTTGTGTCCAACTCTTTGTGCCCCCAGGACTGTAGCGCCCCAGGCCCCTCTGTCCATGGGATTCTCCAGATAAGAATACTGGAGTTGTTGCCATGCCCTCCCCCAGGGGGTCTCCCTGACCCAGGGATTGGACCCGTATCTCTCAGGTCTCCTGCACTGGCGGGTGGATTCCTCACCACTAGCGCCACCTGGGAAGCCCGTATATAAATGTGTGTAAAACACACATTTGTAAAACAGCTAGCTGGTGGAAAGCTGTTACATAACACAGGGAGCCCAGCCTGGTGCCCTGTGTCGACCTAGAGGGATGGGATGGGACAGGGGTGGAAGGGAGGCTCAAGAGGGAGGGGATGTGTGTGTGTGTGTGTGTGTATAGTTGTGGCTCTCTATTTATATAGAGTTATGGCCGGTTAGCATTGTTGTATGGCAGAAATCAACACAACATTGTAAAGCAATCATCCTCCAATTAAAAAAAATACAAATTAAAAAAATTTAATAGCCCAAAAGCTGAGTGAAGTCTCACCTAAAGATGCAGACGTGATGAACGTGATGCTGTTTGTCCCAGGCTCTAGGCTGAGTGAATTGAGAGCACAGGGGACCAGTCTCACACGGTGGACAAGGTTAAAACGTGAGGCTGAGCGGATTCTTTGAACATCCCAGGCAGGCGGCTCCCGAAGACCCGGGATCAGCGCCGGCCGGCCGCTGAGCTTCGCCTGGATCTTCCGAAGCTGCCGGACAGCCTCCCCTCCGCAGGCAGGAGGCCGCGGTGGTGAGCTCGGGCTGGGGTGCGCTCGGCCTGGGGGGTCGCTGAGGGCGTCTGAGTCACGCCTTTCGTCAGGCCTCTGTAGGCACCGAGGGCACAGGTGGCGGAGCGCCCCGCCTGCAGCTGGTCGAGACTGAGGGACCGAAGAGGCGCCTGCGTCCGCGGTGCCCACGCGGTGAGGGGCACGTGTCAGTGGGCCCGAACGCTGTCGGCGGCAGCCGTGGGGGATCCAGTGGGGGAGGACCGCCAGGGGCGGCACGGCGGAAACAGCGGCCGTTCGCTGAAGGTCAGTCGTGTGCCAAGCGTCACACAACCTGTGCCCTTTGCAGACGAGGAAACCGCATCTCAGGAAGGATCCCTAACGTCCCTGGGAGCACCTCACCAGGCCGGGGTGGCCCCGGGGTGCGAGCCTAGCTCTGCCACCAAAACCGAGTTGCTTCCCCTTTGGGATGCTACAAACCGGCCTGGGAGACCGCGTAGATGGCTCAGACATTCCCTGTTGTGCTGGAAAAGTAGAAGTTTAGAGCAAGGGCCAGGCTGTGCCTGCAACTTTCGTGAGACCTTGAGACTGGCTTACTCTATCTCGGAGTCTTTCCAGCACCTGTAAATTGAGATGGAATTCTTTTTGTTTGGCAGAATAATGAATAATAATTAATAAAAATTGGAAAGTTTTGTCTCTTCTAGAGGCTTCCTTGGTAAGCCTTCTTACTCATCACTAATAAACAGGCTAAGTTAGTTTACTGCCATAATTAGAAGGACCAGGGCTTTCAAAGAGGCAAGTGCCTGCTCCGCTGGTTTTCCTATTAAACCTCTGTTAGTTCATCTATAAAATGGAGGTATTGATCACAGGCTGTAAGAATTACAGTAATAATTTAAGCTATTTAACTCAGCACTTAATAGGTGTCAATAGATGGTAGCCATAATATCATTGGGCTTCCCAGGTGGCGCTAGTGGTAAAGAATCCACAGGAATACAGGAGATGTAAGAGCCATGGGTTTGATCCCTGGGTCGGGAAGATCCCCTGGAGAAGGAAATGGCAACCAACTCCAGTCTTCTTGCCTGGGAAATCCCATGGACAGAGGAGACTGGCAGACTATATAGTCCATGGGGTTGCAAAAGAGCTGGACACAACTTAGCCACTAAACACCACCACCACCACCATTCATGTAGGAGAGCAGGGGAAAGCATTTGACTGTAAGCACAGATGCTGAGATCTGTGGCTTGCTTTTTCCTGGCAGTGGGATGGTGGCAGGGTTAGGTAAGGAGCTCTTATCTTTCCAAAAGGAAAATGCGTGGGATGACATGGAAAGGCTGCACCCTGGGCTGGTGAGCCCCATCCTTCAGCTGCCGTCTCACCTCTGGGTCTGTCTCCTCATGTGTAAAATAGTTTCTTTAGCTCAATGAGCCCTAAGGGGAACGAGGTCTGTGGGATGCTGGTCCCCAAGGATGGGCAGGGGTTCTTGACAATGGAAGGATGCTGAGATCCAGTCAGTGAGGGATGTGAAAGCCAAGAAAATGAAACTGATTTAAAGATTGTTACAGGATTTCCTAGAGCCTTTCATGTGCCAGCGTATGGTCTAAATCTCCGAGATGGGGTCATCTCTGAAGCTATTCTAGACCTGAAATCCTATGATTCAAATATATTCGAATATCTCGTATACTGGCTAGTTCTTCAGAGGTCAGCAACATTTTTCTAATTGTGATGTAAGGTTGTTGATGAAGCAAAACCTCTTTACCATTCCTCTCTGGAGGCTTAGGCGATTATTCGGTCATTTCTCCTTCTTTTGAACTGGGTGTACACATTCAATTGCATTGCTTATTCCTGTAGATTTTAACAGTAACGGTGCTCAGAATAACTAGTGAGGCTGCTTGTAAGCCAGATGCAAAATGAGCACCATCTTGCACTGATAAAGACAGATTGAGCAGAGACAATGGTGGTCAGAATTATTTGAAGCCCTTAGAATGAGATACTTGTGACAGCAGAGGCCCCCAATTTTAGCTTTTCATTTTAAGATTAAGATTATTTATAACATTCTTAAACAGCAGAGTTAATAAACAGAAAAATAATGATAGCTAATCATTGTTTAAGGGCTTTCCATGCACTTGAGACTGTTATGCGTTACCTGTACTGTATCATCAGATCCATCCTTAGCAGACAAGTGTGATGATTTTCCTGCTTTTTACATGTGAGGAAATGGAGGCAAAAGAAATAAATTTTCTGAGGCTACGCAGCTTAGAGAGGTGATTCAAATCCTGTGTTCACCAATTCCTTGCCATATGGCTCTGGCCAAGTTGCTTAAGACTCTTGAGAGTCCCTTGGACTGCAAGGAGATCCAACCAGTCAATCCTAAAAGAAACTGACCCTCAATATTCACTGGAAGCACTGATGCTGAAGCTGAAGCTCCAATACTTTGGCCACCTGATGCGAAGAGCTGATTCACTAAAGATTGAAGGCAGGAGGAGAAGGGGATGACAGAGGATGAGATAGTTGGATGGCATCACTGACTCGATGGACATGAATTGGAGCAAACTCCAGGAGTTAGTGATGGACAGGGAGGCCTGGTGCATTACAGTCCACGGGGTCACAGAGTCAGACATGACTGAACAGCCAAACAGCAACAATGAACAACAGGTCCTTGACAAGACTGGGATAATAATGATCATGTCTAAGTAAGGGTGTCACAGTGAGGTATTGCATTTACTGAATGCAGAAAACTCCTAATGCCCAGTCCATACTCAATATATATTAGCTGTTATTTTAAAATTATTATTAGCATGATGTTGACATTTATATTAGAAGGCTGTTACTTTATTTCAGAGGTAAGTACATTTTATATAAAATATAAATATAGGTATAAGGAATAAGGGATAAAAGTGATGCTATTTTGAGTTACATGTTTATAAGAGTGTTTTTCCCCAGTGAATTATAGGTACTCACTTTAATTCAGGGGTTTGGTCCCCTGGGTTGAGTGTGGACCAAATATCTGGAATAAGATCGTGCTGAAATGCGCAGCAGCAGCAACGTCACAGAGGACGAGCAGGGGCCGGGACTGCTCCCACCTGGCGGAGGCATCTGACGAGGTCTAATCGGAAAGCGCGAGTGCAGCCCAGTGCCCAGCAGCGCAGTGACGTCCGGGAGGAGCCCTCGCACCGAGCGCGGACCTTGACGGCAGGCGACGTGAGAGCGTGAGAACTGCACACAAGCCGAAGGCCCCGCAGCCAGATGATGGGCAAACAGATCGGGACAAAGTCATTCAGCAAAGTCATTCATAGTAAGTGAGCTGGAGCCCAAAGGAACTGTATCAGCAAGGCAAGATCTCAAGAGCATCTTGTTGAATAAAGAGCAAATTACAGAAAGACACGTGAAACAGTGCCATATATTATGAATATGTGCATACTGCTACTGCTAAGTTGCTTCAGTCGTGTCCAACTCTGTGCGACCCCATAGACGGCAGCCCACCAGGCTCCCCCATCCCTGGGATTCTCCAGGCAAGAACACTGGAGTGGGTTGCCATTTCCTTCACCAATGCATGAAAGTGAAAAGTGAAAGTGAAGTTGCTCAGTCGTGTCTGACTCTTAGCGACCCCATGGACTGCAGCCTACAAGGCTCCTCCATCCATGGGATAGGTGGTGATCATAAAACATGTTTGGGAATAATGGATACCAAAGTCAGGAAAAGGAGATGACAGAGGATGAGATGGCTGGATGGTATCACCTACTTGATGGACGTGAGTCTGAGTGAACTCCTGGAGTTGGTGATGGACAGGGAGGCCTGGCATGCTGCAATTCATGGGGTCCCAAAGAGTCAAACACGACTGAGCGGCTGAACTGAAAGTCAGGAGAGCCACTATTTCTGAGAAAAGAGGAAGGAGGGACTCCTTATTGTTTAGTAGCTAGGTCATGTCCAGCTCTTTGTGGCCCTGTGGACTGTAGCCCACCAGGCTCCTCTGTCCATGGGATTCTCCAGGCAAGAGTGCTGGGGTGGGGTTCCATTTCCTCCTCCAGGGCATCTTCCCAACCCAGAGATCGAACCCACATCTTCTGCATTGCAAGCGCATTCTTTACCCCTGCTGCTGCTGCTAAGTCACTTCAGTCGTGTCCGACTCTGTGCGACCCCATAGACGGCAGCCCACCAGGTTCCCCGTCCCTGGGATTCTCCAGGAAACAACACTGGAGTGGGTTGCCATTTCCTTCTCCAATGCATGAAAGTGAAAAGTGAAAGTGAAGTCTCTCAGTCGTGTCCGACTCTTCGAGACCCCATGGACTGCAGCCTACCAGGCTCCCCCGTCCATGGGATTTTCTAAGCAAAAGTATTGGAGTGGGGTTCCATTTCCTCCTCCAGGGTATCTTCCCCACCCAGAGATCGAACCCACATCTTCTGCATTGCAAGCTCATTCTTTACCCCTGAGCCACTGGCGAAGCCCAAAGAGGGAAACAATTCAACTCTATCTGTATTATTTTATTTCTCAGAAAAGTATTAGGGCCTAAACGACAATGTTGAGATCTGACAAAGCTGGGCGGTGACTGCTTTTCCGTATGCTTGAGGTGTTTCAGAAGTTTAAACTCGTGTTTATTGCTTGTTTTGTGTGTTCCCGCTCCTCTTTCCTTGTCTCTTACAGGTGAAGTGTTGGGACGTAAAACATGTTTATCACTTCTGCTTGGATGCGCGTTTTTCAGAGCAGCAGTTTCTTCCTGCTATGAAGGCTCTGTAAAAGGTTTGGGGTTGAAGGATTTCAGTTCCGAGTGCTAGAACTTGTTTTCCGCTGGGCGCGGAGGAGAGGTCATGAAGTGCGCGCTGCGGCCGGGGTTGAGTTAATCATCGACTGCGGCTGCCCCTGGGCTGCGTGCCCTCCGCGAGCCTTTGTGCGGCAGACGTCCTGCCGCCCTGGGCACAGCAGAGGGAGAGGGGCCGCGGGCCGCCGGGTGGCCGAGCCCCCAGGCCGGGTCCACAGCACCGCTGCCTCCCTCACCCAGCTGATTCCCTCCCTTTCCGCCGCTTGCTCCAGCCAGTCCGCAGGAGGACGAGACCCACAGAGGGAATCAGGCCTGGCGGAGTTACTCCTGACCTCCTGTGGGAGGTTCAGGGAGGCCAAGGAGGTGTGCGACCTTCCGGTTAAAGTGTGACTTGACAACAGGGCCAAGTGAGGCATCAAGTTCATGGATGAGATCAGTGTCAACGGGGACAAGACCATGGGTGTGTGTGAGTAAAGCAGTGCGTTCCAACACGTGTATTAAACCCAAAGCAGATAATGTTGTACCCAGTACCTTGTAAGTTATGGACTCAGCACCCTGCCAAAGGTGAAATGGCTAACCCTGAACTGACTCAGCAAAGACAGGGAGGGCCACTGTATTCCTTAAAGGGCTTATCTTCCCAGGAAGCCAGGATGGTTTTGCGGTGGGTTGGGTTAAAAACTTGTTTTTGAATTTTATTGCGATAAGAACACTTCACGTGAGATCCACCCCCTCACCAGAATTTCAGTGTGTAAGGCAGTGCTGTTATCTCTAGACTCCATGCTGTACAGCACATTCAGGAAGTTACTCGTCTTACATAAGGGGCACACCCTTCAGCAGCTGGCCACCACCATCCTGTCCTTTGCTCTGTGAGCTTAATTATGTTAAAGCTGTCACAGGTGGATCATGCCTCTATGGATCATACAGGTGGATCATCCGTACAGGTGGACATCTGTCCTGTCACAGGTGGATCGTCCGTACAGGTGGACATCTGTCCTGTCACAGGTGGATCGTCCGTACAGGTGGACATCTGTCCTGTCACAGGTGGATCGTCCATACAGGTGGACATCTGTCCCGTCAGAGGTGGATCATCCGTACAGGTGGACATCTGTCCTGTCACAGGTGGATCGTCTGTACAGGTGGATATCTGTCCTGTAACGGCTTCTTTCACTTGGCACAATGTCAAGGTTCACCCAGGTTTCTGCACTTTGCAGGATTTCCTTCCTTTTAAAGGCCAAATAATATTCCACTGTGTGTATATGTGGCATTTTCTTGGTCCGTGCATTCATTCAGGCACTTTTAAAAAATTTCAACTTTCTATTGTGAAAATCTCAAACTGCAAACATGTTGGAAAAGGACGTTCCGTGAACACCAGCATGCCGTTTTCACCTCTCAGCCGTGTTCTCCTAATGCACATTTTGCCACGTCTCCTGTTCCTGTCTCTGAGACCGTGTATCATGTCGCAGGTACTGTGCGTATTAATATAATGTGTGTGCACGTGCTCAGCCGTGTCCGACTCTCTGCAACCCCACGGACTGTAGCCCGATAGGCTCCCTGTCCATGGGATTATCCTGGCAAGAATGCTGGAGCAGGTTGCCATTTCCTTCTCCAGGGGATCTTCCTGACCCAGGGAATGAACCCAGGTCTCTTGCACCTCCTGCACTGGCAGGTGAACTCTTTACCACTGCACCAGCCAGGAAGCCCATAATATAGTATATGCATGTGTGCTAAGTCGCTTCAGTTGTGTCCCACTCTGCGACCATTTGGACTGTAGCTCACCAGGCTCCTCTGTCCACGGGATTCTCCAAGCAGAAATACTGGAGTGAGTTGCCATACCCCTCTCCAGGGGACCTTCCCAACCCAGGGATCAAACCCGCTTCTCTTACATCTCCTGCACTGGCAGGTGGGTTCTTTACCACTAGCGCCACCTGGGAAGCCCAACATAGTATATACAAACATTATTTTTCTGCAAAATTATTTGAGAGCAAATTGCAGACATCACACCGTTTTACTTCTAAAACCCTCAACAAGTATCGCCCATGAACAAGAGGTTTCTCTCACACAAGAACACAATCAGGGTTGCCTGCAAGAGAAATCTGCACAGGATTTAGAAGAGGGAAGTGAAGAAGCCCTGACTGGAGAGTCCTGACTCTGCTTCCACTGTTGGACAAGGTCCAGTTCCATAAGAAATCCCTCATCTAGATCTCTCACCCTGGTTCTGCCTCACTGAACAAACCCTAAGTGATACAGACTGAGTCTCAGCATTTATCTACTTGGAGCTTCCTGATCTTTTCCAAGTTTTAGGGAGAAAAATGTTCCTTTTAGGTAAGTTTATAAAGCTAACTGATCAATGTCTTGCTGCTGCTGCTGCTAAGTCGCTTCAGTCGTGTCCAACTCTGTGCGACCTCATAGACGGCAGCCCACCAGGGCTCCGCCATCCCTGGGATTCTCCAGGCAAGAACACTGAAAGTGGGTTGCCATTTCCTTCTCCAAAGCATGAAAGTGAAAAGTGAAGTCGCTCAGTCCTGTCCGACTCCTAGCGACCCCATGGACTGCAGCCTTCCAGGCTCATCCGACCGTGGGATTTTCCAGGCAAGAGTACTGGAGTGGGGTGCCATTGCCTTCTCCGGATCAATCTCTTAGCTGGGACCGATTACATTTACATGAAGACTTTTCAAAGGGTTGAACTTTTCTCTCTGAGTTTTCTACTTGTTTGGTGAGAGAACAGTTTTTAATTGTTTGCCTCAAAGGCCAGCAGAAGATGTCAGTGGGTTTTGTAATATGTGAACCCAGTGACGGTGGTGAGTTGCAGAGGTGACAGGGTTCAGCTGGCAATCACTGGCAGCTCTCCAGGTCTCTGTTCAGGACCTGTGACCTTTGAGTGAGTTCCTGAGATTAAAGTTTAGTCCCAGTGTGAGGCCAGCTCTAAAGAATTCTAGCTTTTTAGACTGATGAGGAAAAGAGACCCCGGGGACGGAGAGGAGAGGCCACTTGCGATGTGGGCCCGGGAAACGGGGAGGCAGCTGCTGGGTCTGTGGCAGTTCAGGGCTCTGTGGCCAGCCACAGCCAGACCTGGGTCGCAGGAACACTGTGTCACCGCTGTGCAACTAGAAGCGGGGCTTCCCAGGTGGCCCAGTGATACAGAATCTGCCTGCCAGTGCAGGAGATGCAAGAGACGTGGGTTCGTTCCCTGGGCCAGCAACATGCCTCGGGGGAGGAAATGGTATTCTTGCCTGGAGAATCCCACGGACAGAGGAGCTTGGTGGGCTACCATCCACAGAGTCACGAAAGAGCTGGACACGACTTAGAGACAAAACAGTAACAGCTGGAAGCAACTTACAGCATGTCTTCAAGTCTCAGTGTCCTGATTCATAACATGGAGTGATAATCCCTTTCTTAAATGGTTTGCAAAGATCAAATGGAACCGTATGTGGAGGACTCTGCATAGTGCCTGGCATGCAGGACAGTGGAAAAGAGACTCCTGACCCAGGTGACCTGAGACAAGTTATTCACCTGTTCAGTGCCTCAGTTTGCTCATCTGTAAAATGGAGCCATAGATAGCATCCACTTCCAATATTTTCATGAACATTAAATAAGTAGATAGTAGTGTGGTTAGGGGAGAAGGCAATGGCACCCCACTCCAGTGCTCTTGCCTGGAAAATCCAATGGACGGAGGAGCCTGGTGGGCTGCAGTCCATGGGGTCGCTAGGAGTCGGACATGACTGAGCGACTTCACTTTCACTTTTCACTTTCATGCACTGGAGAAGGAAATGGCAACCCACTCCAGCGTTCTTGCCTAAGTCGACTGAAGCGCCTTAGCAGCAGCAGCAGTGTGGTTAGGACGGCAAACATTAGATTCAGGTTCTGCCCCAACATTTCACTGTCGTGTGACCTTGTGGAAGTTACTTAACGTCTCTGAGTCCATTACCGGTTCTCATTTAAAAAGCATGATGGAATTCCCTGGTAGTCTGGTGGTTGGGACTTTGTGCTTTCACTGCTGAGGGCACAGGTTCAAGCCCCGGCTGGGGACTAAGATCCTGCCAGCCCCATGGTGTGCTGTGAGGGTGTCAAGCAGGTGACAGAGCCTAGTGCTCCTGGTTTTCAATAAATATGGTTGCTGTTATCGCTGCCCTTATCATGATGATCAGACATATTCCAAGGTTGGAGCTCAGTGAATCGCATGCTTAGTTTTGTTTAACTCTTGCAGCCATCCTGCTGGGCAGGTGTCCCCCTGCTGGGTAGGTGTCTTCCTGCTGGGCAGGTGTCCCCCTGCTGGGCAGGTGTTGCCCTGCTGGGTAGGTGTCATTTTATACTCTTGCCCTCTGATGGAGAAGCCACTGAAAGGTGGATCAGGGTCAATGCTGTCTATCGTTTGCTCATCTCTGGGCTGGGGAGCTGAGCCCCTCACCACTGTGCTTTCAGTAACTTTTTCTAGGAACCATAGGGCAGATCACTCCCTCCCGGTCTATCTCACTGAATGCTTGATAAAGGCTGAGCATCCTGGGGTCGGAGTGCCTACCGTGGACAGGCTGCAGGTTGTCTCTCAGACACGTTTGAAAAGCCATAAAGGAGAGGGCAGGCTCTCTGTGTCAGGGTGCAGGGCCTTTGGGGGCGCTGCCTCATCTCCTTGTTGCCTGAAGGTTCCTGCATCAGCACTGGGAGTGCTGAGGAGCTGCTCAAAGGGAAACACAAACCCAACCTTTGTTAGTCACGAAGCAACGCTGTATGGAATCCTGCTCTTTAACAATGGAGAAGAACATTACAAGAGCTAGGGCGCTTTTTCAGAGGTTTCAGTTGAAACACACATAGCCGTGAGCACACCTTTGCTAATCGCTAGGGAAATGAGACCGACTCTAGAGGACGAGGTATCTTTCTTCTCTGGGGACTGTTGGGGAGTGAGGAGCAGATGCTCGGGGCACTGAGCCATGTTTCAGGACATGAGATGTGCAGGATGCGGGGCTCTTCTCTGCAGAATTTCACAGCTGAAGAGATCTATAGACAGACTTTTACTTGTTCAACTGTTTTTTTCTTTTTCGTTTTGGAGGGACAGGAATGGGGACTGGAGTTAAAAGAAGGACTTGCGCCTGGTCCTTTAACACATGCTAAAGGATAGAGCTGCAAGGGCGTAGAAGGTGGGGCAAGAGTTGACAGACCCGTGGGAGGCCACGGGAGATGGTGGAGCGCAGGGCAAACCAGAGACGACCTGACCTCCTCAGAGGGGGTCCCGTTACCAGGCCACACGGACAATGCCGCGGGAACTGCTTCCAACAGAAGTGGAGATTCCAGGTTGGAGAATGGAACCTCCCGATTTTTAAAAATCGTTGGTGATTTCAAAAGCTTAAGACACACCTTACAAGCCAAGCAAAACCTTCCTGTGGCCCTCAGTTGGCTCAGAGCCTGCCTGTTTGTGACCTGGGTTGCAGAATCTTCCAGCGCTCCACACATTTCCTGCAGCAGAGCTCCCATCTCGCTTCCTGTCAAGTGTTGTTTTTCTTCCAAGGCTGCCCTGTTTACTGAGGTCAGCCACCCTTGGTGTGATAATTTCCTTGCTTCTTCATCCTGAATCAGGACCTCAAACGAAGGCAATGTTTTACTTGTGTTTCCTGCCTACCATTCACCCCCTTGTGCTTGTTCAGCCATAAATTCAGGAACCACAAGGAAAGCTATTAAGATTAAAGGATGTTTTAAACTCATCCCACCCCTAGGTTTTATTAAAGAATCTTCTTTTTATAGTAAACTAGAGAGAGGACGTTCAGAGTCCGGGTTCAGAAGGTGCAGGGTTTTTGCTTAGCAAAGTTCAAAAATAGAACCAAAAATACAACTTGGTAAGCCATTAATCTCCCAATACTACTCTTTCCTCCATGAAAGCAGCCACTGGAACCATCTCCACCTCTGAGCTTGGAACAAGACACGGCCTGCGAGGCTGGGTTTCATTCTTCACACACTGTTGATTCTGTGTCTTGATTCCGTCCTTGCATCTTGAAGGCAACAACCAGAAAAACAGCCCTGCGACACCCAGCTGGGCTGTCAGTCTTTCTCCTGGATTTCCGAGCAGACCAGGAGAGTGAGTCAGAGATGAGTCATAAACCTGTGGATTTCGGTTTCAGGTTAAGTCTTTCATTTAAGGCAAGGCAGTTTCCCCAGAGTATTGTTTTTCCTCTTTGGTGAACAAATGTGTTTACTTTAAAACACTCATCAATAAAGTCATTAAGCAGACGTGGTCTATCAAAGAAATGCTAAACTAGTTTCTATGCTTCAAACCGTTTCGGAAAGATACATTGTAATTGAAGAACGGGGCATAGAAATGTGAGTTTTCACTGAAGAAAGTATGGGTGACCAGTTAGACACATACACACTTGTACACACAGATACACACTCCCAGACCCAGCGGTGCGCAGACGTCTCGCCTGACGGTCACGTTGGTTCGGTTCCTGGTTGGAGCTTCTGTCGCGTGTGGCTCCAGTCAGCTTCCTACTGGACTTCTGGCCGCTTCTGTTTCTTATCAGCAAAACATACGTGATAAGAGTCCCTCCCGTGGAAAGTTGTGGAGATTAAACGATGTAAAACGTGTTGCACTTCTAGCACAGCATCTGGCCAATAAACACAGTCCATAAGTAGTATAAGTAACACTAGGAGCACTAGCACTTCCATGGCTAATGTTTTTTATGGGCATCTTGCTTCCAACCATTAAATAACAGACAGGACTGATTCCAGAGCTCGACTCCTTCCACCAGAGCCTGTGACCACGATGATGGTGGTGGCTTGTTCTCTAAGTTGCACCTGACTGT
Source organism: Bos indicus (assembly GCF_029378745.1). NCBI lineage: Eukaryota > Metazoa > Chordata > Mammalia > Artiodactyla > Bovidae > Bos > Bos indicus. The sequence continues at coordinate 81,582,613 of NC_091772.1, forward strand.
AGCTCGCCAGGCTCCTCTATCCATGGGCTTTCCCAGGCAAGAATACTGGAGTGAATTGCCATTTCATTTTCCAGGGATATTCCTGACCCAGGGATTGAACCCATGCTTCCTGCACTGTGGGCTTCCCTTGTGGCTCAGCTGGTAAAGAATCCGCCTGCAATGCGGGAGACCTGGGTTTGATCCCTGGGTTGGGAAGATCCTCTGGAGAAGGGAAAGGCTACCCACTCCAGTATTCTGGCCTGGAGAATTCCATGGACTGTATGGGGTCGCAAAGAGTCGGACTCAACTGAGCAACTTTCACTTTCTCCTGCATTGTAGGCATATTCTTTACTGATTGAACTACCTGGGAACTAAGAATAAATTCGTATCCCGTGTTACATTGGGAGAGAGAAACAGTGGACTGTGGACAATGCTTGTCTCATTAAATGTGAACTTGTTGTGCCTATGAAGACCCATCTCCCTAGCTGTGTGTGTTCCTAGAGAATATACTCTCTGTGAAACGACGGTGGGGAGACAGAATATCTTTGGGGACATCGAAGATCCAAGGGAGGAAACCCAGTTTCTGGGGATATTAGATGAATTTTGCAGGCAGCTGTTGCTCGTGAGATTTTACATAAGCTGTACTTACTAAGCCCAGGAAAGTATGCTAAATAACCTGGTAGCCTAAGCAACAGATAACCCACATCACTTTCCATTTCTCCTTTGTTGGGTCTAAATTCTCTTTACACTTTCCCACTCAGACTAGGTTCAGTTAAGTGAAAGTGAAAGTGTTAGTCGCTCAGCCACGTCCCACTCTTTGCGACCCCATGCAGTATACCCCACCAGGCTCCTCCGTCCATGGGATTCTCCAGGCAAGAGTACTGGAGTGGGTAGCCTTTCCGTTCTCCAGGGGATCTTCCCAACAGGGATTGAACTCTGGGTCTCCCACATTGCAGGTGGATTCTTTACCATCTGAGCCAGCAGGGAAGCCCAAGAACACTGGAGTGGGTAGCCTTTCTCTTCTCCAGGGGATCTTCCCAACCCAGGGATTGAACCCTGGGTCTCCTGCCTTGCAGGCAGATTCTTTACCCTGAGTCACCAGGGAAGCCGGAGCCGAGGACACGTCAGTTGCTTTACCTCTGTCTCACTGCAGGAGGCGCTGCGGTGCAGGGACCGGGAGCTCACGAGCTGGATCCGGCGTCCCGGGTCTGACTGGTGGTTGTTGGTTGGTTTTAACGGTTGGTTAATTTGAGATTTGCAAGATGGGGATAAGGAAGATAGCAGCACCAACTCCTGAGTGAGCTGGGAGGGTTAAATGAGTGCTGAGGACAGTGCCTGGTTCCGAGCACACACTTAAGCAGCACAAGCTCCCAGCTGTGAATCTCGTCCCGAAAAATCCGCACACACACACATCCACCCAGATGGCGACGGTCTCTCCAGAGTTCACAGATGGCGCCTCAGCCACCTCCCAGGTTTAGAACCCCCGTGTGGAAAGCAGCCTGCAGTTGACAAGGAAAGCGTGTTTACCTGGGCAAACCACGCTCCTCGCCGTCCGACGCCTTCCGTCTGTAGGGGGACAGGCCGTGTCAGAGGGAATGTTTAGTGGGGCTTGGGGGCTTGAATTCTGTTTATTAGGAAGGAAAGAACAGGCTCCTTCAAGCTGGTGATTCATCCTCCGGTTCCTTCAGGGAAAGAGAGGCGGGGGAGTGACTCAAGGGCCCTCATCCTGGGTTTGTGGAGCAGAGACTGCACAAAGGCTGGCTGCCCTCCAGAGCTTCTCCAGGCTCCCTCCAGAGAGGGCCAGGCCGAGTCACTCCTGTGTCTGGACACATCAAAAGGCAAACTGCCTGCTTGTCGGGCTTGCCAGACCCAGCGAGGAGAAGCAGCGGCAGGTCTGGGTGTGACTCACTCAGCCGGGTTGGGGAGTGGGGGTCACCCGGTTCCCCGGGCCCTGTCCTCGCCCTCCCCGGGGAGCAGACTGCCTCCTGCCGGGGAGCCGGGCGGGGAGACACTGCTGGTTTGTCTCCTCCTCTCGGTGCCAGAGCCGAGCCCTGCAGGGCTTAGAAGACGCGCATCAGGCTGAGTCTCAAAGAAGGTGACCGTCACAGTGCTCACGAGACGCCCGGGGCATGAGTGCTGTGAGAACGGGCCAGGCAGGCAGCTAATTACAAGAAATATGCGCAAAGCGTGATGAACAGGAAGCAGAGAATGATTGCTCTGGGTGGTTCTTTAGATGCCTGATCCAAAATGCTGCTGAATCTTTGAATCTGCCCGCCACCCCATTTTTTTCCCCCATAAATTTCTTTTCTCCAAAGTCAGGGTCTTCCATAGACATAGAAAACAAATGTATGGTTACCAAAGGAGAAAGGCAGGGTGAGGGATGAATTAAGAGTTTGGGATTAACAGATACACACAATTATATACAAAATAGACGGCCAGCAGGGCCTACCGTGTAGCACACAGATCTGTACTCAGTATTTTGTAATAAACTATAAGGGCAAAGAGCCTGCAAAAGAACAGACACACACGTGTGTGATTGAATGACCTCGCTGTACACTTGAGACGGACACAACATCGTGGATCAACTATACTTCAGTAAAATTTAGAAAAATAAGAGACGGTCTTTCTACAGCTGGAGTTTTCTACCACATACCATAACAGATTTAACCTCAAGCACATGCCACACTAAATCATATTTTTATATATACATAAATACTCGTATAAGTGCATACTATACACACGTATGTATGTGTATCAAGTTAATACTGATACATACTCATATAAGCATATACTGTGCACACATATGTATATGTATCAAATTAATACCGATACATACTCATATAAGCATATACTATACACACACATGTATATGTATCAGTACTACCTTGAGTAACAACTGGTTACTGACATAATTTTGTATTTTCTAGATACTTATTCAACATCTATTACATGTCATTTTGACATTTCTTCCTCATAGGTAGGACATGATTTTCTTCCAGGTCTCAACTATTTTTTCAGGGTGTTGTGGAAAAAAAAAAATCAGAGCCTAATTCCATCAACCTTAAAGTAGCTGAGATGAAAACCTTTAGGGGAATATATATTTTATGACCTCATCAATAAATGAACACATTCTTGACGTTCTTCTAAGGCTAAACACACATGTATGTATTATGTGTGTGGGTGCCTGTGTGTGTTGTAATTGGTGGTAAGATGCGTCAAGCCAAGCTTAAGCTATCTGTGGTGGGCATATCCTTAAGAAAACAAGATCGTGCTTTATGTGAAAAATGTATCTTGCTCATGTTTTAAGCGGCATGGAATTTGGAAAGAATTATGACATTTGAAGAAGAGAGGGAAAAAGAGTTCAGATTACCCCCTTCTAGTTTCTATGGCCCAGAAAACACTGACGTGCTTGACGTGTTGCCACCAGCATTTCCCAGCTGGCACAGGGGTAAAGAGCCCGCCTGCCCAGACAGGAGACCTGGGCTCGATCCTTGGGTCAGGAAGATCCCCTGGAGAAGGAAATGGCAACCTGGCCCGGTACTCTCGCCTGGAGAATATCACGGACAGAGGAGCCTGGCGGGCTACAGTCTAGGGGGTCGCAAAGAGCTGGACGCGACTGAGTGGCTGAGCACACACAATTGTTTCTAAAAGTCGAAGAACACTCAGAGGAGAGAGCGGGGGGAAACACGTCTTCGGCAGGGTCCCTAACAGAAGGCAGCTCGGTAGGGGCAGAGGTGAACGCTCTGGGGTGCGTTTCAAAGAGGCTGCATCTCCTGAGGTTGTTGACAAGCTGGTAGCTGAGGGGAACGGGAGGGAGTTTCCCTCACCTTTTTCAACATGTGAACTGATCATCCTTGGGTCAAGAATGAACTCCTGTCCCCACATGAATATTGCAGAGTTGGCCCAGACGTGCAGAAGAAGAGAGAGAAGGAGAGAGCAAAGGAATTTTGATGTTCTGTGGACCAGACACGATGTACTTATATGGATTTCCATGGAGGAGCTGGTTTATATGCAACACATTCCTTCCTCGAGGTGTTTCAGGACATTCCCATAACAGTCTGCAATTACCCAAGTCAGGGCTCAGGAAACAGCACGAGGCTGCGTAAGGAACAGCGCAGTCTTGGTTTACTGCGGATGAGAACTGGATTGGGGGAAGAGGCCTCGGAGATTCTTGTGTGTATCAGCCCTTTCTTCAAGAGAGAAAGTGCTATTGTCTAATCAGAATCCTTCCAAGCCTTGACATGCCTACTGGGTCTCACACATAGAGGCCTTCAACCCTGAGAAGGATGCTGCCTGTGTGCCTGCCGGGCTCCTCTGTCCGTGGGATTCTCCAGGCAGGAATACTGGAGCAGGTTGCCATTTCCTTCTCTGGGGGACTTTCCCAACCCAGGGATCAAACCCACGTCTCTTGTGTCTCCTGCATTGCCAGGTGAGTTCTTTACCACTGAGCCACCAGGGAAGCCCTTGAGAAGCATGTTAAGTCTTTATGAAATTGTTTTCCAAACTAGTTATCTTATTTCTCTTCAAATTTCTCTTCCATCTTCTCCATCACTTACTGTTGGCCAACTGACCACTTTTTAAATTGGTTATCTTTATTAGTCTTCTTCAAAATTATGAGATAATAAGCTAGTCCTAAGTCTGTGATGTGAACCCCAGAGTTCAAATACAATTTTAGCAGAAGGTGTGGCTGATGGGAAAAGTAGGTCAGATAGCTCATGATAAACTGCTCCCAAGAAGGGATTTGGGCCCCATCCACAGTGGACACTTTTCCTCATTCTGACTTTATTTATTAATTTGCTGCACACAAAGATCCTGATGAGTTCACCCAGTAATTTTATCACAACTGCTCTTGGGGATGATCTTTCCTAGAACGTAATTTAACTCAGGGGGTTTATAATTGGGCTATGGGCCAAAATACATGGGGAAAAAATATCTCACCAGGATGCCTGAAGATCCTTGGTTCAAATATTTTGGCAATCCAGTGCTCGGCAGAGGAATTCAACACAATTTTTTGAGTCCTCTTTCTTGGTTGCTTCCTTTCTTAAGCAATGAGTTCACACGTTGGTCTGGGAGTGTGCTTCAGAGAAGAGTCCTCGGATTCCAGTTAAGCTTTATGGAAGAGTGAGTCTGGTTGCCACCTTTATGTCTGAGGCTTTAGTTCACACTCCTTTGGCTTATTTCTAAATGTTTTTATTTTCTAATAAAAAATTAGTTCCTTCTGAAGATGTGGTACATATATACAATGGAATATTAGTCAATCATAAAGAAGAAAAATGGTGCCATTTGCAGCAACATGGATGCACCGACCAGTCTGAGCGAAGTCAGACAGAGAAGGTGAAATATCATAAGACATCCCTTATATGTGGAATCTTAAAAAAATGATACAGATGAACTTACAAAACAGAAAGGAAGTCACAGACTTAGATAATGAACTTCTGGTTGCTGGGAGGAAGGATGGGGGAAGGGGTCGTTAGGGAGTCTGGGATGGACATGGACACACTGCTGTATTTCAAATGGATCACCAGCAAGGACCTGCTGTTCAGCACAGGGGACTCTGCTCAGTGTTACGTGGCAGCCTGGGTGGGGGGCGGTTTGGGGGAGAGTGTGTGTGTGTGTGTGTGTGTGTGTGTGTGTGTGGCTGAGTCCCTTGCTGTTCACCTGAAGCTATCCCAGCGTTGTTTCTTAATCATCTATCTCCCAATACAAAATGAAAAGTTTTTTAAAAAAGAAAAAACAATCACTTCTTTCTTCTGAGAGGTCATCTCATCAGGGCTTAAATTTCCTCTGTCTGGTAGAATGCTTTGTCTTTACTTAAAAAAATTAGCTTGGGCTTGGTATGCAATGATGATGTCTTTTATCTGCCATTGTAGGAAAAGGGGAATTAGTCCTTTTCTTTTTTCCGGGGGGAATGAGTTCATGTTGGGAGCACCTGGTAACTAACCGCTGGTTACAAACATTTGTTTCTTTGCTTCTTTCACTGACTGGAGAGACCTTTCTGAAGCACTACCTGTGCTGACGACTTAGCCCGAAAGGGCAAGAGGAGGAAATTCTTCTTGCAGGTGCCCAGTGAAGGCTGATGGTGAGGCTGGGCTTCCTAGAGGGAGATGCCATCTCGTGGGATGAAGCTAGTGGTGGACATGTGGCCCGAGGGGTGACAGAAGCTATGTTCTGGCCTGTCTTACTTCCCATCCTCTGATTTCCTGCTTAGACTTGCTCCCGCTGGCTGAATCCAAATGCAGCCACTGGCAAAGGATCTGGAGGACCATGGAGGTCAGCTTCCCAGGCAGACAGGAGGGCAGAAACGGATGCGGTTGGGGAAGCAAAGTAATGAATAAGGGCGGTGTGATTGATCCCAGCGAAGCCTCCACATGGGGCTTCCTTTCTCAAGCCCCCTTTCCCAGCCAGTGCCTCGCGGGCTTCTCCCCACCGGTGGACCCCGCTGCTCAGCATGTGGACTTCATTGGCTTTCTTTGCTTCCTCTCGGCATCTCTCCTGTTCTCTGGCTTCTCTTCCAGTTCTCTATTCTTAACCTTCTCTCCTCCTCTTCCTCTCTTGCTCAGCATCTCTCCTATCCTTGGAGCCTGCCTCAGCCTAACAAAAGTCCTAAACTTCCACCAAAAATCCTAAAGAGCTTTTTCATGAACTCTTTTTTCCAGGGAAAGGAGATGGATTCAGGAGGACAGTTCCAATTTTGAAATGGAGAGACTTGCATAAGACGATCTTTTCAGGCTATGACTATTGGTCTTGATGATCAAAAAGAATCATGATGTACTACTTACATTGTGTAGTAAGAAAAAAAAAGACCAAAATATTTTTTGAAAGGAAAAAGAAAGCCCCATAAATATTGTACATCTTTTGTCAGAAAATGATCATTGATATATTTTCTCATTTCCTTTGATCATCCTTTTTGGGTCTGCTGTTTTCAATTTCTAAGGCTGATCACACCACTCAAGTGACTCATGGAACCATCCTGAGAGTCGTGTTTCAGGTTGAATGAAATGAAGACATTCCAGTTGCTATACACAATGCTTGGGGGCTGACAGCTGTCACGTATCAATAAATCAGACTCTTATTAAGAATTATTGGTTATTAATCACCCCAGTCCCTGAATATGAAGCTGAATTCCTTATTGCTGTGCTAACAACTTTGAAAACATACACTTACACCTTCCATCTGAAAGAGGGGAACCTGTTTCCCTTTCAAGACAGAAATTAATTTCTTTGGTTAGGACATCGCCCAGGAATTTAACGGTTCTCCAGTGCGCTGAGCTCCGAGAGGACAGTGGTTCATGCAGATGGATTGCGTTTCAGAACCTTGAAGGCTGAGCTGCCCCACTGTAGACGCAGAATCCATAGTATTCCTGGGCTTGCCTCTAACGATTAAAAGATGGCTGCATGTGCTGCGTCAACAGCTTGTAAATTCGTAATTGGGGGCAACTGAGGCTCTAGCTGCCCACAGCGGGTTAATGTCGGGCTCAGAGGGTCGAGTTAGGGTGGAACGTAAAGTGATGCGCGGCGGCGAATGGACACGAGATCACTCACGTTCCGGGGAGATTGTCTTTGAAGCCGCTCTGTGTTCTGTGCAATCGGAGGAGTGGCTTCCCAGGTAACACCGGCTTCACTGTGTGGCCACATTCAGGGGCCAAAGAAGTCATGATGAACGGAACGCAGGTCCTTCTGAAGCTTCTCCAGGTCGGATTAGACGCAGGGCTGGTCAGGCGTGAGACGCCTTCCCGCCTCCTCCCCGCCGCGTCCGGACCCTTGTTAACGTGCCTGCAGCGCCATTTCCACGCGGAAGCTGCGACCTGCGTCCGCTGCGCTTGGCGTCCTTCCCGGACCTGAGTCATGAATGCCTCCCAGGCGGAAGCTGTCTTCGTCCCGCCTCTCTGCTTTCTCAGTGTTCCCAGTTACTGTCCAACTGGCATTTCCCTGTTGTCAGAACTCGCACTGTTTGTGTAAGTCAGAATTCAAGCTGTCCTCTGTGTCTGCTGCTTCTTACTCACCCAGCAGTTTTACATTATGACCCCACCATGGCCAAAGGGTCAGCCTGTACGCATTGCATTAGAAGGCAAGGCCTTAACCCCTGGACTGCCAGGGAAGTTCCAGGCCCCCGCCCTCTTACACTCTTGTTGAGGAGACATGTAACTAGACAAGCAAATATATAAAATCATTTTAGACAGGGCTATGGAATATGAAGGAAATAAAATAGGGTGATGCCAAAAGATAGCTTAGTGGGAGTAGGGGGGTTATTAACACGAGTTGGTTTTCTCTGAATAAGCTATTTTAACGCTGAGACTCAAAGAATGAGAACGAACCAGCAATGCAGTGATCTGGAGCAAGAATGTAAAAGGTAAAGGAACTGCAATTGCAAGAAGCCCCCAGGCAGGAGTGAGTCTGGTTTGTTGAAGGAACAGCAGGGGCATCAATGGAACCAGGATGGAACATGCTTAGTGAGCGAGAGGTTATGTCAGAGTGCATGGGCCTGGGCTGCACACACCATGATGGGTGTTTTGACTTTATTAAGTATACCCATCCAACTGCGCAGCCTACATTTCTTCACTTCCTTCCTTACCTTGGGTATCACGGTTCACCGTTTTCATCTCTCCCTTGAAGACATCTTCCCCTTTTATATCAGTTAACTCTTGCTGTGTGACAAATTATACCAAAAAAATTTTAGGGGTTTTTGGACAGTTCTGCTCGCAAGACTGCAGTCAAGATAACTGTAAGTTGTCTGAAGGTGTGAATGGGCGGGGGGGACTCACCTCCAAGCTGACTCACTCGCAGGCCTGGTAGTTAGTCCTGGCTGCTGGCAGGAGGCCTCAGTTCTGTGTCCTGTGGACCTCTCCACAGGAGGTCTTGAGTGTCCTCATGACGTGGTGGCTGGCTCCCCCAGAGAGGGCAATCCAGGAGAGTGCAAGGTAAAAGTCACAGTGCCCTTTCTGACCCAGCCTTGGCAATCACACACCACCACTTCACAACACCCACTGGTCACACAGGTCATCCTGGTTCACGTGGGACAGAAGGGACCCCACGGGCAGCTTGTCGCTCTGCACCTTCTAAGGATGAACGCAAGCTGATGCGGTGTCTGCTTTTTTCATGGTTTTCTTCTGATACTCATTTGAAGACATAAATCGCGGAAATTGAGAGCCTGTGCTTTGGGGTTACCAAGAACCCTGGGCTCGAAGATCAAGTTTACTGCCCCTGGGCCTGTGGCCTGCGGCACATTCCTTAACCTTGCCAAGCTTCCGTCTCCTCATCTGAGCACTGGAGGCCATTCCACCTCACCAGCCATGGTCAAATGAAGACTAAAGTGAGCTGATGCTTTAAACAAAAACAGACAGCTAGCGGGAAACTGCCGTGGAGCACAGGGACCTCAGCTCGGGGCTCTGTGATGGCTTACGTGGCGGGTGGGAGGGAGGCTCCAGAGGGAGGGGCACCGGGCCGTAGAGCTGACCCCACTGGGTGCAGTGGGAACCAACACAGCACAGCAGTAAAGCCCGTGCCCTCCCCTTGTGCGTGAGGAAGTAAGGAATCTCAGTGGCTCATGGCTGCGTCTATCACATGTACACAAGCCACGCTCTGAGTTCAGTGACCCTGTATTAATTTGAGAAACTGTGTTTTGTTACACATTCACTTCTGCTCAAATCAAGGAAATAAGCTAAGTTTTGATGAAAAAATGAATGGAAGACATCCAAACAGAAAAGAAAAACGGATTTAGCCGTAATAATTGTCACACAAATTTTCAGTGTATGTTATCGGGCACGGTCCTTGCTCTTACTCCTGTTTTATTACCGCAGAACGCAGGTACTCCCTGAAGCATTTCACAGAGTTTGGTGATTTCACGAGGTCCAGCCTGCGGTCAGTTTAACGCAGGTACTCCTTGAAACATTTCACAGAGTTTGGTGATTTCACGAGGTCCAGCCTGCGGTCAGTTTAACGCAGGTACTCCCTGAAGCATTTCACAGAGTTTGGTGATTTCACGAGGTCCAGCCTGTGGTCAGTTTAACGCAGGTACTCCTTGAAACATTTCACAGAGTTTGGTGATTTCACGAGGTCCAGCCTGCGGTCAGTTTAACGCAGGTACTCCCTGAAACATTTCACAGAGTTTGGTGGTTTCACGAGGTCCAGCCTGCGGTCAGTTTAGACTGAAGAGACCGTGAACTTGGTGGTCTGGCTGACCCCCTGTAATGCATATTCAGGATGCCAGACATGCAGACCTGTCATAAGAATTTCCCCTTCAGTACGGTAAAGTTTGGCAGGCTCGCTGTTTGTCCTCAGATGAGCCATGAGGCAAGCATTGGGCCAGCTCAATAGGAGCATCCAAGTTCAACCCCAGTGCGAAATCTAATCAGCACTCAGAGTCAAAGGATGAGCTGGTGCTTCAGGTATTTATATCAGAAGGTGTTAAAAGATTATTTGGAACATGGTGGAGGATAAGAAACGGGACTTCAAATCCATTCCAGAATGACATTTCTTGACAGTCTTCTAAGAAATGAAGTTAATGAACTTTTGAAGATCATTCATTTTTTTTTTTTTTAACTAAGGTTTTTGCTGGACGTGAGTTTCAGCTAAGTTTTCGATGGACATGAGTTTGAGCAAGCTCTGGGAGTTGGTGATGGACAGGGGAGCCTGGCGTGCTACAGTCCATGGGGTCACAAAGAGTCAGACATGACTGAGCGACTGAACTGATGTACCAGACACTAAGCTAGGTTCTGGCAAAATAGCTAAAAGCAAGTCTGCCTGAATCCCAACTCTGATGGTGCGCAAAATTTAAGTTAGCAGCTAGCGAGTGCATAGCCCTTTTTATTTTGTTTGATGGCTTAACTTTCTACAAGTTGCTAGAAACTGCTAGAAACTTGAGGAATTTCCATATGTTCAAATGAATAATAGCCTTTGTGGCAGTTATAACATTTGTACCCAGTTAATCAGCGACCTCGGAGAAGGCAATGGCACCCCACTCCAGTACTCTTGCTTGGAAAATCCTGTGGATGGAGGAGCCTGGTAGGCTATAGTCCATGGGGTCGCTAAGAGTCGGACACGACTGAGCGACTTCCCTTTCACTTTTCACTTTCATGCATTGGAGAAGGAAATGGCAACCCACTCCAGTGTTCTTGCCTGGAGAATCCCATGGACGGGGGAGCCTGGTGGGCTTCCATCTATGGGTCTCACAGAGTCAGACACGACTGAAGCCACTTAGCAGCAGCAGCAGCAGCAATCAGCGACTTAATTATTCAGTAGCAGATAAAAATGTATGAACTTGTTGAGACAAACATGTCTCCTGAAGCCAATGTTTAGAACTAAATTATCAACATATTTTGAGCAATAATGTCATGATCACAAATCATTTTTCTTAATTGTCTTACAAGATCCCTGGGAACTGTTTGTATTGCAAGATAAGCACATTGATAATGAATAGATTCCCAAGGCAATTTCCAACACTGGTGTGGAAATCTATACATTCCCTTAGCTCTGTTTGCTTCAAACGCAGGTGGAATTCCTTCTGAACTGGGTAAGTGGAATGCATTCTGTAAACTGCCCTTTTGTTACAGTTAGCTCAGTAGCTCCTGAGATTCCTAATTTGGCCAGTCCCATCTGACCTGACAAGCCAGTTCTTTGTTCAACTGCTAATCCATAGTGCAGATTTTAATCTCCAACAATTAATAACTCATCCCTACATATCTTGGACAGTTCATGACCGCCAGTATGGGCATTTTTACAGCTGTGTACAGGTCTCTAGTGAGACAACACATGTTTGTGAAATGAATGCATGCTCCTTTTCATTTTCAATCCAATGACTGGAATTTGCATCTAACGCTTGAAATTTTGCACCATACTGAAATGATATCTCAACAGAGAAAAACTGCAGCATGAGCAGTAGTTCTCGACTGGGGTGACTTCACCTCCCAGGGAACATTGGCAATGTCTGGTGACATCTTTGGTTATCACCATTGAGAGAGGTTGGTATTGGCATCTGGCAGGTAGAGACCCTGGGATGCTACTCCACATTCTGCAGTGCGCAGGACAGCAGCTCTACAATAAAGGATTATTTGGCCTTTATGTCACTAACGCTGCTGCTGAGAAATGCGGACTCACCAGGGTGCGTGTTAGTCACTCAGTCGTGTCTGATTCTTTGTGACTTGTTGTTCTGTAGCCCACCAGGCTCCTCTGTCCATGGATTCTCCAGGCAAGAATACTGGAGTGGGTTGCCATTTCCTTCTCCAGGGGATCTTCCTGACCCAGGGATAGAACCCGGGTCTCCTGTATTACAGGCAGATGCTTTACCATCTGAGCCACCAGGGAAGTCCGATTCACCTGGGTGGGTCTAGATAATTGTTTTTTTTAAAAAAACTTTTATACAAAAGAGAAGACAAGTTACTTAATTTCTCCAAACCTATTTACTGATGTGTGCCCTGTGGTTGGTAACGGTGGTAACTTCTTGCCGTTGCCGTGTGTTTAAGACGCGGGGCAATTCCCTGCTGGTGCAGTGGTTAGGCCTCTGTGCTTTGACTGCCGAGGGCCTGGCCTCGATCCCTGGTCAGGGAACTAAAGGTCCCATAAGCTGTGTGGCACAGCCAAACAAATAAGTAAATAAGTAAGTAACATACACGGAGTGCGGACTATACTGCTGGCGCATAGTAAGCCCTTTGGTCCATGACTCTTACTGTTACCATCATTAGCTTCTCTAGAGGAGGACAGTGATACCCGCCGCCGAGACGCCCACCACCGGGGTTCATCTCTCCTGTGGTCTCCCACACTGAGCAGGGCAGACTCTATAACCAACAGGCTAGTGCAGAAATGACTCATGTGACTTCCAAGCGTATGTCCTAAAAGAAAATGTGACTTCTGCCTTGCTCTCGCTGGGACAGATCAGCTGGGCTCTAGGTCCATGTGAGAAACTCTGTAGAGATGTCCACTTAGAGAAGACTAAGGCTCCCTCCAGACGGCCAGCAATTTGCTGCCCCACGAGGGAGCCATCCTGGGAGGGTTCCTCCAGCCTCAGTTGAGCTTTGGGTGGGGGGAAATGTAAATGAAGAAAAAGAAAATCTGGATAAACCAATAATCAATACAGCAATTGGTGCAGTGGTCAAACACCTCCATGCCCATGTCAGGGCTGGCTCCACAAGTGTGGGACCTTCCCCGGGCAGGCACATGGGACCCCAAGCTTAGATGGGCACTTGGTCTAATGCTTTGTGCCACTATCTTGAAATTCTAAAATCTTTTTAAACAGGAAGTTCCTCACTTTTCGTTGACGCTGGATCCTGCAAATTATGTAGTCAGTCCTGCCTACGCCTGTGTAGTTTTATAGGTTTTATAACTTTTAAAGTATTGATAATCTAAAGCCTTTTAGGAGACAGGAAAAGAAAGCAAGTTACCTGGTTTATTTTAGAAGACTAGCATAATTTTCAAGCTTCCAGGGTCTCTAGAACAAAGTCATTTAGACGTGTAGGGATAAAATGTGATTTCATCAGATCGGCCAGAACATGAGTAACTACCAGAGTCATTCATTACCAAGGAAGGTTGATACTGACCTCCACATATGAACTGTCCTTTCCTTAAATGAAGTTGTTTTCTGATTTTTTTTTTTCTGGTTCTAACAAGGAACATGTTGCCCAAACTTCTCCTAAGTACATTCCAGGCTAGTTGATGAGTTAACTATTTTAAGCTCTTCCGGTACTTGTAGATTTTTAAAGTCTTAATGTGATTTTTGTTTGCAGGTCACTTGCTATTGAACCATGGAAAAAATTGGCAAATTGAATGGATGTTTGTCCAAAGTCAGACTCAGCACCTTTATCCAGAAACTCTAAGGATAAAAAAAAGATGAAGTTTGTCTCAGGAATTTCATGAAGACCACAATGGCAGCATACTCTGCTGGGTCTATGGTTCTGATCTAGTCAACACTGTGTCTTTAGAAGGCAGTTCTGAGCTAGTCTTATGGCCTTAAAACGAGCTAGTTGCTCATTTTCTCGAGGGGGGCTTCCCAAGTGGTGCTAGTAGTAAAGAACCTACCTGCCAATGCAGGAGACAAAAGAGAAGTCCCTGAGTCCAGAAGATTCCCTGGAGGAGGGCATGGCAACCCACTCCAGTACTCTTGTCTGGAGAATCCCATGGACAGAGGAGCCTGGCGGGCTACAGTCCATGGGGTCACAAGAGAGTCAGGCAAGACTGAAGTGACTTGACACGCACAGACTTCTTTTTGGACTTTCCTTTTCAATAGGAGGCTACCCTCATTTTCTTGCCCTGTGGACACCCCAACACAGATACTCATAAAACCAACAGAAGAGAGTTTGCTGGGAGGACTGATGTGACAATCCTTTATAACAAAATCAGGGGGTGACACCCCAGCACCCTTGACACAGTCTGTCAGAAGCCAGTCTTGCCCATCCTTCCAGGGGATTATTTAAAGATGGGGCTCACAGGAGGTGGGAAACACAGAGGCCACCTCCGTGTCTTGGCTCCACGGCCAAAGCTCCTGGGGTCAAATCCCAGCCCCACTGCATATGAGTTCTGAGAACCATAAGCAGTTATGACTCTCCAAGCCTGTTTCCTCATCTGTGAAATGGAGCATCTACTCACCCTTTCCTCCAGGGTTATTAAATTCTAGTAGTTCCTCACTCCCACACACTCTGGGGCCATTTTCATGCTGGTGGCCTGACATCACTCCCTATCACCCCCCTTTAAAACATAAACCCCTGGTCGGGGGGACTAAGATCCCGCCTGCCTCGTGTCGAAGCCAAAAGATTTTTTTTTAAATAAAATGTAAATCAACTTACTTAAAAAGCAAATTTAATAGTACTCCTAGAAATTTTTAAGTAGTTAGCATTATTATGGAAGATAATTGTAAGCACAGATTAGCAGGAATAAAGATTACTTGTGTGCAAACCTCCAAAATTCATCCTGCACATCATTTGTCAAGGCTGTTTGGGCCCTTGAGTGGCTGGGGCCGAGAGGGCGGCGTGCAAAGACCCTGAGCTCAGCTCCGCTCACGGACACACCAAACTCACACCCATCTGCAGAACAGTCATCAGAGAAAAAGACCAGAGCCAGCACAGATCTTCCACAACTAAAGACATAAAGAAGGAACCACGGCGAGACGAGGAGGGCAGACCGGCACTACAGTCAATGCATGACCCCGAAGCCGGCGCGGTTACACCGCGGGGGTTCTCCCGTGGGAGCCAGAGCTTGGAGCCCATACGGCTCTCCAGCCTGGGGTCCTGCGCTGGGGAGAGGAGCCCTCGGAGCCTTTGGCTTTGAAGGCTGGCAGGGCTTAGCTTTGGGAGCCCCCAGGACTGGGGGAAACAGAGGCTTCCCTGGTGGTCTGGCGGGGAAGACTCTGCCTCCCCACGCAGCGCACCCCCATGCCGCCACGACCACAGAGCCCTCGCCCTGCAACGGAAGACCCCACAGCTTCACGCAGCTAAGACCTGACGCGGCCAAAACTGACTAAATACATATACTTTTTTAAAAAACGGGTGCATATGATTCAAACGTTTTGCAACAACAATAAAAGGGCCCATAGCCACTCACGTGCCCCTGGCCGTGTGCAAAAGCAGCCAGTGGACCGGAGCAGGGGACAGACACCGGAGGGGACCCTCGGGGGACGGCTGCGCCCACTGGACCGCCCGTGGGCACAGCGTGGACGCCTCAGGCCACGTGACCAACCGGCCAGGGACTCGGCCCCACCCGCCAGCAGGGTGGCTGCCTAGAGGCCCCCGAGCCCACAGTCCTGCCCCCGGAGTTCAGGCATCAGTTCCAGAAGCCCCTCCGCATCTGGCCCTGCCCTCCAGAGAGCTGGCTGTTTGTGCAGGGCCGGCCTCGGCCACCAGGGGGCAGGTGCCAGACGCAAGAAACACTGTGATCTCAGGCCTCATGGATTAATTTAAAAAACCCCGCAGAATCTGTCTTGCCATGTGGAGGAACTAAGATCCCACACGCCAAGGAGCACCGCGAGCCACAACTACTGCAGCGCGGAGCTCCGGAGCCCACGGGGCACGAGCAGAGGGGTCTGTGCCCGGAACTGAACGTCCCGCGTGAAGCAGCCGAGGCTCCCGACAGTCAGAGAAATAAATGCGTCAATAAATTTCTTTTTTGGCTGCGCTGACTTTTGTGTTTCCTTTTTGCACAGGCTTCTCTAGTTTCAGCGCGGCGGCTGCTCTCTAGTCGCAGTGTGCAGGCCTCTTATTGCAGTGGCTGCTCTTGGGGCGGAGCACAGGCTCTAGCACGTGGGCTGCAGTCTCGTGGGTCCCAGGCTCTAGAGCGCGGGCTCAGTAGCTGTGGTGCACGGGCTTAGTTGCCCTGCCGCATGAGGGATCTTCCCAGACCAGGGATCAAACCCGCGTACCCTGCATTGTCAGGCAGATTCTTATCCACTGCACCGCCAGGGAAGTCCAATAAATAAATACACATTAAAAAAACATCAAGTGAAATTCGTTAGTATACAATAGGCTCAAAAAAACAAACAAACAAAAAACCTACTGTCCCCCAGCTGGGGGGTACAGCTGAACCCTGGCTCTGATCCCTTGCAGGTAAACACCAGCTTTGGGATATCCCAGATCCCATACTCCACTGTGTCAGAAACTAGCCCCTCCACCAGCGAGCTGACACCAGCTCTGGGGTCCCTGAGTTACACAACCAGACTCCAGGACCCAGCTCTGCCTGCCAGTAGTCTGGAACTTATCCCAAGTCCTGGCTTCAGCCGCCACTGGGTGGGCAACAGCCCCGGAGTCTCCTGAACACTCTGCCCCCCAGAGAGACAGCGTAAGCCTGGGGGTCCCTGGGATTCTGCAGGCAGCTGCTCTGTGATCCGGGTCCCCCAAGCAGCAGCCAGCAGCCTCGGCACAAGGCAAGGCCTGGCAATCAAGCAGACTGGGGGTCAACCACGCCTCCCAGACCACCCGCATAGTCAGCCCTCCACAACAGAGGGGCCCACGCAGCGCTCGTTGGGGAACTGCTGGGGCATAGAGCCAGGGTGACTAGAGGGGTGTGCACTGCTGTGGACGAGGGTGCCTCCTGCGAAAAGCCACCTCTCCAGGGCTGGAGACACCGAGGCTCACTGTAGTGGAGATGACGACAGTTAAAGAGAGAATACTGAAACAGCAAATGCCAGACTCCCAGGGGCTACAGCCGATCTGTCAGCAGGACCTCTGCCGGCCAGAAAGGAGTGGCATGATATATTTAAAGGGAATAGAAAGGGCTATTTAAAGAGATGAAAGGGAATAACCTACCCCCAGGAATACTCTACTCACCAAGGCTGCTGATCAGATTTGATGGAGAAATCAAAAATTTTCCGGACAAGCAAAAGCTAAAAGAGTTCAGCACCACCAAACTGTCTCTAGGAGAAATGTTAAAGGGGGCCTTCCCTGGTGGTTTGGTGGCAGAGGCGCTGTGCTCCCAATACAGGGGGCCCAGGTTCAACCCGGTCAGGGAGCTAGAGCCCACAGGCTGCACGCAAGGTCATGTGTGCCTCAGCCGAGACCCGGCGTCGCTAATACATAAATCAATATTAACAGAAGAAAGGAAATTCTCTAAGAGAAGGAGAAAAGGTCACTACTGGAGACAAGAAATGATGAAATGAAAAAGGTCCTGGGTAAAGCTAGGAAAACATACAGTAAAGGGAGAAAACCATCCACACACAAAGCGTGTAGGGAGGTTAAGAGACAAGAGTAGACAGAATCATTCTATCCACAATAGGCAGTTAAGGGATACACAAAGCAATTAGATGTAAAATATAGTATTAAAAATAGTAATGGTGAGGAGAGGATAAATCCACGGTTGTTAAACATGTACTTAAAATTAGGAGACCAGCAACGTGACACAGTCGTGTACACATATATACTGCCATACAAAGGCTGATAGTAGGGACTTCCCTGGTGGTTCCGTGACTAGGACTCCACGCTCCCAACGCATGGGCCCTGCTTCAATCCCTGGTCAGGGAAATAGACCCGGCACAGCCAAATAAAATAAATAAATGTTAAAAAAAAACCTTCATGGTATCCACAAGCCAAAAATCCATAAGAGAAATACACACAAAAAAGAAAAAGGATAAACAAGCACCCTTAATAAATACAGTGAAAAAATCAACGTTGTTGTTGCTGCTAAGTCGTGTCCGACTCTTTGAGACCCCGTGGATTGTAGCCTGCCAGGCTTCTCTGTCCATGGGATTTCCCAGGCAAGAATACTGAAGTGGGTTGCCATTTCCTTCTCCAGGGGATCTTGATGACCCACGGATTGAACGCAAGTCTCCTGCATTGCAGGCGGGTTATTTACCACTGAGCAACCAGAGAATACAGTGCCAAGAACATAATTAGTGCTTAATAAATATAAGCACAATTCAGTTCAGCCTCTCAGGCCTGTTCGACTCTTTGCAACCCCATGGACTGCAGCACATCAGTCTTCCTTGTTTATCACCAACTCCTGAAGCTTGCTCAAACTCACGTCCGTTAAGTCAGTGATGTCATCCAACCATCTCATCCTCTGTCATCCGCTTCTCCTCCTGCCCTCAATCTTTCCTAGCATCGGGGTCTTTTCTAATGAGTCAGCTCTTCCCATCAGGTAGCCAAAGTATTGGAGTTTCAGCTTCAGCATCAGTCCTTCCAATGAACACCCAGGACTGATCTCCTTTAGGATGGACTGGTTGGATCTCCTTGCAGTCCAAGGAACTCTCAAGAGTCTTCTCCAACACCACAGTTCGAAAGCATCAGTTCTTTGGCGCTCAGCTTTCCTTATAGTCCAACTCTCATATCCATACATGACTACTGGGAAACCATAGCTTTGATAATATAATATAACATAATTTGATAATATAAGCACAATTAGTGCTTAACAATTATGTGTCTGGACTTAGCTTTCCAATCCTTCTCATTGCTGTGTTGCAGGCAGCCGTCACCCACCAATCAGGCCTGTGCACATCAGCGGGCCTGTGCACATCAGCGGGCCTGTGCACATCAGCGGACACCAACTGGCCCCTGGCAGCTGTCACCGCATAAAGAGACCAGAGCAAATTACAACTCCAGCAGCATCCAAACCAAAGGAAGAAATCGCCAGATTAAATATAAACAAGTGCACATAAAAAAAAATGCAAAACATTTCTCATCCAAGTATGTGCAGTGGGTTCTTAATGTTAATTTTGACTTTCAGACTTCTTTCCTCCCTCTCATCTCACCTTTCTGCTCAAAGTGTGCAAAAAGTACCTGATGCCCTTGTGCACAAAAGCAAACACATTTGGGAGGAAAAAGCAGCCAGTGTGCAAATCTTTTAATTAATTTTACAGCATCAGTACTTGGGAGTTGATGCTACTTGGAAAGCCCAGGTGTGAGGCATCCAGATGATTAAGCGTTCTGCAGATATTTTTTTGCTGATAAAGGGAGGCTCTGCAGGACGGAACAATCATGGACAGTATAAGTGATGATGTCATTTGGGTCAATGTCCGATTCAGGCGATTAGAGAAAGTTCAACAAATTAGGCTGAATCACAAATGGAGCCTTGGCTTTCAACCAAAGTTGTTCAATAGGCTTTGCCAAATGCATGCTGGTAGATTAATTTGACCCACCCATTCACACACTCTCTGGACGCCACAAAGTGTAAGGAAAAGAGCAAGGCCTGTGGAGTCAGAGATGGGGGTTGGGTCTAAGTTTTCTGCTTACGGTGTTTTCCCGAGTGAAATATTTGACTTCTCCAAGCTTATTAAAAAATGGGAAGATTCCTAGCTCCCTGGCAAGGCTATCTGAGGATTAGTTGAGACAAGGTACAGGAAAGGGCCTTGAACACAATAAATGTTAATCGCCCTAATTAAATATTTGTGCATTTTAGTTTGTTACTGAAATCCAGTGCGATTCCATGAAGGCCAAAGGGAAATGTGTAGTCAGTTCCTAAGAGTTGCAAAATAGAGTTTCAAAGTGAGGTGTAAGGGCTTCCCTGGGGGCACAGTGGGTAAAGGATTCACCTGCCAAAGCAGGGGTGTGGGTTTGATCCCTGGGTCAGGAAGATCCCCTGGAGAAGAAAATGGCAACCCACCCCAGCATTCTTAAGTGGGAAATCCCATGGACAGGGGAGCCTGGCGGGTCGCAGTCCACGGGGTTGCAGAGAGTCGGACGTGACTGAGTGCCTAAACAGCAACAATCCTTATGAAGGGAGCTGATTTCACTTTTGGTTTTGACCCAGAAATAGGAGAGTTCTGATACTGCCCCTGCCCTGTGCCAAGTGCTGAGCTAGGCACACGCCGCATTTTCTTATTCCCGGGAGACCATGTGCACTTGAGGTGTTTCAGTCTCTGTTTAATGGCCGAGGCCCAGAGAGGCTGAGTAAACTCAAGTCACACACCTAGGAGCGGAAGCCTAGAGGATGAAAACCCAGCTGAAGTTAATACCTCCAAATTTGTGTTTTTCCCACTAGCAAGGTGGAGTTTACAAGGCAGGGGACTTTAAGCGTTTCCTTAGAAAAGAGGCACATTGGAGAATTGAGTTCTCAAGTCAACCAAGAAATGCAAGCATTGCTTAGAGTTATGATACCTTTCACATCCCTTAAACCACCCACAAGTGAAAGTGGAGTCGCTCAGTTGTGTCCGACTCTTTGTGACCCCATGGACTGTAGCCCGCCAGTCTCCGCCGTCCATGGGATTCTCCAGGCAAGAACACTGGAGTGGGTTGCCATTTCCTCCTCCAAGGTGCATCATAAAGTCATCGCTCATCAGTCCACCCAGCTAGCATTCCCTCCAGGGCTGGAAGAAGTTGAAAGCAATGTGAAGTGGTTAGCTTGTGTCTCGGGGCTACGTCATATGAAAAAGGGCTTTCCACGTGGCTCAGTGGCCAAGAATCTGCCTGCCAGTGCGGGAGCCACAGGAGTCTCGAGTTTGATTCCTGGGTCAGGAAGATCCCCTGGAGGAGGAAGTGGCAACCCACTCCAGTGTTCTTGCCCCGGAAATCCCATGGACCAGAGCAGCCTGGCAGGCTACAGTCCATGGAGTTGCAAAGTCAGACACCGCTTAGAGACTAGGCATGCAGGCATGTGAAAAAGGCATGCCCTCCACTCCTAGAACCATACAGAGGGCAGCAAGTTGCTCACGCTTTGAGATGTGCAGGGAGAATGAGACAAGGGCTGGATCTCACTCCCTGGGTCCCCTCATTGACGAGGCTACTGGAATCACTTGTTTTCGCTTCTGCCCTCATCAGCCCTCTGCTCTGAGCCAGTGCTCGAGTCTCGGGATTAAAGGTGCACATAATGCCGCTCTGCTCCACCACCTGCTTACAAGGAGTTGTTATTGTTTAGCGGCTCAGTCACGTCCAACTCTTTTGTGACCCCAGGGACTGTAGCCCATCAGGTTCCTCTGTCCAAGGGCTTTCCATGAATACCCCAGTGGGTTGCCATTTCCTTCTCCAGGGGATCATCCCAGCCCAGGGCCTGAACGCTCATCTCCTGCATTGCCTGGCAGATTCTTTACCACTGAGCCACCTGAGAAGCCCTGCTGATAAGCAGTGGTTGACCTAAATAATAATAAATGAAATAAACAATTTTCTACTATTCAGAAGAACAGTGCTGATCTTATGTGCTGAATCTTGGCTGCAAATGTCAAGGAGATTCCTTGATCTCTCAATTCTCTCCTTCCTCTCCCCTTTTTAAAGTATTTACTTATTTATTTGGCTATGCCAGGTGCTTTTAATTTCATTTCAATTTAATTGATGTTTCAATTAAATTAAAAGACACCTGCTCCTTGGAAGAAAAGTTATGACCAACTTAGACAGCATATTAAAAAGCAGAGACATTACTTTGCCAACAAAGGTCCATCTAGTCAAAGCTATGTTTTTTCCAGTAGTCATGTATGGATGCTAAGAGTTGGACTATAAAGAAAGCTGAGCGTTGAAGAATTGATGCTTTTGAACTATGGTGTTGGAGAAGACTCTTGAGAGTCCCTTGGACTGCAAGGAGATTCAACCAGTCCATCCTAAAGGAAATCAGTCCTGAATGTTCATTGGAAGGACTGATGCTGAAACTGAAACTCCAATACTTTGGCCACCTGATGGGAAGAGCTGACTCATTAGAAAAGACCCTGATGCTGGGAAAGATTGAAGATAGGGGGAGAAGGGGTCAACAGAGGATGAGATGGTTGGATGCCATCACCGACTCAATGGACATGAGTTTGAGTAAACGCTGGGATTTGGCGATGGACAGGGAGGCCTGGCGTGCTGCACTCCATGGGGTCGCAAAGCACTGGACACGACTGAGCGACTGAACTGAACTGTGCCGAGCGTTAGCTTTAGCATGTGGGATCTTTTCTTAGTTGTGGCATTTGGAATCTTTTCTTGCAGCATGTGGAACCTAGTTCCCTGATGAGGGGTGAAACCTGGGACCCCCTGCACTGGGAGCATGGAGTCTTAGCCGCTGGACCACCAAGGAAATCCCTTTTCCCTTCCCTCGTCTTCCCTCCCCCTGCCCCTCTCAATTACCTGGCCGTCACAAAAGCCAAGTGGATTGCATTCCCACTGTATCATCAGGAACTGGTTTACCATTTGTTGTTCAGTCACTAAAGTGAAACCGCTCAGTCGTGTCCAACTCTTAGTGACCCCATGGACTTTGGCCCGCCAGGCTCCTCTGTCCATGGGATTTTCCAGGCAAGAATACTGGAGTGGGTTGCCATTTCCTTCTCCAGGAGATCTTACTGACCCAAGGATTGAACCCGGGTCTCCCACATTGCAGGCAGACACTTTATCATCTGAGCCACCAGGGAATCCCGTTCAGCCACTAAGTCGTGTCCAACTCTTTGCGAGGGTCTGCAGCATGCCCGGCTTCCCTGTCTCTCACCATCTTTCAGAATTTGCCCAAGTTCATGTCCACTGAGTCACTGATGCTATCATCTCATCTTCTGCAGCCCTCTTCTCCTTTTGCCTTCAATCTTTCTCTGAAGCATCCATTAGACTTTTGTTCAAGCTGAAAATTGAGGCAGGCTTGAGGGAGACAGAATAGCGACTGAAGGAGACATACGGATAAGCCACAGGCAACTGAGCAGCACGGATGGGTGGCGCCAGTCGCCACAGGCCTGAGCTGCGTTCACCTGGGCTGAGCACTGTGCCACCCCCGTCTGCCAGGCCTCGGAGAGGAGGCGGTGTGGCGTGCTCGAGGATGTCAGCAGGACGCCTTCAGGGACATGTGCCTACACTTACTGGTCCCCATGAAGTTCAGTAACATCACTAATATAATCAGTAAGAAAAAAGTTTTTGGTGTAAAGAACAAAGGTTCTTTAAACTCCGAGCATCAGTCCCCCCCACGTCTGTAAAGCAGGGGTAATATTAGCACATTCTTAAGAGTGGATGTGTTGGCTTCCCAGATGGCTCAGTGGTGAAGAATCCGCCTGTCTAGCAGGAGATGCAGGTTTGATCCCTGCGTCGGGAAGATCCTCTGGAGAAGGAAATGGCAACCCGCTCCAGTATCCTTGCCTGGAGAATCGCATGGACAGAGGAGCCTGGAAGGCTACAGTCCGAGCGGTCACAAGAGTCGGACAGGATGGAGCGACTACAGACAGTGAGTGTGTCCCTGGGGGTTATCAGTCATGCAGGAGGACTTCCTCCAGGAAGCTGGGGCTGGGCTTGGATGATGAGTGTGCCGGAGGGAAGAAGGTGGAAGGACAGCAGGTGTGAACCCAGCTGCAGAGCGCGTGTGAGGCCCAGGAGAAACCGGTTGAAGCCTGTGTCCCTGAGGTGGGGGCGCGGTGGGGAGGGCTCGGGGAGCATGGTGGGGAGGGCTTAGGGGTGTGGCGGGGACGGCTCGGAGGCCTGGGGGTCAGTGGCTGCACTCTACAAGACACTGAAGTCCAGCTTAAGGACTCGGGTCTTCATGGAAGAGCGATGGAATGCCACCGAAGTAGGGCAGGGACTTGGGCCTGGGATTTGGAGAGACCATACACGGCCGGTAGACAGTCTGGAGGGAGGGGCATGGAGACTGGTTGGCGGTTTCTGTGGGGCCCACCATGCAGGAGGCAGCGGTGCAGAGAGAAGGAAATGGACTTGAAAACATATGTAAACAGCAAAAAATAGGAAAAGTATTCTGCCATTCAAATGAGCATCTTTTGGTAAAACTGCTATATTATTGTAATGTTACATTGTACAAAATTTTCGAGTGAGACAAAGTTTGAATGTTTAACTTTGGTTGTAAGACATGCAATGAAGGAGAAAACATCTTGTATTTTAAAGATTTTATTCTTTCAGAGAATTCAAAGAAGATATACAGAAGAAATCTGACAACACATGTGGATTTATAATTCTAAAAACTTTCACAACAGGAAGCTTATACCCATTTCAATGATATGTACATATTCGTTCATGTATGAAGATATAAATGTACACTTATGAAATAGTCTAAAGATGCAACTTAAAAAGGGAAATATTTATCAAATATACAGAAATATATGGTATGCTTTTAGGAAAAGTAGTAAAACCATGCACATAGATGATATGTAAACATACTTTTTAAGAAAGTTTTATAAGTATTGCTTAAATCTGTATGTATTTTCCATTTATGAAATCACAATTTCCCAAGGAGTTCAAATCACATACCATGAGTTACATAGTCTATAATGCATGCACACTTTACTACTGATCCATTCTACAGTTGGGAAAATTAAGGCAGGGAACCTCACCGAATATTTTTAAGCTGTGACTAAACTTTAGAACATTGTCCTAAATAAACTTCAGATCCTAAATAAAATAATATATACACATTTTTTAAAATGATGTAAGCAAATTGTCATTAGAATACACACACAATTTAAAAACTTGATCCACACCTTAATATCATAGATTACATAGACGCAATGTCATAATTACATAATTTCAGGATCCTTTAACACAAGGATGCACTGTTAAATCATTAACACATCCTTGAATAGGAATTTTGACTTCATTAAAGTTGTTCTTAACATAGAGATTTTCTCTAGTTTTTCAATAATGTTTCTATTTCAGAATAAGAAAAAAAAAGTTTTATAGGGACCAGATAATATGAACCAATATTTACTTTTGCTTCCATTATTATGCAGTATTTCCCCAAACGTTATATTAGAATTACAATAAATGGATTGCCAATATTACCCTGAGCCACTGACAATCCAGCTCTAGGAGGTCTTTCACTGTGAAGTGTAAACTTTGAGAAGTGAAGATTCCAGCGAGGAGTCTGACATGGCAGGGACAGCAACATGCAGTGACTCTGCCTAACAGAGAAGCACCCAGCTGCTCTGTTGTGTCATGGAAGATGCCAGACGAAACAGCAAGGCGAGCAAGTCTGTGCAGCCAGGGCATGCCGACATCAGCTACGAAAGTCACGTGTGTGCAGCGTGTGTTCCCTGTGGAGGGCCTGGTCTTCCAGCACTCGGTCCGCTTTCCCTGAGCCAGATGCAATCTTAACCCCATCAGCAGCACAGACAGTGCAGCTTCTGGGGCAACTGTGCAGAAGACGGAGTGTAAACATCTGAGCCTAAGTGTTCTTTACGTGTCGTTTCATGGTTTTCCACCTTTGCTTTTCAGTCGTGCAGAAGCCCAAAACTTCCTTCTTGCAGGAGGGTCAAAATTGATGCTTTTGTCTTGATTAACAAAAAAAAAAAATCTGAAATATAAAGTCTACTCCAATTATACATCAGAGCAGTATAATTAAACAAAAGGGATGATTAGCAAAAATAAATGCTAAAACCAGTAAGTGCCCTGGGCTCGTCTGTTTTACCAGAGGAACCGTGCGTGGTGTCCAAGCTGAAGATGGGGAGTTTCACAATGAAGCTAGAATTCCTCCATGGTCCTACTTGATTCAGCTCTGCCTGTTGCCATGTTCAGAATGTGACAAATTGCCTAATGGTTCCAGACACCTGGGCATCCCAGGTGGCACCAGTGCTTAAGAAAAGAAACCTGTCTGCCAGTGCAGGAGATTCGATCCCGGGTGGGGACGATCCCCTGGAGTAGGAAATGGCAACTCGTTTCAGTATTCTTGCCTAGAGAAATCCCACAGACAGAAGAGCCTGGTGGGCCACAGTCCATGGGGTTGCAAAGCCAGACATGACCGAGCGCTTGTCAGCAGCAGGATCAGACCCTTAGGGAGGAATTCGCTGGGCCTCATTCAGAGAGTTCATCTGAAATTGCACGTTTCCCAAATAATCCACCTATCAGCAAGTGAAGTGAAGTGAAGTGAAGTCACTCAGTCGTGCCCAACTCTTTGCGACCCCATGGACCGCAGCCCACCAGGCTCCTCCGTCCATGGGATTCTCCAGGCAAGAATACTGGAGTGGGTTGCCATTTCCTTCTCCAAGGGATCTTCCCGACCCAGGGATTGAATCGAGGTCTCCCGCATTGCAGGCAGACGCTTTAACCTCTGAGCCACCAGGGAAGCCCAAGTCCCCCCCTCAACTTGCTCTTAACGAACAGCAAATAGCTCGAGGCAGGTTCTAGGTGGCGCTGTTGAAACGGCTGAGTGATTGAGGTTGAGTTTCACCACTGGCATCTCATTCTATCAAGCTGTCGGAGCTGTCGTATTTCCACATAAGCTGATATTGAGATTCCTCAGGTTAACTTTTTATCACTTTAATAGTTAAAAATTCATTTTACTGTGGATTAGGGGAAAATAAGTAGACTAAAAAACACCAATTCATCAAGGAAATTATCGCTTTGGAATAAGGCTGGCAAGAGCTGTGTTGGATTTCTGACCTACAGAAGGATAAAATCATAAACACTATATCATAACACAAGTTTTAGTAACTTGTGAGTAATTCCTTTCAATAATTTTTTATGGCCACAGTAGAAAACCAATACAACCAGCCAACCCTACTCAGAGACCAGCTGTCTAAGGCTGTACCAAGGCGAGTTAAGTGCATGAGAGAGACTCTATGTCCTGCAAAGCCTTAAGAGGTTGCCAACTGGTCCTTTACTGGAAAAGTGTGTCCCCAACCCGATGTGAGCACGTGTGCTAAGTCACTTCAGTCATGTCCGACTCTCTGACCCTGTGGACTGCAGCCCGCCAGGCTCCTCTGTCTGTGGGATTCTCCAGGCAAGAACACTGGAGTGGGTCTCCATGCCCTCCTCCAGGGGATCTTCCCCACCCAGGGATCGAATTTGTGTCTCTTACATCTCCTGCATTGGCAGGTGGGTTCTTCCCCGTGAGTGCCACCTGGGAAGTCCCATGCCCTGATATTCACATGCAAAAACCATGACCAGCAGCTTGAATTTTGGAGCGCTCATTTGACGCTAGGCTCTGGGTTATGTATTTTGTGCTCATATCAACTTTCTGGATGGATACTATTTTGGTCCTCATGTAACAAATGAAAAAAGTAATTCAGGCAGAAAGGTTAAGTAACTGTTCGGGTCACTGGGTGAACCCACGTCCGGCTGACTGCAAGCGCGGCTCACCACCTGGCCACCCTGCGCCCCTGCTGCCCACCCAGGCTTCTCATCGCTGGCAGAAGGCGACGGGCAGCTGCCTGCCGGGGACCAAGTTGCCCAAATGCAGCGTCTCCACAGGCTCGAGGTCTGTGGCCACGACGTCGTATTTGCGGACAATCTGAAACACAGGAGCACAGGAAAGTGGAGTTAGCCCCTCTGCTCCTGCCTCGAGGAAAGCCCAGTGCGCAGCCGCGGAAACGCCGCCAGGGTCTTACCCAGCAGAGCGCCAGGTGGAGCTGGAGTTCAGCTAACCGGCGACCAACGCACATTCTTTTCCCAACGCCGAATGGAAGATGGGCAAAAGGGCTGATCTTTTTCTTGTCCTGAAGCCACCGTTCAGGCCTAAACTGACTTGACTCCTCAAAGTTTTCTTCACTGGATCCCAACACATGGGTATTTAGAACCAGTACAGTCTACAATCACACAGAAACATAAAGCACTTAAACATCTCAATAGCAAGATTTACAAAAGCCATCACCTTACAAATGTGAAAGTAACCCCCAAATGTATAACAACAATGAATGCCAGCATGCAGTGAGTGCTGGAAAAGTGCTGGGTGGTAGAAATACTTCAAGAACCTTAAAACTTTGCATCTCATTTTCACAACCCCAGGTGGTGAGTTCTATTATTATTCCCATTTTACAGATGAGAAAGCTGAGGCTCACGGAGGTTATGTAACCCACTCAAGGCTCTACTTGCATCCAGGTCTCTCTGTCTCCATAACCCCTATTCCTAATACTAGACTACAGGACACATCAACTGTATACTGCAATCTCCATTTTTCTAAAATGAATGCTCTCCCAGTACAAACGTTTCAGGAGGTCTGCAGGGCATTTGAAGAGGGTGTCTCTCAAAGCTCTGTAGGGTATAGATTATATACATTTTACTTACTCCTTTGGGTAAAGCATATTCCCCCAGAACCATTGCCTTGTCGAGAGTCCGAGTTGTAAATGGGACAGTTGGGTTAAGCCTGAAAACACAAAATCAGAGATGTCAAGGTGGGCACAGACCAAGTCTTAGCTCAAGGGAATTCGGAGTCTGGCTAAATAAACAATCACTGCCTAAGTTCTCATAAAGGGGACATGACTCCAACTCTTTACAAGCAGTTCTCTTTCTTCCCAGTATTTACACCTCTTGCTTTATTCCTTATTGTGTTGGTTAAACCCCCAGTGTAAGCTCACAGCTGTTGACAGTGATGGTCCCGTTTCACTCTAGACTTCAAATGTGCGCATTTACACGCCTCACCGGCAAGCTTGCTGTTTGTCCCGGGTTTCTTCCACCTGCCCTTCATAAAGTTAAAGATATTTCCTTCGAATCCTAAGACTTTATGGGTTTCGTTTTCCAGAAAAAGAATCTTGAAAGACCATTTTATACAGAGGCTCAGAAACCAGCCTGTCTCTATGTCTTGTATAATAATACGGTTCCTCGCTGAGCTTTCATCTCGCTCCCTTCATTTGTGCCCCTAATCTTAATTATTGCTTATAGTGTCCATTCAAGTATTATTATTACTGATTTAAAGGGGGCAGACTCTGGGTTTCCAAGATTTAATAGAATTTGCCCAAATGATTTAAGGAATGAGTCATAGGACAGGAGTATGGTCCTGGAGGGTTTTTTATTTTTTTATTTTTTGGTAGCTTGCTAAATGTTTATGAATCAACTAAGGCGGGGATCCCTTATTATGTGTTGGAGAGAACAGCCGTCCGACATTCGTATTAGGCACGTGTTCTTACCTCATAGATTCTTTCAGACAGGCTTTTAAATATGGCATGTTCCTCAGATCCTCTGCCCGTGGCAACTGATTCTCAGGCAACACACTCTGAATTTCCTTAAAAAGCTTTTGTTGCACGTGGGGATTACGGGATAAATTGTAGAGAATCCACATTAAGCTGTTTGCCGTCTGAAAGCCAAATGGACATAAACTTGAGTTTTCTGTAAATAAACTGCCTTGAAGCCTGTATCAGCTGAAGCAAAGGTGGTGCCTATCACCTTGCCATGAAAACACATGAGTGATGCCTTTTCCCACGTTCTTCTTGGCTGTGTCTCAAACAAATACCATGTATGAAAAGTCAGATTCAGCTTATAAAACACATCCGTGAATAATAGCTTATTTCCTGAGGGAATCAGAGAGTTTTTTGAATAGACAGCTGCGTTAGGACATAAACTGTAGCTTGGTATAAAAACGGAACGTAGATGAGGACATGTAAACTGCGAAATGCGAAGTCAGACAGGTGATTGTAATAACATCAACTTTCAGGTTGTTGTAAGTTTATCTTACAGAAAGTGTTACCATTGGGGGGAACTGGAGGAAGGATTAAGGAATCCTCTCTACTGTTGCTTAGAACTGTGTGTGAATCTACAGTTATCTCAAAATAAAATTTGTTAGTTGTTTAAGATAAATAATAATATAAAAATTGAATGGGGAGAGACAGATGGAGATCCTAGGAATGTTACTAATAAAAATGGGGTTTTTAAAAATTTTTCAGTGCAAATGCACAAGAAACTGCATTTCTGGAATTTAAAAGAAAGCTTTTTTTTTTTTGCCACACCCTCAAAAGCTACCATAAAATAAAAAGGCATTATCTATACTCAGAGTTTCAGCCTCAAGCAAAGAGCCATGGTAGATGGCAGCCAATACCAAAATAAGAAATTCTAGCATCAAGTTGAGTATTTCAAGGAAGCAGCCACAATTCTGACAAAGACATTCATGGCCTTTTAAGTGGCATCCTTTATTTTCTTTCCAAAGGCAATGAGAAGAGAAAAAATACTGGCAGAAGCAGTGTGTGCAGCTTTCAGCTTCATAACGCTCACCACTGGTAGTCTTACATGTTTGTGTTTGGGCCTATACTTGGCTGCTGCTGCGGCTGCTGCTAAGTTGCTTCAGTTGTGTCCAACTTTGTGCGACCCCACGGACTGCAGCCCACCAGGCTCCTCCATCCATGGGATTTTCCAGGCAAAAGTACTGGAGTGGGTTGCCATCGCTTTCTCCGTATTCTTGGCTAATTTAAGCCAAATATCCCCATAAAAATGGTTACTGTGTCCTCTCTCGGCAGACACAGAGACGCTTTAGCAAAGTGTCACTCACACAAATGAGCAAAGTGCAGGACAACTTGGAGCCGATGGTATTTATTATTTTTGGAAGAAGATGCCTCCAAGAAGCCTTCTTCATGTCAGAGGACTGGCAGCCTCAGCTGCAAATAAACTGTGGATGTCATTATTACAAGAGGCCGATTTTCAAAACAGGAAGAGGGCGTAGCCACCAAATTAGATACACTTTCAGATTTCTCTGATTTTCCAAATGCGACGTTCAGAATAGCCAGGACGGAAAAAGAAACAGATTGACCCATATCAGTGGGTCCCTTACCGCAAGTACCAGACAGAGTTCCCAAAAGGCAGATAACTGTAGCTTTCACCAGAGCCTTGAAGGACAGCCTGGCTTGTGGGGGTAACTGCAGAGGCCGGACGCAGGGCAAGCGGCCTCTGAAACCTCAGGGGCGCAAAGTATCCCGGCCTGACCTCCTCGGAGGACACCCGTCTCCTCGCTGGCCTTCCCACTTCTGCTCTCTCGGTGGGGTCCACTCCCCATCTGCCAGCTAGAGCCCACTCTTGCTGTTTTGCTAAGTCACGTCTGACTCTCTGTGACCCCGTGGACTGTAGCTCTTCTGTCCTTGGCACTTCCCAGGCAAGAGTACTGGAGTGTGTTGCCATTTCCTCCTCCAGGGGATCTTCCCGTCCCAGGGATTGAACCTGCATCTTCTGAATGGGCAGGCAAGTTCTTTACCACTGAGCCACCAGGGAAGCCCAGAGACCACTTTACCAAACCTCACTTTGATCAAGTTACTCCCCTGTTTAAAATGCTCCAAGAGCTTTTCATCACAGGAGTAATAATCCAAATATCTTACCAAGTGAAAAGTATTAGTTGTTGTGTCTGACTCTTTGGGACCCCATGGACTGTAGCCCACCAGGCTACTTTGTCCATGGAATTCTCCAGGCAAGAATACTGGAGTGGGTTGCCATTTCCTTCTCCAGGGGATCTTCCCAACCCAGGGATCGAATCTGGGTCTCTCACATTGTAGGCAGATTCTTTACCATCTGAGCTGCCAGGGAAGCCCCACCTCCTAAGGCTCCTGGCTAACAGAGCCCATGGGCTTCTCCCAGACCAACTTGACTCCATGGGCTAGTTCTTCAGGCCACCCTCTTTCTGCCCCAGGCCCTTTGCATGTGCTGTTTCCTCCTCTTGAGTGCTCCTCCACCCGATCTTCCCTTGGCCGTCTCCTTCTCATTATTCCAGTGTCAGCGCCAGTATGACATCCTCAGAGAGGGACCACCTCCCCTGCCTCTCAGTGACTCACCCTGATGTCTTGCTCCGGGGCCTGGGCCACTATCTGAAATGATGCATCTCAATGGTCGTTTACTTGTCTATTGCCGGTTCCCCAAGGCCACTGAAGTTCCGTGAGGGAAACTGGTTCTTCGTGGTCTCTCAAGTACCCGGAACAGTGCCTGACACATAGCAGATACTCAGTAGTTCCTAAATGTTTTCATTTATTGAACAAGTATTTACTGAACACCCACCTTGTGCCAACTTCTAGTCCACATCCTAGGAATACAGCAGGGGACAAAACGAAGTCATCCCTGCTATGTCATCACTGGGAACTCACATCCCAGATGGAAAAAGAAGAATAATGGGGGAAGCTTCACTGTTACCACTCTCAGGAGCCTCTCGGGGTAAGAGATTTAATGGGAAAACGAGCTGAAGTTCCCGTTTTTCAGTCTTCTGGAGCATGGGGAGACATGAGAAAACGAGCTGAAGTTCCCGCTTTTCAGTCTTCTGGAGCATGGGGAGACATGAGAAAACGAGCTGAAGTTCCCGCTTTTCAGCCTTCTGGAGCATGGGGAGACATGAGAAAATGAGCTGAAGTTCCCGCTTTTCAGTCTTCTGGAGCACGGGGAGAAATGAGAAAACGAGCTGAAGTTCCCGCTTTTCAGTCTTCTGGAGCACGGGGAGAAATGAGAAAACGAACTGAAGTTCCCGCTTTTCACAGCCTTCTGGAGCACGGGGAGAAATGAGAACCTTGCTATTCCTTGATGTAGAAAACCCTACTTTTTTGTTCAGATCAGAAACACCACGGAACATGGAACAGAAGTGACCTGGTATGCACTTTTCTCAGAGACGACAGTTGTGTGAGGGGTGTTGGGCCATCGAGGAATATTAATATTATCACTCCAAAGATACTGCAACTCCCCTGAACACCTGCCAGTATTTGTGTTTGGAGTTTGGCTGTACTGTGTACCTACAAGGAATGTCAACCATAGCGAGGACAGAATTTTGGCTTTTAAAATTGGCTGTCTCAGAGGTCCCTGGTGGTCCAGTGGTTAAGAATTTACCTGCTAGTGCCGGAGACACGGGTTTGACCCCTGGTCTGGGCAGATTCCACATGCCGAGGAGCAACTAGGCCCGTCTTCCACAACCACTGAGTCCCACACACCGAGAGCCGGTGTTCCGCATCAAGAGACGCCGCCGCAGTGAGAAGCCCCCGCCCACAACCAGAGAAAAGCCGTGCGCAGCAGCAAAGACCCAGCACAGCCAAAAATACACGAGTAAGCGTATTTTTTAAAACTAATCAGTAAATAAAATAAGATTAGCTGCTTCACTGAAATTGAGATCAAGCTTTCCCAAGCTCCCTCTGTTGACAATTTTAAGTGGAAAAAAAATATTGGATTAGCAGAGAGTATTTCAGTATTTTTAGACTAAACAACCACCAGAGTGAGGCACTTTGGTAAGATGCAAAACTAAAATATATCCAATGTTTAAAAACCTAGATTACCTGCCTTGCTACAGTGTAGAATTTTACTGCTTCTGAATTCCTGTAGTACTTTGATATTTGTCATGACACTGATATTCTGCTCTGGATTTTTGTCCCTGCATGCATGCTCAGTTGCTTTCCTCGTGTCTGACTCTTTGTGACCCCATGGACTGTAGCCCGCCAGTCTCCTCTGTCCATGGGCTTCTCCAGGCAAGAATGCTGGAGGGGGTTGCCGTGCCCTCCTCCAGGGGATCTTCCCGACCCAGGGATCTAACCCGAGTCTCTTACATCTCCTGCATTGTCACCAGCATCACTTTCGAAGCCCTTTTTGTCTCTAAAGCACGTGAATTTTTCTATCACATTTACACACACAGGCTGTGCATGGGGTCTCCCACACGTTCAAGTAGACTTCTTATTTCTGCTAAGCTTTTAAAGCTCAGTGCGTCCTTGTGGAATGAGTGAATTGAATGACCATGTACCATTCGTCATGGAAAAGATTTTACAGCTTATTGATTTAGTAAACCCAAACCAGGCCCACCCTTACCGTCTCCACCGCAGCCAGCTGGAGCTCCGTCACGGCCGCGTACAACTCTTTCTTTGAAAGCTGATTGTGGTGATAAATGTCACAAAGGAAATCCATGCTGGGCTGCTCAGAATATTTCTCCAACCGGTTGTCCACACAAGATTTGACTATTGGAGGAGAGGAAAGGGGTGAAGAAATCAGCTGAAAGTCAGGATGAGGAAAAGAACAAAGCAGAACCCAGGATCAAATTCTCCCTGTAACGCCCAAAGGGCCTTTGCAGGCAATCTGACGGTTTGTTAGATAAGCTAATATTGCCTTGTTGCTAAGTCGCCAAGGACTGACCAATGCCTGCATGAGCACAAGAGTCCCCTGGGAATCCTCTTAAAATGCAAACTCTGATTCAGGAGTCCATTGGGGGCCTGGAAGTCTGGTTTCCAGCAGGCTTCCCTGTGTTGCCGATGCTGGGTCTGGGGTCGTGTCTCGAGTAGGGAGCGCTGAGAGTTCAGGAGAGGTCATCATGAGACAGGGGTGGGGTTTGGGTCCGTCTTAGAATCAGAACCTGGACTCCCATCCAGACATGAGGCAGATTCGGTCACTGACACAGACGGGGGGCCCTGGCTCCCAGATCAACAGAGAGGAGAAGCCCCCACCCCCGCTGCCGAACAACAACGCGCACACACAGAGCAGGGCCCACGCCGGCCGACACGAAGGTGAGCGCCTCTGCTGTTCGTACAGCACGTGCTAGGCACACATCTCCTTCCCTCAACCCGTTACGGAAGCCACCATCGTCACAGTCATCACAGTGAGGATGGCAAAAACGGTAGCATCAATGAACGGCACGGCGCTTAGAGCTGGACCCTCCGGAGTCCTTCTGTCTGACTTCAGAGCCTGGCTTTGCCATCGCCTCGTAGACGATCTTGATAAGCATTAACTTCCTTGTGCCTCACTTTCGTCAGGGGTGTCCGATAAGAGGACCTGTCTTATAGGATTTCTGTGAGAATTAAATGAACGTGTGTGTATGTGTTAATGTGTGTATATGTGTATATGTATGTGTGTGAATGCATGTGTGCATGTGTGTGTGAATGTGTATGTGAATGTGTGTATATGTATGTATGAATGTGTGTGAATATGTGTAAATGTGTGTAATGTGTATGTGAATCTGTGTGTATGTATGAATGCATGTGTGCATCTGTGTGTGAATGTGTATGTGGGTGTGTGTATATGTATGTGTGCATGTGTGTGTGCATGTGTGTGGGTGTAAATGTGTGTAATGTGTATGTGAATCTGTGTGTATGTATGAATGCATGTGTGCATGTGTGTGTATGTGTAAATGTGTGTATGTATGTGTGAATGTGTGTCTGTGTGAATGTGTGTGTGTGTGTGATCATACAGTAATTCTTAGCACTGAATATTCGCTCCACACCATACCAGAAGTAGCTCTGATGCAGCTGAGACACTGGGCTGCGCTGGGTCTCACATTCTTCTTATTAGACTTAAAACGGTGGCACTGAGACACACACTGCTACTGTGAACACTGTTGATGCTGCTGTGACCATCAGCCCGTTTTAAAGACAAGATCTGATAGATGAGTGCCTGATGAACTATGGACGGAGGTTCGTGACACTGTACAGGAGACAGGGATCAAGACCATCCCCATGGAAAAGAAATGCAAACAAGCAAAATGGCTGTCTGAGGAAGCCTTACAAATAGCTGTGAAAAGAAGAGAAGTGAAAAGCAAAGGAGAAAAGGAAAGATATAAGCATCTGAATGCAGAGTTCCAAACAATAGCAAGGAGAGATAAGAAAGCCTTCCTCAGCAATCAATGCAAAGAAATAGAGGAAAACAACAGAATGGGAAAGACTAGAGATCTCTTCAAGAAAATTAGAGATACCAAGGGGACATTTCATGCAAAGATGGGCTCGATAAAGGACAGAAATAGTATGGACCTAACAGAAGCAGAAGATACTAAGAAGAGGTGGCAAGAATACACAGAGGAACTGTACAAAAAATATCTTCATGACCAAGATAATCACGATGGTGTGATCACTGACCTAGAGCCAGACATCCTGGAGTGTGAAGTCAAGTGGGCCTTAGAAAGCATCACTACGAACAAAGCTAGTGGAGGTGATGGAATTCCAGTTGAGCTATTCCAAATCCTGAAAGATGATGCTGTGAAAGTGCTGCACTCAATATGCCAGCAAATTTGGAAAACTCAGCAGTGGCCACAGGACTGGAAAAGGTCAGTTTTCATTCCAATCCCAAAGAAAGGCAATGCCAAAGAATGCTCAAACTACCGCACAATTGCACTCATTTCACATGCTAGTGAAGTAATGCTCAAAATTCTCCAAGC
The DNA here is from genome assembly GCF_029378745.1 of Bos indicus. Classification (NCBI taxonomy): domain Eukaryota; kingdom Metazoa; phylum Chordata; class Mammalia; order Artiodactyla; family Bovidae; genus Bos; species Bos indicus. Next base: position 81,618,663 of record NC_091772.1, read on the forward strand.
CAGGCTTCAGCAATATGTGAACCGTGAACTTCCAGATGTTCAAGCTGGTTTTAGAAAAGGCAGAGGAACCAGAGATCAAATTTCCAACATCTGCTGGATCATGGAAAAAGCAAGAGAGTTCCAGAAAAACATCTATTTCTGCTTTATTGACTATGTCAAAGCCTTTGAGTGTGTGGATCACAATAAACTGTGGAAAATTCTTCAAGAGATAGGAATACCAGACCACCTGACCTGCCTCTTGAGAAACCTATATGCAGGCCAGGAAGCAACAGTTAGAACTGGACATGGCACAACAGACTGGTTCCAAATAGGAAAAGGAGTTCGTCAAGGCTGTATATTGTCACCCTGTTTATTTAACTTGTATGCAGAGTACATCATGAGAAACGCTGGACTGGAAGAAACACAAGCTGGAATCAAGATTGCTGGGAGAAATATCAATAACCTCAGATATGCAGATGACACCACCCTTATGGCAGAAAGTGAAGAGGAACTAAAAAGCCTCTTGATGAAAGTGAAAGAGGGTGAAAAAGTTGGCTTAAAGCTCAACATTCAGAAAATGAAGATCATGGCATCTGGTCCCATCACTTCATGGCAAATAGATGGGGAAACAGTGGAAACAGTGACAGACTTTAGTTTTTTGGGTTCCAAAATCACTGCAGATGGTGATTGCAGCCATGAAATTAAAAGATGCTTACTCCTTGGAAGGAAAGTTATGACCAACCTAGATAGCATATTCAAAAGCAGAGATATTATTTTGCCAACAAAGGTCCGCCTAGTCAAGGCTATGGTTTTTCCAGTGGTCATGTATGGATGTGAGAGTTGGACTGTGAAGAAAGCTGAGTGCCAAAGAATTGAAGGTTTTGAACTGTGGTGTTGGAGAAGACTCTTGAGAGTCCCTTAGCCTGCAAGGAGAACCAACCAGTCCATCCTAAAGGAGACCAGTCCTGGATGTTCATTGGAAGGACTGATGCTGAAGCTGAAACTCCAGTACTTTGGCCACCTCATGAGAAGAGTTGACTCATTGGCAAAGACCCTGATGCTGGGAGGGATTGAGGGCAGGAGGAGAAGGGGACGACAGAGGATGAGATGGCTGGGTGGCATCACCGACTCGATGCACATGAGTTTGGGTGAACTCCGGGAGTTGGTGATGGACAGGGAGGCCTGGCGTGCTTCGATTCATGGGGTCGCAAAGGGTCGGACACGACTGAGCTGAACTGAAAGACAAGATAAGTGAAGGTGAAAAGCAGTCTGGACTTCCCTGGTGGCCCAGTGGCTAAGACTCCACGCTGCCAATGCAGGGGGCTTGGGTTCCATCCCTGATCAGGGAACTAGATTCCACATGTCACAGCTAAGACCCAGTGCATCCAACTAAATAAATAAAAATCAATAAATATTAAAAAAAAATTTTTTTTAAGAAAAAAAGTGTATTTGGTGAAGCCACTATGCCCGATGACAGAGCTGGAACTTGAGCTCAGGAATCTTTGACTCTGAAACTCTTGCTTTTAATCACTCCTATTTCTCAAAAAAGACTACAGGAAACTACCTCCTGCCTTTCTCTTAGAATGTATCTGCACCAGGGCAATCCCCAGACTCAAGCACTTGCAAAGTCTGAAAGAATCACGAGGAGCGGCTCCAGCCATGGGCGGGGTGCTGAGCCCAGGACAGCCACCCAGACCTCCACAGCATCTCCGGAGCCAGGACTGCTGGGCCCCTGCGGCCGCCTTACCTGATCTGAAGATAGTGTCCCATGCCTGTGTGTGCGCCTGCCACACCCTGGTGTTGAGGCTCCTGTGCAGCTCAACCGGGGTGACCATCATCTTTCCAAACATGCTCATCATCTGTGGGGAACACAAATGCCTTTCAGCCCCCTGCTCTTAATCTCACAGACAACCTGCAGTCCACGAGAGAGGCGTCCTCAGCAGCCACATCCTCTGCTGCCCAGAGGCTGGACTCCCAGGGATGCCCCGGGCTCTCAGCACCAGTCCCCACCTGCTGAAGACACATGAAAATCAGCTTTGGGATGCTTTCCCCCTGGATGGGGTTCATAAAAAATTTGATCTTACAGGAATTCCCTGGTGGTCGAGTGGTAGGACTTGGAGCTTACGGTGTGGTGGCCCAGGTTCAGTCCCTGCTCAGGGAACTAAGACCCCACAAACCACACAGGAGTCGAAAAAAATTGATCTTATGACCTAAATGTAAAAAAAGAAAACTATAACCCTCATATCCACTTCCACTTCCAACAGTTTCCAAACTTTAGTCATTCTTGACACTGGTTTCACAGTGTCTGCTGCCTCCATATACAACCTAAACAATCCAGAAAATTTTACCTGAAAATTTTCAGATTCTTTAAGATAGTAGTTAATCAACTGCCCTTTGGTTGAAAATTCTACTTTCACCTTGCCTGCCAGTGATTTAACATGCTTCTTTATTACATGTGCATATATGCACACAGGCTTCCCTGGTGGCTCAGTGGTAAAGAATCCACCTGCCAAGGCAGGAGACATGGGTTCGATCCCTGGGTTGGGAAGATCCACTGGAGTAAGAAATGGCAACCCACTCCAGTATTCTTGCCTGGAAAATCCCATGGACAGAGGATCCTTGTGGGCTACAGTCCATGGGGTCTCAAAAGAGTCAGACACAACTTAGCAATTCAACAACAATGTATGCACATACATTCATGAAAATACATAACACACCTTAAAATGAACACTTAACTACTATAATAAAATATATGTGGGAAACATTGGGATGCACATTTGTTGGCTCCTGTAAACAATTAATAAGGAAACTGCTCTCCCCTAGGGGACACTTACTGTTTTGACGGCCATGATGAAGTTCAAAGCTTCCTCCCCTGCGTTCTTCTGAAGGAGCCCAAATCTCTTCTCATACAGCACAAGGCAGATGCCTGTTTAAAGTAATCAACACTGTTACCCACTCACAGAGACACTGGAGTCTATGATTAGCTGGCTACCAAAGGATCAATCCCGTCTCCCATAAAAATGAGGTGTTTTCGAAGAACAGAAAGGCAGAGAGTCTAAGGCCAAGGGGCTTGATCACTCTCTTCTCTTCCTAGAAATTATCTCCAGCTCCAACAACTTGTCCTCTGCAGAACCTCCTGATCAGAAAAACCACTGTGAAGATGCAACCATTTTTATACCTGAGTGAATCTCTCCTGCAATGTCTTGCTTTTCTCAGTTTACCCTTGACATCACATGCAGCAGACACTGCTAATAACTACCCCATGCTCATTCTTCCCTCCTTCTTCCCTAAGAGAACCCTGGTTTACTTTGCTTGTTGGTGTACACGTCCTCAGGCAGTAAGCCAGCATTGATCTCAGACAACCCTGCTCCCCGACTCCCAGGCTTCCCGAGGCAGCCACAGCAGTCACGTGACCTGGGGCTGGCCACTGGGCCTCCCGGAGGCACTTTTGCTTTCTTGACAGAGGGGGAAGAGTACAGCCAGCTTAGCTCTTCCCTCTTCCCTTCCTGCCTTTGCCCAGAATGCAGAGGTGAGACCAGGAGAGAAGGGAGCCGTTCTGCAACCAGCTCAGAATGAATGAGAAGGAAGACGGAACAGACTTGGGTCCCAGTGACACCACTGAGTGCCAGCTGTGGACTGGCCTCCTCAGGGTTTCTCGTAATGGTGGACGATAATTTGTAAACCACCATGGTCAGGTTTTCCTTGACTTGCAAAGAAATGCATGCGATACGCCTTCATTTGGGTATTTCCAGTGGAGCATTTCCAAAACATATGCTTCTCTGCTCTGTAATCATCCCCTCTCTTGACTTTTCTTTCCCTTAACACCTCCTGTGGATTTCTTATCGGCATAGAGCTTTCTTATGTGCTAAGATGACTGCCCGTGACTTTAAAGCGAGGTTTATCTGATCAGGGGGACAGGTCAAAACCAAAGCCTCTGAATGGGGCGTCCTCTCCAATTACGCGCATCGGCAGCCAAGAGTAAGGCTTCCAGCGACTTGGACCATGGCACCTTCCTGCTGAAAGCACTCTACGATCGCTCCCAGGGACTTTGGGGTCAAAACCACACCTGCATCCCCGGTTTATACAGGTGGCTGTGAGGGCCACTGCCTGCCCCCCATCCTCTGCTTTGCCATCCGCGTCCCTTGCAGGACATGCTTTGGTCACTTGGAACCCCTTTCTTTCTCCTCCTTTCTCCTTCCACCTGGAATATTCTTCCCTCCTTCACTTCCCCTGGGGCATTCCTGCTCATCCCAGGCCTCGGCTGAGACGGTCCCACTTCCGTGCAGCAGCCCTGACCACACTCAGCTGGGGACAGCCTCTGGGACCCTCCGCCAGCCCTGATCCCCTTCAGCCAAGTGCTCCCCGTTCCACTGAAGGCGCCTTGCTTCCCCCACTGCGTCCCCACCAGGAGGCGAGCACATCGAGGGAGGGCTTTACTTTTATCCCCAGTGTGGCCCTTAAAGTCAGTGACCAAGCTCCCTTCTGTTCAGAATGACGCATGGCTCCACATCTGACTCAAAGCAGAAGTTCTTTTCTTAAAAATGTATTTTATTTATTTGGCTCCACCAAATCTTAGTTGCTACGTATGCTCTTTTGCCGAACCCAGGTCCCCTGCATTGGGAGTGCGGGGTCTTAGCCACTGGACCACCAGGAAGGTCCTAAAGTAGAAGTTCTTTGGGGGGCTTTCAGGCTTAGTCTCTCTCAGCTCCTCTCCCCATCCCCCATCATCCACTCCAGCCAGCACCCTCAGAAGTTCCTCAGAGACACGGCTCATGCTTCCACCCCAGAGCCTTTGCACTTCCTGACTCCACAGTTGGAACAGTCTCTCCACAGACCCCCTGATGGCGTGCTGCTCATCTCCCCTCAGGCCTCACCTCAAATGTCTCCTTACCAAGCAGGCCTGCCTCACCCAGGAAGCTGTGTTCTTTCTGACTCCCTTATTTCTTGACAGAGTACACACTAAAATACGTGTACTAGTTGGCTGTCACCGCTTTTAAAATCTGAGTTCCACGTGAGCAAGGATGTAGCCTGTTCTGTTCACTGCCGTGTCTGCAGTGCAGCGCCTGGCACTTCAGCAGGCATTGAATGAACGTTTGTTGAACGGCTACATAAATGATCCAGGGGGCATAGTGCCCTGAAGTGCCTGAAAGCATTCAGAGGGCTGCTACGGCCTTGCCTAGTCAGCAACAGGGTATGATCACAGGAGAGTGGCCAACGGACCCACCTTTGTCCTCAAAGTCACTTGCAAAATCAAACAGACAAGATCTGAAGAAGACAACTTACTTTCAAAAGACCATTTGTTCAGCTCCGTGTATAAGTCTTCAATGCGGCCTCTCTCATCACAGAGCTCATCTATTCTACCCATGAAATCAGCCAAGACCTTAAAAGAAAGAAATCACCAAAAACACATTTCAGTCACTGAAGGGAAACAGAAGTTTCAGGTTCAGTAAGCTAGATTTGGGTTTTGTGACCTTGTATATTCACTGCTCATAATGTTATTCATTCTGAATCATCACTAATTATATATTCTCCTTGAGAGCTCACCTCCTGCCCCAACACCCTTGTACTGGGTTATTTCTTGAGCTTTCCCTGAAGCCTTCCTGGAGCTTAAGTTTCAGCGTTTGATCTAAATTTAAGAAAAGGAAAACATTTATTCTAATCAGAATGGAAAATAAACCACGAAGGAGGAACTGGCCAGTGTGTCTGTGGGCACAGCATCTCAAGGGCTCTGGCTGCCCTGAGGCTGGCCACTTCCAGAGGTGGGCACACAAACGTGTCCTTGCTGATTGGCGTTGTATTAAGCACCTTAGGCTTAGAGCCAGGAAATCCGTAAATTCTGGATGAAGTACCATCACTAAACAGCTCTGTCACCTTGGCAGGTCGTGGAAGGTCCCTAAATGCCAGTGTCCACAGTCGGGGTTTTAGATAACTAGTGCTTTGCGTCTAATGAGGCTTGTATGGAGCCAAGCAGTCCAGAGTGTATTATCTTAGCTGATCCTCAAACGGCGTCATGATGTAGAAAGTACTGCCATTACTCCCATTTCCTAGCTGACAGGTGAGAAGACTGAGGCTTAGAAAGTGACCAAGGTGCTCTCCCCTGGACACATAAAGTGGCCATGTTGGGGTCTGGAGTAGGGTAAGCTCTTGGTGCTGCTGAGTCAGTAAGTTTTGTCTGACTCTCGAGACCCCATGGACTATAGCCCGCCAGACTCTTCTGTCCATGGGGCTTTCAGGTAAGAATATGGGAGTGGGTTAGGGGGCTTCCCTGGTGGCTCAGACAGTAACGAATATTGCAGTGGGTTGCTATTTCCTTCTCCAGGTGTCTTCCCAACCCAGGGATTGAATCCACACCTCCTGTATTGGCAGGCGGATTTATCACTGAGCCACCAGGGAAGCCCTGAAATGGGGTGCAAGTGACTAAAAAACCCACAGACGAAACTAATAGGCGTGTTGTGGTAGCCCACGGCACATTAAAAACTACTTTGAATTTGCTCCCATCAAAAAATCCAGAGAGTTCATGTGAACATATTAATTTTCACTAGTCATCAAAGGGGCTTCCCTGGTAGCTCAGCCAGTAAAGAATCTGCCTCCAATGCAGGAGACCCTGGTTCAATTCCTGGATCAGGAAGATCCCCTGGAGAAGGGATAGGCTACCCATTCCAGTATTCTTGGGCTTCCCTGGTGGCTCAGGCGTAAAGAATCCACCTGCAATGCAGGAGGTCTGGGTTCGATCCCTGAGTTGGGAAGATCCCCTGGAGAAGGGAAAGACTACCCACTCCAGTAGCCTGGCCTGGAGAATTCCATGGACTGTACAGTCTACACGATCGCAAAGAGTAGGACACGACTGAGAAACTTTCACTTCACTTCACTTGAGTCCTCAAAGAATAATAATAATGAACAACTCTGGTGACACTCGGTCTACATTTCCATGTGGCAGGGATTTGCCGGAGCTGGAGCAGCTGTCTCCTCTAGGAAGGACGTGTACTATTCCATTTGCTAACAGCCCTACTGGGCCTGCCTTACACATTTATATTAACCACGTGGTTCCTGGAAGCTTTTAAATTTGTAACCTTTCACCTAAATGATCCTGTGTGGGTTCAGTTCAAAATAAATACCCAGAGTGGACAGGAGTAAAAAGAGTTCTCTATCTGCTTAAATCCTTTCCCCTTTGGCTTCCTGTTGGCTAAAGGATAACGCCTAAATACCTTAGCATGGCATTAAAAATACCTTAAAAATATTGTTAAGACCTGCCCTCTGCCCAGCATCACTTCAGAGAAAGATTCATTTCAGCTGCCCTAAATGTACTATTCTCTGAACATACCATCTCATGCCTCCATATTGTCAGCAGGCTATTCTCTCTGCCTGAATGCCCTTCTCCACCTTCTCTGGCTTGCAGACTCTTACTCATCCTGCAAAACCCAGCTCAAATGTCACTACCTAGGAATTTTATAGCATCATCTCATTTAATCCACACAGAAACCTATGGGGGTTTCCCAGGTGGTGCTAGCAGTAAATGCAAGAGACTGCCAATGCAGGAAACCTAAGAGACACAGATTTAATCCCTGGATCAGGAAGATCCCCTGGATGAGGCTACAACAATGCACTCCAGTCCTCCTGCCAGAAAATCCCATGCATGGACAGAGGCGCCTGGCAGGCCACAGGCCACAGGTCGTACAGAGTTGGACACGACTAAAGTGATTTAGCATGCATGCCCAGAAATCTATGGAGTGGAAATTGTGAACTCCTAGTTTATAGACTGGGAAACTGAGGAAGTTAAATGGTACAGTCAGGTTGCATAGCTGGGGTGGGGGTGCAGGACTGACTTTCAAATCTAAGACTGTGGAATGTCGAAGTCAATGCTCCTAACTGCTGTGCCACCAAGACACTACTTTAAAAGACAGGTGAGAAGAATTAAAGTTCTGGAGGTGGAGGAAGTGATGAGGAATGAGGAGGAAAGAAGAGTCCTGATACATCCAGATTGCCTGCTTTTTCCTTTGCGCTGTGTGGCTGTGGCTTGAAGCTCCACTAACGTTCCCCCATCCCCAGGAAAACCAGGAAAGGGAGCCCCAGTCTGCAAACCTCGTTGATTTTGTCGTCCAGCTTCATAATTTCCACCGGTTTCATTAGTTTCTTTTGAAAGGCACTCCTGACCCTCTGCCAGTCTTCCCCTTCCCTGGGAGAGAAGCAGAATTATATTTAGAGCAAATTGAAAGGAAAAGAATGAAGAAGCGGACATCCCTCCAGCTCTGTAAGTGCATTAACTATATAATCAAATGAACACAGAATCGTGCCAAGCAATAGCCAGAGAATATTAGCATTGGAATATTGGGGGCTGGTCTGACAATACAATGAATAAGCTCCTTTCCTCTGAGCCAAAGATCACGCCAGAAAGATGAAGCCAGGGCTTCTGGGGTGCCCTTGCTGGGGTTGAACTGGAAGGCCAGTGGCTTCAATTCCCAGCAGTAAGAGCGGGCGCATGAACTCACCACACCAGCAACGCAGAACTGTGTGAGGGAAAATTCTGTCATCTTTCAATCCATTGAATTGGGTTGAAAGCCACACGCACCGAACGCCTCAAATTTACAAACTAACTTCTGGCCTTTGAGCTAGAGGGTCACGGAATTTCAAGGGATACTTTGTATAACCTGATTGCCTGGCAGGCTGACTTGACAGTCTCCTCCTGCCCAGGGTCTGAACATCACAATCTTCATACCTTTCTGGCGTTTCTTTGCGGGAAAGGGCTGGCGCAGCCCACTTGTCAGAAAGAACACAAGAGTCCTGTGCATAGCACGGCTGTCCTTCAACCCATTCCAGTCCACGCCAGAGCCCGCGACAGCAGCAGGTAGGGGCTTCCGTGTTCTCGCTGCACCAGGCGGGTCCAGCCCCAGGGAACCCTAACTCCCGTGCCTTCCCAGCTTCCAGCCGCCAGCCCCCATCCTGCGTCTCGGACTCACAGGATCAGCAGCCCGTAGCCCTCCTCGCGATAGTCGCGATAGGCCTTCCAAGGTTTGATCTCCAGCCTCTGGGGGTGCGCGCTCTCGGTGCGATACAGCGCTTCCAGCAGGCACGGCGAGCCCAGGTGCACCGAGTCGAAGGAACCCAACTTCATGCGGAAAATCTTGCCGTACTTCTTGTGGTACTCGACCTGCAGGGGCCGGGCGGGGCGCGAAGTCAGCGCGCATCCCGAGCAGGCCCTGGAGCGCTTGGCCCTCCTCGCACCTCCCTCCTCTCTGGGACCGCGGACCGCTGCAGCCGGGACAGCCGCGCGCACCGCACCGCACGCTCCACGCCGCGCGCCTCGGCGAGGGTTTGGAGAGCGAGGCGGGGAGAAGAGAGGGCACTGGGGCGCGACGGGGCACTTACCAGCGTGTCGTGCTGTTTCTTGAGGCCTCCTTTCCAGAGGATCTCCAGCAGGCTGCCCAGCAGTGGCCACTTGGTGGGACCGGGCAGGGTGGCCGCGTCCTGCGCTTCGCCCGGTTCCATCACGGGGCAGAGGGGCACCTCCCTCGGCCGACGGGGCGAGCACGCCGTCGATGTCACGGGTCTGGGTGGCTGCCCCAGGCTGCGAAGCTGCTGCAGGAAGGCGGCAAGGGAGCGGCTCTTGCTAATGGGTGAGCTCATGGCAGCGGGGGGCACTGGGCTCCTGGGAAGGGGCGCACTGGGCTCCTGGGAAGGTGGGCACTGGGCAGGGCGAGCTTGTTAAAGAGGCGCCGGCGAGCTTCGGGGTCTTGATACACGGAGAAAAAGCGGCAAGGCGGAGCAGCAGGTGCGGCGGGAAGGGCGGAAGGGGGACAGAGAGCCGTCAGGACCTGGGCGAGGATGCTGCACGCGGCACCGCGCTGCAGTCTCAGGGAGCGGATGCCCGCCGAGCGCCGGCCGCCGGGGCTGGAGGAGCGCAGTGGGGAGCTGGCTGTCTCTTGCAAGGAGGAAGATGGACGTGAGTTCGCCTGTTGGTGTTAAGTCTTACTTCCAGCTGTGGAGCCGAAGTGGAGGTGTCCAGGAGGGTAGAAGAGATGCTGCTGGCGCTGCGCTTTCCCCCTGTCCCGCTCCATGCCCGGGGACCATGTATTTATGGAGACCGGCCGCCCCGGGTGGCCAATGAGCGCGCTCGGTGGGGCGGACCGGGTTGCGGCTGGCCTGGCCGGGAGCGGCGCGGGGCCCGGGGCGGGGTGGCTGGGGGTGGGAAGAGGATGCAGTCAGCGAGGTGAGCGAGGGCGCCCGGGCCTCGGGTGACCGGTGCGCGGCTCTCCGGGCGGGAACGCCGCAGACTCCACCCCGGAGATAACCCCCGGGGAAGGCTGGCTCGCCGGAGTTCATCGGGGCTGCGCCTTGCGCGCCTCCCCGCCCTCGCCCGGCGGCTGCCGCCCGGCTCTTGCACAACCGCGCGGCCGGGCGGCCGAGGTCTCCGAGTGCGACCGGGGCGGCTGCGGGCGCCTGCCAGGGGCCCCCGAGCCCTCGCGCCCCCTTCAAACCAGTTTTTGCCAGCTCGGACGGACCTCGTTGGAGGAAGCTTGGGTTTTTGCACCTCCCGAGGTGGGGAGGGTTTGCGACTTAGTGAAAGGAGACCCGAGGAAGTAATTTCACTTTCGGGTCTTAACTTGGGCAAGTCGTCCACCGGGCGCTCCACTCGCTGCTGCCGCTTCGGGTGGTTTTGCGATCGGCGGCAGAAGCGCGGCCAGCCCTTGAGGCGGGGCTCGGCCACCGCTTCCGACTCTTTGGACACCGACGTCCCTGTGCACCTTCGAGCCGCGGTCCCCGTCTTCCTCACCCATCCCTGCTGCTGCTGCTAAGTCGCTTCGGTCGTGTCCGACTCTGTGCGACCCCATAGACGGCAGCCCACCAGGCTCCCCCGGCCCTGGGATTCTCCAGGCAAGAGCACTGGAGTGGGTTGCCATTTCCTTCTCCAATGCATGAAAGTGAAAAGTGAAAGTGAAGTCGCTCAGTCGTGTCCGACTCTTAGCGACCCCATGGACGGCAGCCCACCAGGCTCCCCCATCCATGGGATTCTCCAGGCAAGAGTACTGGAGAGGGGTGCCATTGCCTTCTGCGCACCCATCCCTACAAAGTCGAATTTAAGCAAGCGCGGGGGCACACACGCGCGCGCACACACACACGCCCACTTCTAGAGCCCTTGTGGCGGGCAGGGGTTGAACTCTCTGTACTAACTGAGGAAGAGAAGTTGAAGATTTTTGCTGACTGCTTTAAAGTGGTTCTTATTGCCCCCTTTTGATCCAGTACAAAAACTACCGCCAAGGAGGAAGTGAGGGAAGTTTTGTTACGTCTGAGGGTTTTTCAGTTATGTGACATCATTTTTTTTTAACCCTAGTGTTAAACTTCCCTGGCAAGTTCACTGTAAACTCTTAGCTGGTTTCTAGAAACCTTTTACAGTCCGACTGGAGCTTGAACTCTGTCGTTTCAGATTTGTCTTGATTACAGTTCAGTGGCTGTTCATGTTAATAGAAGTAACATGATATCTGAATATAATTTATACATAATGTATCTACATAGCTATTTATATATATACTATACAGCACATATTATGCAGCACATGCTATAGATTACACACTATATGTAATATACACTACATCTTGTTACCATATGTTACAGAGTGTACTTTCTACGGTTTATGATGTGCTTCCCAGGTGGCTTCGTGGTAAAGAATCCACCTGCCAGTGCAGGAGACCTGGGTTTGATCCCTGGATGAGGAATACCCCCTGGAGAAGGAAATGGTAACCCACTCCAGTATTCTTGCCTGGAGAATCCCAAGGACAGAGGAGCCTGGCAGGCTACAGCCATGGGCTCCAAAAGAGCTGGACACAACTTAGCAACTAAACAACGACAAAGGGCTTATGACTTCAGCTCAGTCGCTCAGGCATGTCCAATGACCCCATGGACTGCAGCACGCCAGGCCTCACTGTCCATCACCAACTCCCACATTTTACTCCAACTCATGTCCATGGAGTCGGTGATGCCATTGAACCACCTCATCCTCTGTTGTCCCCTTCTCCTCCTGCCTTCAATCTTTCCCAGCATCAGGGTCTTTTCCAAGGAGTCAGTTCTTCATATCAGGTGGCCAAAGTATTGGAATTTCAGCTTCAGCATCAGTCCTTCCAATGAATATTCAGGACTGATCTCCTTTAGGATGGACTGGTTGGATCTTCTTGCTGTCCAAGGGACTCTCAAGAGTCTTCTGCAACACCACAGTTCAAAAGCATCAATTCTTTGGGGCTTAGCTTTCTTTATAGTCCAACTCTCACATCCATACATGACTACTGGAAAAACCTTAGCTTTGACTAGACAGACCTTTGTTGGCAAAGTAATGTCTCTACTTTTTAATATGACTTAGCCAGGCACTAAGCTAAACATTTTACATAGAATTTCCCATTTCGGCCCAATGACAAAAATTAAATGGATAAATAAATTTGAAATTTAGAGAGTTATATAATTTGTCCTGGGACACAGACCTTACCACTAGGCTCCTGTGGGAGTCAGATCGAGATTTTCTGATTTTAGCCTTTACTATGTACATTCATATACAACATGCTGCAACAGCACCCCACTCCAGTCCTCTTGCCTGGAAAATCCCATGGACGGAGGAGCCTGGTAGGCTGCAGTCCATGGGGTCACTGAGTTGGACACGACTGAGTGACTTCACTTTCATGCATTGGAGAAGGAAATGGCAACCCACTCCAGTGTTCTTGCCTGGAGACTCCCAGGGACGGGGGAGCCTGGTGGGCTGCCGTCTATGGGGTCGCACAGAGTCGGACACGACTGAAGCGACTTAGCAGCAGCATAATATATCACCTTTTTTTAAATCAGTAATCTCTCAGAATATTGGAAATATTTCTTATATGCAAATACCTCCAAAAGAGAGGTGGGTGGGATCCATATATGTAGGGCTGTGCGATGCAGATGTTGCTTCATATGCCAGTGGTGGTAAAATAAAACTAACAGCCTCCAAAAGCAGGACCACGTAGTTCACCCCAGCGTGCCTGCTTCTGGTGTGATGCTTGCGCGTAGTAAGTGGTCAAGAAACGCTAAATCCTATTGTTATGTCAGCTATTGAGTTATCCATCCTTCCCCCCTTGTTTTTTCTTTTCTTTCTGTCTCTGCATGTGTGCTTAAGCAGAAAGGAAAAGAATTTCAGATTTACTAGGGTTTTCACATGAGTTTAGCATCATTTTACTTTATAAGTGCCAAGTGGATACTTAGAAGGGCAGGCAATCCTTGGTCTCATAATAGCCAGCAAAAAAATTTCTATTTCGGGAAAATTGTTTTCTCCTGTCCAGTGGAAGAAGTCTGGATTGCAGAGGAAAGCAGTGCTGGCTCTTTGAAACTTTGTTGACATCCACACTTACCCGTCCTTGATGAGATGCAGCTCAGGGCAAAATGAGTCCTTTGAGCCGGTCCCAGGGGTGCGCTCTCACTTGGCTTGGCCCGGGTGAGTCACCCCGGCAGGGATGCTGCTGGGAATCGCTAATGAGAGATCTTGGAGTGCCTCATAAATGCCCACCGTCATTACTGAGACAGGCCCGGGCCCTCTGTTTTGTTCTGGGAACTCTTACCGAGTCCTGAATAGATAATTATACTCCAGCCCTCACACCGAGCGACCGCAGATGACAAAGTCTGTGTGTATGTGTGTGCGTGTGCGCATGCGTGTGACTTTGTTGTGTGATGAGGGTGAGGCGATGGCTGTGTTCTCTGTGCTGAGAAACCCAGAACTGTCTCAACTGTATCACAGGCTAATACACAGTTCTGAGCTGCAAAGCTCTGCCTCAACGCCGAGATCTCCTTTCTGATTGTGGAATCTGGAAGGACTGAGTTTCCATATCTGTCGAATGGACGGTGTGAGAACCAACCACACAGTAAAGCTCAAGTCTCCTGGAAAGAGCAGTGATAAAAAGAGCCAGCCCGGTGGGGTTGCTGTGAGAATGATACATCTACAGTTCTTAGCACAGAACAATGCTCAGTAAACATCACCTATAACAGCTCGTTGTGTGCCTTGCTTTTGCAAACTTCACACTAGAAAGGCAACATAGATGTCCCAGGTCTTGTACCTGGTGTTCAACGTAACAGTGTAATTTGACTCAGAGAACCGTATAATTGAGGAGGACTAGCAGAGAAATGCTTGTGAGTGCAAACCCTGGCCCAGTCACTTAGGAGCCAGATCAACCGGGATTATTTACTTTTATCTCAGTTAACGCTCAGGTGTGTATGTGTGTGTGAGTTGCTCAGTCGTGTCCAATGCTTTGCAACCCCATGGACTGTAGCCCACCAGCTCCTCCATCCAAGGGATTCCCCAGGCAAGAATACTGGAGTGGGTAGCCGTGCCCTCCTCCAAGGGATCTTCCCGACCCAGGGATCAAACCCTGGTCTCCTGCATTGTAGATGGATTCTTTGCCGTCTGAGCCACAGGGCTCAGATGCCTCATCTCAAAGTGCTCATAACAGAGAGTACCTACCTGGTAGAGTTTTTCTGAGGATGACAAAGCACTGAAAATCCCCGGCATACAGTAAAGGTTCTGAAATGCTTATTGTTAACATTATTAAGAATGAACAAGGTTTGGGCTCTCAAATCATGGTCATAATCTCTGTTGCATTGGTCTTGGGTTTTCTGTCTAATTAGGCAAAAAAAATATAATTGAAATTACAGACATCAGTTTCCTTGTTTTTGTCTCTGCTTGAGCAAATGACACGGTGCTGTTTATCTTGGCCAGCATCCAATATGCACATAATAGGCAATTGATTATTGATGATTTCCTCATCGCCAAATGAGAAGGATTTGTATCAGTGCAGTCTTTGTTTTCTGAGGAAGAGGTTGATGGTAAATACCAGAGGGTTTTATTTGGGTGTCATATAGGAAGCAGTTCTACAAGACAAAAAGAATGGCTTGGCTCGCAACAGCTTGGGTTGAGGCCAGGGCTCTAGCACTCGCTAGCTGTGTGGCCTTAGGCAAGTTACTTAACCTTTCTGGGTCTAGTTTCCTCATCCATCAAATTGGGGGTTACTATACTTATGTCTCAGGAAAGTTAAGAGGAATATTTGAAATATCAGGGGAAGCACAATCGACCAGTGTCTTCATAGACCTCCATTTGACTCCTGTATATGCTTGATGATTTCTGGGTAGAATTCAGCCCTGTTGGTAAATTAAAGTTAAGCCTCCAAAATGCAGTTACACTGGGAGAACTTTAGTAAAAGTTCGTTAAAAGAGCAGCTCCATTTTTAAGGAAATGAAAAACATGGGGTTTGCATTCAAGGTCATGAGTCATTTTTACTATTATTACAAAGTATAATTTATTGAAGAGCTAATATGTGTCTGCCAGGTTTTTTGTATCTCTGCTGCTAAGTCGGTTCAGTCGTGTCCGACTCTGTGCAACCCCATAGATGGCAGCCCACCAGGCTCCTCTGTCCCTGGGATTCTCCAGGCAAGAACACTGGAGTGGGTTGCCATTTCCTTCTCCAATGCATGAAAGGGAAAAGTGAAAGTGAAGTCGCTCAGTCGTGCCCAACTCTTAGCGACCCCATGGACTGCAGCCCACCAGGCTCCTCCGCCCGTGGGATTTTCCAGGCGAGAGTCCTGGAGTGGGTGCCATTTGTATCTCTACCCACACCATTTGTAAGTTAAGTGTTGTTTCCCTTTTTGTGTAAGTAAACTTGTTTCTTAGAGTGGTTAAGCCAGATGTGAGTTCACGTCTGCCTGCTACGCATTACCAAGGTGGTCACCTCGTCCTCATCTGCAGAATGGGACTAACAACAGTAGCTCTTATGTTACTGTCACATTGAAGTTTTTTCTTTAACTTGCGTTCCAGCCTGTTTCAGGCGGTCCCTGAGGGCAGGAGGACGGTCTGTCTTGTTCTCCACTGTGTCCTTAGTAGCCATAACTGGCTTGAATCAGTCAAGGTGCTCAGTAAATAACTGCCAAATCATGTATTGCAAAATAACAGTGAGTAAATGCCTCAAGTGTTACAGCTGTTAGTGTTCAACTTGGTTGATTCTGTGGTCCTGGTGGAACAGTTCCTGTGTTTAACTACCAGCCTTATGTATAAAGAGATATTTTGTTTCATTTTTTCTTTTTTTCAATAATGTTTGAGGAAACTGAGATCTGTATGTAGAAGATGTGCCCTCTTTAGAGCATCTCCACTTAAAAATGGAGAACGCCAGTTCAATGAGTTACTATTTTGAACAGTACTTTTTACTTGGTAAACAGTATTAGCTATTATTATGATGATTTTTCTCTTTCTTTTTTATTTTTTAAATTAGGAAAGTATGACAACACATTTACAGGAGACTTGGAAAAAACAGAACAAAGTTACATATAGTTCCGCTATATATTACAATTATTTTTTAAATAGATAAATTAAGATTTTTAGTTGGAGTTTCAATATCAAACTCTCAAAAATTAATAGAATAAATATACAAAAAAATAGGATACAGTAGAACTGAAAAGCACTGTGAACCAATTCAGCATTATTAAAATTTATACAATTTTCACACAACAGTAGGATACAAATTCTATTCAAGTTCCCGTAGACTATAAACTAGGAGACACTGGAACATTTCCAGGGTGTTATAATTATTACAATATTACTAATTCTAGAAGGAAGATCTAGATTTATCTGTCTGCTCTAGAGTCAAATTAAGCTGGCTAATGAAAAAAAAAAAAAAAACCCACTGATTTTGAAAAATTCCATTAGTACCATATATATTTCATAATTAACTTTCAAAATAACATCATCACATAGTTCCCCATTCTATGCTTTCTTGCATGATATAATTTGGCTAATTCCATCAGAGTGAAAATCGGGGAAATTCCATGGCAGGATTATTATTGCTCATTATTTTGGACCCAGAATCCATTCTGTCTCAGTCCCGTTTGTCAAGAGCCTGCCTTGATACATCTCTCTGTGTCTCTCGATTTGGATGCAGGATTATCTGCTCTGACTGTGTTTTGTCAAGGCTTTAATGTGAACCTCCACATGCCTACTTCCACTTGACACTCACACCTTAAACGGAACGGATGGAAAGTACCTGTGCTGTCCCCGGGTGACTCAACTCTGGGAAGAATGGAAGGAGACATTCAATTGTTTGTCAGTGTTTGTGAAGTGGGCCAGGCGAGCAATCCCCAAACAAGGGAACTCTTATCTTTGGGGCGGCGGCGGGGGGAGTTTAGCTAGCAGAGGACTTAGGTAGCCTTTGCTGCTGCTGCTGCTGCTGCTAAGTCGCTCCAGTCGTGTCCGACTCTGTGCGGTAGCCTTGGGTAGCAGTAAATGCCAAAAAGCCCTCACCATTTAGATCTCACATCCTGGTTCTCCCACTGACAGAGGATGGCTGAGCAACTCTTGTATTCTGGTGCCTGGTGCTGTCAGCATGGGAGGGGAGAGTCAGCTAAGGTCCAATCCTGCTGAAGCCCGGATAGAAGGGCCTAGGACCTTGTATGTGCACATGATCACTGAGGTTCCTCCCGAATAACGGGCTTTTCCGTGAAAAGATAATTTCATGTACGTTTCCACTGATCTCTTGATTTTTTATTCAATTCAGGTAGAATGGAATTCACCGGAAGTGGAGTCATTCTGTAAATGGTTACTGAGCACCTCCAGTCTCGGAACTGGAGATACAATGGCACATAACGCAGACAAGCCCTCTGACTTCTTGGCGCTCACATGACAGACAACACATGTGTAATCAAAGAAATAGAACAATTTCAAAGAGGCATAAAGTAGGGAGATGGGATGGAGATGAAATGGGCTGGAGGATTCTTATGGGCTTCCTAGTTGTGCGAGTGATGAAGAAGCCACCTGCCAATGCAGGAGACACAAGAGATGCAGGTTCCATCCCTGAGTTGGAAAGAGCCCCTGGAGGAGGAAATGGCAACCCACTCCAGTGTTCTTGCCTGGGAATCCCATGGACAGAGGAGCCTGGCGGCCTATCCTCCGTGAGATTGCAAAAGAGTCAGACAAGACTTAGTGAGTAAACAACAACAACAAAAGGCTATTACACCTCAGGTATCTGCAAAGGCCTTCCCAAGGAACCAGCATTTGAGCTGAGACTCAAATTATGAGGAGTAGTTGGACTCACTGAGATCTGGGGGATCAGGGACAGGCCCTTGACAGCTAACAGCTTAAGGAGACCCACACAGAGAATCACAGAAGGAATCCTGATCAGAAGCACACGTATCTTTTATTCACCCCAAAGACAAAGGGACAGTATTTCCTACTGTCCTCTCCAAATCTAATTATCCAATGCTTTCTGGTTGCCATGCTCTAATATTACAGAGAGGCGTATTATAATTTCAAGGGTGTTTTGTTTGGTGACACAGATTTGAGAGTTAAAATTCTTTAAATATACAAGAGTTGCTTAAAATAAGAATTAAACTGAAAAATGCTGTTAGAGCTAACTTCCATACTTTCGCCAGTTCACAGGTGGGAACAGCTTCTGTAAGGTAACCATTGCGAAGGGGTGAACTTTGGTCCCTTTCTCAGGCCCCCAAATGTTGCACGTGGAAGTTATCTGTGAGTCATTTGATTGACCAAAAGCTGCACAAAATGTTCTTGAGCACTGATAAGTTTAGAGACGGCTGCCTGTCCTCCAGCCCCTGAGAAGTATAATTGTTCTGAGGATGCATGTTTAAAAAAGAAGAAAACAGAGATGGGATCAACGTGATGAGCATTTGTGGGATTGGAATCCAGGATCCGGACTGTCTTCTGACTTCCATTGGAAGTGCTGCTTCTCCTCCAGCAGTCTGGGTGGTCATATGGGCTCATCTCATCCCCCAGAGGGGGACCGTGGTTTATGACCAATCAGGGGTGCATCCATGATTCAAGTCAGTCGAATTAGTGAACCCTGGGACTTCTGCTGAAGTAACTGGGAAAGAGATGAATCCAACGGAAGAGGTAACCGAGAGCCCAGATTTGCTGGAAACCACCATGTGAAGCCATTCCTGAGACGCAGAGACATGACTGTGCCAACAAAGGCCCGTCTAGTCTAGGCTGTGGTTTTTCCAGCGGTCGTGTATGGATGTGAGAGCTGGACCATAAAGGACGCTGAGTGCCGAAGAATTGATGCTTTTAAACTGTTGTTGGAGAAGACTCTTGAGAGTCCCTTGGACTGCCAGGAGATCCAACCAGTCCATTCTAAAGGAAATCAACCCTGAATATTCATTGGAAGGACTGACGCTGAAGCTGAAGCTCCAATACTTTGGCTACCTAATGCAAGGAAAAGATTGATTCATTGGAATCAGTTCACCTGATTCATTGGAAAAGACCCTGATGCTGGGAAAGATTGAAAGCAGGAGGAGAAGGGAACGACAGAGGATGAGATGGTTGGATGGCATCACTGACTCGATGGACATGAGTCTGAGCAAGCTCCAGGAGTTGGTGATGGACAGAGAGGCCTGGCGTGCTGCAGTCCTGTGGTCACAAAGAGTTGGACATGACTGAGCAACTGAACTGAACAGGATTGAACCACGTAGATGGGGCTTCCCAGATGGCTCAGTGGAAGGAATTTGGCTGCAGTGCAGGAGATTCAGTTTCAATCCCTGGGTGGGGAAGATCCCCTGGAGAAGAGCTTGGCAACCTATTCCAATATTCTTGCCTGGAAAATGCCATGAACAGAGAAGTCTAGTGGGCTACAATCAATGGGCTCACAAAGAGTCACACATGAGGGAGCAGGAACACACACCCACCATGTAGATAGAGAAGGTGCCCTAAGGGCAAAGCCAACTCAGGAAAGCAGAGCTAAGTGGAGGTGTGAGAAAGAGAGCATCAAGCCTTGGTGGCATCACCTGGGGCCATCCACCCCTGACAACACACCCCTTGTGCTTGCTAATTCCATTCTGACCTGGGTTTCCCCTCTTGCTAGCGCACTCATGGTAAACATTATGTTGCTATCAGCAAGTTAATAGTAAGAAAAGTCATCGGTAACTAGGAAAGGAATTAATCTTTCTGGCCTGGAGCAGTTCAGGAAAACACAGTCATGCATGGACAGAGTGTGTGCGCGCTCAGTCGCATCCGACTCTTTTCAACCCCGTGGACTGGAGCCTGCCAGGCTCCTCTGTCCATGGGATTTCCCAGGCAAGAACACTGGAGTGAGTTGCCATTTCCTCCTCCAGGGATCTTCCCAACTGGGATGGAACCCGAGTCTCCTGCACCGGCAGGCGGATTCTTCACCGCTGAGACGTTGTTGCAACGTGGGCTCGGGATCGGGCCTGCCTGGGCCTTTGTTTTATCACTTTTCAGCTGTGTGAGACTTTCTGAAAATCCAGTTCCCTAATCTACTAGAAAAAAAGTCATCACCAGGGAATACGTGATCCTACTGCATGTGTGATCAGACTGCATCCAAGCAGAGCCCGTGGGGCCTCCCTGGGTGGGGGATAGGCCTCCCCACGTCCTCTGCTTCAGCTCCTCCAGGAAGTATCGAGGTAACAGTATCTGATGCACACTTTCTGAGTTGTTTTGCAGGTGTGAAACCTCCTCCACCCCAGTGGAAGATGTTAACTACTTGAGGACCTTGAGCACAAAGCCCCAGGCCTCCTGGAGCCGAAGGACTGATAAAGTTAACCCCTGTGACACCGCCTGTTCCCTCCCATCAGCCAGTTGGAGAGCCGTGTACAAGCTGATCACGTATCCTGTGACCCCCTCCCCTCACCACCCCCCACCCCCATCACCTGGCTTTTAAAAATGCTTTGCCAAAACCCTTTGCAGAGCTTGGAGCTTTTTAGGGCTTGAGGCTCTTGTCTCCTTGCTTGGCCCTGCAGTAAACCCTCCTCTGCTTCAGATTCCAGGGTTTCATTTCTAGTGTGAACATCACGTCCAGTGCACACTCGCAGTTTTACCCTTTCTTTTATCAAAATCAGCTCCCAGAAAGGAATCTGGTGGGGCTTATTGATTTCATTCTGAATTGGTTTCTCCCACAAGTGTCTTCTCAAGGGAAGCCCTTTCTCTAATTGTGAAATCTCAGCTAAGGGGATTTGAGGCATTCCTAGAAGGCCACAGGGCGTTTTCAGAGGCAGAAGACTCTCTACTCACAGAATTCAATGAGAATTGAATGTAGCAGCACCAGAATGTAGAAACATTAGATTCACACTTGGAAAGCTATCTGAAGGTATGGGAGTGGAGGGAAAATACTTTTTATTGAAATACATAAGTGCTTTATGGGGTGGACAAGAGGACCCATCCCTCCCACCACCATGACCAACCCCCACCCTCCCAACATACACATACACACACCCTGCTCTGAGACTTGTGATGGTGGTTCGTCATTAACAGTGTCTCCCTGGTGGGCTGGGAGTGTCTGTCCATTCACTTTTACTTATACAATATACAACACTCACAATCAGTTCATCTCGCCAACATAAATTAATATATTATTCTCATGCCCGAGCTTGTGACTTGATTTCAAAACCACTTGAGTCACAAAGAGAGGTCCTCAGGTGCTTCTTCCACGTAAGTGACTCAGACATTTTGCTATTCAACAACATGGTTAGTCCACAGGGCTACCGACGCTTTATGAAATCTCAAGTCTGGAGTCTAAAGCGTGAAATGAGTAGTCAATAAAATAGCTTTCCTCTAAAATGAAAATGTGTGCATTATTAGACTGTCAAAATCCTTGTCTTCCTCTTAGAGGAGAAATGTAATCATTTGGAAAATAGACCTGGGCATCAGATATACGTGTGTGTGTGCTAAGTCGCTTCAGTTGTGGCTGACTCTTGGTTGGCAATGCTACGGACTGCAGCCCACCAGAGTCTTCTGTCCTTGGGATCTTGCAGGCAAGAACACTGGAGTGGGTTTCCATGCCCTCCTCCAGGAGGCCTTCCCAGCCCAAGGATCAAACCTAAGTCTGTTCAGTCTCCTGTGTGGGCAGGCGGCTTCCTTACTGCTGGCACCCTAAGTATACACATGTTCCCTCCTTCCTTTGTTACATTTTAAACAGAATTGCTGTAGCACTTCCTGGAGATAAAGATACTCCTTTAGAATTAAGGTCTTTGGAGAAGGAGTCTCACGAAAATCGTTAACTTACTGAACCCATTACAACCCAAGGGAAAGTGAAAGCGTCTAACAGGTGGGAACATGATCTGGGCGATTCAGCAACCCAGGGACAGGAAGAGCACATTCCTGTCGCGTAAACAGTGTTATCCTCGGCGGGGTGGGAGTGGGAAGTCCCACCTAGGAACACCTGAACCGGGAGCGGGCACTTCCTGCCCCCGAGCCCCTTCCAACGCCCCGAGGCAGCCGCTGCCTTCTGCTCCCGGTTCAGGGGAGCCAGCCTGGGCGGCAGTTCCGGCCTGGTGCTTGGCAAGCCTCTGAAGCAGTAGAGAGGCCTCTCTGAAAAAGGTAAGTGAGGAATATTGTAACTATTAGCAAGTAAGTATCAAGGATGTGGGGCTTTCCTCGTGGCTCTGGTGCTTGGTGCTTGGCAAGCCTCTGAAGCAGTAGAGAGGCCTCTCTGAAAAACGTAAGTGAGGAATATTGTAACTATTAGCAAGTAAGTATCAAGGATGTGGGTCTTTCCTCGTGGCTCAGTGGTAAAGATTCCGCCTGCCAATGCAGGAGACGTGGGTCCTGTCCCTGGGTGGGGAAGATCCCCTGGAGAGGGGCATGGCAACTCACTCCAGTGTTCTTGCCTGGGAAATCCCACTGACAGAGGAGCCTGGCGGGCTACAGTCCAGGGGGTCGCAGAGTCAGAGGTGACTTACCGACTAAACAACAGCTCCATGAAGGATTTTAGCGGTCCTCTGCAGACGCGGTGGCCGTGTCCAGGCGCTCAGGTCTGAAGGCTGTAAGCAGGGGTGGGAGCGTCCTGTGCGACAAGCTGAGACTCCTAGGAGCCACAGAATACTTGGCATTCGGGATTAAACCAGAGTATACATCAACAGTTGTTGACGGCTGATGCTAAGATTATACTGGTGGTCCCTTCGAAGCCACTTCCTGGAGACACATGCACCCACCCCCTACCCCACCCCTGAAGCCATCGGCCTGCCTGCCCCTTCCATTCCCTGCCCTGGAACGGATCTGCACTTCTGCAATTGGGCTCTGGAGGTTCTAGTAATTTTTCCGCATGAGAAAAAGTAATTACTAGAATCAAACTCACCATAGGCAGCACTTAGACTGTGAAAGGTACCCAGGAAAGGATCCTGATGAAATAAACAGGATGACTCCTTGCCTGGACTGGAAGCCCCGTGAGGACCGCTGCCATGGTGTTTTTTAGCCAACATAGGCCTGAAACTTAGCACAGGGTTTGACCCCATAGATGACATCCGGGGTCACACGTGATCTGGGCAGTCACACAGTGCCCCTCGTTCAGAAGATCCCCACACTTGGTTCAGTGCTCTGCTGTTGCCATATTAAAATGTTTAATAATGTTTTTTAACTGTTTATTTTGTATTGGAGTACAGCCGATTAACAACCTTGTGACAGTTTCAGGTGGACAGCAAAACGAGTCTGCCATACACGTGGACGTGTGTCTCCCCCAGACCCCCTCCCATCTAGGCTGCCACATAACGCTGAGCAGAGTGTCCTGTGCTGGGCAGGGGGTCCTTGCTGGTTATCCCGTGCGCACATGTCCATCCTAAACGCCCTACCTACCCTTCCCTCATTCTGCTCCTCCTGGCAACCACAAGTTCATTCTCTAAGTCTGTGAGTCTCTTTCCGTTTTGTAAGTTCATTTGTTACAGTTAATTAACAGGACCTACAGTATAGCACATAACTCTGCTCAGTGTTGGAGAAGGCAATGGCACCCCACTCCAATACTCTTGCCTGGAAAATCCCATGGACAGAGAAGCCTGGTAGGCTGCAGTCCATGGGGTTGTAAAGAGTCAGACACGACTGAGCAACTTCACTTTCACTTTTCACTTTCATGCATTGGAGAAGGAAATGGCAACCCACTCCAGAGTTCTTGCCTGGAGAATCCCAGGGATGGGGGAGCCTGATGAGCTGCCGTCTATGGGGTTGCCCAGAGCTGGACACGACTGAAGCGACTTAGCAGCAGCAGCAGCAGCCGCTCAGCGTTGTGTGGCAGCCTGGACGGGAGCGACGTTTGGGGGAGAATCGATACGTGTCACCTGGAAATTTCCCCAAATGTAGGGAAAAGTATTCAGGAGATATTAGGTGGTCACAGATATGTAAGGTGTCCCGTCTCCATCACAGAACAGATCTTTTTATGAGCAGCATCTGTGTGAAGAAGCTGCTGGATTTAGTATGAAGTGCAACCCAGGTTCTGGGTGAATTCTTGTGGAATGAATCACACTCAGGAATCTATGTTTTAATTTGAAGATATGCTGTGACTGCTCCTGATAACAAGTTCTGACTCTTTTCTCCATATATTGCTGTAAGCACAAAACCTTGAAACAGTTTCTTTCATGGTCTATTTTACAGAAACCTTCAACCAGTGTACATTCTGGAGGGGTTTGGAGAAATGTTAACACTTTTTTTCCAAGTAAAAACTAAGTTGAGAATTCAGACTGAAGAGAGGGGATTACCTTTAGGCCAGGAAACAGAGAGGTTTCCTTGCTTTTGTGCAATCCTGCTTTGTGGAGTGTCTACAGAGCTTGGACTGTTCTGAGGGTTTGAAACTGAAAGTGGCTCAGTCGTGTCTGACTCTTTGCGACCCCATGGACTGTGACTACAGTTCATGAAATCATCCAGGCCAGAATACCGGACTGAGTAGGTTTTCCCTTGTCCCAGGAATTTTCCCAACCAGGGATCGAACTGGGGACCCCTGCATTTCAGGCGGATTCTTTACCAACTGAGCTATCAGGGAAGCCCTCCTGAGGGTTTCAAATAGGAAATAAAACCTCAGATTCTGAGGTCACAGCACCACCTGGTGGGAAAGGAAAACTATTCAGTCAGTGAGCCCACAGGATAGCCATCTGTGAGGGACATAGTAAAAGATCTACTAGCAAAAAAAAAAAGAGGGAATGGAAATCCTCTATGGACTCCTGTACATTGTTACTGAATGAATTCATGGGCAGATATATTGTATTATATGTTACTGCATGAATTCCTAAACACACAGTCACTCATTCATGTGTGTGTGAGTGTGTGTGTGTGTGTGCTGAATTACTCACTCATGTCTGACTCTTTGTGACTCTATGGACTGTAGCCCACCAGGGTCCTTTGTCCATGGGATTCTCCAGGCAAGAACACTGGAGTGGCTGCCATTTCCTCCTCCAGGGGATCGTCCCAACCCAGGGATTGAACCCTCGTCTCCTGCGTTGCAGGCGGATTCTTTACCATTGAGCCACCAGGGAAGCCCACTCACTCATACGCATGTTTATTTATTCATTAGCTAGTGGCTGTCAGGGGGGTCCCTGATGGCTCAGATGTAAAGAATCCACCTGCCAATGAGTAAATCACCACATGATCACAGAGGTTGAAAAGTGAAAGTGAAGTTGCTCAGTCGTGTCTGACTCTTTGAGACCCCACGGACTATACAGTCTGTGGAATTCTCCAGGCCAGAACACTGGAGTGGGTAGCCTTTCCCTTCTCCAGGGGATCTTCCCAACCCAGGGATCAAACCCAGGTCTCCTGCATCGCAGGTGGATTCTTTACCAGCTGAGCCACCAGGGATGTTGGACTGTTCTTTACCCCTCACTGTTCTTGTCCTCAAGGGAAATCTCCAACTTTTCCTTTTAAGTTTTAGAACTGGGAGCCTGGCACGGATGTTGCAGGTTTTGGAGGGCACTCATGCACAGACAGCTATGAAATGAGCTCCTTATTGCTTTGTGACAGAATCTAAATTAAGCTGGGACGTGTCTGGACAATTTTGTAGCTTACATGTCAATTCAAATAGAATTTCCCCACCCACCTCCACATGCTCGACATTCTATCCTTGTATCTTCCTCATGCACTTTTCATACTGGTAGTTACATAGTCTTTTATGATTTTTATGTGTTCTTGTTATAGCTATTAAAGCTGCATATTTAATAACACCTTCTAATATACTGTATAACGTATTTATATATTTTGAACATGGTCTGTCTCCCATTACTAGCTGAGACCTGGGTTTGATCCCTGTGTCAGGAAGATCCCCTGGAGAAGGGAATGGCAACCCACTCCAGTGTTCTTGCCTGGAGAATCCCGTGGACAGAGGAGCCTTTCGAGCTACAGTCCGTGGGGTCACAAAGAGTTGGATGCCACTGAGTGACTAACACTTTCACTTTTTCACTTCAAGCTGCATAAGGACAAGGAATTTTGTTTATTTTTTCAGGGCTGTAGCCCCCCTGCCTACCACTTGCCCATCTCGATCAGTTCTAGAGGCTTCACTGGCAACTCCAGCCAGACACAGCCTCTTCCTCGCCAGGACCCTCCGGTGGTCTCAGGGCTGAGCTCCAGGCGCCCTGGTTGTGGTGATCTGTGTGTGCCAACTGTAGGCTCCCTGAAGCAAAGCACCTGGTCGGATTCATCCTTCTTGTTGCAGTAGCATCTACAATGGGACAGATCGCAAACAAAGGCGCGCACAGACCCCTTCGTTTACATCTGCTAGAACGGAGCCTGGGCATGGCGAAGGCCATCTACCTGGAGGGCCTGACAGGTAGGCACACAGACGAGGCAGGCAGGGGCCTGCGTGTGCCCTTGACAAAGCCTGTGAGCTAAAGGGTCCGAGTCGGATCAGTACCAGCAGTGGCCAGCACGCAGGAATGGAGGCTGAGGGTCACCAGGACTCTGCTTTTACCAGCAAGAGCGAAATAAAAACTCGATGATTATTATTATTTTAACTTTTTACTTTATATAGAATATAGAAGGTTAACAATATTGTGATCGTTTTAGGTGTGCAGCAAAGCGATTCCGGTCACTCATCTCTTCTTTTTCAAATTCCTTGCCCATTCAGGTTGCTACGCAGTACCGAGAAGAGCTCTCTGCGCTGCGGCGGTGATTGGGTGGCCTCGGCCTGCGGTGGCGTGGAGCGAGGTTTGGGGTCCCAGCCAGAGATGGAGGCTGGTGGCTGTGGTGAAGGCACCAGTTCCTAGACCAGTGGTCAGTGACGAGGGCCCTGGACATTCGGCTTTGCAGAGAGGAATCTCTACAAAGACGGAAAGCAGAGAAGCAAGTCAAGTATTTATTAGGAGGGAAGAGAGTACATTCTGTGTGGACAGATGCAGGGGAGCTTCCGCGAGTCACGCCCTCGTGGTGGTTTGAGTCCCTTTCAGGGGGCACTTCTTCCAGGTTTTGGCCAGTCATCTTGGTTTGCCCGGTTCACAGTTCACGTTTGGTATATCTCAGGATCCTCCCACCTGTGCGCAGGCATCTCTTGGCCAAGATGGATTTTACTGAACAGTGTATGGGTAGAGAACATCCCTTGACTGACCCCTTGGCCTCCGAGGAGCTTCTCTGCGCATGTGTGGTGGGCCAGGTCTCCTGACCTGGAGAAGGAGAAATATGTGGTCTCGGCAGGCCCCCTCCCTTCCCTGTCCTGCTATTCTTATCTCGGCATTTCAGACCACAGGGAGTGAAGCTCCAACTGCTTTACCCCGGGGGCCCATCTTCCTCCTGCATCAGCAGGGCCTTGCTGGTTATCCATTTTAAATCCAGCCGTGTGTCCCTGTCCATCCCAAACTCCTAACTACCTCTTCCTCTCATCCTTCCTCCACTAACCATAAGTTAGTTCTCTAAGTCTGTGAATCTGTTTCTGTAAAAACTGGAATATTGTTGAGTGAAATCTCCTGTTTCAAATGCTGGCTCAGTTAAAAAAAAAAACACTGTATGGGTCAAAAAAGAACCCCAAACAAAGCATATCTTGCATCCGGTCACTGGGCGGCCAGTTTTCAGTCCAGTATAAGGATGTGTTCCTTCGTCCACTGGGGACAGTATTTTCAAGAGCTTATTAGGATTTTCCTTCCTGACCTAGAGTCTCTGATTGTCCCCATTGGGACCCTAGGTTTCCTTATTTTGTGGGTCCAACTAGATAGGGCCAGTCTCAAGCCAGAAGGAAAAAAAAAAACCACAACAGAAACACAGGTAGGAAATACTCACTATCAAGGAGTATAATGGGGAGCCGAGGGGGAAAGGGATGGTGAGAAATGGAAGGAGAAAGACCTCTGAACCAGAGGCGGCCCATTCAGCACCAAGGTTGGGGGCCTGCCCGCTGCCCATCCACCCAGGTTAAGTGACACTCTCCCAAGCCTTGAGACCCTGTCCAACCCCGGTCTGCCCTGGCTCTCTGAACAGCCCTAGCTGATGCGTGATGACTGTTGGCTGCTGACCCAACAGTGCTCCCTTCTTCCTCTTCGTAGTGTTGAGAAGCCCGGGCTAGTTTTGTTTTCAGGAAGCCACATTTCCAGCCTCGAGGAATTCGTCATCACTGTTTAAGGTAATCATTAATCCTGTTGCTTTTGGCCAGTGATTGAAGTGGGTGTAGTGAAAATCGCTCAGTCATGTCTGACTCTTTCCGACCCCAGGGACTGTAGCCTGGCAGGCTCCTCTGTCCATGGGATTCTCCAGGCAAGAATACTGGAGTGGGTTGCCCTTCCCTTCTCCGGGGGATCTTCCTGACCCAGGGATTGAACCCTGGTCTCCTGCATCACAGGCAGATTCTTTACTGTCTGAGCCATCAGGGAAGCCCAGAGTGGGTGTAAGGCAGACATAAAGAAAGGGGGCTGGGAGAGTCTGGGAAATACCTCTCTCCTGGAGAGCGAGAGAAGGCAAGACGGAGAGCGAGAGAAGGCAAGATGGAGAGCGAGAGAAGGCAAGACAGAGAGCGAGAAAGCACAGGACAGCAAGTCAGAGGAGGCCGGAGCACAGAGCTGCTCGCGGACCCCTTTCCTCTCTGCCTTTGCACCTCTCAGGTGAAGACTTGATGCCTGAGGGTGCAACTGTTGCAGGAAGGGGGCCCTCTTCCAGGGCCCGAAAGTGGGCTCTTGTCTAATGCTTGGAAAAGAAGTGTCCGAGGAGACACACGAGCTGACAGAGTAAGAGACTTTATGGGGAAGGGGCACCCGGGCAGAGAACAGGAGGGTGAGGGGACCCAGGAGGACCGCTCTGCCATGCGGAAAGGTCAAGGACTGACAGAACATCCGGCTGGGAGCCGTGACTTCTGCTTCTGTCTGAATGTTTGGGGCCCTCACCCCCAAATTCACACTTTGAAATCCTAGGGCTCCTTGCGACGTGCTAAGAGGCGGGGTCTTGGGGGCGCAGCCCTCAGGAGGGCGGAGCCTCCGTGGAAGGGCTAGGCGCTCCTGTAAGGGACACCAGCGCGCTCCGCCCCCTTCCTCCCTGGGGGGGCACGGTGGAGGTGCTGGCTGTGAACCCGGAGGGCGGCCCTCAGCTGAGAACGCTGGTGTCCTGCTCTCAGACTTCCAGACTCCAGAGTGGTGAGACAGCTTCCTGTTGTTTATAAGCCGCCCTGTCTGGTGCGTTTTATTACAGAGGCCTGAACACAGGAAGAGGGTGACTCTGAGCTGCTGATCTAGCCCAGGCATTCCCTTCCTCCGTAAGAGACTGCCCCCCGCAAGTAATGCTTCCCATTCTAAATGCTGTTCACTCACTCAGTTGTGTCCCATTTTTTTCGACCCCATGGACTGCAGCATTCCAGGCCTCCCTGTCCATCACCATCTCCCCAAGCTTGCTCAAACTCATGTCCATTGAGTCAGTGGTGCCATCCAACCATCTCATCCTCTGTCGTCCCCTTCTTCTTCTGCCTTCAGTCTTTCCCACCATCACAGTCTTCTCCAATGAGTCAGTTCTTTGGATCAGGTGGCCAAAGTATTGGAGCTTTAGCATTAATCCTTCCAATGAATATTCAGAGTTGATTTCCTTTAAGATTGACTGGTTTGGTCTCCTTGCAGTGCAAGGGACTCTCAAGAGTCTTCTCTAGCATCACAGTTCAAAAGCATCAATTCTTTGGCGCTCAGTCTTCTTTATGGTCCAACTCACATATCCGTATATGACTACTGGAAAAACCATAGCTTTGACTATATGGACCTTTGTTGGCAAAGTGATGTCTCTGCTTTTTAATACGCTGTTTAGCTTTGTCATAGCTTTTCTTCCAAGGAGCAGGCATCTTAATTTCATGGCTGCAGTCACTGTCCGCAATGATTTTGAAGCCCAAGAAAATGAAGTCAGTTTCCATCTTCTCCTCACTTTCAATGGCCACCTCCAGAGAGCCCCTTCTGACCATCGTTCCTGCTCGTCTCTGTCTCAGCCCTGCACTTGTTCCGCCCTTCTGCACCATCTGTGATGACTTTGCTTTCTTTTTTGAGGTGGACCATTTTTAAAGTCTTTATTGAATTTGTTACAATATTGCTTCTGTTTTATGTTTTGGTTTGAGGCATGTGGGATTTTAGCTGCCCGACCAGGGATCAAACCCCAAACCTCTCGCATCGGAAGGCAAAGTCTTAACCACTGGACCACCAGAGGAGTCCTGATACTGCACTTGTATCTTTTATCTCCCCCTCCACTGTTTCTGGAGCACCTTTAAATGTTGCTAATGAACTTTGACATGAATGAGTGTCGTTGATGGAGAGTCCAATACAGGACAGATCCTGTGAAGAGATTTAACACTGAAAAAACAAAAACTTCATTCAACAAATATATGCTGAGTGCGTATGAGCTGTGCACGGGGTGGACCCAGTGCAAAGAGTTTGGATCTGGAGCTGGGACCGCGACAGAGGGGCAGGGCATGTGGGGCTGAGTGCTGCGGTGGGGAAGCAGGGCTGCTGTAGGGCATCCTCGTCCCCTTCTCCCCCTGGATGAGGGCATGGCAGCCTGCTCCAGTGTTCTTGCCTGGAGAATTTCGCCGACAGAGGAGCCTGGCGGCTACAGTCCATGGGGTTGCAAAGAGCTGGACACAACTGAAGCAACTTAGCCCAAATCCCCATTTCCCAAAGAGGAAACTGGGGCTATGAGAAATGACACTCGTCCAGAGCAATTCTCAAACTTGTCCCTGAGATTTTTTCAGGGGGTCTCCAGAGGGCCTCCTTTTTCTAACTTCATATCTATGTGAGATCAGGTTTTCTTCATCTGTGTCAATTAAACAACATATTGCTAGGAAGTGAGTAAAGAGGCAGGTGTGAGAACCTAAGCTTTCATTGCCAACTGTTAAAGAGATTTGCAAGAATGTATAACTATGACAGTCTTCTCAAGATTTTTTTTTCTCTTGGAAACTATGTTTCTTTTAAAGTGTTGCTTATGATAAATATGGAAGGGATCTTTTATTATTTTAAATTAACAAGTACATTCAAAAATTCTGTTTTAATTTCTAATGTGATAAGTATCGATGAATATGGAACAGAAGTTCTCCGGGGTCGTCAACGACTTTTGAGAGTGTAAAGACCCCAACATCCTCCCCCCCAAAAGGGACAGTGAAGACTCAAGAGGCACACGTGTGCGCGTATACAGTAAGCGCAGAATGAATGAAGCCCGGCAGGGCAGGCCCCTTCCCGCGCGTCGCCCCGCGCTCGTCAGGGAGGCGGCCCCGCGGCTCTGCGCGTCCGGGAGGCCGGTCTCCCGGACCCGCGCCCGCCGCCCCCTGCTGCCCGCCGCCCCCTGCTGCCCGCCGCCCCCTGCTGCCCGCCGCCCCCTGCTGCCCGCCGCCCCCTGCTGCCCGCCGCCCCCTGCTGCCCGCCGCCCGCGGTTTCTGTCGGCCCACAGGCGTGCCTGCCCCTTTAATTGGCGCGTACCAAGTCCTTCCCGGCTGCAGGTCCCCCCGAGCCCGGGCGCGAGGAGCCGCCGGCCGGAGGCCCGCGCGGGGGGATGTGGAGCCGGCGCTGCGTCCGCCGCGGGTCCGGGCCGAGGGCGAGCGAGGGCGGGCGCGGGGCCGCGGGTCCGCTCGGCCGCCCTCCCCGCCTCGCGCCGTAGCGCAGTCCCAAGATGGCGGCCACCATGAAGAAGGCGGTGAGAGGGCTCGGCGGGCGGCGCGGGCCGGGGGCGGCCGGGGGCGGCGGCCGGGGGCCTCGGCGGGCGGGCGGCCGGGGGCCCGGGGCCGGGGGAGGTCGGGGCGCCGGGGATCGGCGGGCGGGCGGCCGGGGCCGGGGGCCGGGGGAGGTCGGGGCGCCGGGGATCGGCGGGCGGGCGGCCGGGGCCGGGGCCGGGGGACAAGCAGGGGCTCGGCGGGCGCCGGGGCCGGGGGTCGGAGTGGAGGGCCGGCGCAGGCAGCCGGGTTGGGGGCTCGGCGGCCGGGGCGGCTCCCTGCGCCGCGGGGTCCCCAGGCCCGGCCGCCCGCCCTGGAGGACCAGGGTCCGCCCGACGGCGCCGAGGGCCCTGGAGAGGCCGGGGCCCCGCCTCGGGCTGTGGCCGGCGGGGCCGACTGCGGCCGGCGTGCAGCCAACCCTTGCGGCTTCACGCGGGGCCGCCGTCGTCCGCCGTCGCCCGGGGAGCCGAGGCCCAGGGCCGGTCGGCGCGCAGGGCCGGAGCCCGCAGCCCTGGCGCCCGTCCTCGCCCCGCAGGCCGGGCCGCCCGCGTGTCCCCTCTGCTCCCTCCAGTCTAGCCGGGGACGGACGGAGAAACAGAGCCGTCGGCGGCTTCCCGGTGACTCAGCTAATAAGCAGAACCCGAGTGCACGCCCAGGTTTAATTTAGTCTTTCCCCAAAGCCCACCTTTTATCCCACTAAGCAAACAAAGCGCCTGTTCAGGGCTTATCGCTCGGTCAGTCTACCGATGCTTGATACCGCATAGAAAGAAACGAACACGGAGAGGGGCAAGGCAGTGAGAGCATCTGATGCGCTGAGGCGGTACTGTGCGCCGGTCTAAGCACATTCCACACGCTTTTTTAATCTCCTACTCCTTTTAGGGTCATGCTGCGTTTGTTTTTATTTTCCAAGTGAAGAACCTGAACCACAGACGCAAAGTTAGGGTTGAAATAAGTAAAGATGGAAGTTCTGCCTCCAGAGTCTCTGTGTTTAACTTCCATGGTGTCTGATGAGAGTCCGCTGCTGAAGGCATTGGCTCCGTAGGTTTTGTCTGCTTGCTTCAGTCCACTTCTGAGACCGCATGGTAATGTGCTTCGATTGCTTTCGGCTCCACACCGCCTCACACCTTTAGCCACCTGCTCTTGGTGTAGGGTGACCAGTCTCTTCAGGGTTGCCCGAGACGGAGGGGTTGCTGAATCTGGGACAGCTCCAGGCAAACCAAGACGAGTCACTCGCTCTACTGGTCTGTCATCCACAAATTCTTGTTGGGCTCCAGAGTAGAGTTTAGGGCTTGGTGATTGAGAAGCTGAGCGAGATTCATCTGGCCTGTTTCCTGTTTATATTGAGCTCTCTGTCACTTATGACCTTTAACTCCACGGAAGATGGTAGTTGCAGTTCACCCTCTTTTGACAGATGTAGAAACTGAAGC
Source organism: Bos indicus (assembly GCF_029378745.1). Classification (NCBI taxonomy): domain Eukaryota; kingdom Metazoa; phylum Chordata; class Mammalia; order Artiodactyla; family Bovidae; genus Bos; species Bos indicus. The sequence continues at coordinate 81,651,907 of NC_091772.1, forward strand.
ACAAAAAATAAGCAAACATCGAGGAAATGGTCAAAGGATGATTTGAGCCCTGGGCTTGATCGCAGAAGTTCTGATGAACAGCATTTTCCTTTCATTCATTTAACAGACTTTTTGAGTGTGGTCAGTGGCCTGGTTTCTGTTTTAGGTGACGGAGATAAGACTGATTAGCAGTAATGAAGTTCCTTTTTTCAGTTGGCCCTGGGGGGTTTCGTTGCTGAGCGGGCTTTTCTCTAGTTGCAGAGAACAGGGGCTGCTCTCTGTTGCAGCGCGTGGGCTTCTCATTGCCGTGGCTTCTTTCTTGTTGTGGAACACGTGCTCTAGAATGTTGGGCTTCAGTAGTCGCGCCCTGTGGTCTCAGTGGTTTTGGCTCCTGGGCTCCAGAGCACAGGCTCAGAAGTTGTGGCAAACGGGCTTAGTTGCTTCGAGGCATGTGGGATCTTCCTAGACCAGGGATCGAGCCTGTGTCTCCTGCATTGGCAGGCCGATTCTTTACCAATGAGCCACCTGGGAAGGCCTAGTAATGAAGTTTTTATCTCCTTTTCCCCGTAGCTTTGTAGAACTGACACCCTTGGGGAGAAGCAGGTGTTAATCAGCAGTTACACAGAAAGCTGTTAAATTTGCAACTCTGAGCAGAACTATGAAAGAAAGGGGCTTGTGAAGTGACGGCTGGAATAGGTGTGTCTTGAGGTCAGAGAAGGCTTTCCTGAGAAGATGTGGTCTGTCGGATTCTGTGAGGAGGGCAAGAGGAGGTTGGGAGTGCCTCCTGCAGAGGCCTGGGTGCATTCAGTGAAAGGATGGCCAGGAGGGAGGGCATTGGGCGGGAGCAGGCTGAGCCGTGATGGCAGAGGGCTCTTGGAGGGGAAGGTGGCAGCCCACACACAGGCTCTTCGTCTCAGGAAGGCTCTCACAGGCGCAGCATCTTCCTGTAGGTGTTTCTGGCACCGTGGACAGTTTCTAAGAGGCTAGCGACATGTGCGTCTTCCTCTCTGCTGACTCTCGGAGAAGACAGATGCGTGCCACGTGGGTGAGAGCAAAATATCGTAGGACGGCCCTCGGAGTTTAAGAAGAGCTCTTTGCAGTCTGGAGTGCTTTACACTGAGTATTTGTAACATCCACTGGGTCATGACTTTTTATGGTGAGAAGTTAAGATGAGATGACGATTCGGTCTTAACATCTCCGAAGTTCTCCTTTCTCAGACCTGGTTCTTGCCCTGGGTGGGGGCTACAGTCTGATTTTTGTTTATACATCCTGAGGACAAATGTCTCCTCCTCAGAGAAGCCACCTTTGACATTTCAAAGAAGCCCTCCAACACTTCCACCCCTTAAACTGTTTTGCTTTCACCATCACACGTATCACTGTCTAGCAAAAATCTTGCTTTTTACCTAGTTCCTCTAGTACAATGTAAGCTTGCCAGTACTCACAACGGGGGACTCACATTACCCTGTTGCTAAGTCATGTTCGTCTCTTTGAGACCCCATGGACTGTAGCCCACCAGGCTCCTCTGCCCATGGGATTTCCCAGGCAAGAATACCGGAGTGGATTGCCATTTCCTACTCCAGGGGATCTTCCTGACCCAGGGATGGAACCCAGGTCTGCTTTGGCAGGTGGATTCTTTACCACTGAGGCTCCAGGGAAACCCTCCTTGCTCTTAGGAAATGCTGAATTAATTAATGACTGTTCATATGAAAGATGGAAAAAAAAAAATTTTGTATTCTAAAAACTGGATAGATAACCTTTAATAAACAAAAATTAAAGCAGATTAAAATTAGCCAGAGTTTCCCTCTAGGACTTCTGGAACCCTAGGGGCCGAGCTGTGAGTTCAGCCTGCTGGTGATAGGTCCCAGACTCAGTGCGAGCATGACTGAGGATGGGTCCCTTCTTCCCGGGATCCCAGGAGAGGCTGATGCTCCTGGCAAGGGTGCAAGGGGATTTTAATTTTCACCTGAAATCTTGAGCAGTCACATTTCTCTTAGGCCCAGCAGGATTTCCTTCTAGATCTGGGTCTGTTTTTTGTAATGATTTTTGGCAAACATTGTTCAGAAAATAAAGCACTTAGCTGTCACTTATGGACAGGTGACTCCATCCCCAGGCCTTCTGCTAGGTGCTCATTATTAGCACTTCTGGAAGGTGGGCATTTTACAGATGACAAAGCTGAGGTGGCTTCAGAGAACTGAAAAGGGCGCCCATGGTTTGTGTCTGTTGGTTTTGCATCCACTCTTGCTCTTTCTGCCACTCTGTGCTGCCTCCAATACTAGGAAAGTCTCCTTCCTCCTTGAGTTATTTTGGCTTTGTGAACGGTAGTAACTACATCTGGCTTTTCTCCTAACCTTTCAGGGCATGAGTCCTTTTAAGAACGGATGAAAGCCACGAAGACCCTTCCACAAGAATGCACACATAACATACCGCATGTCATACACGGTGCCGGGGAGTACATGGGCCTCTCGCAGTCTGCACTCCCAGTTTAGAATTACTCCCTCCCTGCCAAAACGGGGCCTCCAGCAGCAGAGGAGTATTCTGGATCAGTGAGATGAAAACAGAAGCTGCAGTCAGGGAAGCTGCTGACTTGTCTCTTTCCACCGTGGGTCAGGCAGCAGGTGCTGGCCTCACAGCCGGGCTTCAGCCCTTAACCCCATGGAGAAAGCCACCGTTACAGAAGTGAACGCTCGGGTCCAGTGTGCTGGGGGCTGCTGTTCGGTGAGGCTACAGCAGGAACCACCTGCTTTGGGAAGACAGAAGGCAGGTGGCCAGACTCTGAAGCTTTTCAGAAAGCCCTCGTCAGTGAGTCTGAGCGAACCTGCTTCAGATGCAGCCTCAGAAAGTGTGTTAAGCCTCAGCTGTGTTCCAGGTGAACCCTGTGCGGGGTTTCCCGGGGATTAGCCTGTGAAAGCCTTCCCGTGACAGGTGATCTGTAAATACATGTTCAGGCTTTTAAAGATTCAGTATTTAAATTCAGCAGGAGCGGAGAGTCTAGAATTCTCTGTTCCCTGTTGGCTTAGAGAGTTAAAACTTGTTTGTTTGTTTTTAATTTAAATTTATTTATTTTTAATTGGAAGATAATTGCTTTACAATATTGTGATGGTTTCTGCGATTCATCAACATGAATCACCCACAGGTACACACATGTCTCCTCCTGCTTGAAACCTCCTTCCCCCCTCCCATCCCATCCCACCCCTCTAGGTTGTCACAGAGCCCCGGGTGTGAGCTCCCTGCGTCACACAGCAAATTCCCTCTGGCTGTCTAATTGTATACACGGTAGGGAGTTGAGACTTCTTCTGCGGGGAGATGACTTGAATGCCAACATATCTGTGTATGGACTTCGTTTTAGCTTCTATATTGTATAGCTCAGTGTTTCCCAACCTCCGTATTCATAAAAGTTATGCACCAGGTTGAACATTCAAAGCTATATGTATATCCCATTGTAAAGGACTTTTTTCCAAGATATCTACTTGGTCTCTGAAGAGGCTGATGCGTGTTTACTGGGCGATGGGAGCCTGGGTCAGGGGAGGGCTGAGTTCTAGGAGTCGGCGTGTCTGTCCTGACCGCTAAGCTCCCTACTGCTTGAGACAACAGGTTGCCTCTCAAATGAAAGAAATAAAAGTCACTGGTCATAAGAGACCAGGTGAAAAGACAGGGTGTGGCGTGCTTATTGTGAACTATCACTGTTCCTGGAAACAGAGCCCCAGTGGTCCTCGTTGAAGCCAAGTCTCTTTCCTCCTTTAAGGTGTAGCCATGTGCCTGGTTCCTGTCTGTTAAGTGAGGGGAACTCTAAGCACTAAAAACCTGTTATTTAACAGATTGTTTAAAAATATGTGGTCCCTCATTAATCACCTGACTATCCTCCAATATAAAATAAAATTAAAACTTTTTATTTAATAAAATTAAAAAAGAGAGACAAGTGAAAAGGGGAAGGAAGCAAAACCAAACATGTTCCCTTTGAAGCTCTAAAGCCACGGACTTCCTGCTCCTTCTAGATGCGTGTGATGCATGTTTAAAACACGCACTTATACACACACTTCTGCCTTTAATTTCTGAGTGCTCGCGGGTCTCTCCGGCTCTGGAGCCAGACTGCTGGGGTCAACACCGAGCCCTGCCGCTTGCTCACTGTGTGGCTTTGGGCAGATTCCTGGACCTCTCTGCGCCACGCTTTCTGTAGAATGGTGGTGCTAATGATCCTGTTACTAAGGCCGACTGGAGGATCGGCAGTGCTAATCAAGTACTTAGAAAGCCCTTGGTACACAGTGAGTGCTCAGGACATGTTGCTGTTCAGTCACTCAGTCCTGTCTGACTCTGCCACCCCATGGACTCACCAGGCTCCTCTATCCATGGGATTTCCCAGGCAAGAAGAATGCCATTTCCTTCTCCAGTAAACGTTAGCTGTTACTAATATGATTTCATACTTTGTCATGTAAGCTGTTTAATTTTATTTACCGATTTAACCACATGAATCACATCTGTTCAGTTCAGTCGCTCAGTTGTGACTCTTTGCAACCCCATGGACTGCAGCATGCCAGGCCTCCCTGTCCATCACCAACTCCTGGAGTTTACTCAGACTCATGTCCGTTGAGTCGGTGACACCATCCAACCATCTCATCCTCTGTCGTCCCCTTCTCCTCCCACCTTCAGTCTTTCCCAGCATCAGGGTCTTTTCCAGTGAGTCAGTTCTTTGCATCAGGTGGCCAAAGTATTGGAGTTTCAGCTTCAGCATCACTCCTTCCAATGAATATTAAGGGTTGATTTCCTTTAGGATTCACTGGTTGATTCTCCTTGCAGTCCAAGGGACTCTCAAGAGTCTTCTCCAACACCACAGTTCAAAAGCATCAATTCTTTGGCACTCAGCTTTCTTTATAGTCCAACTCTCAACCACTGGAAAAACCATAGCCTTGACTAGACGGACCTTTGTTGACAAAGTAATGTCTCTGCTTTTTAATTTGCTGTCTAGGTTGGTCATAACTTTCCTTCCAAGGAGTAAGCGTCTTTTAATTTCATGGCTGCAGTCACCATCTGCAGTGATTTTGGAGTTCAAAAAAATAAAGTCTGACACTGTTTCCCCATCTATTTCCCATGAAGTGATGGGACCAGCTGCCATGATCTTTGTTTTCTGAATGTTGAGCTTTAAGCCAACTTTTTCACTCTCCTCTTTCACTTTCATCAAGAGGCTTTTGAGTTCCTCTTCACTTCTGCCATAAGGGTGGTGTCATCTGCATATCTGAGGTTATTGATATTTCTCCCGGCAATCTTGATTCCAGCTTGTGCTTCTTCCAGCCCAGCATTTCTCATGATGTACTCTGCATATAAGTTAAATAAGCAGGGTGACAATATACAGCCTTGACGTATTCCTTTCCCTATTTGGAACCAGTCTGTTGTTCCATGTCCAGTTCTAACTGTTGCTTCCTGACCTGCATACAGATTTCTCAGGAAGCAGGTCAGGTGGTCTGGTATTCCCATCTCTTTCAGAATTTTCCAAAGTTTGTTGTGATCCACACAGTCAAAGGCTTTGGCATAGTCAGTAAAGCAGAAATAGATGTTTTTCTGGAACTCTCTTGCTTTTTCCATGATCCCACAGATGTTGGCAATTTGATCTGTGGTTCCTCTGCCTTTTCTAAAACATCTGGAAGTTCACGGTTCACATATTGCTGAAGCCTGGCTTGAAGAATTTTGAGCATTACTTTACTAGCGTGTGAGATGAGTGCAATTGTGTGGTAGTTTGTGCATTCTTTGGCATTGCCTTTCTTTAGGATTGGCCTGGAGAAGGAAATGGCACCCCACTCCAGTACTCTTGCCTGGAAAATCCCATGGACGGAGAAGCCTGGTAGGCTACAGTTGATGGGGTCACAAAAGTTGGACATGACTGAGTGACTTCACTTCACTTCTTTGAGATTGGAATGAAAACTGACCCTTTCCAGTCATGTGGCTGAGTTCTCCAAATTTGCTGCCATATTGAGTTCAGCACTTTCACAGCATAATCTTTTAGGATTTGAAATAACTCAACTGGAATTCTATCACCTCCACTAGCTTTGTTCGTAGTGATGCTTTCTAAGGCCCAGTTGACTTCTCATTCCAGGATTTCTGGCTATAGGTGAGTGATCACACCATGGTGATTATCTGGGTCGTGAAGATCTTTTTTGTGTAGTTCTTCTGTGTATTCTTGCCACCTCTTAATATCTTTTGCTTCTGTTAGGTCCATACCATTTCTGTTCTTTATTGAGCCCATCTTTGCATGAAATGTTCCCTTGGTATCTCTCATTTTTTGGAAAAGATCTCTAGTCTTTCCCATTCTGTTGTTTTCCTCTATTTCTTTTCATTGATCACTGAGGAAGGCTTTCTTACCTCTCCTTGCTGTACTTTGGAACTCGGCATTCAGTTTTTTTCATTTTACGGTGAATTACACCTTATTCACAGAGAAGGCAATGGCACCCCACTCCAGTACTCTTGCCTGGAAAATCCCAGGGACAGGGGAGCCTGGTGGGCTGCCGTCTATGGGGTCGCACAGAGTGGGACACGACTGAAGCGACTCAGCAGCAGCAGCAGCACCTTATTCACAGTGAAGCCACGTAAGTGCCACGCTGAAGCGAACGTAAACCTTCACTGTGCGGCTGCGGTCACTGAGATGCATTGTGGCCTCCTGCCAGTGCACCAGCTGGGTTAGAAATTGCGGGAGTGAGCGAGCTCAGCCTGGCACTCTGTGACAGCCTGGAGGCGGGGTGGGGAGGTGGGGGAGAGGTTCACGGGGAGGGACCCCTGCATACTTGGGGCTGATTCAAGTTGTACAGCAGAAAGCAGCACGACCATGTAAAGCAGTTGTTCAGCCACTAAAGCGTGTCCGACTCTGCCACCCCACGAACTGCAGCACGCCAGGCTTCCCTGTCCTTCAGCTATCTCCCAGAGTTTGCTCAGACTCTTGTCCATTGAGATTGTTGGAACCATCTCATCTTCTGTTGTCCCCTTCTCTTGCCCTCAATCTTTCCCAGCATCAGGGTCTTTTCTATTGAGTCAGCTCTTCGCATCAGGTGGCCAACGTAAAGCAAGTATCTTCCAATTAAAAATAAATTCTAAGAAATTATGGAAGTGGTCAAACTTCCGATAGCCTCAATAAGCTTGAGCAAGTTTTAGCTCTTAGAGAATAAACTAGTCTGAGGCATTTACCAAAATCAACTAGCACATCGCTTTTGCTCCCTGGATTATCTTGAAAGAATGTTCCAGCTTGAGAAATTCTGCTCCAGGTCAAAAGGTGACTAACTTGATCCAGGATTTATTCTCAATTGTTGTTTATATTTGAAATGTTTTTGCTGATTAGGCATTCCATAGCATATCAGGTGGAGAAGGCGATGGCACCCCACTCCAGTACTCTTGCCTGGAAAATCCCATGGATGGAGGAGCCTGGTGGGCTGTAGTCCATGGGGTCGCGAAGAGTCGGACACGACTGAGCAACTTTCCTTTCACTTTTCACTTTCATTCATTGGAGAAGGAAATGGCGACCCACTCCAGTGTTCTTGCCTGGAGAATCCCAGGGACGGGGGAGCCTGGTGGGCTGCCGTCTATGGGGTCGCACAGAGTTGGACACCACTGAAGCGACTCAGCAGCAGCAGCATGTCAGGAGAGGCTCTGGGTCTAATGAGGAATCTTCAGCTCGGTAGGGTCTGTGTCTGTGACAGTCTCTACCTCATGTGATCCTGGACTCTGAGGACAAGCAGTTTATCGAGGTGTTTCAGAGTTATGCTAAAAGCTAACCTCTAACCTCTCCATTCAGATTAATTCTACAAAACATTTCAATGTTTTCTCAGGCTGCAGAAGATGTCAATGTTACTTTTGAGGATCAACAAAAGATAAACAAATTTGCACGGAATACAAGTAGAATCACAGAGCTGAAGGAAGAAATAGAAGTAAAAAAGGTATTGAAACTGGATGTTATTTAAGAAACATGAAAGCTCTTCCCGCCGTGGATGTTCATAACTGAACTCAGTCATGTGTGACGGTAACGCTCTTGGGTTCCCCATTGTGCGTCATGTAATACACTCCAGTTAGTTTAAGCAGAAGATGTTAGTTGAGGGAGGTGGGTCTGGGCCGATTGTTGAGGGGCGTGCCCTCTGGCTGAGGGTCGAGGAGCAGCTCCCAGAGCCTCGGCGCAGAGGCCTGGGCCGGTGATGGGGCTGCTGCTTCACCGCTGACACCGAGCTGGCCGGTGCCCTCCTCGGGAAGGACTCTGCCCCGCAGTCCTTGGGACTCTGGGCCGCTGCCCACCCCTGGCCTGCATGTCAGAGCGCACTTCTCATGGCAGCTCGCCTGGACTGAAGGCCAGGTCAAGTGTCTTTGATTAGGGGAATTTATGTCATTATTTGCTTGCATCAAGCAGAGCTGAGAAAGGTGAGTTTGTGTTCGTGTTTTTATTCTGCTAGTGGAAGGCAGAATTCCCAAGGTGAGAAGCGAAGTAGGAGACCTTCCGAGCGGCCGTGGCTACCCCCACGGTGCACTCCGGGGCCGTGGAGCGGTCTGGGGCTGTCCAGAGGGCAGTGTGCCAGTGGGCTCCTGTGTGCTTCCGTGGGAAGTGCCGTCTAAAAAACGTGAGACCCTCTTATTTTAGTGTGATAATTCCTTTGTGAAAGGGTCTCTTAGAGCGTGGGTGTCCCAAATGACAAGTGGGTTTTACCCTCTATTCGAGAATTTTGAGTGCATTTTTCATTGCTGCTCACTTCTGATATACAGAAACAACTCCAGAATTTAGAAGATGCCTGTGAGGACATCATGCTTGCAGATGACGACTGCTTAATGATACCTTATCAGATTGGCGATGTTTTCATTAGTCATTCTCAAGAAGAAACACAAGAAATGTTAGAAGAAGCCAAGGTATGTTGAAATCTCTCCCTGGAGGGTGAAGTTTACCTCTTAAATTAGGGTTTTATGTCATTATAAAGAATGTGTAATTATAGGTGTAGGGAAAAGAAGGGATGCTAGCTAACATTTCATGGATCCTTCGATGTCCGAGGTCTTCTCTGAATGCTTGTAAACATGATTTTGTTTAATCTCAAGGATGACTCTGTGGCATATTTGTGGGAATCCCAGTTTAGAGTTGAAGAAGAACAGAGTCTTAGGTTATGGGACTCACCCAGAGTGACAAAGGGGATGATCCCTGAGCCCAGAAGCTGTGGCCTAAATTAATAGTTTTCAGAAAGTACAGAATATCGTAAAACAGAAAACGACGACCACTCGTAGCCCCACCACCCAGAGTTAATCGTCCGTGGCAGACAGTTTCATGTATTTCTTTCATGTTCTCTTCCTCTGGGTATTTTTGCGTCACATTTTGGCCAGTTCACATCCTAGTGGGAGTACTTTATTGTTCCACTCAGTGTTCATTTATCCAGCAGGTCTTCTCCAGGAGCCTGTTGGGGCCACATGTGCGTTAAAAGCATCACTTTTGACGGCCGTTCAGTGTCGTGTTAGAGGACTTTGATTCAGCTCACTGTCCTCTCCTTACAGTAATTTGTTTTCACTGTTTTTCTGTAGGAATATTGTGGTGAACATTCTTATTAAATCTTTGTTCACCTTTAGGAAGTTTCTTTAAGGAAACAATCAGAGAAGTGTAATTACTGGGTCAGAATATGGATTCATTGACAACATTTGGGCTTGTTAAAAATTCAGGTTATTGAGTCCAGCGCCAAGAATTCCTTATTCGTGAGGCCTGGAGGGGCGCCCCGGTGACCTGGGGGCCCCCGCTTTGAGAACCACTGGCTAGATTTCTAACATGTTAACATTGCTGATACTAGACATTCTTCTTTTATTCCAGATGTTAACGGGTATGTGTATTATTTGTGTGATTCCATTTTTTCTTTGTCATATTTAGGAAAAATCCTTTTGACCCTGGCCAGGAAGGGATTTCTGACATTGCATGCATTTTGTGTGGCAAAGCTTCTCTGTCATAAGTGAGACTCATTACGGCTCTTTCAGAGTCTGACTCCAGGGGCCTCATAGTTAGGAAACCTGCCAGATTTTGATAAGTTGTTACTCGTAATTATTGGTGGGAGTGTGAATCTTTATCACTTCCTCTAGTTCCATAGTTATTTTTGTGGGAAGTTGGAAGAGGCTGTGTCAGAAGGCAGGCCCGTGGTAAACTGTTTACCTAAAATGTTTATATATCATTCTTTCTTTATTGGGATATGATCATTTATTTTATCCTACTCTGTTCTTTTAAGTCAGCCGGAACTGAGAAAAGCCTGACTTATTCTATAATAAGCAAATACAGATCATGCCCACATTCAGACTTTTGGTTTAGATTTAATTATCAGTATTATTTAGCTGCCTGTCCAAGTTTAGGAAGTGTTTGACCTAAAATCCTTCCCAGATGTTACTTCATCCTTCATCCACAGATGCTCAGAAATCATCCAATTGAATAGAATCAATTTAAACTAATCTTTTTCTTTTTTGGCAGAAAAATTTGCAAGAAGAAATTGACACCTTAGAATCCAGAGTGGAATCAATTCAGCGGGTGTTAGCAGATTTGAAAGTTCAGTTATATGCAAAATTCGGGAGTAACATAAACCTTGAAGCTGATGAAAGTTAAACATTTTATAAAATTTTTTTTAATTTGTTTAATAAACTTGAATATTGTTTAAAATGATAATTTCCCTTCTTCAAATGAAATGGAAAGCAAAACTTTTTTTAAATTTTTCATTTATTTAACGGAAACTTGCCTATTTTCATGTCTTGCTTATTTATTTTATATTTTTAAAAGAAGACAGTATTCATCTATGTATTTTGCATAACAGTTATATCAACTGTAGGGGCTTCATGTCATGTTATTAAAATCAGTTAAGCAGTCTTTCATGTTTCTGTATTGTCATTTAGAATATTTGTGCCATTTTTACTCCCAAGAAGATTCTAACGGTTACGCGCGTCACGCTGTTCATCTGTGTCTATTTCAGTTGCCGCTTTGAGATGATGAAACCACTGCTTCCATCCCGTGTATGTCTGTCTCTTTTCACTCACTTCCCAGCTGACACTTTGTTGTGTACTAAAACGTATGTGTGCTTTATTTAAACATGTGCAGTATATATTACATCTCAGCATATATACTTCTTACATATATTGGTTTAAGAGTCCAGATGACGCAGAAACAAGTTGAGGCATGTGGAGCTTCATACATAGAGCAGAACAACCGAGATGAACCAATAGAGATGTTTAGGTTCTTTTTTTTTAAAATTACGTTTTAGGCCTTATTTATAATTAACTGCGGTTTATATTGATAATGATGTGGAAGTTAAGCAGCTATGTATTTAAAAATAAGGCTTTTTTCCTTAAAGAGTACATTTACTCCCTACTGCCCTCCCCCAGAAGATAACCCGTTTGGGATTTAGAAGACTTAATTATATTAACTTTCCAGCAGATGGCACTGATATACCAAAACGCCAATGGAGGCCTCATAATGCAAAAATGAGATGTCCAAGATTAACTGTCCAGTTTTAGAGGGAATGTCATTTTTTAATTCTCAAGGCTAAACACTGCATATGTATTTTTTTGTTAAATGTTCGGAAACAGTTCAGCCTTAAAGGTAGAGTGTGTGTGTGTGTGTGTGTGTGAGTCACTCGGTCACTCTTGGCAACCTCATGGATTGTAGCCTGCCGGGCTCCTCTGTCCATGGAATTCTCCAGGCAAGAATACTGGATGGGTAGCCATTCTCTTCTCCAGGGGATCTTCCTAACCTAGAGATTAAAGGTGGGTCTCCTGCACTGCAGGCAGATTCTTTCTTTCTTGTTTGAGCCATCAAAGAAGCCCAAAGGTAGAATATATAATTCTAAAGTTCTTCATGACCTAAAGGCATACTTTTAAGTTGCTGCAAGTTTTCTCAAATAGTATATTCAAATCCTAGAAAATGACTGTCACAAGGATATTTTTTCTTCTGTGCATTTGATTGCAAGTGTGAGACTCAGAAATGTACCAGGAAATAGATAACACCCTCAAATTAGAGTTTCCCTTGTGGCTCAGATGGTAAAGAATCTGCCTGCAGGGCAGGAGACCTGGGTCAATCCCCAGGTTGGGAAAATCCCCTAAAGAAAGAAATGGCAATGCACTCCAGTATTCTTGCCTGGGAAATCCCATGAACAGAGAAGCCTGGTGGGCTGCAGTCCATGCGGTCACAAGAGTCAGACACTGAGCAACCAACACTCTCTCTCTCAAATTAGAAAAGTTGGAGAAGCTTTGAGCCTGGTTCCAAAGCTGGACGGTAAACACAGGAGTGTAGTGTCCCCACGGGTGTCGGGGGAGGAGCAGCCACCCTCTTCACTGTAGGACCCAGGGCAGGGCTGCCTTCGTTTGACGAGAGGCGTAGCTGGCCCAGGACATCCCTGCGGTGACAGAGCGTGGACTGTCACTGACCTCACTCTCCCTTCAGAACCCAGCAGGTACCTACCATTGGCAGCCGGAATCCAGAGGTGGTCCATAGAAGGACGTCTGTTCCAGGGCTCAGGGGGAGATGGATGGATGGGTCGGGAGGGCCACTTGGAAGACCCAGCAGAGGCTGGCTGAAAGTGAACCGTTTAGAAGTTTTAACAGCAAAGGCTCAGCTGACTGATGTGCCAGAAACGGAATCGTGTAACCGGCCAGGATTGAGAATTTTGTCAGCGCATTAGCAAATAGGCCTAACACAAGAAAACAAAGATTTCATGGTGGGGAGGAAGAGGGATACATTATTGCTAACTTTCTACCTTGTCTTCAAAGTTTTCCTGTGAAGTAAATTTATAAAGGACATCAGAAATATTTGACTCCCATTTTAAGTTCATTTCTGAAGTGTCCCTCAGCCTTCTCTTATTTTTATTAGTAACCTCACTGGTCCGGGTGAAGGCTGTGGACAGAACGCACTGCATCTCACTCTGAGGCCTCGCTCCAGCATCGACCTGTTGATCTGAATCCTCACCACCAACCTTTTTTTTTTTTCAGTTGGAGTGTAATTGTGTTACAATGCTGTTAGTTTCTGCTTGCAACAAAGTGAGTCAGTTGTATGCAGGCGTGTATCCCCTTCCCTCCTGAGCCTCCCTCCCACAACTCCCCGGCCCCGCCCCACCACTGTCCAGACAGGAATCCTGATTTTTATGTACAATCACTATTTTTAGAAAGTGCAACTTTTTTTGTTTTTTGTTTTAAAGCAATGCAGGCTAAACAAAAGATATTTGTGGAATAAAATGGACCAACAGGCCACCAGTTTGCAAACTCCTGCACAATATGCTACATCCTATCCAGGCCTTGATAGGAAGCAGAGAACAGGTCCTTTGGTCTAGGAGCTTGCGATGCTGACTTTAGTTTTTAAATACTTCTCAAGTCTACACATTTCTTTCCATCTCCACAGCCACCAGTAGGCTTGTCCAAGTGATAAGAGCTCTAGTCAAAACCCTGACTAACGGGGTGATGGGGAGTTCAGGGGTTTTGGAGAGGGATGTCATTTGATACAGAGTTTTGACAGCTGGAAGCCAGGGGCAGTCTCCGAGGGGCTTTGAACAGAAAGGTGGTATATATGGTTGGAACGGGATTTTAGAATAATTGGGCAGTTGTTTGGTGGTTTTCCTACAAAGTCGTGGAGGAAGGGTTACCGGATGTTCCTGCACTTTCTTTGGTATGTGGATCCAGTTGGCCGGGGAAGAAAGACCAGGAAGCGTGACCTGGAGAGCAGGTGAGAGCTGCCGGCCTTGACAGTGGCTGGGGAGCTGAAGGGGCAGGACGGAGGGGAGAGCCAGGGAGAACGTGGTTTTAGTGCGTAGGCGAGCACAGCCTGCAACAGCTTTTCTTTGGCTCTCATAGTTTAAAAGTTTCTTCTTTAACGTTGCTGCTACTCCTAAGTCACTTCAGTCGTGTCCAACTCTGTGCGACCCCATAAACGGCAGCCCACCAGGCTCCCCTGTGCCTGGGATTCTCCAGGCAAGAACACTGGAGTGGGTTGCCATTTCCTTCTCCAATGCATGAAAGTGAAAAGTGAAAGTGAAGTCGCTCAGTCGTGTCGAACCCTCAGCAATCCCATGGACTGCAGCCAACCAGGCTCCCCCATCTATGGAATTTTCCAGGCAAGAGTACTGGAGTGGGGTGCCATTGCCTTCGGATCTCACGTGAAGATCCAGTTTGCCAACAGAGACATTTCCAGTCACACCTGTAGCCACTCACCATCGGACGGGGCAGGAGTCCAGCTAACCCGACCCCCTCATTTGCACAGTTCGGGGTCCTGCTCATGCTAGACTCTGTAACACCTCCTCTCAAGGGTGTACAACCCCCGGGGAAGCCTGTGCAACCCCCCGGGAAGCCCATGGACCGGCTAACAAAGGCGGCCAAGTTGGGAGTGTCTGGCTTATCCTGTGGGGAGGGGAGGAGAAGGCCAGGAGGCTGGCTTCGAACACTTGGCTGTTGGAAAGGTGAGCTGAGACCTTTTTTTCCTAGGGATCTGCACTTGAGCACCTACTTCCCGGGTCCCCGTGAGCCGGGGCAGTCTCTGGACCGCTGCTGATGCTGTTCAGTTGCTGAGTCACGGCCAACTCTTTGCGACCCCGTGGACTGTATTGCCCACCAGGCTCCTCTGTCCATGGGATTCTCCAGGCAAGAACACTGGAGTGGGTTACCATTTTTTTCTCCAGGTGATCTTCCCGTCCCAGGGATGGAACCTGTGTTTCCTGCTTTGGCAGGTGGATTCTTTACCACTGAGTCACCTTGGAAGACCCCCATGCAGGGCTGGGGAGGTGTATTTTAGGGCAATTTTCATCCTAGAGAAGTGCTTCTAATTACGGTTACCAGGGATTTTGTTAAAACAGGTTCTGGTTCGGTGGGTTCGGGCTGGGGCCTGGAATTCTGCATTTCTAACAAGCGTCCAGAGTGTCCTGCTATGGCTGGCCGGTTGGCCATACACTGGTCAGCCTAGATGGCTTGTTGTGGAAGAGAAGAGTGCTTAGAATTCAGGTGGGAGAAAAGAACCAGGAAAGGAGGCAGAGTCTGACTGGTCTCACAGATGAAAAGTTTTCTGCAGGACTAAATCCTGAAAAACAATTTTCTCCATTAGGCACGATGTTGAACATGTAAAGGATAGAACAGGTGCCTTCAGCAACTATTTATAGAAACTGGGATGGACCCCAGTGGTTTAACAAGCCTTCCAGGTGGTTGTGATTCAGTTAAAGATCCCTAGGCTCAAGTAATTGCGGCTGTGTGAGGAAGACACCTGTAAGGCCAAAAGAGAATTCTCGGTACACGGTTTCAGTGCGGGGAGAGTAACGAGATCCTGGAGCATCCAAGAAGAAGCTGACCATCTTGCCTGGGGTGCTGGTAGCTAGGGGTGTCCGGCTTGTTGGTTGGTGGCAAACAGCTTATAAAAGATTAAGCAGTGGGTCATGAGATGTGGAGGCGGAAATGAGAAGTATTTTTACAAGAAAATGAACCATGGAGGGAAGGTGGTAGACTGTCATTTAATGCCATTACTGTGCAGCCAGAAGGGCCTTTTGGGGTTTGTTTTTGTTTTAGAAGATCAGGGAATATATGAGTTCATGTAGGAGTAGATGGGGAGGAATCCAGGAGAGAAAGTGATGAAAAAACCAAGGGACAAGAGACGAGGAAGCTCAGCAAGGGAAGGGTCTGTGTGAGGAAAAGGATGGCCTTAGGCTTCTCCGAACAGTAATCTGGAAAGACGCGCAGTGCAGGTCACGCTTATGCAAGCTCTTCCTTGAGGAATAAATGATAGGAAAAAAAATCAGGATGGTGATTAACTCTGGAGGGGAAGAAAGATATGGTGGGGGAGACCAACCCAGGAAGCTGGTCATGGGTTGGTTTGTTTAGTTGCTAAGTCATGTCTGACTCTTTGGGACCCATGGAATGTAGCCTGCCAGGCTCCTCTGTCCATGAGATTTCCCAGTCAAAAATACTGGAGTGGATTGCCATTTCCTTCTCTAGGGGATCTCCCTGACCCTGGGCTCAAACCTGAGACTCCTGCATTGCAGGCAGACTCTTTACCGCTGAGCCACCAGGATACATAGCTGTTTACTTCAATGTGTCATATTCAATGTGAATTCTTCGTGAAATAATTCACAATAGCAAGTTTTTATAAAATTCTGTTAGTTCTGGCAAAAACCAAATAGAAGTGTGTGTTGTAAGGTTGTTGGAAGTAAAGTGAAAGTTGCCCAGTCGTGTCTGACTCTTGTGACCCCAGGGACTGTGCAGTCCATGGAATTCTCCAGGTCAGAATACTGCAGTGGGTAGCTTTTCCCTTCTCCAGGGATCTTCCCAAGCCAGGTCTCCCGCATTGCAGGTGGATTCTTTACCGGCTGAGCCACCAGGGAAGGCCTTGTAAGGTTGTTACTGACACTTAACTCCATCACTTTCAGCATCTTCTTGTGTCATTTGACACACGACAGAATAGTGTAATTCTCAATTTTAAAAGGTAAAAAATCGTTTAACAACTAAAGCCGCAGTTCTTTATTAAAGATTACATGAGTACAGATACACAGACACACATACCCACATGTGCTGGACAGAACTTAAAATCTGGCTTCAAGGTGTGGTATAAGAACTTTGGAGAAGGGTAATTAGGGTTGGTTTGTTTGTAGGTGTTTTCCAGTAATTAATTTTCTGGTAGAGCCTGCATTCTGATCTCCGAGAATAATTCTAACACCAAGAACCAGCACTGGG
Source organism: Bos indicus (assembly GCF_029378745.1). Lineage (NCBI taxonomy): Eukaryota > Metazoa > Chordata > Mammalia > Artiodactyla > Bovidae > Bos > Bos indicus. Next base: position 81,668,542 of record NC_091772.1, read on the forward strand.
AGCTTATGTGCTGGCACTGTTCTGAAGGCCTTTTATGTACTAAATCTTTTCTCACAGTGATGCTGTAGATTCTGTTATCACTTCTTATGGTACAGATGTGGTAAAAGGCTTATGAAGGTTACGCAGTTTGCCCCAGGTACTATAGCTTGGTGAGCAAACGGGCTGTTAATCAATGCACAGACTGTACTTCTGAGATTTCTTTGGTGATTTTATTTGCGTCCTTTTACTGATGAAAAAGAATTTGAGAATTTTCACATTTCATATAAATATGTATGTGTGTGTAGATATAAAATATAAAGATTAAAAAAAGAGGGAAGGGACTGCCCTGGTGGTCCAGTGGCTAAGACTCTGTGCTGCCAATGCAGGGGGCCTGGGTTCGATCCTTGGTCAGAGAACTAAGTCCTACATGCCACAACTACTTCCCAGCACAGCCAAATAAAAAAATATTCAAAAAGAGAGAGGGAAAAGAGAAAGGGTGGAAATGAGTAAAAACGAGAAAAGTAAATACATTGGCACAGAATCCACACATTAGGTTAACACATTTGAGATTCCGGCTTTTAAGGCAAAGAAAGAAAATGATGTGTAATAACCACATTAGAAACAGTGGAATACACCAGGAGAATGAAAACAAAAAATAGTTTTCAGAGGATTAAACCCTGAAAAAGATCTTCCCTTTTGACTCTGAGCAATGCAATAGATGTTAACTTCAACACCGATTCAGAACAAATGCAGGAGCAAAATTCACATGGCCAACTCTCATAACCACTTAACAGTTAACCTCAATCCAGTGGAAGGAAATCCGAGAGAGGCTGTTGATAACCAGCCAACATCCATATAGCTGGCACAGTCTGAGCACTTGATATATACCAACCCAATCCTTCCGACCCTCTAAGAAACAGGCTATTGTTATCACCGTCTCCATTTTACAGATGAGAAAACGGAGGCCCAGAGAAATTAAATGCCCTGCTGGAGGTTCCTCAGTCTTTAGTGGAGGAGCCAAGACTCAAACCCAAGCACTGGGGCTTCAGTCTCTGTACCTAACCCCTCGAGTGCAGTGCTGATATGCACGTGTATAATCTTGGAGCAGTCCCTGTAGATCCGAGGACACATGTAGGTCATTTCACATTCAGAATTTCCCCTAGAAATGGGTAGGAATTAGAGAGCAGTGTACTGACGGCCTTGGTCTCTGAGCCATCATAAAGGTCCCTTTCCCTGGGAACCATTCAAGTGCCGTCCTGTGAGATGGAGGGAGGTCTCTGGTTGCACCTGCAGAACATCTGCAGTCTTGGACTTGGCCTTGCGCACCTTGTGAACTTGGCCAGTGTGCACGGGAACGTCGGGTGCGTGGGGAACGGTCATTGCTGTTGGAAAGGACCAGTGAATACTGGTCGTGATTTCTCATTTATTTTGTAATAATATATCCAGCATTCACAATTGTGTCACAGTTTGGAATAACATTGGAATTGCTGGTAGAGTTTGTCTGGTGGATGTCAATAAAACTCATGATGACACAGATGTCGACAAGCAGATGCCTTAGGAAATGGAATTAAATCTTCCTCAGGACGTGATGGCAGTGGGAAACAATGGGCATGAAGAGCACTTGCGTTTAATTAATAATCTACTAATTATCTTGAAAGTGATAAGTGAAAGGGTTAGTCACTCAGCTGTGTCTAATTCCATGTGACCCCATGGACTGTAGCCCTCCAGGCTCCTCTGTCCATGGGATTCTCCAGGTAAGAACACTGAAGTGGGGTGCCATCCTCTTCTCCAGGGGCTCTTCCAGACCCAAGGACTGAACCTGGGTCTCTTGTATTACAGGAGTACTCTTAACCATCTGAGGCACCAGGGAAGCCTAATTTTCTTAAATTAGCTCAAACTCCTGGAGTCCAAATTACAGCAGCTGGCAGTGGCAAAAACTAATTAAATGAGCCCCCAGATCTGATGAGACGTGTCCATGATGCCTCGATTTGGCCCACTTCTCCACCGTGGTCTCCACCGTGGTCCAGTGGCCATGATGGGTCACGTGGGCTCTTGCTCATTTTTTCTAATGCGCCTCCCTGCTGTACACACTCCCTTCTACCCATATTTTAACTCAGTAGCCAGATACATCTTTCAGATTACAAATCTGATTCCCTGCCCTTCAAAAAAAAAAAAAAGAGAGAGAGAGAGACTATTCTTTTGGAGAGCGTAGTGGAAAAGAAAACCCCTCTCACGGCCCGCGTGGTGTCCACCCTGCCTGCTTCTCCCCTGCCCCAGCCTCTCTGCACGAGCCACACCGGCCTTGTTCCCGTTCCTCAGATCTGTCAGTTCCTTTCAGTCACAGAACCCGTATGTCCTCCAGATCACATCCCCCAGTCGCTTTCACACCCCACCCGCTCTCCTGTGCAGCACGTGTAGCTGAGACACTGGTATTAGTAGTTCTCTGTACAAACTGTTGGTGTGTCTTCCTCCTCAGATGAAGTCAGGGGCCATGTTGATCTTGTATCCTCTGCCCGACCCACTGTGCAACCTGGCCCACTCTAGTGCTCAGTCTTTATTATGGCCCAGCAATTCCACTCCTCGGGAGGGGTTCAGTAGACAGGACAGGTTGTGTCCATCAAAAGACATGAGTGGAAATGCTCATAGTGACTTTAATAGCCAAACCTTGGCAGCAGCCCAATTGCCATCAACAGGAAAATGGATACATAAACTGTGGTCTATTCAAATTAATACAATGAAATACTACACAGCAATACAAAAAGAGCAAATTAGTATGACATGCAAGAAAATGGATGAATCTCACAGACACAAAGTTCCGTGAAAGAAGGCAGACACAAAACAGTGTATTTTTTGTGATTATTCTCATAGGAAGTTTAGCAATAAGGGAAGTCACCTGTTAGAGGAGAATGGTTAGGAAGCATTTGCTAAACACAGGCACCCTGTAGAGCCCTTGACAAGCCTTGACTCACACGAAATCTGCAAACCCTGTGACGCTGATTCTTTTTGGATCCCGTTTGTCAGATGAGGGAAGCTGTGTGAGGAGTGTCGACTTAAACAGTCACCAGCTGAAAGCTGAGAGTGATGTTTTATCTGGTTGGGTTTTTAAGATGTCAAGCCTGGGAGACTGCATCTCAAGGGACCCTGAGAGTACTGTCCCCAGGAGTTGGGGAGAGTCAGCTTATACAGGAATCTGCATCGAGGGGCAGGCAATCTGAACATCAAAAGAGTATTGTTAACTAAAGAAAACCAGTTATCTCAAGGAATTTAGCGCTTTTCCATGTGTGCTAAGTCGCTTCGGTCTCGTGTCCAACTCTTTGCAACCGCAAGGACTGTAGCCCGCCAGGCTCCTCTGCCCATGGATTCTCCAGGCGAGAACACCAGGGTGGGTGGCCATGCCCTCCTCCGGAGATCGAAGTCGTGTCTCCTAGTTTCCTGCGTTGGCAGCTGAGTCCTTCCGCACCAGCATGGAGGGAAGGTGGAGTCTGGGCTCCCTGAGATCTCTCCTTCCACAGGCACCTCACCTGTCTGGGGCCAGCGCCCTGTTTTCACATCCTGAGCTCCCTTTCCTCAGGGCTCCCCGGAGGAATGGCTGCAGTCTGATGGCTGTAGGGCTGCAGGCTCTCCTCTCCCTGAGCTCCCGCAGGGCTCGCTGGAGGAATGAATGGCTGCCATCTGATGGCTGTAGGGCGGCAGGCTCTCCTCTCCCCTGAGCTCCATTTTCTCAGGGCTCCCCGGAGGAATGGCAGCCGTCTGATGGCTGTAGGGCTGCAGGCTCTCCTCTCCCCTGAGCTCCCGCAGGGCTCGCTGGAGGAATGGCTGCCGTCTGATGGTGTAGGGCGGCAGACTCTCTTCTCCCCCTGAGCTCCCTTTCCTCAGGGCTCGCTGGAGGAATGGCAGCCGTCTGATGGCGGTAGGGCTGCAGGCTCTCCTCTCCCCCGAGCTCCCTTTCCTCAGGGCTCCCCGGAGGAATGGCTGCCGTCTGATGGTGTAGGGCGGCAGGCTCTCTTCTCCCTCCTGAGCTCCCTCAGGGCTCGCCGGTTCACCCCAGGGAGGCTCGTGGCTGAGGCGCCCTTGTGTACGCCGCCTCCCAGGAGGGACACTGGCCGAGACCACACTTGCTAAGTACAGAGTCCCTGCTCCCCCCGGTGGCCCTGTGCTGTCCTGACGATTGTATCAGCTGCTGCACAAGAACAAGCCGCTGGGGCTGCTGGGCCAAAAGGCTGCATGAGAGCAAACGCCGCGCCTTCCCCGCCCGGCCTGAGGTACCACGGGGCTCAGTACTCCTGTGACTCGTCCTACAAGAAAACGGAGGCTCAGAGTGGCCGCTCGACGCCATGTAACTGCGTGGCGTTGCATTTGTACGGTTTTGACTGAATTCCGTTGTGTGGGTTGATTCTAAGTGACTTCCACAGTCTCCCTGAACCACACTGCTTGTGTAGAGATTTTCATGGTCCTCGAGCACTTTCGCCTTCTTGAGCCTTTCCTCCATAAGACAAATATAACAAAGTATAGTTTATGATTGCCTTGGCATAAAGAGAAATGTAACCCAGGCTGGGTTAGTACATTCAGTATTTTTTTTTTTTCTTTCTTTCTGATTTTGAAAGAATTGAAAATGTTTTCGTGGGCTCCTAAGTTACAGTCTGGGCCCCAGGCATTATGTCCACTGGGCCTAATTAGGTTGGATTATCAGTGCCAGTGATGAAGACGGTGGGTCTCTCTGGGTGAGTAAGGGAGAAAAATGCATTTGAAGGCAGAATTCGTTTTGATGGGAAGAGACTCTGCTTTTTTTTTAATTGCCATAGTTACTATAAAGATTTAGTCATTAGCATGAAATGACATTTGAGTTCAAACGATAGTGAAAACTTAATGTAATGAAAAAGCAGAAAACTGTCTTTAAAAAAAGAGACCACAGTTTACGGAAATGGTATTTTGCTTTCATTTTATCTGATTTGGAATGGGGTGGGGAGAAGGAATTGATGAAATGCTATAAAACGCTGGTGTTTAAATAGGCCTTGATGTAAATAGTGAGTCATGCTTTCAGCCTTTCAAAATACATGATTCTAGTTCCAGGTTAAATAATAGTTTGTTGGAGCCAATATAAATACATGGAGGATGATAGCATCAAGTATTACTCAGAATACAGGTTTTCCTGAAAGTTTTATATTACCTATTTGCCTTGAGTCTGAACCATTCTAGAAGGCCTTTGAAAAATCATAGAAGGAAGAAAAGAAATCCCTCAGGCAGCTTAGATGGTATTGTCTGCAGGATTTGAATAGCTTTTAGCTAGTGACTGGTGTTTGTAACTGGTGTTGTAACCACATATGGAGGTCTTTAAAAGCACATAAACATGCAGGAACGGGGCACTAAGGTAACAGTGCACAAGCTCTAACTTTTACACAACCGGGTCCTTACACATCCTCATTCTGCGCACTTACCGCCGGCCGTGTGCGGCAGGACAAGGGGTAAGTATAAATGATGGGTGAATTTTGGTGTTACAGCTGCCATTAACACAAAACCAAGATGCTACAAAGGCAATAAGGTGCCCTCCTACTCCGTCAAGAGCGGCAGGTGTGGGGCCTCTGAGGACCAGGTCCTGGGAGAAGCGATGAACGTGAGCCCGCAGGGAGCTGATGGGAAGGCCCTGCAAACGAGTCACACCCCCGCGCAGTTGTCCCACGCTTTGGCCCTCGAGGTGATGAGTGAGGTAATCTCACCCCGAACCAAGGTGTGTTCAGACCAGAAACGCTGGGCCTGGGTCTACCCTGGATGGCCCTCTCAGCGGAGCTCCCACAGATGAACAGAGCACTCCCACAGGTGGAGCAGCAGCTGCTCTCTGTAGAGGCGGCAGAACTGGCTAGTTCCCCATGCCTTATTATCTCCTCAACCATCAAGTCACTGAGGCTTTTATGGAAGAGGATTTCTAGCCGCCTTGCTTTGGGCTAACACTGTCATTGTTAGAACGCTTGGGAGGTGGGGAGGTGTCTGTGACAGTCGAGGACGTGCCCCATGTTGGGGAAGAAATGCCTCTCGGCTTCAGCCAGCTGTCGCCATGTTGGAATTTGGGCAAGGGTTGTGAAGTGTCCGATGGTCCAAAAAAAAAAAAGAGCCAGAAATCGAATTTCTTTCAGTGTGACATCTTCCTATTTAAAATGTTTCCAGATCATTGGTAAATTTAAAAGCCAGTCCCTTGGACAGCAAAAAGATCAAACCAGTAAATCCTAAAGGAAGTCAACCCTGAATACTCATTGGAAGGATTCATGCTGAAGCTGAAGCTCCAATACTTTGGCCACCTGATGCAAAGAATTGAATCACTGGAAAAGACCCTGATGCTGGGAAAGATTGAGGGCAACAGAGGATGAGATGTTGCATGGTGTCACTGACTCAACGGACATGAATTTGAGCAAATGTTAGGAGATAGTGGGATTCCCTGATAGCTCAGCTGGTAAAGAATCTGCCTCCAGTGCAGGAGACCTGGGTTCGATCCCTGGGTCAGGAAGATCTGCTGGAGAAGGGGTAGGCTATCCCTTCCGGTGTTCTTGGGCTTCCCTTGTTCTCAGCTGCTAAAGAACCCACCTGCAATGTGGGAAACCTGGGTTTGATCCCTGGGTTGGAAAGAACCCCTGGAGAAGGGAAAGGCTACCCACTCCAGTATTCTGGCCTGAAGAATTCCATGGAATGTTTATCCATGGGGTTGCAAAGAGCTGGACATGACTGAATGACTTTCATGTCACATCGGGAGATAGTGGAGGACGGGGAAGCCTGGCGTGCTGCAGGCTGCAAAGAGCTGGACATGACTGAGCAACTAAACCGCAACAGCAAGGAACAGAACCACAAGGGCAACGCCCGCTGTCTACGGACCCCAGTCAGAGGCTGTCAGCGTGTGGCCAGTTCCTAGGGGAACGGAGACATCAGCGGGGCCTCGTGAGGGCTGACGTAAGCCCTTAAATTAATAACAGAAAAGAAAAAATCTTATCTTTCCTTTGGAGGTTTACACTCCAACGTTTGAACATTCTTTAACAATGTGTTCCCTTTCTTCAACCCGAAGAAAAAGTTAGTAAATATAAATGGCAGGGATAGTTTTTACAACATGGCTAAATTATTTAAATGTGGTTTTAGTGTCTGACTTAGTTTCTGTGATGGGTTAAAAGTGAGTTCACATTGTTCAAAAAAATGACATTTCTTCAGTAGATAAAAAACCAGTACTGGACAGAGATTAAAAAAAAAAATGGTCAAGAAAACAGCTAAATAATCTCGAATACCACCGGAGAGTGTTCACCAGCAAGTCAATAAAGCAAAAGGGTTATTAACCTCGGGACAGAGCTGCTGTTGTGATCCCAGGAAAACCATCTGCCATGCACTGTTTTTTTATTGACACTTCAGGGTAAACTAATAAAACTCTCCATTTCAATTAAATTTTGGAAACTCATGTTCCTTCTTCCTCAAATGCTGCAAACGGGCACAAAGGTGCAGCAGACACTTTTCCCCTCAAAGTTCACCTTGCCTTCGGACCTGGAGCCAACAGCACACTCTGGCGTTCTCTTCACCGCAGTCCTCGACCTGTACCTGGTATCCGTGTCGATGAGATGTGATGTTAACAGAAGTGGGGAAGGTTAAAACCCCTTTTGATTTTTGCAGGAGAGCTGGTAGAGCTGTTTTGATTTAAATGCGGCTTTAAAGTATGTTTTTCTGTTTCTTTTCAAGACTTCCTAGAACCATAGGTTGAGCTGCAAGGGATCTTGGGAATTAAAATACAGCTTTTATGGAGAGGAGAATTGAGGTGCAGGATGGCTGACTCGGTCAGGGTCAGAGGGCAAAATAAAATCCACTTCGATTCCATGTCTGGCGTAGTGTATGCTAAGTCACTTCAGTCCTGTCTGACTCTTTGGGACCCCATGGAATGTAGCCTGCCAGGCTCCTCTGTGCTGGGGTTTTCCAGGCAAGAACACTTGAGTGGCTTGCCATGCCCTCCTCCAAGGGATCTTCCTGAGCAGGGATTGAACCCACGTCTCTTATGTCTCCTGTACTGGCAGGCGGGTCCTTTGCTGTCAGTGCCACCTGGGGTGGGCAGCCTTCTAAATCGGCTCCCAGTGCCCCATGCCCCCTGGCAGTCAAGCTCTTGTGTAACCCTTTGAATGTGGGCTGGACCTAGTGACGTGCTTCTGACCCAGCTAAAGCGGCAGGGTGCCACCTGTGTGACGTGGCACAGAGCCACAGAGGTCACAGAAGGCTGCCTGCTCTCGTTCTCGCTGGTTCTCTGTCGCTTTCTTTCTCTGGCTCTTCTCACACGCTTGCTCTCGATAAAGCCAGCTTAGCAGGGCAGAGCACTGAGGGAGCCCACTCACCAACCACCAGTCAAGTCAGGGACTTCCCTGATGGTCCAGTGGCTGAGACTCCACGCGCCCAGTGCAGGGGCCTGGGTTTGATCCCTGCTCAGGGAACGAGAGCCCACGTACGCCAGCAAACCTGGTGGCTCCAGTGTGCCAGAGCTAAGACCCAGTGCAGCCAAGTACATTTTAAAAACTATTAAATAACATAATTAAATAAAATAAGAACCGAAGCTCTCAGGCCAGTGGCCTGGAAGCACTAAATCATGCTAACACCAGTGGACCCAGAATCAGGTCCTTCACCTAAGGCCACTGATGCCTTGGCTGCAGCCGCATGAGGGGTGCCGAGCCAGAGGCTCCCAGACAAGTGGTCACTCCCGATCGTAGGATCGGTGCTGTTCTCAGCTGCTCAGGTTTGGGGAAATTTGTTGCACAGCAGCGAATAAGTCACACAGTACCCCAGGACTCTTGGCTCCTAGGCTGCAGGTCTGAGCCCAGTCGCTGACTTTATGTTCTTTGTATGTGATTTCAGTTGTTTTGTCCGCATCTATTATCAGCCACTGGTGCTCGGTAATGTCTGAGGCGCAAAGGCGAGGCTGTCAGAGTCTGTATTCTCACCGAATTGCTTCAGTAATAGAACCGCATTTTTCTTTAAGAAGCACATTTTAAAACGGCCATCTTGGTAGGACACGGAGACACTTCGGTAAAGATCAGTAAAGGCCAGTTTCTCTGCTGGGCGAGTGAGCACAATGCCTCCATTACCGGGCTGTTGTAAGAAACAAGGGAAGTCAGCGGAAGTGGCGCCTTTTGTGCCAGGATCGCACCGACACTTTGTGGATGTTAACTTATTTAGTCTTCACGGCTTGATGACGAAGGTGTAGCATCAGGCTCATCCTCACAGACAAGGAAACTGAGACACAGAGATGTTAAAACAAGGTCACGCTGGTAGAAATTGGCAGAAAATTTCACATTCTGGGTGTTTGGGGTCTAGAGTCTGTATTTTAACTACTTTGCCCTCCTGTGCCTAGAGATAAATGAAGAATGACGGGTAACATACAGAAAGTGCTCAGCGCAGTACCTGATACGTTTGAAGTGCTCTGTGTGTGGTTGCTATGGTGATGTTATCAAAGATATACTCCTGTTGCATTGGCAGGCAGCAGCAGCTCTTGTATGCAGCAAAGGTTTTATGAGTTTTTGATGAAAGCTGACCCAAAGCACTCAAACCATCTAGGATGTCTGTCAAGAGAAAGAGGCTAATATTTTAAAAATGTTTGCACCTGAAGGTATTAAGATACTTTTCTATTGAATGTGATCTAAAAAAAGCCCCAAATAACCAGCTACCAAATTTACCCTCTAACTGGTTTAAGCTAAAAAGAAAATTCATTGGTGTGTAATAACTAACATTCAGAGGCAGGCTGGGTTTGGAACTCACGATGTCACTGGGGTTTATTCCCAATGCCGTCTTCTGTGCTGGCTTTTTCCTAAGACTCCAGGCAGCAGTGCCCAGCATCTCCAGTCCACGCTCTTCTGTCTCTAGGGAGAAATGACCCCGGTGGCTCCATCTTCATATCTTTTCAGGCTCAGGCCCCAGGGGAGGATGAAAGCCTTCTTTGTGGCAGTCATGAGACACAGATTCTTGCTGACTGGAGCTGCTGAGCTCACACACCCATCTCTGACCTGCATCGGGAGCCGTGGTGGGTTGACGGGCGGGGCTCGGGCCAGGTCCCTGTGCTGGACACACAGGTGCAGCCACAGCCGGGTCCATGAGCGGAGCGGGAGGGGGTCCTGTCTGGAGAAGTGGGCTTTGGAGTCCAGAGCCCGGTGGAGGATGCTCAGTCCAAAGTGATGAAGCCTTGAAGTATCTCCAGATTCCACATCCAGTCCACTTTATTTATCTATTTATTTTTTAATCCATTTTAGAGTAGATGGATGAACCCTGTGCCATTCTGATCCCTGCTTTTGTTTGGTGTACTTTCTTTTGCTCGTTATCTTCAACTGTCGGCTTTCTTATACGACTCTACATGCACCGTGTTATTTTAGCAAATCTTTTTTTAATATGCAAAATAAAATTTGACTGCTTCTTCTGGGGACGTGCCCACTGCAAACATGTCGACTTTGTAACTGTCCCTCCGTTTTCTTATTTTACCTTTTCAAGCATCTTACAGCTCTCTCTCCTCTTATGTTTATATCTCATTTGAAACAAGAGAAAAATGACATAAACTCGTGGCACCAGAAGAAAGTGAGTACCTAACAAAACTGCATCCCTTTGGAGACCAATGCAATGGCTGACCACACTTCGTCATATTCATAGCTGAATCCTTTATGTGGTTGACATGCCTCGGATGTCACATCAGGGGTTAAGTTGGATCTTGTATTAGTTATCTGTGGCTGTGTAACAAATCACACTAAGACACAGCAGCTGGGAACAACAAGTATTGATTACCCCACGGTTTCTGAAGGTCGGGAATCTGGGTGCAGCTCATTTGATCACCTCTGGCTCAGCATCTCCCACAAAACTGTAACCAAGACCTCTCCCTGGGGTGCGGTCATCACAGGTTCGACGGGGGGTGGGCCTGCTCCCAGCTCACTTATGCGGCCGCTGTGAGGCCTCGGAAGGTCTCCTCCACGCTCACTCACACAGCCCTGCACTGGTCTGCCTTTCAGCACGGCACCGGCTTCTCCCCGAGCAAACGGAGCAGGGGAGAGTGGGGGAGGGACTGCCCTGGCAGTCCAGGGCTTAGGAATTCACCTCCAAGGGAGAGCTGTGCCCTCACATGCCTGCCGGCCAGAAACCAGAACATAGACAGCAGAAGCGATATTGTAGACCTGCAAAATGGCCCACATGAAGAGAGCAAGGGGAGTAGAGAAGACTCAGGCTTTTGTAACGTAATCTCAGGTGGGAGATGACCTCCCATCACTTTGTCCCATGGTGTGTTCATGAAAAGCAAGTTGGTGAGTCCAGCTCACCCTCAAGGGAGGGGATTTCCTGTGGGAGAAAATCCTGGAAACCAAGAGGTGGGCTCACCTCAGAATGCTGCCGACTCACCTCTCTGCAGGAGGACCGCACTATAAGACAGTTTAATCGCCAAGGTAACCAGAGAACCTGACCAATAGGTGAGCTGTTGTTGTTTAGTCCTTAAATGGTGTCCGGCTCTTTGTGACCCCATGGGCTGTAGCCCTCCAGGCTCCTCTGTCCATGGGATTTCCCAGACAGGAATACTAGAGTGGGTTGCCATTTCCTTCTCCAGGGCATCTTGAGGGATCGAACTCGTGTCTGCTGCATTGCAGGCGGATACTTTACCACTGAGCCACCATAAAGTGAATACTTTTATAAAAGTCTGATGTTGACTGTATGAGCGTTAGTTTTTCAAAATGGGATTGACATTTTTTTTTTTTCTGTCTAGTGAACCATACTGACCCACTTTGGGTTAAAAAAAAAAAGTACTAGTGGGATCATTTGAAAAGATTCTTTAGTATTTGGTGACTTCTAGGCACCCACTCCAGTACTCTTGCCTGGAAAATCCCATGGGTGGAGGAGCCTGGTAGGCTGCAGTCCATGGAGTCTCTAAGAGTCGGACACAACTGAGCGACTTCACTTTCACTTCTTACTTTCATGCATTGGAGAAGGAAATGGCAACCCACTCCAGTGTTCTTGCCTGGAGAATCCCAGGGACGGGGGAGCCTGTTGGGCTGCTGTCTATGGGGTCACACAGAGTCGGACACGACTGAAGTGACTTAGCAGCAGCAGCAGGAGGCACCAGAGACGCTGGTCCGATCCTTGGGTCAGGAAGATCCACTGTAGTAGGAAATGGCAACCCACTCCAGTGTTCTTGCCTGGAAAATTACATGGACAGAGGAGCCTTGCAGGCTACAGTCCATGAGGTCCCAAAGAATTGGACATGACCGAGCACACACACACACAGATATACTTTGGGAGTAGGAAAAAAAAAGAGACAACTGTGGATTCCCTACTGAAGAAACAACTTTCAATTTCCCAAGATTCACTTTATAGCTTTGTACAAATAACATCTCTTGAAACAAAACCGAAAGGAAGCAACCGGAAATGTCTGAAAAAGTTAACAAAGGCTGTACAATTTGAGAAAAATCACTGTGTCTAGTGTTACAGAAAGTGGGGTTATAGAGATGAAAAACGCCGCATAGACGGCCCGATCCATGGCCACCATACCGTTTTTCACTTTGGCACATTAACACACTTTTGATTCTATTCAAAGTCTGATTTTTCTAGGAAAAGAAGGAGTAGGAGCAACCAGAGACTTACTCATTCTTCTTTATGCTTAAGAGTCAAAGAAAATGTGTTCCTCTTTCTAAAGATGTGTGTGTGGGGGGGGTGGGGGCGGGGGCGCGCGAACACTTTCCTTTTGATCGAGGTTACTTATAAGGCACATGGAAATAATGGAATTAAATTTCCTCCTTTTCTTAAATATACACCTTTACAAAGGTTGCTATAAATGTCATAACTACTTTGTTTCCTGAAAAGTAATTTTCCTGTCAGTCTGGTCTGTTCCTTGGAGATACCGTATTATTAGCCTGTGATGATTTCTTTAAAGTGCATCAAAAGTATATGCTTCAGTGTGCTTTTATCATTTCACTGCCTTACAGTGAATTTTTCACTAACTTCAAGGCTTGTTTCTAAGTCACTAATTATTTATAAAGATGGTGAAATTGCTTTATTTTATCCTCCAGATGAAATGCATTAAAGTTTAAGGAGAACCCTTAACAGAGCTTAAAATGCCAAAAAGAACTGTGGAAATGGAAAGTCAGCCCCAGCTGAAAAGTGAAATGAAAAGAAGGAAGAGGTGGGGGGTTGGGGGAGGGGAGGGGGGTGGGGCAGGCTGCTTAGAAACGGTGACGTGTGAGGCCTGCAGGGAAGTCGGAAGAAGGAAGAAGCTACAGAGAAGCTGTGGTTGAACATTCATCATTCACTGAGCGTTATTACCAATGATCACACCGTACATTCACCAGCAAGCCCAGAAATGAACAGTCAGGTAGGCAACAGGGGTTGTCACGCTCTTAAAACAGAACGTCTAACCCGTCACTTTCTTCAGCGTGTCTTTAATATCAGGGAGACTACTACCTAAGAAGGAGAGATGATTGTGAGGAAGAATAATGTTACAGTTGAACATCAGGAACTAATTGGCTCGAGCTCACAAAATGCAATCGTGTTTTATTGTATTTTCTAGTTATTCAAGGTTCAGCAGATTCTTCTGAACAACAATTTAAACAGAATGGGTGTCCATGTGTCACACAGCTAATGTAATTGATTTAGAATCCATAAGAAAACCCGTTTTTCCCTTTTTTTGTGTGAGACATGTTGATGTAAGACCAAAAGCAGTAACTAGTCATCTCTTTGGAGGACAGAGGTGACCTGATGAAAGAGGAAAGTGATAAGGAGAGAGTGGGAAAAAATACAAAACGCGATCTGTACCTAAACATCCACTTCTGAGATTTAATTTATTCTTTTGGAGCTTTATTTCCCCCAAGTGGTCGTCTTCAAGGACAGAATTCATTCAAATTCAGATACACATGCAAAGAATCAGTATGTATACCATGGGCCTGAGTACCTCTGTAAAATAAACAAGAAACATAGAGCTATTAACAAGTAAGATGAAGCAAGAATTACAGACACAAAAGCATCGTCCTCTTTTTAAAATGTTTACACTGGGTTTTCTTAAGCACTGAAAACCTTGAAAGGGCTTTAAGATGCTTCCTGGAGCCATTTGTCTAATTGGATGTCGAGGAATGCGATGACTTCTTAAAGAATACATTAATTCAAGGAAAACTGAAAGTCATTTGTAATTATAATGAGTAGGTTTCTCTGCCTCCTTTCAGAATTGATGATGAGCTTGCTGGCACAGTTCCTCCTTGTATGCATCTTTATCTCTCTTTTAAATCTCCTTCACTATCAGCTATTTATTTTACCAAAGGTAATCACTGCTTTTTTAATCACCGCTTGACTACAGCGGGATTTGAAAGAAGCTTGTTTGGACTGGAAACACCACGCGCTGCAGGTGGTGGCTCAAGCTTGGGCCGCTTGCCCTTTGTCTTCCCCCTTGGCTTCCCCTTGGCTTCCACGGGAACTCCCCTGTGCTCCTGGAAGGGTCCAGGTGCCCTTGAAAAGAAGGTGTTTTCTGCATCCCTGGGAGGAGTGTTCTAATATGTCAATTAGGGTCCATGGGTTGGTTTCCTGCCAACTTACTCTCTTCATTTTTGAGAGAGGGCTATTGGAATCTCTGACTGTGATTATGGATTTATTTCTTCTTTCAACTCTATCAGCTTTGTTTCCTGTATTTCAAACCTCTGGTGCTAGGTGCATAAATATTTAGAATATTTAGGTTGAAGGTCAGCTCCCCATTGAGAGCCAAATTCCAGGTTGTATGTTATTACCTACTTCTGTTCCAAGAACCTTTGCTGAAACTGTGGAGAGTACCAAAACCCATACACACTATGTTTTTTCCTATCTATACATATCTATGATAAAGTCTGATTTATAACTTATGCACAGTAAGAGGTTAGCAGCAATAACTAGTAATAAAACAGAGCAATTACAACAATATACTGGAATAAAGAAGGGTGAGTGCCAAAGAATTGATGCCTTTGAATTGTGTTGCTAGGGAAGACTCTTGAGAGTCCCTTGGACTACAAGGAGATCAAATGAGGCCATCCTAAAGGAAATCAACTCTGAATTTCATTGGAAGGACTATTGCTGAAGCTGAAGCTCTAATCCTTTGGCCACCTGGTGCAGAGAGCTGACTTGGAGAAGACCCCGATGCTGGGAGTTATTGAAGGCAAATGGAGAAGGAGGTGGCAGAGGATGAGATGATTGGATAGTATCACTGACTCAATGGACATGAGTTTGAGCAAACTCTGGGAGATAGTGAATGACAGATGAGCCTGGCATACTGCAGTTCATGGGGCGCAAAGAGTGGGAAGGACTTAGCGACTGATCAACAACAACTACTGGAATAAAAGCTATGTGAATGTAGTCTCTCTCTCAGAATATCTTGTAGAAATGTAATGCCTTTTCCATCTTTCCTAAGCACTTCCTAAGCTGTGGCTGTGACTTTTGCAGGTGGAGGGGCAACAGCAAAACGAGCATGAATTTCTTTTTCCTTCACAACTTTATGGATAGCATACTGTTCTGTCTACAGAAGTAATCAATAAACACTCTATAACAGAAATAGAAAAGTGTGTTGTTTGAGTCAAACTGAGTACTATAACCTGGGAGACACAGGTTGAAGAGCACTTGAATTGTGTTGTGCCTTACAATACGGAATGAAGCAGGGCAAAGACCAATAGAGTTTTGCCAAGAAAACGCACTGCTCATAGCAAATACCCTCTTCCAACAACACAAGAGAAGACTCTACACATGGACATCACCAGATGGTCAACACGGAAATCAGATTGATTATGTTCTTTGCAGCCAAAGATGGAGAAACTCTATATAGTCAACAAAAACAAGACCAGGAGCTGACTGTGGCTCAGATCATGAACTCCTTATTGCCAAATTCAGACTTAAATTGAAGAAAGTAGGGAAAACCACTAGACCATTCAGGTATGACCTAAATCAAATCCCTTACGATTATACAGTGGAAGTGAGAAATAGATTTAAGGGACTACATCTGATAGACAGAGTGCCTGATGAACTATGGACGGAGGTTTGTGACATTGTACAGGAGACAGGGATCAAGACCATCCCCATGGAAAAGAAATGCAAAAAGGCAAAATGGCTGTCTGAGGAGGCCTTACAAATAGCTGTGAAGAGAAGCAAAAAGCAAAGGAGAAAAGGAAAGATATAAGCATCTGAATGCAGAGTTCCAAAGAATAGCAAGAAGAGATAAGAAAGCCTTCCTCAGTGATCAATGCAAAGAAATAGAGGAAAAGGACAGAATGGAAAAGACTAGAGATCTCTTCAAGAAAATTAGAGATACCAAGGGGACATTTCATGCAAAGATGGGCTCAATAAAGGACAGAAATGGTATGGACCTAACAGAAGCAGAAGATATTAAGAAGAGGTGGCAAGAATACACAGAAGAACTATACAAAAAAGATCTTCATGACCCAGATAATCATGATGGTGTGATCACTCACCTAGAGCCAGACATCCTGGAATGTGAAGTCAAGTGGGCCTTGGAAAGCATCAGTATAAACAAAGCTAGTGGAGGTGATGGAATTCCAGTTGAGCTATTTCAAATCCTGAAAGATGATGCTGTGAAAGTGCTGCACTCAATATGCCAGCAAATTTGGAAAACTCAGCAGTGGCCATAGGACTGGAAAAGGTCAGTTTTCATTCCAATCCCAAAGAAAGGCAATGCCAAAGAATGCTCAAACTACTGCACAATTGCATTCATCTCACACACTAGTAAAGTAATGCTCAAAATTCTCCAAGCCAGGCTTCAGCAGTACATGAACAGTGAACTTCCAGATGTTCAACCTGATTTTAGAAAAGGCAGAGGAACCAGAGATCAAATTGCCAACGTCTGCTGGATCATCGAAAAAGCAAGAGAGTTCCAAAAAAAACATCTATTTCTGCTTTATTGACTATGCCAAAGCCTTTGACTGTGTGGATCACAATAAACTGTGGAAAATTCTTCAAGAGATGGGAATACCAGATCACCTGATCTGCCTCTTGAGAAATCTATATACAGGTCAGGAAGCAACAGTTAGAACTGGACATGGAACAATAGACCGGTTCCAAATAGGAAAAGGAGTACATCAAGGCTGTATATTGTCACCCTGCTTATTTAACTTGTATGCAGAGTACACCATGAGAAATGCTGGGCTGGAAGAAGCACAAGCTGGAATCAAGATTGCTGGGAGAAATATCAATAACCTCAGATATGCAGATGACACCACCCTTATGGCAGAAAGTGAAGAGGAACTCAAAAGCCTCTTGATGAAAGTGAAAGAAGGGAGTGAAAAGGTTGGCTTAAAGCTCAACATTCAAAAAACAAAGCTCATGGCATCCGGTCCCATCACTTCATGGGAAATAGATGGGGAAACAGTGAAAACAGTGGCAGACTTTATTTTTTTGGGCTCCAAAATCACTGCAGATGGTGACTGCAGCCATGAAATTAAAAGATGCTTACTCCTTGGAAGGAAAGTTATGACCAACCTAGATAGCATATTCAAAAGCAGAGACATTACTTTGCCAACAAAGGTCCGTCTAGTCAAGGCTATGGTTTTTCCAGTGATCATGTATGGATGTGAGAGTTGGACTGTGAAGAAATCTGAGTGCCAAAGAATTGATGCTTTTGAACTGTGGTGTTGGAGAAGACTCTTGAGAGTCCCTTGGACTGCAAGGAGGTTCAACCAGTCCATTCTGAAGGAGATCAGCCCTGGGATTTCTTTGGAAGGAATGATGCTAAAACTGAAACTCTAGTACTTTGGCCACCTCATGTGAAGAGTTGACTCATTGGAAAAGACTCTGATGCTTGGAGGGATTGGGGGCAGGAGGAGAGGGGGATGACAGAGGATGAGACGGCTGGGTGGCATCACTGACTTGATGGACGTGAGTCTGAGTGAACTCCGGGAGTTGGTGATGGACAGGGAGGCCTGGCGTGCTGTGGTTCATGGGGTCGCAAAGAGTCGGACACAACTGAGTGACTGAACTGACTGAGTCTACAAAATGAGGGAGGCTTATGAAGGCTAAAGCTGCAAGATTACAGCTTGTTTCATGAGCTTTTATCAAGAATTATGACTGGCGCTGGTAAGAAGTAAGGGTACTGGTTAAGTAAGGATCGGTGGGAGTCTGGAATGGCTGCATGGTTATAAGTGGACACCTTCAGTCCTTAAGGCTGCAGCTGGCAGCCCCCAGAAGACACTGTGTTGAGAATGGTTGATAGCGGCCAGGAGTCTGATACCTTTCAGAGAATTCTCATTTTCAGTGATGTAGGAAGTGTCTGAAACCACATCTGCAGTGGTTGCCCAGCTCCATTCTGAAGGCCTGAAGCACAGTTACTCTATATTAATTTATCAGCGCGTTCTTTTCTCTAAGAGTTAAAGCTGATGTACAATGCACGTTTGGGCTCCCCAGGGTACTCAGTGGTAAAAAATTTGCCTACTAATGCAAGAAACACGGGTTTGATCCCTGGGTTGGGAGGAGCCCCTGGAGGAGAAAATGGCAAGCTACCCCACTATTCTTGCCTGGGAAATCCTGTGGGCAGAGGAGCCTGGTGGGCTACAGTCTGTGGGGTCGCAAAGAGTCAGACACAGCTTAGCGACTAAACAACAGAAAACAACACATTGCACGTCTGACAGGCCATGAGGCAGACTGCTCCAGTCACTGCGAAGGTCACGTCAAATCACGGATAAGCCCGAACGACCTCCCCCGACCTCAATATGTCTAAAGGAACATGAGGAAAAGGAATGAGAGGAGAGACATGAGGGGGTGAGTTCTAGTGACAGTGTTGACATGGAAATTGAAAGGCAGGATGAAATGGGTTGAGACAGGATGTCTGGGAGTCAGACTGCAGACGGCAAACGTGACCCGGCATCTGAGGCTGACGTGGAAGCAGCCTTTGACGCGGCAGCTGTAAGAGCAGAAGCAAAGCTGCCCATCTGACCGCGTAATGTGTCAGCCTTTTGCCCCTCTATGTCCCCCCAAGAAATATATGTCATATTAACCTGCTACACTGATATCAGGTATACAGGATTGATTCCAGACACACATGGTCCTGTCTTCATGGAGATTTCACATCGAGGAGTGGAGAATAGGGCAGATGTTCACGGGGCATTCCCACACATCATCGAGAACTATGGAGGAGAGACGGAGGGTTCAACAGGGCATGCAGCTGAAGGCCCTTCTCCAATCTACTGCAGTAAGAAAGCGGTCCTTGAGAATTGGCTTTTTGGCTGGGCTGCACTGCATGTGGGGTCTTAGTTCCCCGACCAGGGATGGAACCCAGGCCCCCTGCAGTGGGAGCGCGGGATCTTAAACACTGAGCTCCTAACACTTAAACACGGACTTCCTCAAGGAAGTGCAGGGAAGTCAAGAATTGGCTTTTTGAATTGAGATTTAGAGGAGGCCTGTCCGTCAGCTCAGGCTGCCATCGTAAAATACCGGGTGGTGGGTATTTCAACAGAAACTGATTTTCTCACAGCCCTGGGGGCTGGAGGTCTAAGGCCAGCGCTCCAGTGCAGTTGGCGCCCACGAGAGCTCTCTTCCTGGCTTGCAGACGGCCCTTCTCGCTGTGCCTTCGCATGGTGGAGGGAAAGGGCAAGCTGTCTCGGGTCTCCCCTTGTTGTTGCTGCTCAGTCGCGTCTGACTCTCCGTGACCCCAGGGACTGCAGCACGCCAGGCTCCTCTGTCCTCCACTGTCTCCCGGAGCTTGCTCAAGCTCATGTCCACTGAGTCAGTGATGCCATCCAACCATCTCATCCTCTGCCGCCCCCTCTCCTTTTGCTGTCAATCCTTCCCAGCATCAGAGTCTTTTCTATTGAGTCAGCTCTTTGCACCATGTGGCCAAAGTATTGGAGCTTCAGCTTCAGCATCAGTCCTTCCAATGAACACCCAGGACTGATCTCCTTTAGGATGGACTGGTTTGATCTCCTTGCAGTTCAAGGGACTCTCAAAAGTCTTCTCTAACACCACAGTTTGAAAGCATCAATTCTTTGGTGCTTAGCCTTCCTTATGGTCCAAGTATCACATTGTATGTGTCTCCTCTTATAAAGGCACTAACCCCATCATGAGGGTCCCACCTTCGTGACTTCCTCTGACCCCAGGTACCTCCCAAAGTCCCTACCTCCAAAGAAGCACATTCGAGGTTAGGGCTTCAGTATATGAATTTTGGGAGGACACAAACATCCAGTTCCTAACAGGGCCGAAGGGAAAGTTTTCCAAGAAGGAAGCCTGTGCTCTTCTCTCTCCTCCTCACCACTCCCCGCTGACTGCTCCATAGGTCAGCTTCTCATCTCAGACCCAGAAATGAAGGCGTGTGAGGTGCCAGCCTCCACCACCATCCCCCCACAGTGGACGCGCCCACCTGTCCTCCCACCGGCGGCCCTGCCTCTGCCTCCTGCCTCAGACACGTGCAGAGTGTGCTTGAGGTCGTGGAGGCCATCTGTACAGACTGCACAGTTTCCCGTTGAGGCCGGACTTTTTTTTACCATCCACCTCATTCTTCGTCTGGTTCAATGAAACCAGAGCACGGCCGACAGCCGGTCTGAGTGGGCGAGTGTCTGAGCTTCTTGCCAAAACAGTGCCTTCTGTCCCAGCCCCTCTTCCTCCCTCTCAGCGTAAGTGGATGTCGTCACAGCTCCCTGGCTCCCTGGCCGACTTTGGAAACTGCAAAGGGATCTTTTCTGGTACCTTTTTTTGGGCCATGCTTCATAGCTTGATCTCAGTTCCCGACCAGTATCCAACCTGAGCCGCAGCAGTGAGAGCCACTAGGCCCCCAGGGACTCCCTGGTACCTTCTTGAGAGATCAAGTCTTGGAAGAAAATCTCAGAATCTAAGTTGTTTTCCAGAAGAAGCTAACCCAGCTAAGATCTCCCGATTGTCACAGTCTCCTGGTGAGGCTGTGACATGACACAGTAACAGCAATGGCAGCAGTGAAGAGACATACTGAACACGTGAGCATCACGTGAGGCGCCCAGAGCTGTGTGAGGCTTTCTTCTTGCTGCCACGCTGTTCGGTAGTCTTATTTTGAGATCAGAGTAACTTATAACCAGTTAATAATTTATGTATTCCCTCCTTTCCCTGGAATATTTATGAAGTATCTACTGGACTTAAGGTACAATGTATACAACTTGTTAAAGACTTTTGAAGAGCTTTTAGCCTTACCTAGGGAAAAATTAAAACAACTAACATTTGTCAAGTTCATTTAGTGAGTTCTTACCACATCTCAGACACTGAGCTTTCGGCCTTTAGTTATTTAATGCTCTTGACAATCCTCTGATACAGATTCTGCTTTCTGCCCCATGTTCTTCAGGCAGGGGAATGAGCGTACGTAGGTTAAACGAGATGCCTCTAAGTAGCAGAGTTCAATTTAACCCCTGGAAGCCAGTCTTTAGATCTCTAAATTCTGCCTACCTAACCATGTACCGTGCAGGCCTAGCTTATGTAATTATTATTATTTTTATGTCTTTTTAAAAGATACATTTATTTTTTGGCTGCGCTGCGTCTTCGTTGCAGTGCCTGGGCCTCTCATTGCGGGGCCTTCTCTTGCTGCGGAGCAGGCTCTGGGGCACTCGGGCTCCAGTAGACGCAGCCCTCGGGCTCTGGGACGCAGGCTCCATAGTTGGGGCCACAGGCTTAGTCGCCCCATGGCGTGTGGCACCTTCCCGGACCTGTGCCCCCTGCGTTGCAAGGAGGACTTTAAACCACAGCCACCAGGGAAGGCTGGGCCTGGTCTATCTTAGCTGCGCCCATGCACCGCACGTACACCAATCTGCAACATGAACTAGCGCAGACGGCCCCGTTCCTTTCTCCTGCAGTGAGACCGTCAGCCCGTGCCGTCACGGAGGCGCCCTCGTCCGTGTCTCAGTGCCCCTGGGCAAAGACTCAGGCGCTGCTGCTGTTGATTCTGTTCCCAAGGAACGTTTGCAACATCTGGAGATGTTTTGGGATGTCACAACTGGGGATACGGCATCTAGTGGGATCCAGTGGGATCCGGTGGGATCCAGTGTGCTGAGGCCAGGCATGCTACTCAACAGCTTCCGGTGCACAGGGCAGACCCCACAGAGAACTCCTGGCCACAGAGGTCGGTAGCGGCGAGGCTAGAAAACCTACCCTAACCTGGAGCTTAACACAGAGTAGGTGCCCAGTGTATATTTTGTGGTGTGGATTTCAAATCATACACAAGACCCTCCACCAAAGTTGCTGTTCAGTCGCTAAGTCACATCTAGCTCTTCACGACTCTGCAGACTGCGGCACGACAGGCTCCCTTGTCCTTCACTATCTCTGAGAGGTTGTTCAAACTCGTGTCCATTGAGATGCTTTTAATACCGAGCCATCTCATCCTCAGTCACCCTCTTCCCCCAATCTTTCTCAACATCAGAGTCTTTTCCAATGAGTCAACTCTTCCCATGAGGTGGCCAAAGTACTGGAGTTTCAGCCTTAGCATCATTGCTTCCGAAGAACACCCAGGGCTGATCTCCTTTAGAATGGACTGGTTGGATCTCCTTGCAGTCCAAGGGACTCTCAAGAGTCTTCTCCAACACCACAGTTCAAAAGCATCAATTCTTCAGCGCTCAGCTTTCTTCACAGTCCAACTCTCTCATCCATACATGACCACAGGAAAAACCATAGCCTTGACTAGACGGACCTTTTTGGCAAAGTAATGTCTCTGCTTCTCAATATGCTATCTAGGTTGATCATAACTTTTCTTCCAAGGAGTAAGTGTCTTTTAATTTCCTGGCTGCAATCACCATCTGCAGTGATTTTGGAGCCCAACTTTCCCATTCACTATGGTCAAGAATCTGCCTACAATGTGGGAGGCCTGGGTTTGATCCCTGGGTTGGGAAGATCCCCTGGAGGAGGGTGTGGCAACCCACTCCAGTATTCTTGTCTGGAGAATCCCATGGACAGAGGAGCCTCATGAGCTACAGTCTATGGGATCGCAAAGAGTCGGACACGACTGAGAGACTAAGCACAGCACTTGGCTATTCAGTGGATCTTGAACATGAAACTCCAATACTTTGGCCAGTTGATGTGAAGAACCAACTCATTGAAAAGACCCTGATGCTAGGAAATGTTGAAGGCAGGAGGAGAAGGGGGTGAGAGAGGATGAGATGGTTGGATGGCATAATTGACTGAATGGACATGAGTTTGAGCAAGCTCTGGGAGTTGGTGAAGGACAGGGAAGCCTGGTGTGCTGTAGTCCCTGGGGTCACAAAGGGTCACACACAACTGAGCAACTGAACAGCAACAACAAGCCTGACGATGACACATCTGGGCCAAAATATGACTATCAGTGGATTTTCCATGGCTCTGTAGGAAGCAGCATCAGGATGGGATTTAAATTTTAAGTTTTCAATCACAAGCAGTTATGCAGCTTTTAATGAAATGCAAACCCTCTGTCCAGTCGCTAAATCTCAGGAGGTGATTTCTGGGTTCTTTAGTTCTCAGTAGGGCATTTAAAACTTTTTTTAAAGTCAGGTTTATTGGGGTAAAATTTACACACAGCAAACTTCACCCTTGTAAAATATACAGTTTTATTTATTTTGACAAATATACGCAGTGGTGCAAGTGTAGGGAAAAAAACCTAAACACAGTTAATGTTTTATTTTTTAGTATGTATTTTAGTCTTTTGTAAGAAACATGCATTAACTAGTATTTTCTGTCTGATCTATTGAGGTCTAATTTATAGGCAGTAAAACTGACCCTTTGCAATTATAAGAGTTTTGACAGGTAGGTGGTATCGCGTGGGCTTCCCTGGTGGCTCAGACGATAAAAGAGTCCATGTGCACTGCAGGAGACCCGGGTTCCGTCCCTGGGTCGGGAAGACCCCCTGGGGGAGGGCATGGTAACCCACTCCAGTATTCTTGCCTGGAGAATCCCATGCACAGAGAAGCCTGGCGGGCTGCAGTTCATGAGGTTGCAAAGTTAGGAACGACCAGTGACTGACACTTTTTCCCGTGGGGTCCTGTGGTCACCACCACAGTCCTGATAAAGAACATGTCCATCACCTCTAAAAGTCCCGTGTCTGTCTGTCGTCAGCCCTCTCCCTCCCCACGCCACCAGTGCGGGCCTCTCCTGGTGAGATTTTGGTCCCTGTCCTTTTGCTTTGCCCAGACTGTCCTATGAGTGGAATCCTACAGTTGCCAGTGGCATTTTGTGCCTGACTTCTTTATTTAACATCATACTTTTGAGATTTATCCATGTTGCCGAACGTATCAGCAGTTTGTTACTTCCGTTGCCTTTTAATCTGCTGTATGGAAGGATTTGCACACAGGGTTTCATGTGGACATAAATGTTTTCCAGACTAAATTCTAGGAGTAGGATTGCTGGGCCCTGTGCTAAGTGTGTGTGACCTGGCGAGAAACTTCAAAACTTCTCCAAAGTGCTGGTGCTACTGTACTTTGTCTTCCCACTAGCAATGCGTGGCGGGACCACTTGCCTTAAGGCTCCTTGACACTTCAATTCTCAATTAAAGAAAAAATAATTGTTATTTATTTTCAGCTGTGCTGGGTCTTTGTTGCTGCTCCGGCTTTTCCCTAGCTGGGGTGCATGGGCTTCCCCCTTGTGGAGGCTTCTGTAGAGCCCAGGGTCTAGCACAGGGGCCTGGCAGGTCGCAGCAGGAGGATTTCGGAGTTGGGGCTCCCAGGCTGCAGAGCCCCCGGGCTCTATAGTTGCGGTGCACGGGCTTAGTTGCTCGGTGGCCTGTGGGATCTTCCCGGATCAAGGGTTCAACCCGCTGCTCCTGCATTGGCAGGCAGATTCTTTACCACTGATTTCGCGGAGGAAGCCCTAAACGGTCAATTTTCTAAAGCCATTTTACTGGGTGTCTTGTGGTATGGCAACATTCTTTTAATTTGCCTTTCTCTGCTGACGGATGACGTTGAGTGTCTTTCTTGTGCTTATTTGCCATCCGTGTTCCGCTTGGTAGGAGAGGTCGTGAGGGGATGTGAGCCCGGTTGACGGGTGGGCTGGACCAGGGCGATGGGGGCTCCTCGCCCCTGCCTGGGGCAAGCTGCACCCCGTCCGCTCTTTCTGCGCGAGGGTGGGGCGGGGCCGCCTGGGGGAGGGAGGGGCCTCGGGCGGAGGGGTGGGCATCTGTTAATAACTCCTGCAGAGCCCAATTCAAGCTTCCGCGTGGGTCCTTTCCTTGTTTAAACCATCAGCTACGCCCGCCGGATCGGCTGCCTGTCCCTTTGGCCTCTACTTGCCCTTCTGTGTTTTCTGGTTTCCCCTGTTCTTTCATTCTCTTAATGATCTTTCAAAGGCAGATATTTTTACTTCTGATGAAGTCTGATTTGTTTTTATTTTATTATTTTTTATGATTTGTGTTTCTTGTGTCCTCTGTAAGAATGATTGCCAGCCACGAGGTCCTAAGGATTTTTCTAAGTTCTCCTCTGCTGCTGCTAAGTCGCTTCAGTCGTGTCCGACTCTGTGCGATCCCATAGACGGTAGCCTACCAGCCTTCCCCGTCCCTGGAATTCTCCAGGCAAGAACACTGGAGTGGTTTGCCATTTCCTTCTCCAATGCATGGAAGTGAAAAGTCAAAGTGAAGTCGCTCAGTTATGTCTGACTCTTCGCGACCCCATGGACTGCAGCCCACCAGGCTCCTCCGTCCATGGGATTTTCCAGGCAAGGTGGAGTGGGGTGCCATCACCTTCTCCGTATCAATCACTAATTCCCTTTAATTATTCCATATCACCCAGAGCAGTTCTCGTCGTTGAATGTAACTTAGGACATGTACCTCACTGTTTGTTGAGTGAGAGGAAAAAGAAAAGAAAAAATAAATAGGTCCACATTCAATCAACTGAAAGGTTAAATAACACTTTGTGTATAAATTATTGTCAACTTTATCAGATCAGTCGCTCAGTCGTGTCCGACTCTTTTCCACCCCATGAATCACAGCACGCCAGGCCTCCCTGTCCATCACCAACTCCCGGAGTTCACTCAGACTCATGTCCATCGAGTCAGTGATGCCATCCAGCCATCTCATCCTCTGTCGTCCCCTTCTTCTCTTGCCCCCAATCCCTCCCAGCATCAGAGTCTTTTCCAATGAGTCAACTCTTCGCATGAGGAGGCCAAAGTACTGGAGTTTCAGCTTTAGCATCATGCCTTCCAAAGAAATCCCAGGGCTGATCTCCTTCAGAATGGACTGGTTGGATCTCCTTGCAGTCCAAGGGACTCTCAAGAGTCTTCTCCAACACCACAGTTCAAAAGCATCAATTCTTCGGCTCTCAGCCTTCTTCACAGTCCAACTCTCACATCCATACATGACCACTGGAAAAACCATAGCCTTGACTAGACGAACCTTTGTTGGCAAAGTAATGTCTCTGCTTTTGAATATGCTATCTAGGTTGGTCATAACTTTCCTTCCAAGGAGTAAGCGTCTTTTAATTTCATGGCTGCAGTCACCATCTGCAGTGATTTTGGAGCCCAGAAAAATAAAATCTGACACTGTTTCCACTGTTTCCCCATCTATTTCCCATGAAGTGATGGGACCAGATGCCATGATCTTTGTTTTCTGAATGTTGAGCTTTAAGCCAACTTTTTCACTCTCCTCTTTCACTTTCATCAAGAGGCTTTTTAGTTCCTCTTCACTTTCTGCCATAAGGGTGGTGTCATCTGCATATCTGAGGTTATTAATATTTCTCTCAGCAATCTTGATTCCAGCTTGTGCTTCTTCCAGCCCAGCGTTTCTCATGATGTACTCTGCATAGAAGTTAAATAAACAGGGTGACAATATACAGCCTTGATGTACTCCTTTTCCTATTTGGAACCAGTCTGTTGTTCCATGTCCAGTTCTAACTGTTGCTTCCTGACCTGCATACAAATTTCTCAAGAGGCAGATCAGGTGGTCTGGTATTCCCATCTCTTGAAGAATTTTCCACAGTTTATTGTGATCCACACAGTCAAAGGCTTTGGCATAGTCAATAAAGCAGAAATAGATGTTTTTCTGGAACTCTCTTGCTTTTTCCATGATCCAGCAGATGTTGGCAATTTGATCTCTGGTTCCTCTGCCTTTTCTAAAACCAGCTTGAACTTCAGGAAGTTCACAGTTCACATACCTGAAATGAATTCCTGATCTATGATTGTTGATCATAGATTAATGAAAAGAAGAAAGTAGTAAAACTACCACTTACTGTTAATGCTAGTGAGCATGTAATTGGGAAATTTGTTGGAAAAACTTGTATAAGTTATGGTAAAAACAGACTTTGACCCAAGGATTACAATTCTGAAAATCTGTTTCAAGTGAATTGTATTAATTAAAGAGCAGGTTTTATTTCAAAGTTCTCCTCTAGAAGTCTTATAATTTTAGACATTATACTAAGAACTGTGATGTACTTCAAGTTTTGTATATTGAGTGAAGTGTCTGGTGTTTCTTTTCTGGTGTATAACAACCGTCTGTTGAAAAGACAATCTTTTCTTCGTTGAATTACCTTGTGCCCTTGTCAAAAATCAAATGACTCAAATGTGTGTGGTTTATTTCTGTATTCTCTGATCTGTTCATAGCAGCCTTTTACTTTATTTTCTTGAGCAAACACTTACATGTGCCAATCCCTCTTCTAGTATTCATTAAAAGTTGAGTGGTAGGTGCTTTCAAGAGTTCTGTTTTATTGACAAGGAAACTGAGACACAGAGAGCTTAAGTAGATTTCCCAAGGCCACGCAGCTGGTCCCTGAAGATGGCTGGCTTACCTTTTCTTTCGTTTTTGTCAATCACACGAGTATGATCGTCACTTTGGTTGTCTGTGCACTCTTTGGGGAGTAGAGATGGGGTCTTTTATTTTTATTTATTTGCTTTCATGATAACATAGCAGAGCCTCACAACACAATCACATACTCTGTCTTTTTTTAAAATATATAATTAGTTTACGTGTTCTGACTGTGCTGGGTCTTTGCTGCTCTTCAGCTGTGATGTGCGGTGCACGGGGCCGCTCTCCGGCTGTGGTTCAGGGCATGTTACTGCAGCGGCTTCTTTGGGTGCAGACCTCGGACTCTAGAGCACCGGGGCCTCATAGTTACGGCTCCCAGGCTCGGGCTCAGTTGTGGGCTTGTTGCTCCTCAGCCTGTGGGATCCGCCTGGACCAGGGACGGAACCTGTGTCGCCTGCCTTGGCAGGCTGATTCTTTACCACTGAGCCACCAAGGAAGCCCGAGATAGTGTCTTTTAATTTTGTAGCCTGAGCCTCAACGCATCTCATGAAGTTGTACAAATTCGGGAATGAGTGAATGAAGGGATGAAGGAGCACAGAGTGTAGACCACACCAGAGCTTTGACCTTTATGCTGTTTGGGGCCACTGCCTCTGGCGTCATCCCTAAGGAAAACTCTTCCAGACACCCAGTCAGAAAGCTAGTTCAGACTCAGTGAAAAACAGACACCACTGTGCCCGGGGAGATTCATCACCCACACAGCTGGTTCAAACGGCCATAGATCAGCTTTTCTGGGCTGGTCAGAGGCTGTTATTAGCAGGTCCTAGTCTTGCCATAGGTCTAAACCAGAGAGGTGACAACTGCCAACATCTCGAGTGGGAATTAAGTCATGGAGGAGTGAGGTGAATTGCAAAGTGTTCAAAGATGTCCAAGCTGGAACAGGAGGAGGGGACAGAATTGTGAGGATCACGTTGGCCTTGTCTTGGGGAAGAATGGAGGCTTAGGAGTGGGCAAGGAAGATTAAGCCACGGCTAACAAGGGTGTGTGGAGGGGGACCGAGACTCCAGCCAGCTGAAGGGGGCCTCTCTTGTGTCCTTTTGTGAGTAAGACACAGCTGTGCATGCTTGTGGTTAAAACTGTCAACAGAAAAGGAGAGTGGGAATTACAAAGGAAACTTCTCCGAACTTCCCCATCACCCCGAGGGGAATCACTGGGTTCTTCCTTGTTTGATTCTGGAGGGTTTTCTGGGCACATGCAGTGGTCTGTCCTTTGCGCCCGAAGATCAGGCATTGTCCCTCCCCTCACCCCAGAGAGCCACCTCACTTTCAAGTCTTTCCAGAGTCTCTTTCAGAGAGTGCAGTTTCCCCGTGTTTTGTTTTGAATAACAAAGAGCTCTTTTTTGTTCACCTTGGCTGCAGATTACCATCACCTTCGAGCTTGGTTCTGCTTTTCAGAGACAGATGAGGACGCTCAGGCTGCACCCCCGGGAATTCCATTTGGTCCGAGGCCTGGATGTTGGAGGGGCCCCCACATGATGCTGTTGCGCAGTCAAAGTCAAGCAGAAGTGGTTTTCAAGCCTGGTTGTAACAAATCATTTTCTTTTCTTTGGCTGTAGCTGACCAGGCCCTAGTTTCACCTAAGTGATCCTTTGGGGTGGGGATGGGGAAGTGGTATTCTGTGAGTGGTCCCCAGGAACAGCTGCAGTGCAGCTTCCGCTCTCAGAAATGTTTGCAGTCAGTGCGGTGCAGTGAGCCTGCAGAGGGGCCCTGCCGTCATCGGGGTATGTGTGTGTGTGTGTAGGGGTGTGTGTGTGTGTGTGTAGGGGTGTGTGTGTGTGTGTATGTGTGTGTGTATCTGTGTGTGTGTGTGAGAGAGTGTGGGGGTGTGTGTGCGCATGCATATATGTGTGTGTATGTGTGTGTGCGTGTGTGAGCCCTGTAGTGTCTCACTCTCTGAGGCCCCGTGGACTGTAGCCCGCCAGGCTCCTCTGTCCAGGGGATTTTCCAGGCAAGCATACTGGAGTGAATTGGCATTTCCTCCTCCTGGGGATCTTCCTGACCCAGGGATGGAACCTGAGTCCTGTGTCCTGCGTCGGCAGGCGAACTCTTTATCATTAGTGCCACCATACTCGGTATAAAGGAGGCAAAGACATTGAACAAAGCCTCATCACTATCCTCGGAAGGAGCTCACAATTGTAAGTAATGGCTGCTGTAACAAGCCATTTAAAGATTGCTTTACTAGTCCAAACAGCAAGTTGTGACTCCACGGTACTCAAGCAGGTTAAAAGAGAAAAGTAATCTCATTAATGGTGTATGATCAGTCACTTAGGTGCTGATGGCTCCAGATTCCATCTCAATGAAGAGCATCCCTCATGTGGATGAAAGTGAGGGTCGTCTGCGCTGGGTCACTACATTCAAGCAGTGTCTCAACTTGAATCTGCACAGAAAGCATAGGGGATTTTATTATATTTATCTATTTGTCTTCTTCATTTTTCAAATTATGAAACTATGCTAACACTTTTACAAGAAGACTTGAATATACAGAACACAGTTACATACAGTTTCACTATATATTACAGTTATTTTTTAAGTAGATAAATTAAGATTTTTAGCTGGTGTTTCAATATCAAACTTTAAAAACTAATAGAATGAATAGACAGAAAAGTAGAAGGATATAGTAGACCTGAGAAGCATTATGAACCAATTCAACATAATTAAAATGTACACAATTTTCACACAACAGCAGGATGCAAATTCTATTCAAGGATTATAAACCAGGAAACACTGGACACATCCCGGGATGTAAAACAGGTACAAAAGTTTCATGGTCTGAAGGTATTGAAATCATACAGTCTGTTCTCTTATCACTGTGGAATTCTGTTAGAAATCAATATCAAAGGATATTTGAAAATAACCCACATATTTCCAAGTGCGATGTGACATTTGCCAAGAGAGATCTTTCACTTAGCCACTGAAAGCCTCAATAAAGTTATAAGACTGAAAAAAAAAACCCCACAGAGAGTGATTGCAGAGAAGAAAGCATTTAAATGAGAAGTTAATATCCAAGATACTTTAAAAACCTATCTGAGGATTTTATAAAAAATGATGTTTCTGATTAAGTGGGTCTGGGGTGGAGCCTGAGAATCTGCATTTCTGGGAAGCCCCTGGGGGATTCCAGAGTGAGCTCTGGGATGACACTTTGAGTAGCAAGGTGTCGCTCACTCAAAACACGGTCCTGATGTGAGAAGAGTTTGAGCAGAGTTGTGCAATCAGAAGGTGGAAAATATTTCAAGTTGACTTTATTATTTTATATAGATGAGTTCAAATGGGTACGTAGCTAACATAATAAATGAATAGATACTGGATCATTCAACTAAATACCAAGTTTATGTTCTGGCCCCAAAGTTCTTTTGTTTATTTTTAAACTCTTTACTAGGAATGGAGTTTTGCTTTACTTGGTGTGTGGGGGGTGGACTTGTCACATCCTGGCACAGGGACCAGCCTCTGCAGACCCAGATGATTCTCTGTCTGTGCTGAGCAGCTGACATCAGGCCATAAGAAGTCAGGGACTGAGAAGCATCTGGGCTGGTTGGCAGCTGCCTTCATCTGCATAAATGGGGACAACAAGAATACTTAGCTCACGGGATTGTTGTGCAGATAGAGTGCGGACGTGTGTGTAAAGCGTATCGCATGATGCCTGCTTCCTTGAAGTCCCTGGAGGCTTGCTTCTTTCATTATTTTGCTATCCGGAGAATTCAGGAGGGTGTGGGCTGTTTAGAAGCGTGGTTGGTCACTTTTTGAACAAAATGGCTAAAAACTGTTTTTTTAATTAACTCATTTAATCACAACCAGTACTTTTTGAGGCAAATAATATTATTATCCGTATTTTACAGAAATGAAGCTGATTCATAAAGAAATTAAGCCTCTTGCCCAAAGTCCTGTGGGAGTGAGTGGCGAGCTGGGCTTTGAAGCCAGTCTAGCTGCAGAACTTGAAGTTAGTGGCACTTATATCTCACAGCCTACACTGCAACTTGCTTGATTTTACTTAATAATATACCTTGGATGTCCTTTCACATTAGCACTTAGAGATTATCTCATTCTATTTTTCAGGTATATTGTTTAATGTACCAGAATATACTTCTCTGGTCTCCTACAGATGGACATGTAAGTTGCTTACAGTGGTCTGCCATTACAATGGCATCTTTGAATATATGCATGGTAGGTTATCTTTGAGAATGTATATAAGTGTATCTGAAGGATAAATTCTTAGCAGTAAATGTATTCATTCAACACTGTGTGCCTGCACGTTTTTGCTAGATGTTCACCTCTACCCTCACCTATAGACATGAAATCAACTTATGAATTTAATCATGCAGCAACAATGTAAGAGTGGAAGAGCAATTTTTAAAGGAAATGTATGTTTATTTAAAATGCTAGTTGCTTTTATTAGGCTGCCCCAGGTCTTAGCTGTGGTATGTGGGATCTAGTTCCCCAACCAGGGATTGAACCTCTGCATCAGGGGCCTGTAGTCTTAGCCACTGGACCACCATGCAAGTCCTTTAAAGGCTATTTTAAAGGATGCTCTGGCCATGACTCACATGATATTTCAAAATGACAGATCATTGTTTTTCCTCTCAACTTCTTCTCTTTCATATTTCAGTATGAAAGTCAAAATCCCAACAATCCTATTCCAACTAAAAATGCCAAGTACATCAGTAGATGTTTTAGAGACGTTGCCTTACTTATCTGAATGTAGTAATGTTGTCAGCGGGGAACTGGGCTCAGGCCGTCGGCTTCTCCATCTGTGCTCAGTCATCATCGGGAAATGAGAACATTTCCAATTTCCCTCTGGAGCACAGAGGTTTGAGGAGTCTTGGGAAAGTGACAGCTTTCCCTTTCTACAACATCTGAGATACAACCTCCCCAAACTGAGCTCAGAGCCCTAGCCTCAGGGTTAGATGATTGGAATGGCCACACGTAAGTCAAGGTTCAAACTGACGCCCCCTCAACCCCAGCTGTCTTCTCTTCTCCTTGCCTTTCCCCCAGGACAACGTCTGTGCTCGGTAGACGAGGGATAAACAACACGCTTCTCTCCCATTCACACTGTGGAAAGATTTCTCCTCTTTTCTTCTTTCCAAGGTGTCATATTACATTTTGTTGAAAACACTTATTTTCTCTGCCTTGACATAATTGAGCATTGGACAGTTCATGCAAATAATAAATCCCCCTAACTTCACACTTCTGACTTGAAATAATAAACCTGGCCGATAATAATAATGACGGTAGAACTGAATACATCACTCAGAGGGGCACTCAGTAGGGAAGTTTGGCACTTACGGTTAGCAAACGGGCCTTTGCCAACAGAATGTCTTTCTTAAAAGCGCCACAAGAATAATTATGGGGAAAATAAAAAGGCATAATCTGTGAAATGCTAAATGTAAACTGTACCACATGACCTAATTAAGAGGACTGCTGTGGAGGCTATTTCTGAAATATTCAGTAAAATGAGCCTCATTACAGCAGTTTAGGGGAAGGAGGCCTGTTTGTTTTTGGAGGTGCAAAGTCCAGGTCATCTAATATTAAAAGGGCTTCCCAGGCGGCATAGTGATAAACAATCTGCCTGCCAATGCAGGAGACGCAAAAGATGAGGGTTCAGTCCGTGGGTCGTGAAGATCCCTTGGAGGAGGAAATGGCAACCCACTCCAGTATCCTTGCCTGGAAAATCCCATGAAGGGGCTACAGTCCATGGGCTCATGAAGAGTGGGACGTGACTGAGCAAGTCAACAACAACCAAAGGGTAAGAAGGAAGATAAAGCCTGCTGAAGGGATAAAGCCTGATGGAGATCATGTGTGTGTGTGCGTGCGATATTTCAACAGAAACCAGAATGAAATCAAGGAGAAAAGTCTGAGGTTTCCTGGGGGAAGACCTGTGGGACGGGGCGAAGGTCCTGAGGTAGAATGGGCTTGAGATGTTCAAGAGTAACAGAGAGGCCAGTTGGACTAAAGCAGAGTTTTCAAGAAGGAAAGCTGTCAGAGTCTAGAGCAGAGGGCTAGCTTGCAACAAGACTATGTCCTCTGGGCCTCAAAGGAATGGATTTTATTCCTAGAAGGATAAGAAGCCCGTAGAGGGTTCTGAGTGCTTAGTGGCTTTATCTGGTTTATGTTTTTATTTTGTAATTCATTTATTGGGCTGTGTGGGGCTTCGCTGCAGCTCGGGCTTTGTTGTGTCAGAAGGATCTCCCCTGCAATGCTTCCACCGTCTAGTCGTGGCACGCTGGCTCAGTAGCTGTGCTGTGTGGACTTATTTGCTCAGCGGCCTGTGGGATCTTAGTTCTCCCACCAGGGATTGAACCCCTGACCCTGGCATTGCTAGGTGGGTTCTTACCCACTGGCCCAGCAGGGCAGTCCCTGGTGGATGTTTTTAGATGCTCCATGCAGTGCTTTTAGGTGTGACGGTAGTATCCTGAGCCATGATTGCTCTGCTAGTTACGGACTGCATGTATTTGTCAAACCTCATGGAAACGAACACCTGAAAATGGTCAATTTTACTGTGTGTAGACTGGAGCTCAGTGAGTCTGACTTTAAAAACACTCCGTGTAAGATGTAGACACAGAGGAGAGAACGTGGACACAGATGGGGGAGGCAGAGGGTGAGCCGAATTGAGAGAGCAGCGTGGAAACGTACACGTTAGCAGATGTAAAATTAGAGCGCCAGTGGGAATCTGCTGTATGACGCGGTGAGCTCACACCCGGGCTCTGTGACAACCTGGGGGGGCCGGATGGGCGGGAGGTGGGGGGTGTTCAAGAGGGAGGGGACATGTGTGTACTTGTGGGTGATTCATGCTGATGTACGGCAGAAACCAACACAGTATTGTAAAGCAGTTATTCTCCAATTAAAATAAATAAAAGAAATGCTTCCTCTCAATGCTGCACGGGTTATAGAGGAAGGAGAGTGAAAGTAGAAAGACTAATCATTAGCAGCCTGCAGTAAAAATTCAGATGAAGTACAGTGATGCTTTCAACTAGACTGGTATCCAGAGATATGGTGCGGGACAAACGGGTTCGGGGTAAGTTTTAAGACAGAGAGCCGATGGGAGTTTGTGTCGATTATGAGTGCTTTGTCCTGGCGCCCTTCACTCCTGCAAATCTCAGCAGATGCGCCCACTGTAAACAGTTGCTCAAGCCCGAATCTCATAGCCCTCTTTGACACCACCCTCTTTCTTATTCCCCAGTGTCTGTGCCACCTCATCCTGCTAGCTCATCTTTTAAATCATGGCTTGAGATCTTCCGTTTTTATCCATCCTTACTGTCCAGTTCGAATCCCATCATTTCTTGCCAGAACAATGGCTCTGCCCACTAGCAAGTCTCTGTATTTGTATTCCTCCTCCATTGAAATCCATTCTCTGTACAGAAGTCAAAATATCATTTTGAAACTTTTATTTAACACATGTTTATTCAATCCCTATTATTTTCCTGGCTGGTTTAGAACCAGGAGATCTATCAGGGAACAAAGCAGATCAAAGTCTTTCTATGAGCTATTTAAGTGGATTTATGTATCAAAACACCTGAACTCCTATTTTAACTTTAAATGGTGAACAAGTGGCTTAAAAATATCCTTGCCAAGAAAGGATATGGAGAGGATATGGAGAAAAGGGTAACCTGCTGACCTGTCAGTGGGAATTTATGGGTTGCCACAAAAGTTTGATTGGCTTTTCCGTAACATTTTACAGAAAAACCCAAACGAACTTTTGGGCCAACCCATAAACTGGGACAGCCCCGGTGGAAACAGTATGGAGGGTCCTTAAAAAACTCAAGTTCGATGCACAAAGCAGGGCATTCAAAGCCGGTGCTCTGACAACCCAGAGGGATGGGGTGGGGAGGGATGTGGGGGGGGGGTTTAGGATGGGGGACACATGTACACCCGTGGCTGATTCATGTCCATGCACTGCAGAAACCACCACAATACTGTAAAGTAATTAGCTTCCATTAAAATAAATAAATTAATTAAAAAAAACCTAAAAATAGATTTGCCATATGATCCAGCAATCCCACTCCTGGGTATATATCTGGACAAAACTGTAGTTTAAAAACATACATGCACCCAAGCACTCACAGCAGCAGTATTTACAATAGCCGAGACGTGGGAGGAGCCTAAATGGATGAAGAAGATGCAGTATATGTAATACGTAACGGAATACTACCCAACCAGAAAAAGATTAAGTCGCGCCGTCTGTAGCAACATGGACGGACGTAGAGATGGTCACGTGAAGTGAAGTGAGTCCATATGACATCCCTTACATGTGGGGTCTAAAGTATAAAAAGGAACTTATTTACAAACCAGAAGCAGACTCACAGACACAGAAGACAAACTTGTGGTTACCAAAGGCGACTGGTGGGCAGGAGGGAAGCATAGAGCAGGAGCCTGGCATCAGATGATATGCACTGTTACATCTGAAACGGTAGCAGCGAGGCCCTACTGCACAGCGCCGGGGACGATAGCCAGCATCCTGCGTGCCTCTCAGTCACTCTCGTGACCCCGTGGACCGCAGCCCGCCAGGCCCCTCCGTCCGTGGGATTCTCTGTGACCCCGTGGACTGCAGCCCGCCAGGCCCCTCTGTCCATGGGATTCTCCAGGCAAGAATACTGGAGTGGGTTGCCATCCCCTCCTCCAGGGGATCTTCCCAAACCAGGGATTGAACCCAGGTCTCCCACTTTGCAGGCAGATTCTTTACTGAGCCACCTGGGAAATGATTCAGTTATATTTCTATTCTTTTTATAAATAGCAGGTATATTTATATAAATATAAATAGCAGTTATATTTATATTCAGTTATATGTATTTTTTTTCATATTCTTTTCCATTATAGGTTATTACTACAGTATCTTATAGTAATATATATGAAAAAGAATATATATAATTTATATATAAAAGAATACATATGTAACATATGTACACACATGTATATGTACATATATAAATATAACTGGAGAAGGCAATGGCACCCCACTCCAGTACTCTTGCCTGGAAAATCCCATGGACGGAGGAGCCTGGAAGGCTGCAGTCCATGGGGTCTCTAAGAGTCGGACACGACTGAGCGACTTCACTTTCCCTTTTCACTTTCATGCATTGGAGAAGGAAATGGCAACCCACTCCAGGGTTCTTGCCTGGAGAATCCCAGGGACGGGGAAGCCTGGTGGGCTGCCATCTATGGGGTCACACAGAGTCGGACACGACTGAAGTGACTTAGCACAGCATAGCGTAGCATAAATATAACTGAATCACTTTGCTGTACAGCAGAAACTAAAGAAGTATTGTGAATCACCTATACTTCAGTCCATAAATGCATAAACCAAAGTCCAGTGCCAAGGGCGAAGCTTGTTTCTGTAACTTGGTCAAGGCTTGCAAAGAGAAGCACCCTGTCTCTCCCTGTGTGAATTGCCCTTGATCTTCTGTAGAATTTACAGTGTATCACTTTTGGAAAAAAGGCAGAGTCTTGCGTGGGAGGAGACTCACTTAGGGCTGTTGCTCCTGGTTTAGGATTCCCTGACCTTGAGGCACGTGAATCTGGGCAGTGGCCTCAGTGAGCATCCGGTGCGCTGATAAATACACACGACACTTGCAGCCCACGGGGTCTCCTTCCCTGAGTAGGAGACCATGCCGTGCGTCTCCCCCGTGTTCATCCACAACTGCAGGAGGTGTGTTAGCAGGCCATCAGTTCATTCACACCTCCCCTTCTTTCCAGCTTCCTCCCTCAAGCTTGCAATCTCAGCTACTGATGTCATCCAAGCTGATTTTCAGGGTAGGACCGGAGAACTGGTGTGTGATGGATGGGCATCTTGATCTTGGCCGGCATGTTTCTGAACAGGAAATACTGCCCATCCATTTGAAGGTGTTGAGAGTTTCCTCTCCCAAGAGCTGCCCTTTTTGCCTTAGTGTATAGTCCTGTTGACAGCTGGAGATGGCTGAGTTAGATTTTCTGCTCTGCAGGTGCCAGAGAAAGAAATAGAAACACAATTATATTGGATCCTATAACTTTTGCCTGCCTTGAGGAGATTTAGCTGCTCATGCCCAAGATTGGACCTTTGATATAGTAACTTTTTCAGGTTAGCCAACAATGTCTTCCTTTTTATTTATCCTTTTATTTTCTGCAGAAGTCTTTCATTTCTTTCAAGAACTCTGCAAAGTTTGGGATTTTATTCTGCTTGCAAGCCAACCACTTAGTCTGCCCCAGCTTCTTAGATGCTGGCACAACATAGGAGACTGCTGGGTGAGAGACAAAGAGCTTTCATTACAGCACCGCAGGAGCAGGGGCGTCACGCTCCCATCAAGTCTGCTTCCCCAAGTTCTACAGGAGCGATGGGAAGCCTGCCAGGTAGATGCCCCACTGTCTCAGGAGGGTTCCACTGTAGCTCAGGAACCCCAAGCTTAGGGAACCCAAATCTTGTGTAGGGGGCTGCTAGCGAAACTGTCTGGGCTTCCCCAGTGGCTCAGTGGGTAAAGAATGCCTGCAACGCTGGAGACACAGGAGACTTGGGTTCTACCCCTCCACCTCTCCCACCCCCTCCCTCCTGAGCCTCCCTCCCCCTCCCACCCTTCTAGCTTGTCACAGAGCCCCAGGTGTGAGCTCCCTGTGTCATACTGCAAATTTTGAATAAAAACAAATTTTAAAACATTCTCTTTGGTTCAAATGTTAAACAGTGTGACATTTTGCCCGTAGAGTACAATCTGGGGTAACATCCTATCCTTTTATTTAATGTCCCTTCAATTAAAATGCCAATTAAAATATGATTTATTTCAAATAAATGTCCCATTTGTTTTTAATTACAGTTTGCTGTATCCATCAGTGTATTCATATTGAAAACAAAATTATTAAAAAGATTATTTGTCTTTGAAGTTGAAGCATTACTCAGTCGTGTCCAACTCTTTTCGACCCCGTGGACTGTAACCTGCCAGGCTCCTCTGACCATGGGATTTCCCAGGCCAGAATCCTGGAGTGGGTAGCCGTTCCCTTCTCCAGGAGATCTTACCAACCCAGGGATCAAACCCAGGTCTCCCTCATTGCAGGAAGATTCTTTACTGTCTGAGCCACCAGGGAAGCCCCCCTTATTTGTCTTGCTGCTGCTAAGTCGCTTCAGTCATGTCCGACTCTGTGCGACCCCATAGACGGCAGCCCACCAGGCTCCCCCGTCCCTGGGATTCTCCAGGCAAGAGCACTGGCGTGGCTGCCATTGCCTTCTCCGCCCTTACTTGTCTTATACAGTGTTAAATAAGGCCAGGCCCCACAGTTTCTTCCAATTTGAGAGGAGCTGCAAGGAAAGAAAATAATGGGATATTTTATTTCTGAGAAGTGGAGGT
This sequence comes from Bos indicus, assembly GCF_029378745.1. Lineage (NCBI taxonomy): Eukaryota > Metazoa > Chordata > Mammalia > Artiodactyla > Bovidae > Bos > Bos indicus. Next base: position 81,707,484 of record NC_091772.1, read on the forward strand.
TCATCCAGAATATGACTATTTGAATTGCTCTCTCACTTCTGTGAACTGCTGCTTTATTTTTATAAAAGAAAAAAAAAGTCTCCTGAAGAGATGAAGAGAAAGCCCACTCCTCTGTCTCTACACTTAAGACTTACCTCCACGCCTTTTTTTGTGTTGAATATTGTGATTATATGATTCTTTCAGGCTGATCAGTGTAGCGTGTAAGAAGCGCCAGTTCTCTCAAATATCTTTTGAACTTTATTCATCTAACTATGGTTTTCTTTTTCTTTTAAAAGTTTCTTTCTTTTAATGGCTCTAAATTAATCTCAGTAGTCATTTTTATTTGACGATCTATCATGCATATTGACACAGTCATCTTTCCAAAAGTCAGATTTCCAGAATTCAGGAAACTTTAAAAAGCCTCAAGCTTATTCTACCAACATCTTGTATGTTTTTGAAGGATTAATTGATAACCTCATGTGATCATTTAAGAACTTTTTTTTTTTTTCTGTCCTAAAAACCATCCAGAAATTCCAAGAACTTCCAGTAGATTTTGTCTCCTTGATATTTTATTTCTCTCTATGGAAGTTTAGGGAAGAGAGAAGAAAAATCTTTGGAGGGATACATTGTAATTTTCTTTTCAAGATGGTTGGTACTGATGCAATACCTGGCCCCTGACAGTAATATCTGCTAGACTTACATCTGCTCTGAAGCTGGTGTGTGCCTACAGGACCCCAAGCAGCGCAAACCACAAACAAGATGTCAGGCAGACACTCGGGGATCCTTGTCTCTTCAAAATGCATCATTTAAGTGGTTAAGAGCTTGGAGGGTGCCCTCTCCAAGCCTCAGTTTTGCTTCTATGTCTTTTTGTTCATTGAACAATGTAACAGAGAACCCACAGTTATGATGAGCCTGAGAACCACCCGTGTCCACTGGAGACCGAATGACTGTCAGAAAGATTTTCATCCTCGTTAGGCTCCTACTGTGCCGAAAAGTAACAGGCAGATATTCCTGTTTTGCTACAGTTCTAATGACTTTCTTGAGATGGTTCTCTCTCTTTTCCTCTGTCTTGCTCTCTCAAAAGTTTGAAGATGTCAGATTCGCTTTCTTTAGGACTTTTAAAGAGCAGTCAGTATTTTGTAGATAGACTCATTTGTGCCGTGTTAGAGTCCACGTATAAGTGGTATCATACGATGCTCGTCTTTCTGACTGCCTTCACCGAGTAGGCAGTCTCTGGTTGCATCCGTGTGGTTGCAGATGGCATCATTTCCTTCTTTTTTGTGACTGGGCAATGTTCCACTGTCGATGTCTACTGCATCTTCATCCATTTGTCTGTCGGTGGACATTTAGGTTATTGTACAGCTGAGACTGGCACAACGTTGCTAATTATTGTTAATTTGTTTTTAATAAATGAATGATATAATTAGTAATAATTTATTAGTTATTGTTATTCAGTTGCAAAGTTGTGTCCGACTCTTTCTGACCTGATGGACTGCAGCATGCCGGGCTTCTGTGTCCTTCACTGTCTCCTGGAGTTTGTTCAAATTCATGTCCATTGAGTCAGGGATGCTTTCTAATCATCCATCTTCTGGCATCCCCTTCTTCTCCCATCTTCAGTCTTTCCCAGCATCAGGCTCTTTTCCAATGAGTCAACCCTTCACATCAGGTGGCCAAAGTATTGGAGCCTCAGCTTCAGCTTGAGTCCTTTCAGTGAATATTTAGGGTTTATTTCCTTTAGGATGGACTGGTGTGATCTCCTTGCAGTCCATGGGACTCTCCAGCATCTTCTCCAGCACTGTAATTTGAAAACATCACTTCTTTGGCACTTAGCCTTCTTGGTGGTCCAGTTCTCACCTCTGTATATGACTACTGGAAAAATTAGCTATAGTTTAATTTAAAAAAATAGAATGGAATAAAAGGGCCATTACTTTGATTTTTTAAAAGGTATTACTTCTTGCTTTGTTCCATTATTGAGCAGAGAACTGTAAAATGGCTCCTAACAAGGATGTAGGGGACTAGATGAGCAGTCTCCAGCAGCAATAGTCAAAAGCATCTTGCTTATACTAAGGCGATGATATTCTGTTTGCCTGCTCACATCCTGTCTCCCTGGGCAAGTGACCAGTCTCCCAGGAAGAAATAGACCCCAAACAGCAACACCACTTCTCTGTGCTGTGTCTGGCAGTCTTGGCAGTTTATGGTGGTTAATAGGACCAATCAATCTGAAAGGAAATCAACCCTGAATACTCCCTGGAAGGATTGATGCTGAAGCTCCAATACTTTGGCCACTTGATGTGAAGAGCCAACTCATTGGAAAAGATCCTGATGCTGGGAAAGACGGAAAGAAAAAGGAGATGGGGGCAGCAGAGAACGGGATGGTTAGACAGCATCCCTGACTCAATGGCCATGAACTTGAGCAAACTCTGAGAGGTAGTGGAGGACAGAGGAGCCTGGCAGGCTGCAGTCCATGGGGTCTCGGAGTCAGACACAGCATAGAGAGTGAACAGCATCAAGAGCACCAGGGCCATGGCTTCATTTTGGCACATAAGCTGGATGGAGAGACGACGCCACCAAAAAAGACAGTCCTGCGGCTCTGACTCATTCTCCTGATTTATCTAATTTACCTTGAAGGTTAATGTATTCTAAACTAATTCCGAGATTAATAACCACTTAAAGACACATGAGAGACATTTCACTCTCTGCGAGCACTGAGTCATAACCTCGCTCATTGCCTCTCCAATGACTTTGGGAGTTATCTGATGAGACTTAAAGGGAGATTTGATTGCAGGATATGGGGACGGACAGGTGCAATGCATAAAGGGCTTTAGGACTTATTCCTGTTAATAATAAAAACAAGCTTGTAATTTGATTTTCAGTACTAGGATCCTTGGAAGCAAATATTTATTTTCGGGGTGGAAATCATTTTTATTTATCAAGCGAGATAATTGAATATGCCGTTATGCAAAAAGGGAAAGATTGCTCTTAGGATAAAAAGTGACACGCATGTTTTTATTTCACCTCATTTCATTTATTTAGTCCAAACCAGCAGCCCGTTGCTGAGAGATCCCTGCGTGTGGGCATCTTAAATACAGGTTCATCAAGAGTGTTTTCTCTCTCCTATTTCCATCAGTTGGACATAGTATTTACCAATCTTGTGTGGTTCACATCATTTGGGCATCGTTAAAGCTGAGGTATTTCTTGTTGTGAATTTATTGAGTGCTGTCTGACTCTCTGCGATCCCATGGACTGTATCCTGCCAGGCTCCTCTGTCCATGGGATTTCCCAGGCAAGGACACTGAAGTGACTTGCCATTTCCTCCTCCAGGGGATGTTTCTGACCCAGGGATCAAACCCACGTCTCCTGCATTGGCAGGCAGAATTCTTTACCACTGAGCCACCAGGGAAGCCCCCCAGCCCAATAAAGGGCAAGATCCTGTCAACAAAGCTTTCTCTTCTACAGAAGGCAGGCAGAAAAGGGGACGACAGAGGAGGTGGTTGGATGGCATCACCCACTCCATGGACAAGTCTGAGCAAGCTCTAGGGGATGGTGAAGGACAGGGAAGCCTCGTGTGCTGCAGTCCATGGGGTTGCAAGAGTCAGACATGCCTGAGAGCCTGGACACAGCTCCTTGTGGTATTTCCCCTCCACTTTCCTCGACCTTCTTTTTTCATCATTGATCTCCTTTTCCATTGATCTAACTCAACTTGCAATTCCCAAGTTTAAAGTGAACGCTGATACGTAGTCAGTGAGATTATATGGGAGGGGAAGAAGTGGCGGGGAAGCACTGTTAGGGTTTATAGTTATCGGAGCGAATGGAATGAAAACCAGTACTTCCCTCACCTCCGCTTCGAGCTGTGATCTGCAGCTACTTAAGAGAACAGAATTGAATTTAGGCTTTTGGACAAATCCCCTTCTCTTCCTTCTCCTCATCATCCCTACTTCAGCATACATGAGAGATTTCCTAGACTGTTTCTCTTTTGCTACTTAGAGCTCTTCCACGAGGGAGGTGACTTTATTGTCTCCCAGTTTACAAAGAAAGCCTTCATTTTCTGTTTCCCTGCAAACGTGTCTAAGTGAGAACTACAGTTGCCATATGCCCTCCTAGTCTTTCCTCAACCCAAACAAGTGAGTTCTTCAAGGAAATCATGATATGAAGGATAATCCTTTGTTTTACTTCCTGTTTGGAAGCTGCGCAGGCCGTAAACTTTTAGTTTTGTGTCTCCACCCAAATAGGGTCATGAAGGATGTGGAGAAAACTCACAGAGTAAGCCAGGCATGGTCCTGCACTCTTGTGTGATGCTGTAAAGATGTGGGAGTTTCTCTTAAGCCCCTTGGGCAGGAAGGAAGCCTGGCTGGCTCTTTCTTACTGGTGTTTCTCCCCAACAGCCGCCAGCTGGACAAAGCAGCTGTGGGAAGTGATAGATAGAATGCATGTCATGGACAGACCCCACAGAACCCTGGGAAACTCCCTGTGACCCATGGGAAGTGGCATTTAGATGGTGCCATACAAAGGCATTGAGGGCCAGTAAGATATCAGAGATGGGAATACCAGACCACTTGACCTGCCTCTTGAGAAACCTATATACAGGTCAGGAAGCAACAGTTAGAACTGGACATGGAACAACAGACTGGTTCCAAATAAGAAAAGGAGTACGTCAAGGCTGTATATTGTCACCCTGCTTATTTAACTTCTATGCAGAGTACATCATGAGAAACGCTGGGCTGGAAGAAGCACAAGCTGGAATCAAGATTGCTGGGAGAAATATCAATAACCTCAGATATGCAGATGACACCACCCTTATGGCAGAAAGTGAAGAGGAACTCAAAAGCCTCTTGATGAAAGTGAAAGAAGGGAGTGAAAAGGTTGGCTTAAAGCTCAACATTCAGAAAACGAAAATCATGGCATCTGATCCCATCACTTCATGGGAAATAGATGGGGAAACAGTGGAAACAGTGGCAGACTTTATTTTTTTGGGCTCCAAGGTCACTGCAGATGGTGACTGCAGCCATGAAATTAAAAGACGTTTACTCCTTGGAAGGAAAGTTATGACCAACTGAGATAGCATATTCAAAAGCAGAGACATTACTTTGCCAACAAAGGTTCATCTAGTCAAGGCTATGGTTTTTCCTGTGGTCATGTATGGATGTGAGAGTTGGACTGTGGAGAAAGCTGAGCACTGAAGAATTGATGGTTTTGAACTGTGGTGTTGGAGAAGACTCTTGAGAGTCCCTTGGACTGCAAGGAGATCCAACCAGTCCATTCTAAAGGAGATCAGCCCTGGATGTTCTTTGGAAGGAATGATGTTAAAGCTGAAACTCCAATACTTTGGCCTCCTCATGTGAAGAGTTGACTCATTGGAAAAGACTCTGATGCTGGGAGGGATTGGGGGCAGGAGGAAAAGGGGACGACAGAGGATGAGATGGCTGGATGGCATCACTGACTCGATGGATGTCAGTCTGAGTGAACTCCCGGAGTTGGTGATGGACAGGGAGGCCTGGCGTGCTGTGATTCATGGGGTCACAAAGAGTCAGACATGACTGAGAGACTGAACTGACTGACTGAAGGCATCAGAGAAGCAGCATCACCCCCGATGGAGGGGGGAGCCCAGCTCAGTAGTGAAATGCGTCCCAGCCCAACCCCAGAGAGTGACAGCCAAGGAGCACAGACAGGGCCACACGCCCTTCTCCCCACTCCTGGTGGCTCCATCCACAAGTCCAGCATGCGCTAGGGGAGGTGAACTTGGAATTGGTATGAGATTGAGACTTTAAGTGGTATGGGATGAAGTCTTAGCAGCCAAAGTGGCCAAGAGTTTTTGAATCTGGACAAAGCTGTTAAGAGATTTAGAAAGAGGGTTTCAACTACTCAGAGAAAAGGAGTGGTTGTTGGAAAATGGTTTCCTGTCTACACCTACCTTAAAGAGCTGACTCCACCATATGGTGTGAATTGCTGTATATATGTCAAGATCAATTACTGCTCAACAACAGTGATATCATTTATTGGCTGTCAGCTGTTGCTTTAATACAAATACACAAAATAACATGTATGTAAAATATATTTGCGTTCTGAAGCATGATAATGAAATAGACAACCGGACCTTACCACCCACCTTAAGAAGTCAAGTATCACCTTTATCATCAGAGTTCTTGTATGCCCCTCTTTGGGCTTCCGTAGTGGCCCAGCTGGTAAAGAATCTACCTGCAATGCGGCAAACCCGGGTTCGATCCCTGGTCGGGAATGAGAGGGTAACAGGCAGGAAGGCCAGGGGTCTCCAAATGGAGGAAATAGCCTGCAAGTGTCAGACATTTTTATCTCTCTTAAGCGGCAGGAGGAAACAAACTAGCAATATTTTTTCCTTCTCTATACAAATTTAAAGAGAGGTTTCTCTTAAAATACTGTGTTGCCATAATGACACCTGGTTTCGCCTGAAGTTAGCTATTCTTGAGCCTAGAGATAACCAATGCCTTTTTCTTATGGAAATGTTTGTCTTAAGCTATGCTAATGTACTATGCCTTTACCCCAAACTCTGTCTCCAAGTCGGTTAGCCTCTTGGCCCAGAACCTACTTGACAAACCAGTATGGATATTGTTCCCCTAATCTATGTAAATGAAACTATTTGTATGGTGGTCTGCCCTTCTTCAAGATTCAAGTTAATAATTTTATGGCCCAGGATAAACCATTTGGCGCCAAGATTATCCCAAAATGCATCTTATGGGTGAGGGGCCTGGTGCCATTCTGAATTTTAAGACATTCCTTTCTTTCATTAACAGACTGCTAGTGACTATATAACATCCAGTTGAAGACTAGCAGGGGGGTACTCTTTCTGCCCCTTTCTGATGCCTATGTCAGAAGCTTTCTCTATCTCCTTTATACTTTAATAAAGCTTTATTACACAAAAGCTCTGAGCGATCAAGCCTCGTCTCTGGCCCCGGATTGAATTCTTCTCCTCCGGGGGCCAAGAATCCTGGTGTATTCACGTGATTCAGCAACAACCTTTCAGGAAGATCTGCTAGAAGGAATGGCTGATCACTCCAATATTCTTGCCTGGAGAATCCCATCTGCAGAGGAGCCTGGTGGACTACAGTCCATGGGGTCACAAAGAGTTGAATATGACTGAGCAACTAACACTTCGCTTTCATTTTTTTTTTTTTTTTATGTCTCTCTTTGATCTTGTCTCCTCTGCTTAGTTTATTTACCTTTCTGAATTTTTTGCTTATTATTCTCTTGATTTAGAGAAAAAGTAGCTCTCCTATGTCAGGTTGCTGAGGGCAAGGGACACAGTTGACATCTCTGTTTGTGGAAGTCAAAGCTGCCTTGCTGGAGTGTAAGCTGCATCTCACCTAGAACATGAGAAGTCATTCGCCTGATTCTCTCTCTAATCTCTAGCTTGTTGCCTGGCCCCCGGAGTATCCAACGCACCTCCACACGTGGGATGCAGAGATGTGTGATGGCGACTGTGACTGATCGCCTCTACGGATCATATGCTCTGGGCCCGGCTCTGTTTGTCTTTTTCTACAATATCCTTTAAAGCAGTTTGTATTAATACTGCTTTACATATGAAGAAACCAAAGGAAGTATGGTCATTTAATAAAGCTGCACTCAGCCAGCTCATGGCTGGACCAGACTGGAAGCCAGCTCTTTCAGATGACCAAACTTGCCCTCTTTTCATGGTGCTAACTCGAGCTGACCCACTTCTCGGTGTTTCTTGTAGGATCAGGTGTGAGCATGCGTGTATGTGTGTGCGTGTGCTCAGTCACGTATGACTCTGTGACCCCGTGGACTGCAGCCCACCAGGCTCCTCTGTCCATGGCATTTCCTGGGCAAGATACTGGAGTGGGCTGCCATTTCCTACTTCAAGTGGTCTTACCGACCTAGGAACTGAACCCATGTCTCTTGAGTCTCCTGCATGGGGAGTCTGACTCTTTACCACTGGTGCCACCTGGGAAGCCCAGGGTCGGGTCTAGGGCATGTTATATAATTGAGATCTAGAGAGTTCCAAGTGGTCTGATGACCAACACGAGTGTGGCGTGATTCCCAGCACTGCCGTCTTGGTGAGTTCAAGGCTTTCTGTTATCCCTGCACTTCCTTACATTATATCTCCGACTGGTTACTACTGAAGAAACGATTTACAGGAAAAGTTGAACTACACCTGGCTATTTATCTGCAGCCATCGTGGCATAAACGTTGGATGTACAGTGAGCTGTGCTAAGAAATGATTTATCTCCACGTGCTATTGATTCTCTCGTGAGTCAGGAAAGGTGCAATTGAGCAGAGTGATGTGTGATTTATGAAGAGGTATCAAAGAATAGAAATCGGATGTCTCCATAGCTGGGTCCATTTGATTTCCCCTCTTGCTGCGTTGAACACAGATACATTTCACAACTGAATCAGGTACCTACTGCGGGTACTGGGTCCCAGCTAACTATTCAGAAAGGCAGATTTAATTGTCAACAAGAACAGTTTATCATTGCTAAGATCCTTTAAATTGTGCTTGTCAACCCAGAAGTGTTCTTTGCAAACGCTGTGAGGTTCATCTCCTCGTTCACAGTACAAGCTCGGCGTCCTCTCAGCGTGAGTCTTTTCAGTCGGAAGTCCTTGCTGCAGGACTTGTCACATCCCCAGATATTTTAGTCTCTTGTTTCATCTCCTTGAATCTTTGCTGATTTGATGTATGTGTGTAATTAGTAATTATTAATATATAACACATAAAGTGTATCATGTTAGTGATATGATATGAGTTCCTGAGCCAAAACCATCCAACAAAGCTGTGTGTTTTCTTAACTCTCAGAGACTGTGCAGAGCAATATGTGCTTGCTGTTTTAAGTTGCTGAGCTTGGGGGTAATTTGTTACACAGTGATAGATACTTTACTGGCCATTGCAAACCCTGCTTTGGCCTTTGACATTCCTAGCCTCTGCTCTCTTTTCTTACCATCTCTTTCTCTCTCTCCCTTTCTTTATTTCTTGTTCTATAGCCCTTGGCATTCCTTTGTTCATTACTTGTGTTTATTGTCTCGCTCTCTCCTTCTAAAAGGTAAGTTTCACAAAGATCCAGGTTTTGATTTGTGTTGTTAAGTATTATAGCTTCAGTGCCTGGTATAGAGGGTCTCAGTGAATGTCTATTGAAAGAGTAAATAAGTACAAGAGGCATGCAACTGTCCTGCTTAATTATGGTTTAGAGAAGAGTTTCATATTCAGGTTTTTGGCTTTGTTTCATCTAGCTTTGGTCCCAACTCAGATCTACCCCAGACTCGGAACATTTTAGAAGTTTAGGTTCAGAGAACTAAGAGATAAGATTCCCGCTGTTTGAGGGAATTTTTTAAAAATGTCATTAAAAATCTGATTCTTTTTTCTAGGTGGTTATAAATTTTGGTAAATTTGCCTGCTGGGGAAAGAGGGATGAAACAAATGGCCTTCTGTTTAAATGACTTTCACTTGAGTTTAATTTCATTTGTGCATAGCTTCAGTATGAAGTTGGTTTAGGATTCTTTTGATAAGTAGCAAAGCTGAAGAAATGGTGGCAATCACAGTGGGCTGTATGTGTGTATGGGGGGTGGGTGGGGGGCACCCAAGGCTTCGGTCTTTCTCTTTTTTCCTTATTGATTCCAGCTTTTCATCTTGTCTGCCTTTCCAAAGAGACGCTGAAATTTTTGTTTCTCCCTCTTAGACACACTGAGTGTGCTCCAGTTATCCTGTCTACCCTGATGTGTAGTTTGCAATTCCTAGAATTCAGTTCAGTTCAGTCGCTCAGCCATATCCTACTCTTTGCGACCCCATGGCCTGCAGCACACCAGGCCTCCTTGTCCATCACCAACTCCCAGAGTTTATTCAAACCCACGTCCATCAAGTCGGTGATGCCATCCAGCCATCTCATCCTCTGTCGTCCCTTCTCCTCCTGCCCTCAATCTTTCCCAGCATCAGGGTCTTTTCAGATGAGTAAGCTCTTTGCATCAGGTGTCCCAAGTATTGGAGTTTCAGCTTCAGCCTCAGTCCTTCCAATGAATATTCAGGACTGATTTCCTTTAGGATGGACTGGTTGGATCTCCTAGCAGTCCAAGGGACTCTCAAGAAAGACTCTCCACCACAGTTCAAAGACATCAATTCTTCAGTGCTCAGCTTTCTTTATAGTCCAACTCTCCCATCCATACATGACCACTGGAAAAACCATAGCCTTGACTAGATCCATCCTTGTTGGCAAAGTAATGTCTCTGCGTTTTAATATGCTGTCTAGGTTGGTCATAACTTTTCTTCCAAGGAGTGTCTTTTAATTTCATGGCTGCAATCACCATCTGCAGTGATTCTGGAGTTCAAAAAAATAAAGTCTGACACTGTTTCCACTGTTTCTCCATCTATTTGCCATGAAGTGATGGACCACATGCCATGATCTTTGTTTTCTGAATGTTGAGCTTTAAGCCAACTTTTTCACTCTCCTCTTTCACTTTCATCAAGAGGCTTTTTAGTTCCTCTTCACTTTCTGCCATAAAGGTGGTGTCATCTGCATATCTGAGGTTATTGAGATTTCTCCCGGCAATCTTGATTCCAGCTTGTGCTTCTTCCAGCCCAGCGTTTCTCATGATGTACTCTGCATATAAGTTAAATAAGCAGGGTGACAATATACAGCCTTGACATACTCCTCTTCCTATTTGGAACCAGTCCATTGTTCCATGTCCAGTTCTAACTGTTGCTTCCTGACCTGCGTATAGGTTTCTCAAGAGGCAGGTCAGGTGGTCTGGTATTCCCATCTCTTTCAGAATTTTCCACAGTTTATTGTGATCCACATAATCAAAGGCTTTGGCATAGTCAATAAAGCAGAAATAGATGTTTTTCTGGAACTCTCTTGCTTTTTTGATGATCCAGCAGATGTTGGAAATTTGATTTCTGGTTCCTCTGTCTTTTCTAAAACCAGCTTGAACATCTGGAAGTTCATGGTTCACGTATTGCTGAAGCCTGGCTTGGAGAATTTTGAGCATTACTTTACTAGCGTGTGAGATGAGTGCAATTGTGCTGTAGTTTCATGAGAAGAGTTGACTCATTGGAAAAGACTCTGATGCTGGGAGGGATTGGAGGCAGGAGGAGAAGGGGACGACAGAGGATGAGATGGCTGGATGGCATCACTGACTCGATGGATGTGAGTCTGAGTGAACTCTGGGAGATGGTGATGGACAGGGAGGCCTGGTGTGCTGTGATTCATGGGGTTGCAAAGAGTCAGACACGACTGAGCGACTGAACTGAACTGAACTTGAGCACTCTTTGGCATTGCCTTTCTTAGGGATTGGAATGAAAACTGATTTTTCCAGTCCTGTGGCCACTGCTGAGTTTTCCAAATTTGCTGGCATAATGAGTGAAGCACTTTCACAGCATCATCTTTTAGGATTTGAAGTAGCTCAGCTGGAATTCCATCACCTCCAGTAGCTTTGTTCGTAGTGATGCTTCCTAAGGCTCACTTGACTTCGCATTCCAGGATGTCTGGTTCTAGGTGAGTGATCATACATCGTGATTATCTGGGTCATGAAGATATTTTTTGTACAGTTCTGTGTATTCTTGCCACCTCTTCTTAATATCTTCTGCTTCTGTTAGGTCCATACCATTTCTGTCTTTTGTTGAGCCCATCTTTGCATGAAGTGTTCCCTTGGTATTTCTAATTTTCTCGAAGAGACCTCTAGTTTTTCCTATTCTATTGTTTTCCTCTATTTCTTTGCATTGATCTCTGAGGAAGTCTTTCTTATCTCTCCTCACTATTCTTTGGAACTCTGCATTCAAATGGGTATATCTTTCCTTTTCTCCTTTGCTTTTTGCTTCTCTTCTTTTCACAGCTATTTGTAAGGCCTCCCCAGACAGCCATTTTGCTTTTTTGCATTTCTTTTTCTTGGGGATGGTCTTGATCCCTGTCTCCTGTACCACGAACCTTCGTCCATAGTTCACCAGGCACTCTATCTACCAGATCTAGTCCCTTAAATCTATTTCTCACTTCCACTCTATAGTCATTAGGGGTTTGATTTAGGTTTAGTTCCTAGGATTAAACATGCAATTAAGACTTAAGTAAAATAAACTACAAGAAAATTTGCAACTCGATGAAACTGTGGCACTGGTGACAGATTTAAAAGTCAGCACCTCCCACTAGAATCAGAAACGGCGTTTTCCTCTTTCAGTGTTGAGCCTGGAGAATGCTGTTCCATGCTGCTAACCAAAATCAGGTGAAACCAGAAATCAGTGTACTGACAGCACCTCCTTTCAGGCTTATAACGGACTTCCTGGGGCTAATTTTTAGAGCGATCTGTAGGCTTTCAGGGTCCACAGGAAGCAGCACGAATTATATTATTTTAGCTTGTTTATCAGTGTATCATAGCATCTCTCCTTTCTTTCTTTTTTTCCACTTTTTATTTTGTGTTGGGATACAGCCAGTTAACAATAAGATGACGTTTACAAACAGTGTTGCGACCGTTTCAGGAGGACGGTGAAGGCTCTCAGCCACAGGTACACATGCATCCGTCCTCCCCCAAACCCCCTCCCGCTCTCCCCTTGCCTAGGCCTTGCCCTGTAAATCTTCCATTCACAGGCGAAATCTGATCCACTGGGCTGCCTTGAGTTGCAGCAACGTTATTGTGAAAAATACATTCATTTTTCCACATGGAGAGGACTTAAAGGTTGCTGCATTCATTTTTTACTGCAGTCTGAGTACTTAATCATATGGACGTTGTTCAGCAAGAAAAGGATCTCTTCCTCTCTTCCCCGTTAGCAACATTCTTGCAGTCTAAAGAAATATAAATATTGAAGCCTATTAATGAAAATGACATCCAACACTGATATATTAGAGCTCAAAAAGTGTGATTAAGTATGCAGTTAATTAACTCTTTTTGCTAGAATCATCTTAAATGTGTTCTCATATTTTAGAGCTGTTTTAACTGCCGGGAAAAGGTTAGTAGACTGGCCTGAGAAAGTTGGAAGTCAAACACCATTAGTTTAATTAAATTCCATTAACATAACAAAACAGAGTTTGCATCTTCTGTTTGAAAAAGGATCCTAACGGGAGAATCGCGGCGGTTGCAATAGCGGCTGGAAGTGCTGCAGCGCCTCTTTTTAATTCACAGCCTCCTCACTTCTCCGGTGCGTTTGCGGTCGCTGTCATCACTTGCTCCCCAGCAAATACTTATGAAGCAGGTGCCGGGTTAAGGCACTGTTCTTGGTGTTGGGGTGGAACAGCGAGTGAAGCGGTCAAGGCCTCATCTCACGTGACACTTCCATCGCGGTGCGGGGGGCGGAATATAAAACGGATAAATGGACCTTCCCTGGTAAGACTCCACCTCGCAATGCAGGGGATGTGGGTTCGATCCCTGGTTGGGGAACCAAGATCACACACGCTGCGGAGCAACTGAGCCTGCGACCCGCAACTCCTGAGCCCACTGGACACATCAAAACATCCTGCGTGACGCAGCACAGCCAAATAAACAAAAATTGATAAATACTAAAAATACAGTGAAATTGATAAACCAGATAATTATGGGGGGTGGTAAACGTTATGAAGGCGCCCGGGAGGTATGTGAATAAGCAATCATTTTATTAAACCTTCATGATTAAACCATCCTCTTTAGACTGGAAGGCTGCATACCCACTCTCTGAGGGGGGGCGGGGAGGGTTGTACACCGAGCCCCCAGTGATTCGGGAAAGCAGGACTTGATGGGGAAGCAGGACTTGACGGGGAAGCAGGCAGGCTCCGGCGGGCTCTGAGGGGAGGGGCCTGGATGACAAGGCGTCTGGGAGGGAAGCCCGGACTGCAGGCTTGGATTTTGTTCCGAGGGCAGCGGAGGTCATCACAGCAGAGGGCTATGGTTGCTATTGTCGTTGGTGCTACTGTTTCGGGGAGAGAGCAGAGGCTCAGGGGGCAAGGTGGTTGGACCATTTAGGAAGCTGGTGAGTGCTGAGTCTCTTTAGTCGTGTCTGACTCTTTGTGAACCATGGAGTAGCCTGCCAGGCTCCTCTGTCCATGGGATTCTCCAGACAAGAACATTGGAGGGGCTGCCATGCCTTCCTCCAGGGGATCTTCCCAACCCAGGGATCGAACCCATGTCTCTTACGTCTCCCGCGTGGGCAGGCAGATTCTTCACCACTTGCGCCCCCTGGGAAGCCCCTGGAAGCTAACGCATCATCACCGTGGTCGAGAACGGGGCCCTGAGTGCGGAGGCAGCTGCCTGGAAACTGAGCGTGATCTTCACCCTGGATAAACCGTATGATGGCCTGAGGCTCCCACACTGTATGACCCCTACCTTTTCCCCCAGCTTGATTTCCTGTGACTTCTCATCACTGCAGTGGATGAAGATCATTCAGACTGCTTGGTGGCCTCATGCATTTGTATTTCTCACCTCTGCTCAGGGTATGGCTTCTGCCTGAAATTTTCCACTTTCTCCATGATCTGCTTCCGTCCCCGCTTCAGGGTGGAGTTGGGTACTGCTACCTCCAGGCGGCGCTAGTGGTGAAGAATCCACAGGCAGTGCAGGAGACATAAGAGACGCAGGTTCCAAACCTGGGTTGGGAGGATCCCTTGGAGGAAGGCAAGGCAACCCATTCCAGTGTTCTTGCTTGGAGAATCCCGTGGACAGAGGAGCCTGGCGGGCTACAGTCCATGGGGTCGTGAGGCTTTGGACACGACCGAAGCGGCTTAGCACACAGCACACCTCCAAAAAGAGTTTCCCACGTGGCTCAGTGGTAAAGAATCCTCCTGCCAGTGCAGGAGACACGGGTTCAATTGCTGGGTCAGGAAGATCCCCTGGAGAAGGAAATGGCAACCCACTCCAGCATTTTTGCCCGGGAAATCCCATGGACAGAGGAGCCCAGTGGGCTTCAGTCCCTGGGCACACAAAGAGTTGGGCATGGCTTAGCTCCTGAACAACAGCAACAACCTCCAGAAAACCCAAGGGCAGGCCAACCTCAAACCTCACATCTGAATCTGATCAATCCGACTATAGACAGCCTTCGACGAGAGTCCCAGCATGCTCCTTAAAATCACACATTTCTGCGGCTCATGCAATACGGTGTGCAAAATCTGGTGTTTGGCTCAGAATTCGGAACTCCTAAGTCAGGCGTTGTAGGTGATTCAGATGTCCGCGTGGACTCTCGGGTGAATGGGCTTCTTGTCTGTTGTCTGGTAACACTGGTTGTCTCTGTGGCTCCCGTGTTTGCATGGAGACGCCTGTGTTCTTTGGGGTCAGGATGATCTGGGTTGGTGTTTCTGCTCTGCAGTTGGCAGCTGTGTGTTGCCAGGCAGGTCAGTGTCTCTGAGAAGGGCCAGTGCCCCTCCCCTTCCCCGGATTGTTACGAGTAAATGAAAGGGTGTACACGAAGTCACTGGCACTGTCCCTGACTGAGCATTTGTCATAGTAACGACAGCTAAGATAATTAGTATATGTGATGTAGGGGCCAGCAATATTCCAGGCAACTGTTAAAACACATTCATTTATTAATCTTTTTTGCCGCGCTGAGTCTTCGTTTGTTCGCGTGGACTTTCTCTAGTTGTGGCAGTCAGGGGCTGCTCCCTAGTAGCGATCGGGGGCCGCTCCCTAGTTGCAGGGTGCCGGCGTCTCTGTGCCATGGCCTCTCTTGTTGCGGAGCGCAGGCTCTCGGTGGGAGGGCTTCAGTAGTTGTGGTGCCCGGGCTTAGTTGCCCTGTGGCGCATGGGATCTTCCTGGACCAGGGATGGAACTGGTGTCCCTTGCATTGCAAGGTGGATTCTTATTCACTGGACCACCAGGGAAGCCCTGGGCAAGGTTTTAATTGCTTTATATGGAGGAACTCATTTAATTTTCGCAATTACCCAAGAGGTCACTTTTATTGCTTTTTGTTTCCATTTTGCTTCCCAGGTGGTGCTAGTGGTAGAGAATCTGCCTGCTGATACAGGAGACACAGGTTGGAACCCTGGGTCGGGAAGATCCCCTGGAGAAGGAAATGAATCACCCCGGTGTTCTTGCCTGGGAAATCCTTTGGACAGAGGAGCCTGGTGGGCTGCAGTCCACAGGGTCACAGAGAGTCAGACATGACTAAATGCACACACACGTCTCCATTTTGCAGATGAGGAACCTGAGGCACAGAAGAGCCAGTAACTGGTCCGACTGCAGAGAGCCAAGAAGGGGCCGTAACTGTAAACTGTAAACTGTAAGTCATGGTAACTAACAGCCCATGTGATTAGCTTGTTATGCTACCCTGCCTTCTACGAAAGCGACGGAGAGACCCTGGTGGGGACTTCTGTATGGGACTGTTTGTTTCTTTGCTACAGTTTTTCAATAAGGAGGGAGAGCTCTTATCTGTGCTCAGTATATGGCCAGTCTAGTTATCATTCTTCACAATCTTTTCCTTCTCTTCCTCCTCCTCATGAAATCCTTGAGGTTCTACCTTCTAAAGCTCTTATTTTCCAAAGTGACTTCCATGGTCATCTTACTCAAGCAAAGAGGTCAACATCATTTGTTGAAAAAGAGGATATGGATGTACTTAAGATATAGTGCACAGACTTCCCTGGTGGCTCGGTGGTGAAGAATCCCTCTGGCAATGCAGGAGATTCAGGCTGGATCCCCAGGTGGGGGAGATCCCCTGGAGAAGGAAAGGGCAAACCATTCCAATATTCTTACCTGGGAAATCCCATGAACAGAGGACTCTGGTGGGCCACAGTTCATGGGGTTGCAAGAGAGTGGGACCCAACTTAGCAGCTAAAGAACAACAGCAGCAAGATACAGTATGGTGCCTGTAATGGGAAAGGAGCTCAACCAATGTGTCCTGAGTGAATGAGGGAAATTAGACTTTTCTACCTCTGTTTGCTCTTGACCTTCCTTAGGGTTTTTTTATGTTTGACCTTGGTACCATCATCTAAATAATCAATGAGCCTTGCATTGAACTCACCACTCCCCCCCAACCTCTAATACACACGCACGCACGCATGCATGCACGCACATAGACATATTATGTGTCTTCCAGTTTTTCAGGTACTAAATCCAACGATTCCAAACACCAGTGTGTGTCTTGGAAAGTAACAGGCTTCTGTGGGTGTTGATTTTCGTGATGATACCAAGATACCTCTCATGCTAAATATACCTACCAAGAAGAATTAATTTGTATTGCTATGAAGTTCTGAAGTCCTGCCTAAAATATATCACCTCTAGCAGATGGTGCTGCTGTTCCTCTGTAAAGAGAAATGGAACGCCACTGATGTACAGATGTATTCAATGGGAAATAATGGGGCTGAGCTTTCCAGCAGCCTGGGTGTCTCTTTGGGTTGTGAATGACAGAAAGCTACCACAACTGAGCTTGAGCAAAAAGAGGGCTGTGCTGTGAGGACCCTGGGGCGTTTCTCCCACAGTCCCAGGACAGCACGTGGCTCTGTCTCAGGCGCTTCTGGAGTCAGAGACTCGTACCTAGTGGTTGGTTAGTCGCTAAGCCGTGTCTGACTTTGAGAACCCCATGGACTGTAGCCCGCCAGGCTTCTCTGTCCATGGGATTCTCCAGGCGAGAACACTGGAGTGGGTTGCCATGCCTCCTCCGGGGGGTCTTCCCGACCCAGGGATGGAACCTGCATCTCCTGCACCTGCAGGCAGATTCTTTACCACTGAGCCACCAGGGAAGCCGCCTACACCATAGACATGGTTTTTCCTTCTGTCCTGCTTTTCTTTGTACATCTGGTTTATCGGCTTTAGTCTCTTGGCCTCCCCTTTACTGGCGACCTTGGCCTTTTCCACCTGGTTGAAGGTGCTTCTCCGGGCTTTAGAGCTTCCAGGCTAGAACTTGTGTGTGACTTCTCTTTCTTATGGTTCTCGGTTTCCCCAGGCGGTCCCTCCTGGTGCAGTCTGGACCAGGAGCCCACCCCTGGACCAATGGACAGAAAATGGGTTAGTATAGATGGCTGTTCCTATTACAGCCATACAGAAGGTTTGAAGAAATCGCTTCAGAAAGAGCAAACGGGTGGCTTGCCGATGGAAGCCAGAGCTGGAGAATGACACCAGGTGGATTAAACAGTGCAGCGTTTACTAAAATCTACCAGGAAGACCTGATTGGTATTGCCATCCACCTAATTGCCTCTGGCAAAAAAGGACTGTTGTTTTTCTCTATAAAGACGGAGGAAATGGAGTTGTGCTATAGGTACATTTCATGGGAAATGTCAAGGCTGAGATTTCAGATGGCCACCCCTTAGCTTTCACAGAGTCTTGGTTTCACAAATAGGGAGCCATCTGGGTCATAAACTTCCAGGACATAACACACCAAAAGTAAGCAGAGGGCTGATTATTATTTTTTAAAATTTTATTGGAGAGAATGGCGTTAGAGTGCTGTGTTGGTTTCTGCTGTTGGTTTCACAACAATCTAATCAGCTGTGGGATGTTGTTTAGTAGCTAAGTCACGTCCGACTCTTCCTGGACCCCGTGGATTGATCCTGCCAGGCTCCTCTGTCCATGGGATTCTCCAGGCAAGGATGCTGGGGTGGGTTGCCATTTCCTTCTTCAGGGGGTCTTCCTGACCCAGGGATTGAACCTTCATCGCCTGCATTATAGGTGGCTTCTTTACCGCTGAACCGCCGGGGAATCAGCTGTGTGAGTACATGTATTGCCTCCTCCTGAGCCTCCCTCTCACCCTTCCCACCCCGCCCCCGGGCGTCACGGAGCTCCGCTGGCGCCCTGTGCTCTGGCGCAGCTCCCCTCTCACCCTGGCCTCCCTGTGCTCTGGCGCAGCCTCCCTCTTACCCTTCCCACCCCGCCCCTGGGCCGTCACAGAGCTCTGCTGGCGCCCTGTGCTCTGGGGCAGCTCCCCTCTGCTGTGTGTTTCGCACAGGGTCGTGTATGTGCGTCACTGCCCCTCTCCCAGCTCCTGCCACCCCCTCCTCCCCTGCTGTGTCCACGAGATCATTCTCTATGTCTCTCCATTCCTGCCCTGCACGTGGGTTCATCTGCAGCATTTTTCTAGATTCCATATATGTGCATTAATATGCAATATTTGTGTTTCTCTCTCTGACTTCACAAGCCCTGGGTCTACTTCACTGCAAACTCCTTGTTATTTAAACTGATGAGAGGTGGAGAGGAGGAATGGAAAGTTGGACATTTATCTGACACCCAAAGCTAAAACGGCTTCTTTCTTATCTAAGAAACCATTGGTTGGGCGTTTGCTATTGGGCAGAAGCACCAAAACTAAAAAAAGTGGACTATTAAATAAGAAGATGCAGATATTTTTAAAGGTGAAAAATACTGAGAAAGTACAGCTAGTGAAGCAAAAAATACGTATGTGGAACACAAAATGCAAATGTTGTTACGATTTATTATGCAGAACATGGCAGTTTTCTATGAGTAACTTCCGAGGAAAATCATCATCAATAGTTTGGGAGATGTGCCTTTTTTCCTTTTTTCCTCTTATTATGACCAGCTTACCTGGTGGCTCGGATGGTAAAGAATCCGCCTGCAGTGTGGGAGACCCAGGTTTGATCCCTGGGTCGGGAAGATCCCCTGGAGAAGGGAATGGCACCCCACTCTAGTATTCTTGCCTGGAGAATCCCATGGACGGAGGAGATGGATGGGCTAGTCTTTGGGGTTGGGAAGAGTCAGATGTGATTGAGTGACTAACATTTCATCTTTAACTTTAGAATTTTTTTATAATAATTGTAACATACTGCTCATAATGCTGTCTAGTTTCCTTTTTCACTTGATAGCATGCGTTTGTACAAACTGTGGGTCTCACTGGACCTGTTTAGCAGTTGTGTGATATTCTGCAGTACAGAGTGCCATCAGGGGATGGCAGTTGGCATTAGCTGTTAAAACTATTAGTAAGAATGTTCAGAATTTGTATTTCCTGGAATATCCTTTAAAATATCCCCCCAAATACAAAAATGTATCCTATAGCATTTATTATATAGCTTTGTGTTTATTATAATAACAACAGATAAGGAGACTATGATTTTTTGGTTCTTGGTCACATTTTTAATCATGTGTTAATGTTTTCCTGAGCGCTCCCCAGCGGGCTCAGTGGTAAAGAATCCACGTGCTACTGCAGGAGCTGTAGGAGACAGGAGTTCGAATCCATGGTCGGGAAGTGGCAACTCACTCCAGGATTTGTGCCTGGAAAGAAGAGCCTGGCGGTCTACAGTCCGTGGGCTCACAGAGTCAGACACAATTGAGCGACCAAACATGGGAGTATATACGAGATTTTCCTGAGTACAATAGCATACCGGCAATTACTAACTTTAAGACTACTTTTTAAAAAATGGTGATAATTTAAAATTTTATTTTTTCCTAGAACAGCATTAAATAGCAAACAGAAAAAAAAACTGTAACGAACTGTGAGAGAGATCACAGAAGGGAAAACGTTTTGGTACTTTTAATGGCACTGTTTCCCTGGCACTTTGGACCAAAAGCCCCCATCCTCCTTTCGCAGCGGGTCCCACGTGTTAGGTAGCGTTTGACTGCGTGGCTCCTCCGGAGGCGGGCCTCAAACCTTTGCTGATCGGAGCACCCTTCTGTCTATAGTCCTTTGGGGACTCCAGCTGATTGTCGCTAATTTGAATGCTTAAACCTACTTTTTGACTTTCTTTTTTCTGCTCTTGCAGTTGCTATGTCTCGTGTCCCTTTCATGACTAAATGCTTTCTCCAGGAAGGTGTATGGAACGCCGATCCATCCATACATCATTGTTTCCATACATTCCATGATTATTAATGGGCTCATGGACTGTAGGCTTTTAATGAATAGGACATAAAGGCAGAGATAGAAAAAGGTATTGGCTTCGCTCCCCAAAGTGATATAGCTTAATTACACATAGGATAACTTACCTGTGGAAGAACTTATAATCACTCTCACATGAAACGAATTATTTTGTTTGAACAGACTGAATATCATTTTATCATTTACTTCAGAGACAAAAAATAAATTGACTGGATTTGCTGGGAAAATGGTAATGTCATGTCCGTTGTTCAAATACATTAGCACCTGTCACATTTATTCAGTAAAGATTTACTGAGTGCTTACCTTGTACCAGGCAAAGGTGCTGGGGTTATAGCAGCTGAGAGAACAGACAAAATCTCCTAAAAGAAATGAAATCTTAGTGCTGCTGGAATTTAATGAGATTTCTCTGTGGATAGCCCAGCTGAAGCTTAGGGGCAGGTAGAATTTTGTTTGTCATCAACCTCGACATGACTCAGTGACTGAGTTTTTTTATGTATAATTCTATTTATTTATTTTTAATTGATTGATGATTGCTTTGCAATATTGGTGTGATCTCGGCCGCACCTCACCATGAATCGGCCACAGGCATACCTGTGTCCCCACCCTCTCGGGCCCCTCGCACCTGCCCCCGAGCCCCTCCACTCCCCGAGTGCCCCCCCGCCCCCTGAGCCCCGCAGCTCTGGATTGGCTTCCCCGAGTCGCGCAGCAGCCTCCCTCTGGCTGTCCCCGTCATGCCTGCTGGTGTCTGTGCGTCCCTGCTGCTCTCTGCGTCTCACCCCTCCCCGCCCCCGCCCTGTCCGTAAGTCTGTCCTCTGTCTGTGCCTCCAAGGCTGCCCTGCAGGTAGCTGCATCAGTACCATCTTTCTGGGTTCCATATCTGTGCGTTAAAATATGATACTTGTTTTTCTCTTTCTGACGTACTTCACTCCGTATAACAGGTTCCAGGTTCACCCACCTCATCAGAACTGACTCAAATGCACTCCTTTCTATGGCGGAGTAATATTCCACTGCGTATGTGTACCACAGCATCTGTATCCTGCACCGCAGCTTCTGTATCCACTCGTCTGTCGATGGACACCTAGGTTGCCTCCACGTCTGAGCTATTGTAAGCAGTGCTGCGATGAGCACTGGGGTACACGTGTCTCTTCCAGTTTTGGTTTCCTCAGGGCATATGCCTAGGAGAGGGGTCGCTGGATTCTTTCAGAATCTCCAAACTGTCTTCCATAGTGGCTGTGTCAATGTACATTCCCACCAGCAGTGGAAGAAGGTTCCCTTTTCTCCACGTCCTTTCCAGCTCTTGTTTGTGGATTTTTTTGATGATGGCCATGCTGTCTGCTGTGAGGTGATTTCCCATTGTAGTACTGGTGTGCATTTCTCTAGTGAGTGGTGTTGAGCATCTCTTCCTGTGTCTATTAGCCATCCATACACCCTCTTTGGAGAAACGTCTGTTCAGGTCTCTTGCCCACCTTTTATTGGGTTGTCTGTTTCTCTGGTATTGAGTTGTATGAGCTGCTTATGTATTTTGGTAATAAATCCCTCGTCAGTTGTTTCATTTGCTCTGTTTTCTCTCATTCTGAGGGTTGTCTTTTCACCTTGTTTATAGCTGCCTTTGCTGTGCAGAAGCTTTTAAGCTTAGCTAGGCCCACTTGTTTATTTTTGCTTTCACTGCCATTGTTCTGGGAGGTGGGTCACAGAGGATCTTGCTGTGACTTGTGTGTCACAGTGCACTGCCTGTGTTTTCTGCCTTACATTTTTACTGAAATGAGCATTTCTCTCATTTGTGAGTAATTGAGAAGAATCTGTTGCAAAGTCAAAAGTCACAGCTGTGAGTTGAGTGATCAACTAGAAATTTGGAAACATTTCCTTCCTAATAGACTAAGTATTTGAAACTTAAGGTATGAGAACCCTTAGTGGGATTACATTGACATTTCCTTAAAATCTACTTTTTATCAACTATTAGTATTTTAAAAATATTTATCTGTATTTATTTGGCTGGCTCAGGCCTCAGGTGCAGCTGGCAGACCTGCTGCTGCAGGATTGGACTCTCCCCCTCTCCTGTGGACTGGCAGCCAGGGCTCAGCGGAAACGCTCTTCTCTGCTCCATGTGGGGCTGGTTTTGAGCACATGCGTTTAGTTTGCAGGGAACCTGGGGTGGCCTGTGCCCAGATGGCTTCATTCACATTCTGGTGCGGGGCTGGGGCTCCCCACTCTCCTGCACGTTGCCTCACCAACAGCCATCTAGCACTTGCTCACATGTTACATGTCAACCGTTTTCTATTGTTTGAAGCAAGTCACAAGGCCGGGCAGATACAAGGCTGTGGGGCCGTAGGCTCCACGTCTGAATGAGAAGAGCTGCAAAGAAAATGCGGCTGCTTTATCCCACTCCTGGGCATCTATCCACAGAGAGCCATGATTTGAAAGGATGCATGAACCCCGATGTGTACTGCAGTACTATTTACAACAGGCAAAGCATGGAAACAGCCTAAATGCCTATCGACAAAGGAACCGGTAACGGGGCTGCGGTGTGTACACACCACGGGATGCAGTTTTTCTGTTTGTTTAGTTGCTA
Source organism: Bos indicus (assembly GCF_029378745.1). Lineage (NCBI taxonomy): Eukaryota > Metazoa > Chordata > Mammalia > Artiodactyla > Bovidae > Bos > Bos indicus. The sequence goes on from NC_091772.1 coordinate 81,730,697, forward strand.
AGTTGTGTCTGACTCCTTTGTGACCTCTTGGACCGGAGCCCACCAGGCTCCTCTGTCCATGGGATTTCCCAGGCAAGAATACTGGAGTGGGCTGCCCTTTTCTTCTCTAGGGGATTTTCCCGACCCAGGGATCAAACCCACGCGTTGGCAGGGATTCTTTACCACTGAACCATCTGGGAAGCCCACGACGGAATGTTACTTAGCCATAAAAGGAAGGAAGTGGTGCCATTTGCAGGGACGTGGATGGACCTTGAGACTGTCACACAGAGTGAAGTAAGTCAGAAGGAGAAAACAGATACCATATAATACTGCTTTTGTGTGGAATCTAGAAAAATGGTGGAGATGAACTTATTTGCAAAACAGAAATAGGGTCACAGTCATAGAGAACAAGCTTATGGTTCCACAGAGGGATGTGAATGGGAAATTGTTACTGACATATATTCACTATTATGTATAAAACACAGTTAATGAGGACCTACCGGATAACACAGGGGATTCTACGCAGTGAAGGTGTGGGACTGTGACCTGTATGGGATGGAAATCTGAAAAGCAGTGGATGTACATGTGTGTGTGACTGATTCAGTTTGCTGTACGGCAAGGAACTAGTGCAACATTGTAAAGCAATTATACTCCAGTAAAGTACTTTTTAACATTAAAGTAACAGACAGTGTGGCTGTTTTTAATCAACTAATAGTCTATTTTATTCTGTTAGCTAATAACATTTTGGTGGAAGCTATGTATAAAATAGAAGCTAAATTTTATGATGTTTTGATCACACTTTGGTTTAGTTATATTTGTCTGAAAGCCAAGTTAGAGTTCTCTTAGACACCACCATCATGAAACAGGGAATAAATTCTCCATCCTCTTCATAGCCAGCTAAGCACAACTTATCATTTCTAATAAACTACATCCCCTCTCTTCCCTGATGAGTTCTGCTAGTCTGTTCTTGTCAGAAAGACACACGAGCAGCAGCTCACCAGGTGGCCAGGTTAATTTTTAATTGTCATGTTTATTCCAGTGAAAAATAGATTTGCCTGATGAGCTGAGAAAAATGAAGGTGATGTGAAAATGGTGGGTTGAGTTCTCATGGCCCACAATTTACTGTCTTGGAAGATGCACAGCCGTTATGTTGATAAGGGCTTGGGATACAGATACTCTTACATACCCTGGCAGTGGGACTATAAATTGACAGCTCTATTTTGGAGAGCGCTTTGGAGATTTCTATGACATCTAGCCATCTACCATATTTTAACAGTCTTTTTCAATTTTCTCTAATTGGGCATATTGAGGAGTCATTTTCCAAAATGTATGCCAAAGGATGCTCACTCCAGAAAAAAGGTCATAATTGGTTCCAACAGATGACTAATCTTATCTGGGAGATACTTGATCCCCTGGTCATTCTTTGAAATTTGCACAATCTGTCCACATTTTCAAGGCTCCGAGGAGCTGAGCAGTGGAAAATCTGTGTAACTATATCACTAAGCATGTGGAGCCTCTGCAACTGAAGTACAGGGTTTTCTCCGTCGCTCCTGAGAGTCCCATGGACTGCAAGGAGATCCAAGCAGTCCATCCTAAAGGAAATCAGCCCTGAATATTCATTGGAAGGACTGGTGTTGAAGCTGAAACTCCAATACTTGGCCACCTGATACGAAGAACTGACTCACTGGAAAAGACTCTAATGCTGGGAAAGACGGAAGGCAGGAGGAGAAGGGGGCAGTGGAGGATGAGATGGTTGGATGGGCTCATCAACTCAGTGGACATGAATTGGAGCAAACTCTGGGAGATAGTGAAGGACAGAGGAGCCTGGTGCGCTGTAGTCTGTGAGGTCACAGAGTCGGGCGTGACCTAGCAACTAAACATCAGCAACATTCTCTTTCACACCTCCCAATTCACACACCCATACTTCCTACACAACTCCCTACACCCAGCCTCTCAAGCACCCATCTAGGAACCTGCTATATAGAAAGAATATATGCATCAAAACAACGGCTAAGTTAGAAGATCTCCGTTAGCCTCTGATTGCGTCTCCTTAGCCTGAGCTAGCATCGTGCAATATTTCCCTTCACTTGTATCTTACAATGCACTAAGTTTTGTCCTCTGTTTTAGCGACTCGATTGTTATAGCTTGTAAATTCCAGGACAGTGTAAACTGGCATTTGGGTTGGCGGACATTTCTCACTTTCAATGTCAATATTGAAGTTAATTCATTACAGTTGGACCATACAAGTATCACCTAACATCCTGGAGGGAGGGGCAATAGTTAGCGGATTCCATCGAGCTGTGTGACATCTGTTTGTGGCTAAGTAGATAATGAAGGTTGTAAATGAACAGCGTTTGAGCTAGGTAATTTGTCACCTAGTTAGGCATTTTAAAATACTCATTACAGAATCTAACGACTGTGTCCAGCCATGGGATCCTTAATGGGAAATATTACTCAGCCATGTCTGGGAAGGTTGAGCCCCTCCTGGATCTTTTTGTTCCAATCTTGGGAGATCAGTGCTCTAAAAATGCCTGACTCCTCTGCACTGTGTTTGGTTTTGTGTGTGGAAAGTAATTTGTTGTTATTCGGTTGCTATGTCCTGTCCAGCTCTTTGCAACCCCATGGACTACAGCATGCCGGCTCCTCTGTCCTCCACTATCTCCTGGAGTTTTCGCCAGTTCACGTCCATCAGTCGGTGATGCTATCTAACCATTTCATCCTCTGCCAGCCCCTTCTCCTTTTGCCTTCAATATTTCCCAGCACCCGAGTGTTTTCCAATGAGTTGGCTCTTCGAATCAGGCAGTCAAATTATTGGGACTTCAGCATCAGTCCTTCCAAAGAATATTCAGGGTTGATTTCCTTTAGGATTGACTGGTTTGATCTTGCAGTCCAAGGAACTCTCAAGAGTCTTCTCCAGCACTATGATTCAAAAGCAACAACTCTTTGGCACTCACCTTCTTTATGGCCCAGCTCTCACATCTTTATATAACTACTGGAACAACCATAGCTTCGACGGTGCGGACCTTTGTTGGCAAAGTGATGTCTTTCTTTTACCTTCGTGAAAAGAAAGCTGTTCTCTGTGAACTCAGGGAAAGGGAGGTGATGCTTCTCACAGATCAGATTGCCTGTATCTTTGAAATGTGCCAAGGGAACAAAGGCATTCTGAGGGATGCTGTTGTAGTCTGGCCCCTTAACTCTGAAGATCTCTTGCCAAAACCACAACAGAGATGAGTATCCACTGGGGTAACGTCAGACTCTGGCCTTCAGTGACCTTCAGTGGTATACTGGATGAAGTTCTTCAGACGCTGACGAGACATAAACAGTAAGTAGAGTGGACAGGCCTAAGTTTAATCAGGAGTTTTGTGATGAGCAGAATGTGTCATCAGGAATAATTAGTTAAAAATTTTCCACGAGTTAATATTTGGGTCAAAAGTACTTGGGACATTGTCTAGTTGTTCAGTCGCTCAGTTGTGTCTAACTCTTTGCGACCCCGTGGGCTGCAGCATGCCAGGCCTCCCTGTCCTCTGCCATCTCCTGGAGTTTGCTCAGGTTTCTGTCCATCGTCCATTATGCACGGTTTTCTCTGTCATCACAATCACTGTTTTCTTGCACCCCATCCCAGGGCCGAGAGCAGAGATCTTATAACCTAAGTGAGTAAGTGAAAATGTTAGTTGCTAAGTCGTGTCTGAGTCTCTGCAACCCTGTGGACTGTAGCCCATCAGGCTCCTCTGCCCATGGAATTCTGCAGGCAAGAATACTGGAGTGGGTTGCCATGCCCTTCTCCAGAGGATCTTCTCGACCCAGGGATCAAATCCAGGTGTCCTGCCTTGCAGGCAGATTCTCCATCATCTAAGCCACCTAGCCTGGGGCACATACAATTCAGAGAATAAATGGTTGTAGGTCCTTTTTCACCCCCTCTCCAATCTACTATTTTTTACTTCAATGCCAAAAGGAAATGGAAATAAATATGGATATATATACAGTATAGGTATAGGTGTAATATTGTATATGAGTGTATACATGCACCCAAGCAAATCTTTCTTTTTCCTCCAAAGACACCCAGGGAAAGTGAAAATTATAACATGGTGGTGTTAAGGGCAGTGCGTATTATCCCCGCTTTTGTTCTGGGAATTGAAACTAATCTTGCTGTTATAAATGCATCACTACAATTGTCTTGATTTAGCCTGGCAGGTATGATTACTGCTCAGAGCCAAATGCTTCCTAGTCAGGATCCCATGAGCTCACCAAATTCCTTCGTCTCTTCCTGTCAGACTCATTGGCCCTCCTCACACTGTTGTGCTTTCCTATAATATCTTAAATATACTAACCATAGATTCTACTATTGTTTATCTCCCGCACATTGAAGCCAGGAAGTCATGGACTAGTCATTCATCATGGGCTTTGGCTCAGTGACTTGAAACTGAAGGCTCAAGAGAAACAAAAGCACTGATTGTGCAGAGGTGGCCGGACGCCCAGAGCCTCAGTGAAACCGACCAAAGAAGAAAGAAGTCGGACCTCATCTGTGTAGAACTTCTGCAGAGATAATTTGCGTTTTAAAAGTAGCTTCTTTTCCACTGAGACTTCTATTTTGGAAATGTATTATGGGCGCTTTTTCATCTGTTGATCTGCTAAATCTTCATTTAACAATCATAGAATGGTGTTTAATGACAATAAGACCGTTGCTTTCTCTAATAAGAGTTATTTTAATTTATGAGGATTCTGTAAATGTGTTCTAATGCTAGTAATTTGGTGTTTGAAAGTGGGGTTGTTAAACTAATGGATAAGTAGCAAACCTGAATTTGCCAGCAAACATTATTTTTAGACACAAAAAGCCTTCTTGAGAATGAAGCCAATCCTAGCAAAGTAGAACCTGCAGATTGATAGTACTTGCTCACATAATTTAAGCCTCTGAATACAGCTATACCTGAAGCTGACTATTTCTCACCACATGAGCCAATATATTCCAGCTTTTTCTTAGGCAATTTTGAGCCAGATTTCTGTTACTTGCTATCAAGAGCTCTTATTAATGTATTTCCCCAACACATAACCTGCTTCTGTCATTTTTCACACTGAAGTTATCTAATTCAGTCTAAAAAGTGAAATTTCCAGGGGAAAAAAGATGTTGCTTATGTGTCCTTCCATTACTTAAAAGATCCATCTGGAGTTTATTTTAAATAATACACATATCTTTCATTAATACTTAAAATAATGCTGTATGCTTTCAGCATTATGTAATGCAAACAGAACCAAGATTATTACTTAATACAGCTGCTGAATTTGTCTATTTACTTACTAGTTTAGCTGTTTCTCTCCCTACCTGTTTTCCTAAGACACTGTCATATTACAGCAAACATTTAAGATACAAGGGTGAAGAAAAATAGCAAAACCTAAAAGCCTGTGGTAAGATGAAGCCAGAAGAAATGCAAAAAAAAGCCCTACCACATACTGATCTATATGCTTACTCAACTATTATTATTGATCTATACCCTCACAAAGTTTGTGGCTGAGGCACAAGTTGGGCTCTGAGCTTCCAGCAGGCAATGAGAAAACAGAAACAGATTCCTGGCCTTCGTTTAAAGATTACTCAGTGTGTCCAGGGGTTTCTATGTGTCTTTTTCTAGTAGAGGATGCAAAAATTTCACTTAAATGCTGTTTCTCAAGAAGATGAGAAGGTGGTGTCACAAATCCGGTTCAGCGCACATGGGTATTTAAGTGAGATTTTCTGTATTCTCTTAATGGAACGTGATGCGGTCCCACAGCCCCCTTCTGCTGACCTCTTGAAAATACCTTGAAGAACAGGTGGACAAACTGGGATTCATGCGTGTCTTTGCTGAATATTATTATCTTGGCAGCTTTTTAATAAATACATTTGTAACAGGCTGTAATCCATTCTTCCTTTGTGACCCCATGGACTGTAACCCACCAGACCCCTCTGTCCATGGGATTTCCCAGGCAAGAATACTGGAGTGTGGTCCATTTCTTCCTCCAGGGGATCTTCCCGACCCAGAGATCTAACCCGGGTCTCCTGCACTGTGGGCAGATTCTTTACTGTCGGAGCCACCTTTATACAAAATGGCACCTTTTAGTAAAGAAGTTTGTAGCAGGCTGTAATCTACACTTCCTCAAATCTGTGACTATACTTAAACTCTTTGGGTAACCTGTCTTCCCAAGTTCTAGCAGACCCTGTAGTTTTAAAACCCATTAATAAGTTCTCATGGGGATTTTAATGTCCCTGGAGGCTAGACCAACATCTGCTGCATGTCTAGGTGCTTCCGAAGTCATCTCTCAAAAGGTTAAAACTTGAAGATAATCCAACCTCAGCAGGCTAATTTACACGTTGCCAATGTTATTTAGAGAGGCCGTGAGCAAAGAGACGCGCGGTTAGGTGACAGCAAAGTGGAGAGGTGAACGAGTTATTGAAATGCACTAGCACATTTGATGCAGCCTTTCTTTTCTTCTCTGAAAGCTGAGGAAAGGAAGCTCAGTTGTTTGTAAACAACTTTCTACAGGACCCTCCTAACTGAAGTTCCTGCTCTCTGACCAACATCTCCCTGTTGTCCCAGCCTCTAACCCCCGACAAGCAGCATTTTACTCTATGTGTTGGTTGTTTTTTTTTTTTTTTTAAGATTCCGCATATAAGTGGTATCACACGGTATTTTTCTTTCTCTGTCTCACTTATTTCACTCAGCATAAAGCTATCAAGTTCCATCCATGTTGTTGCAAATGGAAGAATTTCCTCTTTCTCATGGCTGAATAATATTCATCTCTCTCTCTATAAATATACACTCTTGAGAGTCCCTTGGACTGCAAGAAGATCAGACCAATCAATCCGAAAGGAAATCAACCCTGAATATTCATTGGAAGAACTGATGCTGAAGTTCCAATAGTTTGGCCACCTGATGCAAAGAGCCGACTCATTGGAAAAGACCGTGATGCTGGGAAAGATTGAAGGCAGGAGGAGAAGGGGGCAGCAGAGGATGAGATGGTTGGATGGCATCACCGACTCGATGGACATGAACTTGAGCAATCTCTGGGAGATACTGAAGGACAGGGAAGCCCCTTGTGCTGCAGCCCAGGGGGTTGCAGAGTTGGACACAACTTAGCAAATGAACAACAATGGCAACATATTATCCATTATCTGCTAATGGATACTTAGCGGTTTCCCTGTCTCTGTTGTGATTAATACTGCAGTGACCAAGGGAATGCAGAGACCTCTCTGAGATACTGACTGTGTTTCCTGTGGGTTTAGTCATTGGTATCCATGGGGATTGGCTCCAGAACCCTCAAGGATACCAACATCTGAAGATGCTTAAGATCCTTGCAGTCAGCCCTCTGTATCCACAGGTTCTTGGTGCAGAGGGAGGCTGTATACCTAGGTCTAGACTGTTTTCCATAGGGGCTGTACAAATTGACATCCCCCCAAGAGTGCACAGAGGTTCTCTTCTCTCCACACGCTCTCCCGCACTTGTTATCTCCTCTTTTTGGTAGCAGCCATTCTAACAGGTGTGAGGTGATATCTCACTGTGGTTTTGATTGGCATTTTCCTGATGATTTGCGCTGTTGAGCATTTTTTTTTTCATGTATTTGTTACTATTTGTATGTCTTCTTTGGAAAAAGGTCTGTTCAGGGGCCCTGCCCATCTTTTACTTGGGTGGGGTTCCACTCCCCCTTTGTTGCTGTTGCTGTTGTTTTACTCTGCTGTAGTATTTAGTTGTTGAGTTCCTTATATATTTTGGATATTAACTGCTTATCCCATTGATGGCTTGCAAACATGTTCTCCACTGCATGCTGCCTTTTGGTTTTGTTGTGTGCTTTTTTGCTGTGCAGAAGCCTTTCAGTCTGTCATATCCCACTTGTTTATTTTTGTTTGGTCGTTTGCGCTTTCAGTGTGATATCCAAAAAAGGTGTTTCCAAAACGAACAGCAAGAAGAGTTCTCCTTATCTATTTTGTAGGCGTTTTGCAGTTTTAAGTCTTATATTTAACTCTTAATCCATTTTGAGCTAATTTTTGTGAGTGGTGTAAAATAGTCCAGTTTCTTTTCTTCTGTATGTGATTATCCTGTTTTCTCACTCATTGAAGACACTAGTCTTGCCTCAGTGAATATTCTTGGCTCCTGTGTCAAATATAAATTGCCTGTATATGCATGGATTTGCTTCTGAGCTCTCAATTCTGCTCCATTGGTCTGTCATAGTTTTGTAGTGTACTTTGAAATGGGGAATTATGATGCCTCTAGCTTTGTTCTTCTTTATCAGAATTGCTTTGGCTCTTTGGGGTCTTTTCTGGTTTCATAGGAATTTTAGGATGACTTTTCTATTTCTATGAAAACATGCCATTGGAATATTGATGGAAATTGCATTGAATCAATAGATAGCTTTGGGTATTGTAAATCTTTTAACAATATTAATTCAGATCTATGAACATGGGGCATCTCTCCATTTGTTTTCTTTAACTTCTTTAATCAAATTCTTACAGTTTTCAGTGTACAGGTCTTTAACCTACTTGGTTAAGTTTATTCCTAAGTATTTCCTAAGTTAAGTTTATTTCTAAGTTTCTGATGCTGCCACAAAGGGAATTTTAAATTTCTTTTTCAGATATTTTCTTTTTAGTGAATAGAAATACAGTTGACTTCTGCATGTTCATTTTGAATCTTGCAACTTTACTGAATTTGTTCCAATAAGTTTCTTGGTGGAGTTTTCAGCATTTTCTGTATGTAACATTATATTGTCTGCACACAGAGTCCATTTTATTCCTTTCTTTCCAGTTTGTATGCCTTTTATTTCTTTTTCTTGACTGTGCCAGGCATTGTGCTGGGGGGCAAGGACACGTCTGTAAGTAGATGATTTTTTGGAATTCCAGCAATTTTGAGCATTGCTGTTGTCATCCAGCTGCTCAGTTGTGTTGACTCTTTGCGACCCCCTGGACTGCAGCGCTCCAGGGTTTCCTGTCCTTCACTGTCTCCTTGAGTTTGCCAGACTCATATGCACTGAGTCGGTGATGCCATCCAACCACCTCATCCTCTGTCGTCCCCTTCTCCTAATGCCCTCAATCTTTCCCGGCATCAGGGTCTTTTCCAGTGAGCTGGCTCTTTGCATCCGGTGGCCAAAGTAGTGAAGCTTCAGCTTCAGCATCAGTCCTTCCAATGAATATTCAGGGCTGATTTCCTTTAAGATTGACTGGTTTGATCTCCTTGTTATCCAGGGGACTCTCAAGAGTTCTCTCCAGCACCATAGTTTGAAAGCAGTTTTTTGGTGCTCAGGCTTCTTTATGGTCCAACTCTCACATCTGTACATGACTACTGGAAAAACCACAGCTTTGACTAGATGGACCTTTGTCAGCAAAGTGATGTCTCTGCTTTTTAATATGCTGTCTATGTTGGTTATAGCTTTTTTCCTAAGGAGCAAGCATTTTTAAATTTCATGGCTACAGTCACCATCTGCAGTGATTTTGGAGCCCAAGAAAATAAAGTCTGTCACTATTTCCTTTTTTTCCCCATCTACTTGCCATGAAGTGATGGGACCAGATGTCATGATCTTAGTTTTTTGAATGTTGAGTTTTAAGCCACTCTCCTCTCTCAGCTTCACTCTCCTCTCTCAGCTTCATTAAGAGATTCTTCAGTTCCTCTTCGCTTTCTGCCTTAAGGCTGGTGTCATCTGCATATCTGAGATTATTGATATTTCTCCCGGCAATCTTTATTCCAGCTTGTGCTTCTTCCAGCCTGACATTTCACATGATGTACTCTGCATGTAAGTTAAATAAACAGGGTGACAATATACAGCCTTGATGTACTCCTTTCCCAATTTGGAACCAGTCTGTTGTTCCATGTCTGGATCTAACTGTTGCTTCTTGACCTGCATACAGGTTTCTCAGGAGGCAGGTCAGGTGGTCTGGTATTCCCATCTCTTTCAGAATTGTCCACAGTTTGTTGTGATCCACACAGTCAAAGGTTTTAGCATAGTCAATAAAGCAGAAATAGATGTTCTTCTGGAATTCTGTAGCTTTTTCTATAACCCAACAGATACTGGCAATTTGATCTTTGGTTCCTCTGCCTTTCCGAAATCCAGCTTGTACATCTGGAAGTTCTTGGTTCACATACTGTTGAAGCCTAGGTTGAAGGATTTTAAGCATTACCTTGCTAGCATGTGAAATGAGTGCAATTGTGCAATAGTTTGAACATTCTTTGGAATTGCCTTTCTTTGAGATTGGAATGAAAACTGACCTTTTCCAGTTCTGTGGCCACTGCTGAGTTTTCCAAATTTGCTGGCATATTGAGTGCAACACTTTCACAGCATCACCTTTCAGGATTTAAAATAGTTCAGCTGGAATTCCATCACCTCCAGTAGCTTTGTTGTAGTAATTCTTCTTAAGGCCCACTGAGTTCACACTTTATGATGTCTGGCTCTAGGTGAGTAACCACATTTTGGTTATCTGGGTCATTTAGAACTTTTTTGTACAGTTCTGTGTATTCCTGTCCCCTCTTCTTAATCTCTTCTGCTTCTTTTAAGGTCCTTGCCATTTCTGTCCTTTATTGAGCCCATTTTGCATGAAATATTCCCTTGGAATCTCCAATTTTCTTAAAGAGGTTTCTAGTCTTTCCTATTCTTCTTCTTTTTTTTTTTTCTATTTCTTTGCATTGTTCACTTAAGAAGGCTTTCTTATCTCTTCTTGCTGTTCTCTGAACTCTGCATTCAGTTGGGTGTATCTATCCCTTTCTCCTTTGCCTTTTGTTTCTCTTGTTTTCTCAGCAATTTGTAAGGCCTCCTCAGACAACCACTTTGCCTTCTTGCGTTTCTTTTTCTTAGGATGGGTTTGATTACCACCTCCTGTACAGTCTTATGAACCTCTGTCTATAGTTCTTCAGGCTTTGTGTCTACCAGATCTAATCCCTTGAATCTATTCATCACCTCGACTGTATAATCACAGGGGATTGGATTTAGGTCATTCCTGAATGGCATAGTGGTTTTCTTTACCTTCTTCAATTTGAGCCTAATTTTGCAATAAGGGGCTGATGGTCTGAGCCATAGTCAGCTCCCGGTCTTATTTTTGCTGACTGTATAGAGCTTCTCCATCTTTGGCCACAAAGAATATAATCTGTGTGATTTTGGTATTGACCATCTGGTGATGTCCACGTGTAGAGTTGTCTCTTGCTGTAAGAAGGTGTTTGCTATGACCAGTGTGTTCTGTTGGCAGAACTCTGTTAGCCTTTGCCTCGCTTTGTTTAGTCCTCCAAGGCCAAACTTGCCAGTCACCCCAGGCAGCTCTTGACTTTCTCTTTTGCATTCCAGTCCCCTGTGATGAAAAGGACGTCTTTTTTAGGGGTTAGTTCTAGAAGATCTTGTAGGTCTTCATAGAATCATTGTACTTCAGCTTCTTTGACCTTAGTGGTGGGGGGATAGACTTGGATTACTGTGATATTGAATGGTTTGCTTTGGAAACGAACTGATATCATTCTTTCATTTCTGAGATTGACCCGAGTTCTGCATTTCAGAGTCTTTTGTTGACCATGAGGGCTACTCCATTTCTTCTAAGGGATTCCTGCCCACAGTAGTAGATAAAATGGTCATCTGAGTTAAATTCACCCATTCCAGTCCATTTTAGTTCACTGATTCCTAAAATGTGGATGTTCACTCTTGCTATCTCCTGTTTGACCACTTCCAATTTGCCTTGATTCATGGACCTAACATTCCAGGTTCTCATGCCATATCGTTCTTTACAGCATTGGCCTTTACTTTCACCACCAGACGTGTCCATAGTGGGGTGTCATTTCGGCTTTGGCTTCATCTCTTCATTCTTTCTGGAGCTATTTCTCCATTCTTCTCCAGCAACATAATGGAAACCTACCTCCCTGGGTGGCTCATCTTTCAGTGTCCTATCTTTTTGCCTTTTCACACTGTTCATGGGGTTCTCAGGTCAAGAATACTGAAGTGGTTTGCCGTTCCCTTCTTCTGTGGAGCACGTGTGGTCAGGCCCGCCTAGCAGAAGCAGGCCTCAGCTGCTCCCCGTGGCTGCAGGACGTGCCCGGCGCCCTGGTTGTCTACTGCTGGTCCTCTTGAGTGTGTGAACCTTCACCAGGTGCTGGGTATCAGTTGGTGTGCCAGCCGGGGGCCTGGGCAGAGGTCCTGCTGGAGTTGTTGGCTGATGCCGATGGGTGCTAAAGGATGCCCAGGAGTGGACGGCCTCCTGGCCTGACTGTGGCTGCTGGCCACCCTGGTTGTTAGGAGAAGGTGTTTTAGAGGGGTTACACTTTGTTGACACAGCTCAAGGAGGATATGAGACAAAGAAATGCAATTTAAATTTGGAAATAATATTTTTAGGCCAAGGCTAAACAAAGGATTGGAAAAGGAAGGATAGCAGGGAATTATAAAACAGAAAGAGATTGGATTAGGGCTCTTGACTTTAAAAGCCAAAATCAAATATAAAGTTTTGAAAATAATTCAGATAAATATAAACTTTTGGACTTGAAATATCTAAATTGTATTCTCTTTCCAATTTGTAAGTACTCGACTCCATAATGATAACTGAATCTGATAGGATGCAAATATTCATTTTAACTTTCATAAAGTTGCTTTTATAGACAGAAGAAATGATGACATAATGGAGTCACTTCTTTTGCTTCTTTTTCTTAGCATCTGTATAGAACTATATAAGTAAAGAATTTTGTCAAGAGGAACATATTAATCCAATTAATTTTCTAGTTCTGTGGGACATTTTTTCCTCCAAGAGAAAATGCATATATCCACTCAGTGTGGATCTACTGTGACAGATTTGCATTTATCCTTTGTTCACAGCTCACAGTAGGAAAATGTAATCAGGTATTAACCACACTTGTACTTCCAATAAAGTATAATTTTAATGTCTTGCAATTTGAAGACTTAAAAAAGAAACCACACCAAAGCAAACGATTCCTTTCAGAAGTCAGTAATAGAACGTGCCATGAAGGTCAAAATTATCTAGGAAGGAGAGGGCTAATTCATGTGTATAAATGAAAAGTGGGCTGTGGGTTAATACTTCAGCTTAGTGAAATATTGACTTTTGGCTCCTGGGTTTTTATAGATTATTAAATAAATCAGCCTAGAGAATGATTTACTTTATCCACACCATGCTTGGGAAGCACCGTGGCAGCCAAGCCTAACTTTTCAGTATCAATCAAGGCTATAGTTTTTCGTTTGACTATCTTGAGGTGCTTGAAAAATAGTATTCTTAAATTCTTGAGATTGTGGCTATGCTGTAGTGAGCAACCAGAATGTGGCCCATATCACACTGAAGGCATGTCTCTCTTTTCTACCATGCTTACAGTATGTTAGTTACTTAATGCTGAGCTTCCCTGGGGGCTCAGATGGTAAAGAATCTGCCTGTAATGAAGGAGACCTGGGTTTGATCCTTGAGTTGGGAAGATCCCCTGGAGAAGGAAATGGCAACCCACTCCAGTACTCTTGCCTTGAGAATACCATGGCGAGAGGAGCCTGGTGGCTACAGTCCATGGGGTTGCGAAGAGCTGGACATGACTGAGGGACTAACACTTTCACTTTCAACAGATTACCCCAACATGGCTGAAAATGAACATTTCTTATCTCACTTGGTCTCTTGAGTCAGGAATTCTGGAGCAGCTTAGCTGGTGGTTCTGGTTGGGAGTCTCTCCTGAAGTTGTACTCATGATGCCAGCTGGGATTGCATTATCTGAAGGCTTGGCTGGAGCTGGAAGGTCCATTCCCAAGAAGGTTCATTTATGTGGTGCTTGTTGTTGGCAGGAGGACTCAGTTCCTCAATGCAAGGACCTTCTGCAAGCTGCTTAAGTATTGTCATGTTACAGCCAACTTCCTCTAGATCCAGTGATTCAAAACAGCAGAATAGTAGTCATCATGTTTCCTATGACCACACTTTGGAAGTCACACTCTGTCTTTCCTGCAGTATCATGGTTCGCCCTGGCCAGTGACAGAGGAGATACTATTCTAGAGGGTGGGAATCACTGAGGACCAGCTTGGAGGCTGGCTTCCACAAGTTTCTTGTGAAGTGAATTGTATGGCATATTACAATTTTGAGATCCTTAAATTTGAAATAAACAGAATCAAGAAGAAATACGGTGTTTAGGTATCTAAGAGCAAACTTGTTACTATCAAATAGCTTTTAATCATTATTGAAATGCTCCAACCCTCAACCTAGTAGAGACCACTGTTGTTCAGTTGCTCACTCACATCTGACTCTTTGGGACCCCATGGACTGCAGCACACCAGGCTTCCCTGTCCCTCACCATCTCCCAGAGTTTGCTCAAACTCACATCTATTGAGTCAGTGATGCCATTCAACCTGTCGTCCCCTTCTCCTCCTGCCCTCAATCTTTCCCAGCATCAGAGTCTTTTCCAATGAGTCATCTCTTTGCATCAGGTGGCCAAAGTATTGGAGCATCAGCATCAGTCCTTCCAATGAATATTCAGGGTTGATTTCATTTAGGATTGACTTGTTTGATCTCCTTTCTGTTCAAGAGACTCTCAAGAGTCTTCAGATGTGAGAGTTGAACCATATAGAAGGCTGAGCACCAAAGAATTGATGCTTTCAAACTGTGATGCTGGAGAAGACTCTTGAGTAGAAACCATTACTAGTTATAAATAAATAATGTGCTAGCTCAGAAACTCAAGTATGTAATTCTGGCAGGGAGAATAAGACAGAAAACAATCAGTCTTATTTTCTCTGGAATACGCTGGCAATTGTATACTTTTCTGCATTCTCAATTGGCACATATCTAAGAAGCTCTTTGATTTTTCTAGAGAGATGGTAGATCATTGCTATTGTTTGTTATTGGACTATCTCAAAATTTTCCTACATTTAATATTTGAAAATACATTTTCTGAAGCATCAAATATGAAATTTGTTGAATTATCTGTAATTTGTGCAACCTGTACATGGAACCAATAGGTGTGGATATGATCAAAAGATGCAGTTATTCATGGGCCATGCATCTTTTCATTTGCTACTGTAATAAATCCTCCAGTACCTTAGATTAGATTAATTAAGTCATAAGTGTGTGTGCTCAGCTGTGTTGACTCTTTGCAACCCCACGGACTGTAGCCCGCCAGGCTGTTCTGTCCATGGAATTCTCAGAATCATACAACTCTGTTTCAAATTAAAAGATCTTGGACAAATCATTCAAACATTTTCAAGCCTCTACTTTCTTGTATATGCTGTTCATTCACAAACATTTATTGATGCCTGCTGCTGCTGGGCTTCCCGGGTGGCACTAGTGATTAAAAAACCTGCCTGCCAGTGCAGGAGATGTAAGAGACCTGGGTCCAACCCCTGGGTGGGGAAGATCCCCTGGAGGATGGCAAGGCACCCACTCCAGTGTTCTTGCCTGGAGAATCCCACGAATAGAGGAGCCTGGCGGCTACAGTCCATGGGGTCAAGACTCAGCATGCCTGCTGCTGCTGCTGTTGATTCGCTAAGCTGTGTCTGACTCTCTGTGACCCCATAGACTATAGCCCACCAGGCTCCTTTGCCCATGGGGTTTTCCAAGCAAGTATACTGCAGTGGGTTGCCATTTCCTTCTCCAGAGATCCTCCCAGCCCAGGAACTGAATCCATGTCTCCTGCCTCGGCAGGTGGATTCTTTACCACTGAGCCACCTGGGAAGCCCTCTATTGATGCCTGCGTGGCTCCTACTGTTCTAGAAGGTGGGGATGCAGAGGCTGACTGAGAAGACAAGGTTCCCTTCTCTCACGACCTTTACATTTTAGTGGGGGACACATAAATGTATAGACACCACATGGCAGGTGATAAGTGCTCTGAGAAAAGACCAGTAGGGCTCAGATGTGTCATTTCAGGTCAGAAGTTAGGCAGCGCTGCCCTGTTGCGAGCAGATCTGAAGGAAGGATGATGTGGGAGTGGGCAGAGACCCGGAGGAAGTGTGTTTAAGGCAGAGGGCCTGGAGGTGCCGTCTTATGTTTGGGGAGCTGGAGAACTGCAGTGAGACCTGAACTGAGTGACCAGCGGAAGAGGGACGAGAAAAGGAAGCCAGAGGCAAGGTCATGGGCTTTGTGTACTTTTTCACCATAAGGATTTTTGAATTTTAGTATGAATGATAGGAAAAGCCACTGGAGGATTCTGAGCAGAGAAGCGACATCATCTGTCCTTGGTTTCAAAAGGATCACTGTGGACTCTGGGTGAAAAATGTGTAATAGAGGATCAAGGAGGGATGAATTGAGCAGGTCAGTAGATGGAAGAATATACTCCTGCATTAGCCCAGGGGACAGACGATGGTGACGACGTGTGGAGGTTGCTGTCGGGGAGGAATGCTTGCGGTCCGGGCGCCTTTTGGAGAGAGCGCTCACTTGTCCACCTGGTTTGTCAAGGTCAGTGCATAAAATCAGCTACTCCGGAATGTACCCGGTGCTCTGCGCTGTTAGGGGAAGCCAGCTCAGGGGCTTCCCTGGGGGCCCAGCAGTTAAGACCACGTTTCTGCTGCAGGGGGTGCGGGTTGGACCCCTGGCTGGGGAACTAGAATCCCCTGTACCTAGCAGAGCAGTGAAAAAACCCCAAACTGTCTGATGTGCTTGTGAATTTGGCTGCTGCCCCAACCCCCTCCTAGTACTCATCTAGTCTTTCCAAAAGAGTTTCACCAACTATTCATATGTATTAAGCTGGATATTAAACCAAATGTGCACACTGGTTGACAAGCAGACTGTTGTCTTGCTTGATAGTTTTGAGTCCTTCCTCTGTCCACATGACCACACTGATCATTTTGTATATCTTACCTAATCTAAACCTGTCAATAGCAGATGGGAGTACATGGCTTTCCAAAACTCGTTTAAGGATAAGTGAATATATATCAAACGTAATGCTTGACATATAGGTTTAAAAAAAGCAGAATGGTGTAAATACCCAGACATCTGTAACATTTCCTCTTGTTCTTAAAGGATAGAAATTACTATATAAGGAAGAATGTTGTATTTTATGTATGATTTAAGGAGTAATTTAAGGTTATTTTATTTTATTCCAGATTACTACTATCCAAAACCAATATAACATAAATGATTTATGTAATTTTACATTTTTAGTAGACAATAAGAAACAATAAAAATAATCAGGTGAAATTAATTTCAATGATCTGTTTTACTATATTATGTATAAAGTTAATGCTTAATATTAATATTTAAACTAAATATACTAAAACAGAAATAATTTTATTTCTTTTATTTTGTCTAAGTCAATATATTCAGTGTAACTTAATTTCAACAGGCCATCAATACAAAAATTATGCAATAGTTTATGTGTTTTTTTTTCCCATACTAAAGACTTTAGAATCCTTTGTATTTTACATTTACAGCATCTCTCAGGTTGACCTGGCCACTGATCAATGGCTCTGTAGCCCTCTGTGGCAACTGGGTACATTTTGGAGAGTTTATCTGAAGACTTTAGGCTCCAACCTCAGCTTCATAGGACAGAAGGCCTTAGGCAGTGGTTTTCTGGATTTATATTACATTCATCTGGGAAGTATTTTATAATACCAGCGGTTGGGCCTTACTCCTGACACATTAATTATGGTCTTTGGTGCTCACAGAAGCCAGACAGGAGGACTTTAATTTCTCCTTGTGGTTTATTTGGGCGGACAGTGCTGAGAAGCCTTGCAAAAGGGTGAGATCATTTAAAGGAAAAGCCCCAAAGGGGCACCACAAGGGATCTGCATGCACGGCGGGCTCTGAGGGAGACTTTTCAGAACCTCCATGTTCATTTGTCTTCTTTCCTACAACTGAGAAAATGCCTGGATTAAAGCATCGTGTTCATTCTCCTTTCTTGTCTTTTTAAAAATCGCCTTCTTTCCACTTTACCGAAGAAAGGTCTCCCTCAACTAGAAACTTACTCTTGTGTATTGCGCTAAAGACTGCATTTCTGCATTTCTCAAAAAGCAAACGAACAGAAGAGATGAAGGCAAAGTGAGAGACTGGGTGTGAAGGAGGCAGCCGCTAACCCTTCAGGGCAAAGCACCCGTGCCCTGTGCCCAGGCATCCATCTCGTTAAAGAGAGGCACTCGTAATAAACTTCCCGCTGGCATTTGCCAGGCATGCATACTGTTTTGCTTGGTCCTGAGTTAATAACACTCATAGTTACAAACCAGCTGAGTGAAACATTGTAATGCCAAGGGTTACAGGAAATATAAACAAAATTTTAACATTTTAGTTTGCCTAACATATCTTTGTTGCAGAGAAGTAGGTTAATGTTTTTATATTTTTAAGCATAAAAATATTTTAGAATAAAATTCTCTAGGGGATACAGAATAGCAAAACAATCTCAAGGGAAAATACAAGGCATTTAAAAGTTCTGACTGCTGAAGGAACACTCTTGTTCTTGTATATTGGAAATGGATGGCTGTAGATGTCAAGTCGAAATGATATTTATATTTTTTCAAATAAATATAAAAGAGTGATCTAACTTTTTAAGAGTCAGTACTTTCGGTCTTACAGAAAGTATGTCCTTTTCAATTTAAGATGAAAAGATGTAGGTGTCAACTTAATATATCAAGGTAGTTAGAGATTTTAAAAAATGTGTAGAAGGTTGGGAACGGAAGCACTTGAAGACCATAATTTACTGTACTTGCCAACCAGGGTTTGGATCAAAAGTCTTTCAATTCCTACATAAATGACCTTTGCCAGAGTTGTTTACCCTCCTTAAACCTCAGTTTCTTTATCTGTAAAAAGGAGTAATACTGTTAACACCTACCTTCATTCCACTGACGTGGAGGTGGAATGTGACCCCAGAAGTAGACATGTAATACGTACTGAAAATTGATATCTTTCAGTATCTTTCTAATAATTGTCAGAATGAGTGGAAGAAATGGTGCCAATTAGAATTATAAAACCTATGAGAAGCTCACACATGCTTCCCAAGAGCTAATTCCAGATGTTGTCAACTCTCTCCACCTCTAGCTGTTGGCTTGCTGAGGTATAACGAGTGTCCAATGAAATAAGTTGGATTGACAAAGCTTAGAGATAGGAGCAGTCTGCCCTGGGCCATCTGTGGCTTCTTTGCATTCAGCATGTTACTCTGTGTCTGCGTGTGTGCTCAGTCGTGTCCGACTCTTTGCGACCCCGTGGACTGTAGCCCTCCAGGCTCCTCTGTCCTTGGGATTTCCCAGGCAAGAACACTGGAGTGGGTCGCCATTTCCTTCTCCAGGGGATCTTCCTGATCCAGGGATCGAACCTATGTCTCCTGTATTGGCAGGCAGATTCTTCACCACTGGGCCACCTAGGAAGTCCACTGTAGTTTGTAAATCTAGGTAATTCTGATCAGAAGACAAACACAGACGGCAAGCAATAGAACTGTCAGGTCAGTTTCTCGCAGACACAGAAGATGTCATCACTCCTAAGAAGTGAGGGCCCTGGCACCTCCAGGTGCCTGCTTCTGGCTGAGAGTTGTGGGCTTTTTCTGTTGACTGATTTTCTCTTGACGAGGGCCCCCCTCACTTCTTGGCATGTCTGTAATTTTCTTAACTGTGTTTGGGACCCTGAGCCCAGGAGACCAGGGGAGGCTGAAATGCCCTTGCCTGTCTTCATCAGTTGATGCGAAGTGTTTCATCAGTGTGATCGGATCAGAGGCTGAGCAGATTTGGAGGTTTCTGACTTTAATCATCTAACAACATCTTAGACGTCAAAGCCCTGGAATCAGAGTACTTTGGTGTTTCACAAAAACATGATAGAATACAAATAACGTAAATGTTACCAGTTTAACCATTTTACGCGTGCAGTTTGGAAGTGTGAAGTACATCCACACTGCTGTGCAACCAATCTCCGTAACTCTTTTCATCTTGCAAAACTGAAACTCTACCCGTTAACCAGTAACTCCCCAGTTCCCCCACGCCACCCCCAGCCTCTAATAATCATTCTACTCTGTGTCTCTAAGAATTTGACTGTTTTAGATATTTCGTATGTATAGAATCATACAGTATTTGTCTCTTTTTTGGTGACTGGCTTATTTCACTTAGCTTAATGTCCTCAAAGCTTATCTATGTTATAGCATGTGTTAGAATTTCCTTCCTTTTTAAGGCTGAATAATATTCCATTGTAGGGCTTCCCTGGTGGCCCAGACGGTAAAGAATCTGCCTATAATGCAGGAGACCCTGGTTCAATCCCTGGGTTGGGAAGATCCCTTGGAGAAGGGAATGGCTACCCACTCCAGCATTCTTGCCTGGAGAATTCCAGAGAGGAGCCTGGCAGGCATAGCCTACAGTCATGGGTCACAAAGAGTCAGACGTGACTTAGTGACTAAGAGCAAACAAAACACATACTCCGTTGTACATAGTATCCCCGTTTTGCTCGTCCGTTCGTCTGTTGGGGGACACTGTGTTCCTCCCACTTTCAGGCTTCTGTAAACAATGCTTCTGTGAATGTGGGAGCACAAATATCTCGTCAAGTTCCTGCTTTCCACTCTTTTGGGTATATACCTGGAAGGGAAATCATGGAGCATATGGAAATTCTATTTTTAAGTTTTGGAGGAACCACCATAGTGCTTTCCACTGTGGCTGCTCCATTTTACATTCCCATCAATGCACAAGTGTCTCAGCTTCCCCACATCCTTGCTAACATTTGCTGTTTTCTTGATAGTAGCCATATTCATAGGTGTGAGGTGACTCCTTTGCTTTTGAGCACGACACCCAACTGCCTGGGAAGCCAGAGTGTTGACATCTGCGATCTTCTCGTAAGCTGAGTTCAGTTAAACTCAGTTCACCTCAGGGTTCAGATGTTTTGAATCTGCATTTAAGCCACTCCCGTGTAAGTATTGCCTGAAAAATTCTATGGACAGAGGAGCCTGGTTGGCTGTAGTTCATGGGGTTGTAGAGTCAGACATGATTGAGCGACTAAGTGTGCATTGAGCTGAGCACAGTCCAAGCACCACTTGAACTCTACACCCTGAAGCTGGTAGACCTCCAAAATACTAGCCATTCTGAAGTGAAAACATCCTTGCTCCTCTAGGAAGAGCTTATACCTCTGGATATTTTACTTCTAGAGTTCTTGGTGTCCTCATCTCTTTGCTGACTTTAAAAAAAAGTATGATTTTTTTCTTTGTGTGGTCAGTGATTTCTTTGTTTGGCATAAAAATCATTCCTTATCCTTCTCAGTTTTGATTTGGTTTTGTGCATTTGAAAGTAACAAACCTTTTAAAATTAGTTTAAGGAAAAAATGTACTCATGATAGGTTGTAAAAAATCAGCAAACAGAT
This sequence comes from Bos indicus, assembly GCF_029378745.1. Lineage (NCBI taxonomy): Eukaryota > Metazoa > Chordata > Mammalia > Artiodactyla > Bovidae > Bos > Bos indicus. The sequence goes on from NC_091772.1 coordinate 81,751,875, forward strand.
ATTTGTATTAAATAGAGTTGGGGGACTTGAGGGGCTGTTCTCACATCCCTGTGATGATAGCAGAACCCAGCAGGAAAAAGAAAGATTCCTCTTCTTTCCCCCCTACCATTTTAAATTTAAATAAAAAGATTGGGGGGCTATACTGGCTCTTCGTTATGGCGAGCAGGCTTCTCTACTTGTGGTATGTAGAGTTAATTGCCCTATGGGACATGGGATCTTAGGTCCACAACCAGGGATCGAACTCTGGTCCCCCGAGTGGACAGTCAAAGTGAAAGTCGCTCAGTCGTGTCTGCCTCTTTGCGACCCCATGGACTATACAGTCCATGGGACTCTCCAGGCCAGAACACTGGAGTGGGTGGCCCTTCCCTTCTCCAGGGGACCTTCCCAACCCAGGGATCGCACCTGTGTTGGAAGGCGGGTTCTTCACCACTGGACCACCAGGGAAGTCCCCCTGTTCTTCCTTGACGAGGGCTCAGCCAGTGAAAACAATGGGCTCTGTTGACAGCCCTGCCACTTCCTCTCCCTGCCTTAGAAACATCCTCCTTCCTTGCCCTCCAGGAACTTGCACATGGCTTGTCATGGTTGGAGACCCTGAATTGCAAGTCACTTTGGATCGTGAATAAACCCATCTTTCCTGGAGGAACATCTGGCAGTTTGTTTGCTTCAGGTCAACAAAGAACACCCAGCTGTCTCAGACTTGCAGGGAGAAGCTAAAGCCATGTCTCCTGAGGAACAAGAATCAGGAACCAGAAAACCGTCAGGAAGTAGAAAGGATGCTTATTCTTATTAGTCTCTTATTCTCCTTCCATCATTCAGTGTCTGATGGCTGCACATTTTGGCTTCGTTTCCTTCTTTCGCTTTCTCTGCTTCTTTTCACACCAAGAGAGATGGCTGCCCCTGCCGTGGAGTGACATCATTTCTGGTTCTTTCTTTGACACTGAGCAACATTCCAGTGCCACATTAGAGAGTCTCAAGAGGGAGAATCTGGTCAGTGCAGCCTTGATGTGGGGTCTACTCTGGGACGAGTCTGTTGTTGCCCTGAGGTCAGCCTCTTGCATTATAAATGTGGCCACAGTGATTCACTGCTTTGGTTACATGAGTCTTCACAGAGAGGGGGGATATGACATATGCCATCCAGATATTCCAAAAGATGATTTTAAAATAGCCCTCTAACCCTCTTAGCTCCAAACATATACCCCCTAGGAAGGATCTTAGTGGAAAGTCTTTTTTGGACATTATTGCAGGAAGTAATGCCTGTGAAATGTCTGACATCAGTTAGCATACACATTAAATGTCAATCTTATTTTCAAAAACTAATTTAGAACTCTCTCACCAGCTTCTTTTCAAAAACTAATTTGGAACTGTCCAGCCAGTGATCTCCTCCAATAACCAAGCACACTTCTTGCCCATTTTATTGAATAATCAGAAAGCAATTCTCAATTACTGCTTAATGGTTGGATAATTAGACCTGAGCAGTGGTAGTCGCCTCCTGTGTGTGCTTGTTGAAGTTTATAGTACTTTTCACCGGTTGACTTTTAATTAAGGAAGGCATTGAAGACCTACATAAACTATTATGGTGGGTATCTTACTAGGGCCCCAGGGGGTAGGGAACAAAGTAGATGGGGGTGGTGGAAAGAATGGGGAGGGGGGAGGGGTGTGTCCTCAAAGTCGCAAGTCTGGGGGGATTCGTTGAATGATTTAGTAATAAAGAAGCTATTACTTGAAGTTATTCTTTATTTACGCCTAGATGTGGCTTTCATCCTTCGCTCGTTCAATGGCATTCTGCAGAGTGATGAGACCGAGGGCCTCGTCGTCTCAGAGATATAAACATGAATTACCTGTTTTTCTTCTCTCAAAATACCTGGCAGTACTGAATCTATGGGGGAAGTAACTAGCTTAATAGTACCCTAATAAGCTTTCCTGCAAGAGAGAGGAGATTTATGCTCACTCATATTAACGGCAAAAATTATGTGTCCATTCAGTCCGATTCTTCTGGGATTAGAAAGTTTCCTCCTGAACTCTGGAATGCCCATAAATCAGCATGAAACCCCAAGCACTGAGGTCACTGCAGAATTATTAGCAAAACATAGTCTTTGATTATAATGAAACACAGACACACGCACGTCCGTAAAATGAAACGCCTATAGTCGAGCAGTTACAGGCCCAGAGTGCAATCTCCTCGATGACAATTTCCAAGATGAAGAGCTGAATAACTCAATGATGCACTAAATATATCGAAGATTTAGAATTGATGTATGGTCCACCGAGGCTCTTTGATTACTCACTTATGTCAGCCTTGCTCATGAATTATGTCTGTGGGTTCTTCATGAATATGAATCCCCATCTCTCTGGTATAGTTATATGTAGTTAGATCATTTATGTGATGACGTTTCCAATGCACTGAAGGGAAAAGGGAGACACTTTGCAGTGTTTCAAAAACAGGAAAAGTTTTCTGGCTCCAAGAAAGCTCTCAAGGGCCCAGAAAACGCTCTGCGCCATCCAGCCCCTGCCGCTACTCAGCGTGTTAGCTCAACCCCACACTGCCTTATTTCAGAGCAGATTTGCCTTCCCCGCCTCTCACCGTCTGCAGTGTTTCTTGCTAAATTTAAGGGAAAGAAGTGGGAGTCTTAATCAAGACATTAATAGTTTGCTACCAGTCTTTATGTGGAGCACCCCAGCTTATCAGGGTAGATCATTGGAGCTCCATGTTAATTATTTAGTTTCTCTTTTCTAGCTTTAAAAAAATGATTTAATGAATGGAAGTGAGAATTTTACTTTATTTATTTTTCAGCCACACCATGTGGCCTATGGGATCTCAGTTCCCAGACAGGGATCGGAGACTCACACCCGCTGCAGTGGACATGTGGAGTCTTAACTGGGGGCTGCCAGGGGCGTCCCTCTTTCCAGCTTTGGACGATGGGTCTCCCCCGGCGGCCCCGGTGAGACTCCATGCTCCCAGTGCATGGCGGCATGAATTCAATCTGTGCTCAAGAACTAGGGCCCCACGTGCTGGGGGGAACGGGCAAAACTAAAAGTAAATAAAATAGCAATGAGAAAAATAAAGTGATTTTTAAAATACTTAAAAAATATTTAGAAAACGGCATTACTAAGGTATTGTAATTGGTGAGCACTTGCCAGAGAAATAGAATCCGTGGGGGAAATTATAGATATCTGATAGGTGGATGGATAGATACATGGATTGTTGTTGTTCAGTCGCTCAGTCGTGTCTGTCTCTTTGCAACCCGTGCACTGCAGCATGCCAGGCCTCCCTGTCCTTCACTGTCTCTGGGAGTTTGCTCAAACTCACGTCCATTGAGCTGATGATGCCATCTCATCCTCTGTCATCCCCTTCTCCTCCAGCCCTCAGTCTTTCCCAGCATCAAGGTCTTTTCCAGTGACTTGGCTCTTCGCATCAGGTGGCCAAAGTACTGGAGTTCCAGTATCAGTCCTTCCAATGAATATTCAGGGTTGATTTCCTTTAGGATTGACTGGTTTCATCTCCTTGCAATCTAAGGGACTCTCAAGATGTATGGACACATCATAGATAGGCAGGTAGTGACTCATTTTAAGAAATTGACTTTCAGGATTATGAAGCCTGTCAAGTCTGAAATCTGTACAGCAGGCCAGCAAACTGGAAATCCTAGGCTGATGTCTTGAGCCCTGAGGCAGAATTTCTTCTGCAGAGAAACTTCAGCTTGCTCTTAACTTTTCAACTGGGTGAGGTCACCCAAATTATCAAAGATAATGTTCTTTACTGGAAGTCAGCTGATTAGAAATGTCAATCACATCTACAGAATACCTTCAAGCAACAGTTAGGTTAATCTTTCATTGAATAACTGGGAACTATCGTGTGGCCAAATTGACACATAAAGCTAAACACCACGGATATTTCGGTTGTGGGTTACAAGACAACTAATAAAACCACCTTCATAACAATGGTTAACATGCACTGAGGTTAGTTACATGGCAGGTGGTGTTCTGACCCTTGTATGCGTCACCTTATCCCAAGGTCTCGCAGTTAGTAATGGCAGAGACGGGATTTGAAATTAACCACCTGACTCCAGAGGTTGGACTTTGAACTGCTCTGCTAAAGGGGCTCCAAATACTGTTTCAAAAGAGAATTTGTTGAATCATATATCTGGATAGGGCAAGGACAGCTCTGGCTTCAGGCGTGGCTGGATTCAGGGCTCAAAGAATGTGACTGGAGCGTCATCGTTTTATCCACATGCTTTGGCTGCATTCTCATGAAGTCTTCTTCGAGAGACAGCTCCAGGTTTGTGTTGTCTGAGCTCAGTAGCTCAGAAAGAGAACTTCCCTTTCTCAGCGGTTCAAACAGGCGTTCTGGGATCAGCTCTGAGATCCTTGCTTAGGCCGTGCACTCATTCTTTAACCGATCCACATGTTCAGGAGAGTGGAACAACGCACGGGGGGACCAGGGCCTGGGCCCTTGTCCTGTGTGGGAGGCGGGACGCTCACACCTCTTGAATCCCTCGGGGGAGTGCGGGAGAGCTGATTCCTCAGGACAAATCGGGGTGTCAGCGGCCGAAGAGGGGACAGTGCTGGGCAGGCGGGAAAACACGGGTGTCCCCTCTCGTTTCTGCTCCAGACTCACGGGACCCCTTCTGTTTTCAGATGTCTGAGCAGGTCTCTGAAGAGCCTGCTCCGTCTGAGCCCCATTCTCTCACCGCCCCTCCCTCCCTCGTCCCTGCCACTTCTCACGGCTGCCGTCAGCCTGTACCTTCTGTCAGCCCTGCCTTTGCTCCTGCTGTTTCCCACCAAGAATGATTTTCCCCGACACATCGTCTTCTTTTTGTAAACGCTGCCTTGTGCTTCACCTCTTTAGTGACGCCTCCACCAAGCTTGCATTGATCGGTGGAGTCACCCCTTCCTTACTCATTCAGAAGCTCCTGCTACGTTCCATGACCTGGAAGGAGTTGAAGACTCTGGCAGATCGGGGAGCCTTGACCCCTTTCCTCGTGAAGCCCATCCTCTCCTTGCCGCTGGATTGTGAGCCTACTAAGGGGAGAGTCCATGCCACATTCATCTTTTCTCACTAGAGCATGCAGTGTAGCCCCCAACAAAAGGCACAGGGTCCTGAGGCAGACGGACCTGGATTCCGGTCTCGTTCTCTGCCGTGTGAACTTTGGTGAATTGATGAACTTCTCCGTGCTTCACTGTCTTGTCCCTGCAATGCGGATAACAATTCCTCTCTCTCTCTCGCTCTTTTTTAATATGTACTTATTTATTTAACTGCATTGGATCTTAGTTGCTGTGGCATATGGGATCACGTTCCCTGACCAGGGATCGAATCCGCGCCCCCTGCATTGGGTGTGCAGAATCTTAGCCACTGGGCCACCAAAGAAGTCCCAGTGACTCCTCTCTTGTCAGATGGCTTTCGGTACTAAGTCAATGTGTATAAAGTGAGTGCCATTGCCTCATATCACAAGCACTCAAAATAATAACAGCTATAACTGTCATCAGTGTTCAGTCTGCGTTTCAGCGAATGCCTGGTCATGTCAACCACACATCGTCACGGCGCCACTTCCCTGGAGGTGGGAAGGAAACAGCTGCCCTGGCATGGGTGCTTTCAAAGTGGAAAGTCCTGAATTTTAACACAAAGCTTAAAAAAAAGGACATAAAAGGTTATAATAAAGTTATACTATCAAGGCATTAACTCTTATCCCCATAAATCAACTTCTTTAATAGAAGCTGATTGCTGTTTAGGAGGGTTAGATGGGAAATCTCAGGGTACTTCCCCAACTAAATTCACTCCTTAGAACAAGCTTTCCTTCACTAATGAAATCAGGATTCGTGGTTCCCTTTGAGACTAGGTAAGGCAGCAAAGTGCAGCCATGAAATTAAAAGACGCTTGCTCCTTGGAAGGAAAGTTATGACCAACCTAGATAGCATATTCAAAAGCAGAGATATTACTTTGCCAACAAAGGTTCATCTAGTCAAGGCTATGGTTTTTCCTGTGGTCATGTATGGATGTGAGAGTTGGACTGTGAAGAAGGCTGAGCACCGAAGAATTGATGCTTTTGAACTGTGGTGTTGGAGAAGACTCTTGAGAGTCCCTTGGACTGCAAGGAGATCCAACCAGTCCATTCTGAAGGAGATCAGCCCTGGGATTTCTTTGGAAGGAATGATGCTAAAGCTGAAACTCCAGTACTTTGGCCACCTCATGGGAAGAGTTGACTCATTGGAAAAGACTCTGATGTTGGGAGGGATTGGGGGCAAGAGGAGAAGGGGACGACAGAGGATGAGATGGCTGGATGGCATCACCGACTCAATGGACGTGAGTCTGAGTGAACTCCAGGAGTTGGTGATGGACAGGGAGGCCTGGCGTGCTGCGATTCATTGGGTTGCAAAGAGTTGGACACGACTGAGCGACTGATCTGATCTGAAGGCAGCAAAGTTTAATATTTTCTCCCTCAAGCAATGCAATGATGAATGGAATGTTTAACTGCCTTCTCATATTATCAATCCATTCACTGAGGACACAGTACCATCCTTTTAATATGATTTCCCACTAAATGATGCATGTCGCCTGACATCTGGAGACTTGGATTCAAACCCAAGACCGAGTTACAAATGTAAGTGGATTTAATTGTCTCTATTTAGCCCTTATCAGCAAACTCATTGAAGAGCTGACACTGCCTCTGGTCAGGGGGTCCGGGGAAGGCTGAGGTATCTCCAGCTGAGGACAGAGGGGAGACTTGTGAACTGAGCTGAGGAGAGGGAAGAACATGCTTGTGCATAAGGAGATGAATGCAGAGATGTTCATTGCTGGCATTTATCAGAGCTGGAAAAGGGAAACAAGCTCATTTTCCATCAACAGGGGGACTGATAAATAAACTGCAGTTTATTCATGCAGGGGATTATGCCTCAGCAGGTCTGCATGAGGTCTACATTTATAATGAGGATAAATTTCGATGACATAGTATTGAGCTAAAAAAAAGTCTACCATTTATCTATATTTTTAAAGAACAGGAAACCATATTATATACCACTTCAGAATACATTATAAGGACATACATGGATATTGTGTGCATGTATACATGTATTTGGAAAAGGCAATGGCACCCCACTCCAGTACTCTTGCCTGGAATATCCCATGGACCGAGGAGCCTGGTGGGCTGCAGTCCATGGGGTCACTAAGAGTCGGACACAACTGAGCCACTTCACTTTCACTTTTCACCTTCATGCATTGGAGAAGGAAATGGCAACCCACTCCAGTGTTCTTGCCTGGAGAATCCCAGGGACAGGGGAGCCTAGTGGGCTGCCATCTATGGGGTCGCACAGAGTTGGCCAGGACTAAAGTGACTTAGCAGCAGCAGTGAGTGTATAAATGTGTATGTGTGTGCTCAGTTGCTCATTCATGTCCTACTCTTTGCAACCTTACGGACTGCAGCTTGCCAAGCTCCTTTGTCCATGGAATTTTCAGGCAAGAATACTGGAGCGGGTTGCCATTTCCTCCTCCAGGGATCTTCCTGACCCAGGGATTGAACCTGTGTCTCCTGGGTCTCCTGTATTGCAGGAAGGTTCTTTACTGCTGCACTACCAAGGAACCCCATATGTGTGTGTGTGTGTGTGTGTACATATATGTTATGTGTATATACATATATGTTACATGTGTATATGTTACGTGTGTATATATGTTACATGTGTATATATGTTACGTGTATATATGTTACGTGTATATATATGTTACATATATGTGTATATATATGTAAAAGTCTAAAAAATATATATAGTAATTATTTCAGGAAAGAAGTAGAGGGAAGGTATAGCAAAAAAGGCTTAAGTCAAATTTGCAATTTATTTTCTTTAAAAGAGAAAGATAAAAAGAGTTAAACAAAATATAAAAGTCTGTTAACGATGATTAAATCTTGGCAGTATGTGTAGTGTTGCAAAATTATTTTCTGAATGCTTAACATGATTATAATTAAAACTTTAGGAAAGGGCAGAAATTTGCAAGAGAATTTTGTGAATATTGGGAGACTGACAGTGACCATCATTTCAGAACTTCAGATAAGTGAACAATTTACTCACCAACTTGATAATAATTGCAGTCATAGCATGAAAGAATACTCTGTAAGCTATTGAGTTTTACATCAGCCATAAAAATAATTTCTGGCCCAGCAGGGATTAGAAATTAGGAGTAATCACAAAGAAAAGCAGCTGGTGATTCTAAAATCCCTCATCGCTCCTGTGTTTAGTTGGAAGGCCCTGTCAGAGGCAGACGTCCTTAAATTCAGACTTCTTTTTGACACTCGCCCCCCTTTTCACCCCTGCTTCAGCGTCCTGCTGGCAAATGCATTTCTAAATCTTGATGTTCCTCAGAATGGTTTGTACTCCGAGGATCTTAGTTAGTGAGGGCTGCCGTAATAAAGTACTGCAACCTGGTGGCTTGAACAACAGACATTTATTTCCATTAACTATTTCATTTCAGTTTTTTTAAAAAGCTTCTCTTAGGATGTGACTTTTGTTTTCCTTTCATAGCAGTGATTCAAAACTTCTCTCACAAATAAACCAGTAGTTACTTTAAATGACTCGTGATGGTCTGTGATGGTGAATTTTATGGGTCACGTTAACTGGGCCATGGGGTGCCCAGATATTTGGCCAAACGCTATTCTGGTGTGTCTGTGAGGGTGTTTTGGCTGGAGATGGACATTTGAATTGATGTACTGGGTAAAGCAGATGGCCCTCGGCATCATGGGTGGACCCCATCGATCTGTCGGAGGCCTGGATAGAACAAAAAGCAAAAGAGAGTTCTCTCACCGTCTGACTCTGGAGCTGGCGCACCAGCCTTCGCTTGCCTTTGGACTGACTGCAGAGCACACCCTCAGCCTCCACGGCTCCAAATGAGGCCTGAGGACTGGAGCCGGAACCTGACCATCAGCTACCTGGGGCCTCCAGCGCGTGGGCTTCTCAGCCTTCATAACTGTGTGAGTCACTTCCTTGTAAGGTAGATATTATGTACAAAATTCCTTAGGATGGAGAGGTAAGAGGGATCTCCTGTTGATTCTGTTTCTCCAGTGAACCCAGACCTTCCATCCTGCAATATTCTCATGAGAATAATTCCTAAAATGCCATTGTCTTTGTTGCACATGAATATGTCGCTTATTTAGAAAACTAGCAAATGTAGAAAAGCAGAAGAAAAAATAAAAACTACTCATATTTCCACCTTCACAGAGCAATCCGACTGAGCATTTTAGGGTGTGCCTGTCCAGTTGTTTTTTTTCTATCATCCATTCATCGGTGACGTGTTGAATAATGTCCGCCACCAGATTCACGGCCACTGGAGCCTCACTCTGAGGTGATCTTAATTGGTCATAGGCTTTGCAGAGGACGTCATTACTTAAGATGAGGTCACTCTTGATGAAGATCAGCCCCGGTTCCATGAATGATGTGCTTAGAAGGTTAGGAGAAGGCACACAGAGAGAATGCTGTGTGAACACGGAGGCAGAGACTGGACTGGTGCACCTACAGATTGAGGACCAGCAGCGGTTGCCAAGGCAACCACCGGAAGCCGGGACAGAAGCAACAGACTCTTCCTCAGGGCTTCCGGAAGAAACCAGCCCTGCTGACACCTGGCTTCATAATTCTGGCTTCCAGAAATCTGAGCCAATATGTTTCTGTTGTTTTAAAGCCCCCAGTTTGCAGTAATTTATTATGGCAGTCGGGCTTCCATGGGGGCTCAGTGGTAAAGAATCTGCCTGCAAAGCAGGAAACCCTGGTTCAGTCCCTGGTCAGGGAGATCCCCTGGAGGAGGGCATGGCAACCCACTCCAGTGTTCTTGCCTGGAGAATCCCATGGACAGAGGGGCCTGGCGGGCTACAGTCCATGGGGTCGCAGAGAGTCAGATACGGCTAAGGCAACTGAACATGCGCACATTATGGCGGCTACGGGAAATTATCCGTACATAGAGGCTTTAAAAATGAGAATGAGACTATATTGTATAGGGCTTCCCAGGGGGCAGAGCGGTAAAGAATCTGCCTGCCCATGCAGGAGCAGCAGGAGATGCGGATTTGATCCCTGGGTCGGGAAGATCCTCTGGAGGAGGAAATGGCAACCCACTCCAGTATTCTTGCCTGGGAAATGCCATGGACAGAGCAGCCTGGCGAGATACAGTCCACGGGGTCCGAGAGTCGGATGTGACTTAGCGTGTGCATCCACATACGCACACAGTGTTTTGTAGCTTTATTTATTTTAATTGAAATATTTGAATCATATTTGTATGTTATTCAATATTCAATATTCTTCTGTAGTATTATTTTTTATTTCATTTCTTTTATGGGTGTACACTATTTTATTTATTAGTCTCCTATTATGGCTTTGAACTGCTAGGTTTTCCCAAGATTTTCATTATTAAATATATTGTGCTCATGTATCTTCTCATGGCTAAATATTTGATTTAAATATTCATATATTTTCCTTTGAATAAAGTCTTAGGTGTTAGATTCTCATAGGAACTAAGTAGGCAGGGACCTTGTCTGTCTTGTTCCCTGCCACTATCCATCAAATAGTTCTAGACACATAATAAGAAAATCGCCCATTTGTTTAGACCTGCTGGGCAAAATAAAATTGAAAGGCTTTGTTCATTTTTACAGCTTTGGGAATATATTGCCAAACTGTATATCAGATAATTTTTCAAGTGTCAAACTAAAGGAATTATGTTTTTCCTGGGTAAACTCATGCAGTCTAACTCTAGCGATTAGATTTGTTCTACCCTAAAGTCTTTTCATATGCAATCATTACTTATGAGTCCGGAAGTAGTTTCATATACAAACGTCTTGATTTAGTTATTTTAGGCTATCCTAAAAAATTGATGCCATCAATTTTTAAATTTTTGTATTTTCTCCTCTGGCACAAACCATACCTCATACTGTTCAATTAGCCCAAATTTAGAATGTGGGCCCAGGAGATGGAGATTATTCAACAATTTGGCACTTCTTTTGATTTGAGTCATACTTATACTTTAGAAGTGATAATTATGGATCATGATTCAATGAATATTTCCGTACGTTATTAGAAATATTAGTAAGAAAGGCAAGGAAATGTGTAGTAATAAGGATGAATTCATCACCAACTACTGAAAACTATTTTCATTCTTTTTTCCCAAAATAGCAGATGGCTTAATTCTTTCAACCAGCTGCTGAGAAAAAAAATATTTGAATGATAAGGAGCATAAAATTGTTTCCCCTTGTAATACATACAACAACAAAGTCTTTAAGTGCACATACAGATATGCCTATATAGATAGATGTGTATGTGTATATATATAATAAATTATCAGATTAAAAAAATAAAACTCAATCAGCAAAGCCCAAGTCTAGACAAAATTATTGTACAAATTTTTAGTTGTTGATCTATGAATTTATATATATATATGCCTTTCAGGTGGCACTTGTGGTAAAGAACCCACCTGCCAATACAGGAGATACAACAGACAGGAGTTCAATCCTTGGTTCGGGAAGATTCCCTGGAGGAGGGCGTGGCAACCCACTCCAGTGTTCTTGCCTGGAGAATCCCTTGGACAGAGGGGCCTGGTGAGCTGTGGTCAATAGGACACTACTGAGACGACTTAGCATGCACACACGCACACATGTATGTATATAAAGTTTAGCAATATACTCAGAATCAACTCTTAACCACTTCACATGAAATGTAGAAGCCACGTGGGTCCCTGTGCCCTGCGCATTTTATGTTCTAGTTGCTTTATGTATAGAATTCACATACATTGAAAACCCTATCTGTGTTATAATTTTTGATTTCATCATTCGAACATGATTGAAAGAGCTTGAGAGGGAAAGAATAGTCACAGCAGACCATATTGCCACTTCTGTTTCTTTTTCTTCAAGAACACATTTTATTTTTCCATTTGGACATGCTGCTCAGCTTGAGGAATCTTAGTTCCCTGGCAGTGATGGCACTGAGTCCCTTCACTAGACCACCAGGGAATTCCCACAAAAATACGTTTTAAATAGATGTTAGAAGTTAGGGAGTGGTTAATAGAGGTACCCCTCAAATGATCTGGAACAAGCATTAAAAGCTTTTATCACTGAGGGTTTTTAGTTGCAAGCAACCGAAATCTTCACTTATTTGTTTTAGCAGGGAAGGACTTACTAGAAGATTCTGGGTAGCTCACAGTTTCCCTGGAAGGGGCAAAAGACAAGCTTGGAGATTATGCAGCCACAAACAACGCCCCAAATCAGTCCTTTGGAGACATAGCTCTCATAGCTGTTTGGGTAGAGATGTGTGTGTGCTCAGTCACTCAAAAAGCATCCGACTCTCTTTGACCTTAAGGCTGTAGCCCCACAGCCTCCTTTGTCCATGAAATTTTCCAGTCAAGAATACTGAAGTGGGTTGCCATTTCCTTCTCCAGGGGATTTTCCCGATCTGGGCATCAAACCCGCATTTCCTGTGTCTCCTGTGTTGGAGGCAGGTTTTTACCCCTGAGCCGCCTGGGAAGCCCTTGGGCAGGGATACGTGGTTTATACCACCAAAGTCACCGCTGTACGCCCGGTGGCTGTTGCTGTGCAGTTGCTAAGCCTTGTCCAACTCTTTGTGACTCCACACTGCAGCACGCCAGACTTCCTTGTCCTTCACTGTCTCCTGGAGCTCGCTCAAACTCCTGTCGAGTCAGTGATATCATCCAACCATCTCATCCTCTGTCTTCTCCTTCTCCTCTTGCCCTCAGTCTTTCCCAGTGTCAGGATCCTTTCCAGTGAGTCGACTCTTCACATCAGGTGGCAAAAACAGTGGAGCTTCAGCTTCAGCATCAGTCCTTCCAATGGATATTCAGGGTTGGTTTCTTTTAAGATTGACTGATCTTCTTTTAGGATTGACTGATCTTCTTGCAATCCCAGGGACTCTCAAGAGTTGCTGCTGCTAGAACCACTGTCTGCTGGCCCCCAGAGAACGGATGTTACTAAGACTCTTTAGCTTACTGGCCTTCCTTCTGTTACTAGCTCCTTCCTTATACCTCCTAATTCTGGAGTCGATGTGTCTAAGTCAGAGCTTAGAACAGGTGTTCTGTGATGTCTTAGTTGCAGTAGCATTGAGGAAAGAAAGTATCCAGTGTTTTCAGTTTCTATTATAATGAAAAGAAAGCTCTGAATCATAAGGTAGAAATATTCCCCAGAGAAATGAAAGCAGAAAAAAAAAGACAAATTCCAATAGATTCCAGTTTTGAGTCAGATATTTTGTTCCTTAGTATATGTGGTCTTGGTAGAATGAGAGTTTCTCTTCTGTTTTTAATTGGAGGATAAATTGCTTTACAAAATTCTGCATGAATCAGCCGTAGGCATGCGAATGTCCCCTCCCTCTGTAGGTTTCTCTGTGTAGTGTTCTGTGCGATGGTACATTTCTCAGTGAGTCTGTTATGGTTAATGGAGACACTGACTGTCAAACATTTATTACGGAATCTTGCACAGAATAGGTAATTGCATGTTATTGTTAAAAACAGTCTAGTTGTGTTGTAATTGTTGTTATTGAGTGAGAAGTCGTATCAGCAGGAAATGAAGGGCTATTTTTGCAAGGATAACTCTTCATTTGGTTTTGAACCCATTGAGCGTGAGGTATCAGAAAATACAGAGGTCAAAGTATATTGCAAGATGATGGTGGCTGTAGGGGTCAGAATCTTCAGAAAGCCCAGACTATCGATATTACATTAATTCTCCACTTTGTGCTGGTAGATAAATATGGGGCTGAAGCTGCTGAGGAATTAAACCATTCACTTCGTTTTCCTTTTGTCTGAAAGGACCACATCAACAAGCAAAGAACCCCTTTACTTCCTTGATTGAAATTAAAATCCAATATAAAACGGGAATGAAGATGGTGCACATTTTATGCCGTGGCCTCTCTGCCAGTGATTAATATTTTTTTATGCCCTGGGGATAAAGCAGAAACCATTGTTTTAGAGGCATTTGCACAGAAGAAATAAAGCCCTCAAAGCTGTAATAGATTGGCTATGTACATTTATAGGCTCTACTGTTTTCTTAGAGATTACCACAATTTATATATATATAATATATATCACATTTTGTGTTATATCATGTGTTAAAATATATTTACATTATAGGCATTGTGTTAGGTATTTATCTTCAGTCAGTTCAGTTTATTCAGTCATGTCCGACTCTTTGCGACCCCATGGACTGCAGCACGCCAGGCTTCCCTGTCCATCACCGACTCCCCGAGTTTGCTCAAACTCATGTCCATCGAGTAGGTGATGCCACTCAATGTGGTATTTATCTTAATATATTAATTGATGGATAATGAACATTCTTATTTAAATAATTATCAATAAAAATTAATATTTGTGTATGTGTGCATTAGTTGCTCAGTCATGTCTGACTCTTTGTGACACCATGGACTGTAGCCCACCAGGCTCCTCTGTCCATGGAGTTCTCCAGGCAAGAATCCTGTAGTGGGTAACCATTCTCCTCCAGGGGATCTACCTGACCCAGGGATCAAACCTGGGTCTCCTGCATTGCAGATGGATTCTTTACTCTCTGAGTCACTAAGAAAGCCCAAATCAATATTTAATTATTATAAATTATTTATATTATAAATAAAAGTATATATGTTTGCCTTAGATTTATGGCAGGTTATATATTGTCTTTCCTTTGGAAATGATGTAAAAATTTCATACCTGCTATGCATAAAAGGTGGTAATTTAAAAAGAAATATCAAATGCACAATGTTACAGGCAGTTTAGAAATATGACAAAAGTTGCAATAGAGATAAATACGAAATATAGGACTGTATGAATAGAGCAAAAAGCTGTGAAGACAGTGTTCATGGGACTGACGTTTGGGAAAACTGAGCTGTACGATACAGTGCAGATCCTTTATTTCTAGCCCTTGGTTTTATCCCTAACTTCACGGTGGCCAAGCTGCCCTCCACCTTCTTCCTTGGTAATAGCACCCGTTTTTCCCTCCACCAAATATCCAAGCCCATCAGGGGAAGTTGGGGGTGAAGTTTGGTTGGTCCAAACCCGTTGTAATGGGATGATCTCATTTCTCTTGCTGAGTGACTCGGTTTAACATGTCACTCCCCGCCCACTCCCCTCCAGGAGCATGCAACCCCATTCAGGCTTTCCAAGCGGCTCAGAGGTAAAGAATGTACTTGCCAGCACAGAAGACATAGGAGACATGGGTTTGATCCTGAGTTGGGAAGATCCCCTGGAGGAGGAGATGGGCAACCCACTTCAGTATTCTTGCATAAGAAATTCCATGGACAGAAGGGCCTGGCTGGCTACAGTCCATGGGGTTGCAAAGCGGTGGACAAAACAGAGTGACTGAACACCCACGCACATGACTGCATTCTAGCCAACAGACACAGGAGTTAGTCTACTTGGATGATTCTTGTCAATTTAGAGGAGTTCTCTCATTTTCCTCCATATGTAGCTATGAAAGGAAGAAATGCCATAAACTGTGCAGCCATCGCAAGACCTGGAACTCTAAAGTCTGAGGACCAATATCCTGAGGGTGGTAATACTGAAATACGGTAAGAGACAGTCTCTAAAGACAGTTTTGGAACTCACAAAACCATCCCTGTAACCATCCCTGTAGCTGCCCTCCCTGCAGACTTCTTGTTCAGTGAAATAATAAATTCCCTACTGAGTCTGCCCCTTATGTATTAAATAGATTTTTCTCTTCAGTTCAGTTCAGTTGCTCAGTCGTGTCTGACTCTCTGCGACCCCATGAATCGCACCACGCCAGGCCTCCCTGTCCATCACCAACTCCTGGAGTTCACTCAGACTCACGTCCATCGAGTCAGTGATGCCATCCAGCCATCTCATTCTCTGTCGTCCCCTTCTCCTCCTGACCCCAATCCCTCCCAGCATCCGAGTCTTTTCCAGTGAGTCAACTCTTCGCATGAGGTGGCCAAAGTACTGGAGTCTCAACTTTAGCATCAGTCCTTCCAAAGAAATCCCAGGGCTGATCTCCTTCAGAATGGACTGGTTGGATCTCCTTGCAGTCCAAGGGACTCTCAAGAGTCTTCTCCAACACCACAGTTCAAAAGCATCAATTCTTTGGTGCTCAGCTTTCTTCACAGTCCAACTCTCACATCCATACATGACCACTGGATTTTTCTCTTACTTGCAGCCAAAAGCATCCCCGTGATTCACTCATCTCCCGTCTCTTCTTGCTGGTATACTTTCCAAGAGCCCGTCTGGCTGCTCTTCCTTTGGCTCTGCAGCTTGTTTCTGAGTTCTGAGCCTTACTCACATGGCTCCCTCTTTCTGGGGGGCCACTCTCCTTCCTCCTGACGAGGCTCTTTGGAAACGGAACTCTGTGTGACAGACTGAGTTCATCCAGGGTGAGGGAAGTCGAAAGGTGACAAGTACTGTGTATGAACCGTCTATACGGGATCTGGAGACATGGTGCTGATGAACCTGTTTGCAGGGCAGGAGCAGAGACGCAGATGTGGGGAGGGCACGCGGATGGTGGGGTGGGGGAAGGAGAGGATGGGATGAACTGAGAGAGGAGCAGAGACGCAGACGTGGGGAGGGGCACGCGGATGGTGGGGTGGGGCAAGGAGAGGATGGGATGAACTGAGAGAGGAGCAATGACACACACGTGTAGCACATGTGGGAAGCTTCAGTGTAGCACGGGGAGCTCAGCTCAGTGCTCCGTGGTGACCTGCAGAGGTGTGATGGGCTGAGAGGTGAGAGGGAGGCCCCAGATGGAGGGGATACGTGTGTACTTATGGCTGATCCACACTGTTATACAGCAGACGCTAACACAACATTATAAAGCAGTTATACTCTAAGTTTTAAAAAAGAAAATTTGAGAGTCACCTTGAGAGCCTTTCATGGGGGGCTAGAGTTCCCCGAGTGCCCTGTACCCCACTTTTCCTCGCCGAGCTGGCTGTGGCTTTCTGCTTGTGTGCCTGTGTCTCTCACTGGCCCCTCTCCATGGTGATAGGAATGATGTTCTATTTTAACTTGGTGTCCCAAGATTCCCCTTACATCTGTGGACAGAGCAGATTATGAGAACTGTTTAGCCAAAACATTCCTTCCATGAGCAGTAGTGAACAGCACAGCGTGTGCTGTGGGCTCAGTCGTGTCCAACTCTTGCAGCCCCAGGGACTGTAGCCCATCAGGCTCCTCTGTCCATGGGATTCTCCAGGCAAGAATACTGGAGTGGGATGCCATTTCCTACTCCAGGGGATCTTCCAGACCCAGGGATTGAACCTGCATCTCTTGGGACTCCTGCTCTGGCAGGTGAATCCTTTACCACTGGGCCACCTGGAAGGCCCCGGCGAACAGTGCTAAGAACTTGCTATTTGGAGGCTGTGGCCCAAACCCGAGTCCATTGTTTATGTGGTATCAAACAAGACATCACAGGACTCAGTTCCATTGTTGGGAAAATGGATGCCACAGTGGTATCTACCATGTATGTATTTAAATGATATAATGATGCTCATAAATTGCCTTGTTGATAATCAATTCTGTCATTATTCATAATTCATTAGCTTTCCCCAGGTGCTTACATGTATGCTCAGAGATATGATAAACAGGTCTGTACTTTTATATTTTCTACTTATCTCTGTATCTAGCTCTTGATAAAAAGAACTAGAGTCCCACAGCCCACTGACATCACATTTTAGAGCTTGAATCTCATCTCAGAGATTCAATACAGATTCAATACAGATGCCTGCTGTATTTGAGAAATATGCCTTGTCTAATACCTAGGCCACAAATGTATATTTGTGTGTTGAAAATAAAGAACCAATGTTTGTGATAGTGGATGCATAATTTAACCTTTTCATCATTTGATACGAAGTCTACATTAATCTAAGAGCACACTTTCAACACGAGGTGAAATGTTTGACCTTTAGTGATGCTTCGGTATCTTGACATTCTTACCTTGTGCTAATGTTAAGTGACTCTTTGATATATGTTCACAAACGTTTGCTGAAGCAGAGTTTGAAAGGGCAAAAGGGGGAAGGAAGAAAGGAAGGAGGAGAAGGGAAGAGAGGAAAAAGTTTGAGTCTTCATCAGTAAATGAAAAGATCTCTGAATAAACTGTAAGATAGCTTTATATGGATTTGGCAAGGATTTAAAAGAATTATGTCTTAATACATCTCTGTAGTTTCACCTGAAGGTGTGTCCATGATATAGTAAAATATGAGCGTAAATTGCAGAGTAATATGCTGGGAAAGATTGAAGGCAAAAGGAGAAGAGGGCAGCAGAGGGTGAGATGGTTAGATAGCATCACTGACTCAAAGGACTTGAATTTGAGTGAATTCCGGGAGATAGTGAAGGACAGGGAAGCCTGGCGTGCTGCAGTCCACGGGACTGCAGAGAGTTGGACACAACTTAGCTACTGAACAGCAACAACAAATGTATAAGATGTGTAGAAATATTTGCTATTATTTGTAGAAGCTGAAAAAATGTGTGGAAAGAAAGACACCAAACTGTGTAGTAACACTGGTTACCTCAAAGAGGAAGGAGACAGGTGGATGCATTTAATATTTTTACATGTCTCTGCTTTTTGATTTGTTGCAGCCAAACTTTCTGAGATATAATTTACCCTAAAACTCAACCATCGAGTGTACAATGAAACAATATTTAGTAAATTTCCCAAACTGGGCCACTATCTTTACAAAGCATTTCTAAGCCATTTCATCATTCAGCAAAAAGCATTGGGTTCAATTACAATTACTCCTCATTCCTTACCCTCAGCCCCAAGCAACCACTCATCTAATTTCTGTCTCTACAGATTTGCCTTTTCTGGATATTCCTTATGAGTGAGATCATACAATATGCGGTCTTTTGTGTCTGGCTTCTGTCACTTTGCATGTTTTCGAGGTTTATACACATTGATGAACCACGTATCAGTTCTTCACGCCTTTCTATGGCCAGAGAGCATCATTCCGTTGTCTGAATCCCAGTACATTTGTTTGTCCATTCACTAATTAATGGACATTTGGGCAGGGTCTCCAGATTAAATACAGAATGCCCAATTTAATTTCTTCCAAGTAATGTGGAATATACTTACGCTAGAAAAAAATGTGTCATTGTTTATCTGAAATGTGAATGTAACCCAACATCTTGTGTTTTTATTGACTAAATGAAGCAACTTTACATTTGAAGTTTCCACTTCTTGGCTCCCATGAATAAATGCTGCTGTGAACATTTTCATGCAAGTGTCTGTGTGTGCATTTTTGTAATTTGGAAGAAAGAAAAACTTTAACAATTAAATAAAACCTCCCTTTCTGAATGGATTCCAGGAGCACCAGCAATTTGAACGTCAGTGAAATAGCTTAAGCTATTGTTAACGAATCTGTTGCAGAGAAAGGCACATAAATATTGGGCTCTGCTTTAATTATATGTCAACGTTTCTTCCTATGGCAACTCTGGGCTGCCTTGGTTTATTTTATTACTTGCTGGATTGCCTATGGTTATTTAAGAGGCTCATAAAACTTGGATACCAGACCTGCTTGACATCTAAATAATCTAAGTCCAGCTCATTAAAAGCTGAGATCAATAGCTTGCTGAATACTTTGACACAGGTTTCGTGTTTTTCATTTAGGAACATTTTGGATTGCAGGAGAGAATGAGGTTTGCTATCTTGCTGCCATATCCTACCTCCTCCTTTTGCCCTTCCTGTTGCCTGGGCCGGAAGCGCCATTGCCCTGATGGCTGCATGACTCACCCTTTAATTTCATCCAGGTCTCTGCTCGAATATCCCTCATCAGAGAGCCTTCCAGAACCACCCACTCAGGCCTGCCCAGAGCCTGGCCCCGTCATATCTTTATAAATAGGTTTGATAGTTTAGCAGATGGAAATACAGGATGCCTAGAAAACTTTCCATTTCAGATAAAGAAAAAATCATTTTTTAGTCAAAGTATGTCCCATCGTATTTGGGGCCTTCCCTGATGGCTCAGTGGGTAAAGAATCTGCCTGCAATGAGGAGACATGGGTCAGATTGCTGGGTTTGATCCCTGGATCAGGAAAATCCCCTGGAGGAGGGCATGGCAACCCACTCCAGTGTTCTTGCCATGGAGACTCCCATGGACTGAGGAGCCTGGTGGATACAGTCCAGAGGGTCGCAAACTGTTGGACATGATTGAATGACTTTGCACACATGCATGCTGACTGTGGAATTATGTGTTATTTATCTGACATAAAGCCATTTAACTGGGGCCCTGAATTTTGACAGTCCTCCTCCCAACCCTTCATACAACCAGACATTGTATAACATATGTATCTGCTTATTTAATTTATTGTTGCCGTCATCCTGAGAGAACACGGCTGTATTCGCTTCATAGGGTTGTCACAACACATTACTGCAAACGGGGGGTTGGAAACAGTAGGATCTTATTCCCTCACAGTTAAGGATCTTATTCCCTGACGTTAAGATGCCCACAGGGCCGTGGTCTGTCCTAAGACTCCAGAGCATCTTCCCTGGGACCTTCCAGCTTCTGGTGGCTCTTGGCAGACACTCATGGCTTGCGGCCATACCAGTCCAGTCTCTGCCTCTGTCCTCTTGTGACCTTCATCTCTGTGCGTCTGTGTAGCATTCTCTTTTATTTATTTATTTTTTGGCACTCACCCTGGCACTCAAGATCTCATCTTGAGATCTTTAATTACCTCCACCAAGACCCTTTCCCCAAATAGGGTCCCATTTACGGGTTTTCAGGGCACACCTTTAAGTAGGAGGGGAACCCTGTTCAACCACTACAATTCCACATAGAAATTTGACACATGTATTGGGCTGACCAAAAAGCTCATTCAGATTTTTCCATGAAATCATATGGAAAAATGCCAACAAACGTTTTGGCCAACCCAGGGTGTTGGATGAATGAGTGGAGACATCAGTGGGGGCGGGCCTTTGGGGTGAGGGTTCTACCGCACAGACTTCTCTGCAGAACCTGTTGTTTACTGAGGTCAGGAGGGAGCTGGGTCCCTGAGGGCCACCCAGGCAGAGATGCTGGAAACTTAGCGGTGGAGTTTGGAGTGGGGCTGCTGGTTCCCAGGGCCTCTAGATTGCAGATGAAGCGTCTGAGCTGCTGCCCAAGGCCGGGGCAGAAAACGCCAGGAAGCGGGCAGAGGATGGCACGCCACGGGGCTCCCCCGCGCGAGGAGTCCCTGTCCCCGCGCCTCGAGCTGCATCTGCATCCGCGGGCCGCGGCGTTCCCACAGCCGCGAGCGGGAGCGCGCGCCAGGGTCGGCCTGTCCGGGACTTTACCTCCTGGTTCGGGAGAAGGAGCCCAAATCCAAGCCTCCTGCTTCCTCTTATGAACTGGAGATGGAATTTGAAGGCGCCTGATTACCGTGAGCGGAGAAGGCAATGGCACCCCACTCCAGTACTCTTGCCTGGAAAATCCCATGGACGGAGGAGCCTGGTGGGCTGCAGTCCATGGGGTCGCTAAGAATCAGACAGGACTGAGCGACTTCACTTTCACTTTTCACCTTCATGCATTGGAGAAGGAAATGGCAACCCACTCCAGTGTTCTTGCCTGGCGAATCCCAGGGCCGGGGGAGCCTGGTGGGCTGCCGTCTGTGGGGTCGCACAGAGTCGGACACGACTGAAGCGACTCAGCAGCAGCAGCGGCAGCAGATTGCCGTGAGGAGGCTCGGGTCAGAGCCCGCTGCCAGGTTTTGCCAGCACAGACACGGTGCTAGCGGGGGACGCAGAGCAGGCTGCTATAAGGGGCACTCGCTTAGTTGTTTTGTTTTGTTTTTTATTCAGTTTTAGTTACTTAAAATTATTTTTTATGTATTTATTTATTTAGTTAGTTATTTTTGGCTGTGCTGAGTCTTCCTGCTTCACTGCAAGTAGGCTTTTCTCTAGCTGTACTTGTGGGGGCTGCTCCCTATAATGGTGCTCAGGCTCCTCACTGTGGGGCTCCTCGCTGGGGGGCTTCTTTTGGTGCAGAGCAGGGGCTCTATGGCGCACAGGCTCAGGAGTTGTGGCACACAGAATTACCTGCTCCACTGCATGTGGGATCTTCCTAGACCAGAGATCCAACCCATGTGCCCTGCATTGGCAGGCAGATTCTTCACCACTGAGCCACCAGGGAAGCCCTTAATGTTGAGTTTTAAGAGTTCTTTGTATATTTTGGATTAACAGTTCTTTATCAGGTGTGTGTTTTGCAAATATTTTCCCTAAGACTGTAACTTGTCTTCTTGTTCTCTTGACATTGTCTTTCACAGAGTAGAAGTTTTTAATTTTAATGATGTCCAACTTAGCAATTCTTTAAAGAAATGATTCGTTTCTTTGGGTCTGTTGGGTCTTAGTTGCCCTGCGGCGTCTGGGATCTTAGTTCCCTGAGCAGGGACTGAACCTGTGTCCTCTGCCTCGAAAGGTGGATTCTTAAACCCTGGACCACCAGGAATTTGTTCAGAATTATTTTGGTATTTGTCCTAGGGAATTGCTCTTGCGGGAGGGAGGGAGCTTTGCAGGGAAAGTAGAATTGTTAGTGTGAAGAAGGCAGATACAGGGCTAGTGAGGTTGGGCTCCTAATTCCGACGTTGTTTCTAAGGAGCTGTCTGGTTCCTGTTGGTCTCTTTCCTCATCTCTGACATGTGACCAACAATTTTTCTGTCATGGGGTTGCTGTGAAGGTTGAAAATACACAGAAAAGTGTGTAAATCCCCCAGGTTTGAGGCTGACAGAGAAGGGATGCAGCGCATGGTATTGTTCTCAGACTCACAACCTGCTGAGAGAGGCTAGCCGAGTGACGCCTGTGGGGATGTGAGCACCCAGCCTCCTGCAGCCGTTGTTCAGTCCTGGGCCCAGGGGAGTGAGCAGAGGAGATCCCTGCTCTTCTAGAGCTTTCCTCACAGTGGTTCTGTTTGTTGTTTTAGTCGCTAATTCTGATTCTTTTGCGACCCCATGGACTGTAGCCCTTGGGATTTCCCAGCAAGGATACTGGAGTGGGTCACCATTTCCTCCTCCAGGGGATCTTCCCGACCCAGGGACTGAACCTGTGTCTCCTGCACTGCAGCAGGTTCTTTACCCCTGAGCCGCCAGGAAGCAGGTTGACAGAGGTGGGGGAGGACGAGGAAACAAGTGAATAAATGACGGAAGTTCAGGCAGTAATGAGTCACAGGGAGGGAAATAAAGCAGCTTAAAAGGGGTAGAGTGGACCTGGGGCCAGCCTCGGCCGCGTGCCTCTGGATACGAGGTGGGGGGTGAGGGAAGACCTCTTTAAGGAGATGACTTAGGAGTAGAGACCTCATGTGTGATGGGAAGACCCACTGGATTACCTGGAGAGACAGCTCCTCTGAGCACAGGTAACCAGAGTGAAGATCTTACAGTGGAAACAAGTTTGGAAAATGTAGGCACATCTCATTTCTAATTGTAGGCTGAGTATCGGCAGCAAAACATGCTCACTCATAGAAAGGACTGATGTAATGAAAGCCCCTGGGTCCCTGCGATTACATGGGGCCATGCTGAGGGAGGGGAGGAAAGACCAACCCGTACTTGCCATGTTCAAAGGAGCTGGCAATGTAATTGAGGAAACAAGTGTGTATAAAGGAGTGATCTGGAAAGAGCAGAATAAAGTATTTATTAATGCCAGGATTTCAAATACCAATGTTGGCTTCATGGGGTGAAAAAGTCCCTCATAAATCCTTTCCTGGGATGGGGCTGATGAGATAACTTCCTCCAGGGTGTGGGGTGTACAGATTGGATGGAGAAAAACTCTTTAAGAACCCCTGCCTTTCAGCACCATTATGCATAATTTAGGAGGGGGATGAAAGAACACAAAAGATTCAGTTCAGTTTAGTTCATTTGCTCAGTCGTGTCCGACTCTTTGCAACCCCATGAATCGCAGCACGCCAGGCCTCCCTGTCCATCACCAACTCCCAGAGTCCACTCAGACTCACGTCCATTGAGTCAGTGATGCCATCCAGCCATCTCATCCTCCATCGTCCCCTTCTCCTCCTGCCCCCAATCCCTCCCAACATCAGAGTCTTTTCCAATGAGTCAACTCTTCGCATGAGGTGGCCAAAGTACTGGAGTTTCAGCTTGAGCATCATTCCTTCCAAAGAAATCCCAGGGTGATCTCCTTCAGAATGGACTGGTTGGATCTCCTTGCAGTCCAAGGGACAAAAGATTAATGTATTCCAAACATGTAAATGCAATGATGCACCACCCAGAAATCGGCAGAAGTCACTGTTCTTGAAGATACAGCAAAGGCCAGGCCCAGGACAGCTCACGGCCAGTCTGTGTTCTGGGGGAAGCATCTGTGCTCACAGAAGTCTTTCTATAAACAATGGGTCTTCTGTCCCGTTCTCTGGTATCTGCACTTGACTCTTTCTTCTCTAGAGGCCAGCGGGACCTGATTTTATTCAGTTTCTATAACCGTCAGCGTTTTTATTTGTTTTGTATAAATAGCTTCAATAACCATTAGGCTTTAGCATCCGTTTTAAAAAATATTTATTCAGTTTTGGCTGTGCAGGGTCTTCGTCTCTGCTCAGGTTTTCCTCTGGTTGTGGGGGGCGGGGGCTTCTCCCTAGTTGGGGTGCCGGCCGTGGTTTTGTCTTGTCACGGAACATGGACTCTGGAGTGTAGGCTTCGGTACTTGTGGCCCACAGGCTTAGTAGCTCCGTGGCATGTCGGATCTTCCCTGACTGGAGATCAAACCCGTGTCTTCTGTTTTGGCAAGAGGATTCTTTACCATGGAGTCAGCAGGAAAGGCCAGTGTTTTTTTAAAGATATAGATCCACTTCTCCAAACAATTTTCAGTAAGGTATTTCCCAAACCTTGTCAATCATTCTTTTTCTGTCTCCTCTCTCGTTTTCCTCTCTTTCTGTATATTTAGGCATCTTTTGTCTATAATTTGCCAGTCGTCATTTGTAATACCATGTCTGCTGCTGCTTCTGCTAAGTCGCTTCAGTCGTGTCCGACTCTGTGCGACCCCATAGACGGCAGCCCACCAGGCTCCCCCGTCCCTGGGATTCTCCAGGCAAGAACACTGGAGTGGGTTGCCATTTCCTTCTCCAGTGCATGAAGGTGAAAAGTGAAAGTGAAGTCGCTCAGTTGTGTCCGACTCCTAGCGACCCCATGGACTGCAGCCCCCCAGGCTCCTCCATCCATGGGATTTTCCAGGCAAGAGTACTGGAGTGGGGTGCCATCGCCTTCTCCGAATACCATGTCTAGCATTGTTTTTGTGAAATTCAGAAAAGCACAAGGAAAGTTAGTTTTCAAACCAGAGTATTTGTGTTACTGATTTTTATGATGTTACGTAACGATTTAAAAATACAAGTACATGTATATCTGTGAATTTATTCAGATGTTGCTTTATCTTGCACTTTTATATTTGGTGATATTATTAATTTAGATTTTTTATTAAAAACATTTAGATCAGCCCAATATTAAATTTCACGTTTTACTCTTTTCGATGAACAAGACTAATAAACAGGCAACGTGAAAGTGTCATTTCTGACTGAACTTCAGGTGTAAGTCCCAGCTCTGACGAGACACTGGAATTGGAGGTCTATTTCAGAGATTATTTGCTCCAATAAGCTTTTTCTGGAGATGCCATATGTAAATTTCTCTTCACCACAGATTTAAAACATTCAGTGCTCCAAGAAATAAACAGGCCGATTAAAAGAAAAGTATGTTCTCTTATTTGTTAAATAAGATTAACAAATGAATTTACAGTTATCCTCTCAGAAAAATAATAAGAATGACTTTGCATCACCACACGGAATCTTATCCTTTGTAGAATGTAGCTGCTGCTGTTGCTAAGTCGCTTCAGTCATGTCCAGCTCTGTGCGACCCCATAGACGGCAGCCCATCAGGCTCCACCGTCCCTGGGATTCTCCAGGCAAGAACACTGGAGTGGGTTGCCATTTCCTTCCCCAATGCATGAAAGTGAAAAGTGAAAGTGAACTCGCTCAGTCATGTCCGACTCTTTGCGACCCCATGGACTGCAGCCTACCAGGCTCCTCCGTCCATGGGATTTTCCAGGCAAGAGGACTGGAGTGGGGTGCCATTGCCTTCTCCGATGGAATGTAGAGTCATTTTCAAATAAATACAATAAAACCATCATCCTGTAGCCACAGTTTTCTTGTATTTTAAAGTAGTAGTTGACAAACACTATACTTACTTATATTTATATGTGTCTTTACTGTTGAAGAAGTCTAGACATCTTATCTAATAACCTTTTGTTTAAGGTGGAGTTAAGTTATTGCAACTCAGAGCCCTCATCCCATTCTGAAACTTATCACTGTAGTAAGTTCTACCTGTAGAAAACTTCCTTTGATGATTCTTGTGTTGACTTTATTAATGCATTGTATAGTACATCTTTCTGAATATAGTAAGTCCCCTGCATATGAATGAGTTCCAGTCTGAGAGTGCATTCATAACTCCAGTTTGTTCATTAAGTCCCACAAAGTTAGCCTAGGCACCCAGCTAACGCCACGGGCTCCGTGGCACCGTACTGTCATAGGTGTATAACACTTGTCACACAATGATGCATGAAAGACCAACACCAAATAAAGAAACCATTTCTAATCTTACAATACAGTGCCTTGGAAAGTACAGCAGTACCAGCTACATCACTGCGGCTTTTACGCTTGCTTCTGGACACCCTGGGCTTGAAATGAAGCTATGGTCCTACCACAGTCTGTACAGGGCTGTGGAGTTACACACACAGAAGCGTGCGTGCCCGTGACAGTGTACACCACACGTGTGAACTAACTTACCTTGGACATGTGAACACATGTCTGCGACTTGAAGGTTCGTGTGTAGGGGACTTACTGTACTATGTGTTAGGATTTGTGATAACAGAATTTAGCTGTCAGATATAGTGAGCTATTTATAGCTGTATTCACCTGAATTCAGTGGTGGGAGGCCATGTTTGTGGATAAGAAAACTCAATGTTGGACGGGTACTGACTCCCCTAGATGAATCTATTAATTGGCATTTAGTTGGAATTGCACTGAACAGGATTTTTCAGTGAACCTAAAGCATGTATCATAGAATTCATTTGGAAAAATGAAAAGAAAAAAGATTCAAAACAATTGGAGAAAGATCAAAAAAAGAATGAAGCATTTCCCTTACCTAGTATCAACAGTTATTATGAGGTGTAGTAATTAAATAGTTGATTCAGTCACTCAGTCATGTCCAACTCTTTGTTACCCCATGGTCTGCAGCACGCCAGGCTTCCCTGTCTTTCACTATCTCTCGGAGTCTGCTCAAACTCATGTCCATAGAGTCGGTGATGCCATCCAACCTTCTCATCCTCTGTTGTCCCCTTCTCCTCCCACCTTCAATCTTTCTTAGCATCAGGGTCTTTTCCAATGAGTCAGTTCTTCACATCAGGTGGCCAAAGTATTGGAGTTTCAGCTTCAGCATCAGTCCTTCCAATGCATATTCATGGTTAATTTCCTTTTGGATGGATTGGTTGGATCTCCTTGCAGTCCAAGGGACTCTCAAGAGTCTTCTCCAACACCACAGTTCAAAAGGATCAATTCTTTGGCACTCAGCTTTCTTTATAGTCCAACTCTCACATCCATACATGACCACTGGAAAAACCATAGCCTTGACTAGATGGATCTTTGACAGGAAAGTGATGTCTCTGCTTTTTAAAAAACTTTCCAAAGTAGTTCTTTTGTCTGAGTCCTATCTTAGGTACTGTAAGGAATAGAAAGAGATGTATGAAGATTAGAGAGAATGTTTAGAGCAGGAAATATTTAGAGGCAGTGCCTAGTTGAGCTACCTGTTAACCTTTTCCTATATCCTTGGCTTTAGTTCCCAGAAGTATAAGAAGAGCCTAAGCTTGTCAGTGGTGACAGTTGGTCTTGATACCAAAGAGGTTTGCTATGACTTGGGAGGAGTAGGTGAAAGACCGTCTATTTCCCTCATTAGTTATGATTCTTGGTTTTGAATCAGAAGACGTGCCTTGGGCAGATCCTGAGGCTTGTCTTCCCTTTCTCCCTCTCTGTAGGAGATGAACCTATTTGGCATCTTAGATGTTTCTCCCCTGAGAGGGAGCCCTGCCCCCGGAAGTACCCCAGGAACTGCAGCACCCAGCAGTGCCCTTCTGCAGCCCTGTTGGGTCTAGCCTTTGAACTGGGCTGGCAGTTCTGATGATGGTGGTGATGTGTTGAGCAGAATGCAATCCAGCTTGTTCCTGCAGAGTTTTATTGGCTTTGCAAGTTTTAAAACTCATAAAAGATGTTTTGTCGGTAAGAGAAACCAGCCTACGATGGAACAGATAATTATGTAATAAGGCATCGTTTTCCATGGTCTAATAACCATAACCTGTTTTAACTGTTACAGATTATAATGTCCATAAAGCCATGGTCATTTATTATCTGTTTTTCACATCTTCTCCTTTCAGTGAAGACGTTAGAAAAGGTCAGACTGCTGTCAGAACCCAGTGATGAAGGGCAGGCTGGCGCTTTGGAAAATGGCAGTCCTCGCAGCGTTCAGGGCTATAAACTTTTTAAATTGAATTGTAAAAGTTTATCACTAATAAAGAAACTCTTTTAGGTGATTTTAATGTTATTTGGTCGTTTGAAATATTTCACAGATGGAAACAGATGGTAAGGTCATGAAATGGGTGAGTATTCAGCATTATAAAATGCAAAACGCCTTTTCTCCACGTTAGAGATGGAGCCGTGCAGTCGGGATAACGCTCTAGGGCATCACCCACTTTCTACCAGGAGCAGGTGCTGCACTTGGCACTGGTAGAAAGAGAAGGGTTGAGAACCGCCAGATGGCCTGTTAGTAAAATAAACATATATTTCTTATTCTCTCCTTCAAATGACCTTGACCACTTTCTTTCTTATGGTGGGTAAGTTACACTTCACCTGAGATAAGAATAGGAATTCATGATTAGCAAAAGGTAATGTTCATAAGGAGCTTTCCTGGTGGCTCAAGGGTAAAGAATCCACCTACCAATGCAGGAGATCATGTTTGATCCCTGAGATGAGAAGATCCCTTGGAGAAGGAAATGGCAACCCCCTCCAGTATTCCTGCCTGGGTAATCCCATGGACAGAGGAGCCTGGCGGGCTACAGTCCATGGGGTTGCAAAAGAGTCAGTCACGACTTAGTGACTAAACACCAGCAACAATGTTCAGCAGAGGATCAGTTCCAAGAAGACATATGTTTAGACTGCAATTCTTTGAAGGCAGATTCTTGGTCTTTCAGAGTCATTCATTCATTCAAGCATCCATCAAACAATCAGTGAATACTTGCTGTGTGCCAGGCATTTCTCTAGACACTTAGAATACTTAGAAATCTTTCTTTATGGAATTTACACAGGAGTAGGATAAGCCAGGCAAAAACAATAAAACAGATAAGCAAATCAGTGTTAAGTAGAATAATATATTTGAAAGTGAAAAGTGCAATAGGAAAAAAGCAAAGTAAAGCAGGTTAAATGTAACTGGAAGAGAGCTGAGGTAAGGAGTGAGGTCCCCTCAAAATAATCCCTATTATTTAGTATGTATTTTGTGGATCTCCATTTCACAGTTTTAAACAATGATAGATTCTTGATAAATATGCAGCATTATCACTTCCTTTCAGCACTCATGAAAATGCTCCATGTCAATGACTATTTCTCTAGAATGTAGAGAAATGGACATGGCAGTGAAGGAGGTCCTCCTGGAAAAGGAGGTATTAGAGCAATGACTTGCAGATGATGCACAATAGACCGACTGACCTGGATAAAGAGAATTCCAGGGAGAACAATTCCAGGAAGGAAGTGCAAAGCCATGGACATGGGCACATGCCTGGCATGGTTGAGGGGGAACAAGGAGGCCAGGGGTTTCCCCGGTGGTGCTAGTCGTAAAGATTCTGCTGCCAGTGCAGGAGACATAAGAGACATCGCTTTGATTCCTGGGTTGGGAAGATCCCCTGGAGGAGGACATGACAACCCACTCCACTACTCTTGCCTTGAGAATCACATGGACAGAGGAGCCTATCGGACAACAGTCCATAGGGTTGCAAAGAGTTGGACACGACTGAAGGGATTTAGCATGCACGCGTGCAAGGAGGCCGGGATGGTTGTAGAGGCGAGAGCAAGCAGAAGAGAAGGAGAGGGGACAGAGAGCAAATGGGTAGGTGGTCCTAGGTCACTGAAGACACAGAAGGCCATCGCCATGGCCTTGGTAACTATGTGAGATAATGGATGTTAACTAGCCTGGTGCTAATCACTCTCCAGTGTGTGCAGCTGTCACGTCATTACGTATGCGCCTGAACCGACGCACCGCTACGTGCCCGTCACATCTCAATAAAGCGGGAAATTCAAAACCGGGAAAGGAGGGCGTCGAGGCTGTATGTTGTCACCCTGCTTATTTAACTTACACGCAATGCACATCATGCAGAATGCCAACCTGGAAGAAGCACAAGCTGGAATCAGATTGCCGGGAGGAATATCAATAACCTCAGATATGCAGATGACACCACCCTTATGGGAGAAAGCAAAGAGAAACAAGAGCCTGAAAGACGACAGTGAAAAAATTGGCTTAAATCTCAGCATTCAAAAAGCTAAGATCATGGCATCCAGTCCCATCACTTCATGGCAAATAGATGGGGAAACAATGGAAACAGTGAGAGACTTTATTTTCTTGGGCTCCAAAATCACTGCAGATGGTGACTGAAACCATGAAATTAAAAGACACTTGCTCCTCTAAGCGACCAACCTAGACAGCATATTAAAAAGCAGAGACATTACTTTGCCAACAAAGGTCTGTCTAGTCAAAGCTATGGTTTTTCCAGTGGTTATGTGTGGATGTGAGAGTTGGACCATAAAGAAGGCTGAGCACCAAAGAATTGATGCTTTTGAACTGTGGTATTGGAGAAGACTCTTGAGAGTCCCTTGGACTGCAAGGAGATCAAACAAGTTAATCCTAAAGGAAATCAATCCTGAGTATTCATGGAAGGAATGATGCTGAAGCTGAAGCTCCAATACTTTGACCACCTGATGCAAAGAACTGACCCTTAGAAAAGACCCTTTTGCTGGGAAAGATTGAAGGCAGGAGGAGAAGGGGACGACAGAGGATGAGATGGTTGGATGGCATTACTGACTCAATGGACATGAGTTTGAGCAAACTCCGGGAGATGGTGAAGGACAGGGAGGGCCTGGTATGCTGAAGTCCATCGGGTCACAAAGAGTTGGACATGACTGAATGACTGAACAACAAAAACTTGAAAAAAAAAAAAAAAAAAGGAATCCTCTGGAAGCTTAAAATACATTGTTAGTAGATAAAGGCTGAAACAGAAAGACCAACTGGAGAGCTCTCGCAACAATCCTGGGGAAATGAGGGTGCTTGGGTCAAGGTGGACACTGGAGATGGTGAGAGGTGGGCAGACTTTAGATATGTTTGAACACAGAGCTGACAGGGTTCTTGCAGATTATGTGTGGACTGTGAAAGTCAGGGATGGCTGCACTTTTGGCCTGAGCAATGGAAAGATGAAGCTACCATCTCCCGAGATGAGGGAGCCTGCAGGAAGGAGTGGTTTCATTTCCACTTTGGACAAGCTGAGTTTGAGATGTCTTTAGTCATTTGTGTGGAGGTGCCAAGTAGGCAGCTGGGTATTTGACAGAGTCTAAAATTTGAGAGAGAGTGCTGGACTCACATGGAAATTTGGAAATTATTGATATATATGGCATTTAAATCTAAATATCGTATGATATGTGGTATTTAAAGCTATGAGACGGGATGAGATCACTAACGATGGGAGTGTGCTGAGTTGATAACAAAACAAATGAGTCATGATGGCAGTTAGCACACTCCTCCACAAAGTAACTGAGATCAAGAGCCACATGTGTCACTCAGGAAGGCAGCAAGATGGAGCTGTTTATAACCTGAAGCCGTGTCCCTGGGTGCAGGATGGAAGCGGGGCCTGATGAAGGAGGTGACAGTGGGAGGAGAGACGGCGCACTGGGCCGGGTGTGTCGTCAGCCCCTTAGGCGTCCAACAGGGACGTTTTAGCTGCTTAGTCTGCGCCGGGCACGAACCGCTTCTGTGGGGAGTTTAGTGTGTCTGTCCCCCAGCATCAGTTCCTTTTCTCTGACCCCCCACGATTTCCCTGCAGGCATTCCTTCTCCTGGGAGTGTGCAGTCCTACCGGGAGAGTAAACCTGGAAGCCAGGTCCACCTTGGTGCTTCCAGGAGACCAAGTGCGTGACCTAAGCTTGGCCAGCTGGACTCTGAATACCAAGGTTCTGGCTTTCAGCCAGCAGAGATGAGCTATTTACTGCCCATGGGCCAATGGAATACAATTCAAGTCACAAACACAAACTATCCATACAATTTAAAAATTTCCAATAGTGACTAAAAAAACAGGCCAAAGAAATCATTTTTAAAAACTTATTTATTTTTTAATAGCAGGATAATTGCTTTACAGAATTTCGCTGTTTCCTGTCAGACCTCACCACGACTCAGCCATAGGTGGACACGTGTCCCCTCCCTCTTGAACCCCCTCCCATCTCCCACCCCATCCCGCCCTCTAGGTTGATACAGAGCCCCTGTTGCTTGAGTTCCCTAAGCCACACAGCAAATTCCCATGTAATTCATCTTAATTATATATTTTATTTGACTCATTGTGTCCCAAATAGCGTCATTTCAACATGTAATTTTTATAAAAATTATTCTGGCACAAATTCTTTGAGTTTTGGGGTGTATGATACGCTTACAGAGCCCGTGTGCTCATCCCCTCGGTCACGACCAACTCTTTGTGACCCCCTGGACTGTAGCCCACCAGGCTCCTCTGTCCATGGCATTTCTCAGGCAGGAATACTGGCGCGGGTTGCCATTTCCTGCTCCGGGATCTTCCTGACCCAGGAATTGAACCTGTGTCTCGGTCTCCTGCACTGGCAGGTGGATTCTTTACACCGGTGCCGCCTGGGAGGCTCTTGGCTCAGTGAGAGCACAGCTCTTCCCAGACGAGCCTCATTTCAGTGTGCGGTCGCCACGTTGGTGGTCTTGTTGCATTGAAGACAGCAGACCTGAATTCATTCATTTCCTCGGCAGCCCCTGATCAAATGGTACCTTCCACAAGGGTCATAACAGCAGGTTCTGCTTCCTGATCCTTCAGCGCTTCCTCAGCTGTTGCAAAGTCCTCTCCAAGGTGTCCAACTCCTGAGAGGACTGAGTCAGTGTGTGTCCGACAGCTTCTAATACAGTCCCTTTTGCTTAGGTAGCTAGAGTGATCTCTGATGACTTGCATTCAAAGGATTGTCGCTGCTATGTTCCTTTTCCAACAGAAAAAAAAGAGGGTTTGGGCTAGATCAAGACCTTTTCACAGTTCTACTCTTAAGGGCAGAGTCAAAAAGGAGACTACACCTTTGAAAGGAGTAACGCAGGTCTGCATGTGGTGAGTTGACAAAAATCTCCAGCATAGAGCTTTGAGGGAAAAGAAGGAAGTGCACAGAATATCTGTATATCTTTTCAAAATCACACATGTATATATATTTGTGGGCATGTATATACAACTTCTGGGGTCCTTCCCTCGTGGGTGGCTCAGATGATAAAGAATCTGCCTGCAATGCAGGAGACCCAGGTTCAATCCATGGATCAGGAAGATCCCCTGGGGATGTAAATGGCAGCCCACTTCAGTACTCTTGCCTGGAGAATTCCGTGGACAGAGGAGCCTGGCGGCTACAGTCCATGGGGTCACAAAGAGTTGGACGTGACTGAGTGACTAACACTTTCACTTTCACATGCACCTTCCCAATGGAGAGAAACCAACTTGCTGAACCGTGGCGACCTTTAGAGGACACAGGCAGGCGACGGGCAACCAGCGCGCTGAGGGTTCAACTGTGTACCTTCCCCAGATTCACGTAGTGGCGCCCTAACCGTCCCCTACCCGCATCTGAGAACGCAGCTGTGTTTGGAGATGGGGGCGGGGTCTTTGCTGAGGCGATTAAATTAAAATGAGGTCATTCAAGGGGCCCCTAATCCAGTATGACTGGTGTCCTTGTAGGAAGAGGAATGTGGACAAAGAATCATGCAGAGAGAAGACCGGGTGACGGCAGGAAGCGGACTGCCTGTAAACAGGACAGAGGCTGGGAACAGAGCCTCTGCTCACACCCCTCAGAAGAGACCGAGCTGCATCTCAGATTTCCGGTTCCTCTAGAGCCACGAGAAAACAAATACCTGAGGCTGAAGCCTCCTAGTCCTTGATGCTTTGTCAAGGCAGCACCAGCAAAATACACGGGGTCATTGACCAGAGAGGCAGACTCCTACCCATCATTTGGTAATTGTTTACGATGTTGTGTTGGCTTCTGTTGTACACCAGTGTGGAGCACACCAGTGTGGAGCGCACCAGTGTGGAGCACACCAGTGTGGAGCACACCAGTGTGGAGCGCACCAGTGTGGAGCGCACCAGTATGAAGCAGCCATGAGGATACAGATGTCTGCTCCCCCGGCCTCCCGCCCCGCCCTGCCCTCCCAGGTGGTCACCGAGCGCCGGCTGAGCCCCCTGTGCCATGCAGCAGCGCCCCACTGGCCGTCTCTTTCCCGCGCGGCAGCGTATATCTGCCGGTGCTGCTGTCTCAGTTGGCCCACCCTCTCCTTCCCCACAGGTCGGGTCTCTACTCCTCTGTCCGCATCTCT
Source organism: Bos indicus (assembly GCF_029378745.1). Classification (NCBI taxonomy): domain Eukaryota; kingdom Metazoa; phylum Chordata; class Mammalia; order Artiodactyla; family Bovidae; genus Bos; species Bos indicus. The sequence continues at coordinate 81,786,417 of NC_091772.1, forward strand.
GCTCCCACCCTGCAGATAGGGTCATCAGCACCATTTTTCTACATTCCATATATATGTGCTAATATATGATATTTGTTTTTCTGACTTATTTCACTCTGTATAACACGCTCTAGGTTCATCCACTTCATTAGAACTGACTTGAATGCATTTGTTTTTCTGGCTGAGTAATATTCCATCGTATAAATGTACCACAGCTTCTTTATCCATTCATCTGCTGGTGGACATCTAGGTTGCTTCCATGTCCTGGCTGTTGTAAACAGTGCTGCGATGATCACTGGGGTAGGGGTAGGCTTAAGGTCTTTTTCAGTTATGGTTTTCTCAGGGTATATGCCCGCTATTGTTACCTGTCATTTGAGAGGTTTCTCTTCTAAACTTTTTAATTGTGTTGTGTGCAGTGTGTGTGTGTGTTTAGTTGCTCCGTTGTGTCGTCCTCTTTGCAACCCTTTGGACTGTAGCCTGCCAGGCTCCTCTGTCCATGGGATTGTTCCAGCAAGAATACTGGAGTGGGTTGCCATTTCCTCTTCCCGGGGGTCTTCCCGATCCAGGGCTTGAACCTGCGTCTCCTGTGTCTCCTGTACTGCAGGCGAATTCTTTACCTGCTTGAGTCTTCAGGGAAACCCCTTTATTATGTATCCTTCTGTTTAAACATCAAAAAGTGGAAAGGTTAACAATGAGGTCTCGGAGTCCCCCCTCATCTTCCCGTATCCCTCTTCTTTCTTTCAGCACTTTCCTCCTCTGAAATTTTGCACCATGTGAAGGGATCTGATCGGGATGAGAGATACCCTGAGAGCTCCAGAGCTAGGAAGGGAGAGCAAACTCATGGCCTAGCTCTTCCCTGCTTCATCTGAATGTTGACTTCCTGGCCTTCTTGTTTAATTGTGGGAAGACTCTGGTGTTTATTAGACAACTACAGGGTCGTTTTTGCTTTATTCCTGTCTTTATCCTTATGTTCTTTTCGTTATTACACTTTTATGAAGTTCCTGATCTGGAATGATAGATGTACAGATCTTCTGTTACAAGCAAGAGAAAGTGCACTGTATGGTCGTTAGCAGAAAAATAATTCATCCAAAGAAAACGAGGATCTAACCGCTTCCAGGAGAAAGCTGTAGAATCAGGTTTTGCAAAGGACCAGAAGTAGGGAAGGCTTATAGGGTGAGTGGAGTCGTGGTCAGAACTGGTGTGCTGCTCCTTAACTAATTGTGCCTGACTCTTTGCAACCCCTTTAGGATGTCACCAGTGATGTAAACCAGCTCTCTTTTTTAATGAATCATTTCCTTTAAGATTCCATGCTCAAAGGAAAAAGTTTCTAATAAGCTTAAGTTGGGTCATAGGCCCATCCTTACTCAGGGAGGGCAGAATGTTGCTATTTTTCTCATATTCTCTCCAGCAGAGAAGGTGCTCACTGCAAAGCAGACTCAATGTGCTTTTGCCAGAGGGAATCCTAAGTAGCAAAAGCAACATGAGATTTCTCTTGGATGGTAATTGATTTGTTTATTCCACACTGTCAAAGTTATTTGACCACTGGCGGTATTCTCTAGGAAGATCTTTCAGATAGTATCATCTCCGGGGGGCAGATGGATAGCTCTCTTATATGGCATCCATGATGGTAAATGATTAGTAGGTGCCTAGAGTCAAAATGCAAAATAAACTCAGCTCCATTGGCCTGGATAGCTTTCCCTCCACTTGAATGGGTCCCTTCTCTTCGTTTTGCTTTTTACTGAAAAATTGCTTTTCTTTTTCAATGCAGTCCTTGCTGCATTGGCCAAATCTTACTTTATTCCTCAAGTAATTTAGAAACCTATCTAACACCCTCATCAGTGGAAAAAAAGGTAGGCTTAGAATCTTTTCCTTTCATTGATGCATTTACAGACCCAGTTAGTATAAGACAGATTTTAGAAACACTGTTCTTAAAGTTTAAAATTAAGTTGTTCAAAGGCACATGTAACTATTTCATTATCTCTGATGGTAAAGTACATTGATGTGGGCTGTGGTTATGAAATTGCTATTTGATTTTTAGTTAATGAAAGTAGAAATTCAAAGTGTTGAAATTTGGGTCTATATTTTAATCATGTTTCTCAAAAGTGACTTGGGTTGAGATTTGATAATTCTGTAGAGAGAATCTGAGCTCCTGGAGTCCTGCAGACCTGTGTATCCGTGTAAAATCCATTGTCATTCCAGGCGTGGAAGATGCATCAAATGAGAAAGGGTGTGTGCAGACCTCCCGGTTGAGAGCATGTGTGAAGCTTTCAACAAACATAGTTCCCTTCCATCCCTGTCTTCTTTTTGCATGACTGTGCCAGGTAGAGGAGACAGAGGCAAGACAGTTGTGAGCAAAGGACTTAGGCGGAGACTTGAATTCACACCTGGAATCCACCCCATGCTCACTATGAGGCTACTGGTACGTGACTTAACTTCTCAGCGCTTTAGCACCTTCATTCAGAAAACCAAACCAAAAATAATGATTTTTTGACTGTGATTGTGATTGTTAAGATCCAATGAGATACTTGCTGTGCCTGTTCTCTGCACATGCTGAGTACTCAATAAACTTAACTATTATTGGCAATTTACATATTTACTTGACTGACTCATTTCTACTATTGACAGCAAATACTCTATAATACATTTAAAGCAGCTTAACGATTTGTTTCTTTAATCTGTCTAGAGGATTTGGTTCATATGAATACAATGGCTCTGATCTGAAACCACAGCAAACCGTGTAACCCACAATTTCCTAGAGTGTTTCTGGAGCATACCCCTGCCATAGGTGTAATAAAATGAGTCATTAGGAAAATGTTTTGTGTTCATACAGGATTGGGAAATTTTTGATCAACCAAATTTCATATACTGTCTTTATTACAGGACTTTTCAGAGCCTTTAGCAGACAAGCATGCATGTTGAGTTTCCAGAGACAAATCACGTAGGCAGTGTTTTCTAATACTGGTCTATTTTTGACCAATAAACACATTATCATGGGATCAGGACTATTCAGAAAAGCGCTGTGATGGCCTGGCTCTTTTACCACCCACTTGTCAAGAGGCACACGGTGTGGTCATAACACAGAATCCAGCTTGCCCAGAGCGGCCACTGTGAATTGTGAATTTAATCTAGTTGCTCTTGAAAGCTGGACTTTTTTTTTTTCCCCCAAATTGAATTGCAGCCTATGAGGGAGAAACAAATTGCCTCCCCACTGTTCACACTTCTGCTCAGTCTGTAAATGTTAGGAAATGCCATAAAAAGGAAATTTTAATTCCTGCAGCAATAAATATGCAAATACTCATTTTCTCCAAATATGGCTAGGCATCATTTCCCCTCTTTCACCACCTCAGAGGCCCTAAGCACGTTTGAATCTGTTGACAAAGCTTTTTCCAGCCGTCTCGCTGACTTTTTCTTTTGTGCGCTAGCAATCTGTTAGCCGTATTCCCAGGGAACCTGTGTGGAGAGCAAGTGTGCGCTCCCCTCCTCCCCCTTCTCCTCCTTCTTCTGTCTCTGTCTCTCTCTTTAATTCTTTCTCTTTCCCCTCCCATACTCCCTCCATCCTTCTTTGCCTGTTCCATCTTTCTCTCCTCTTCCCCATGCCTTATTTCTTGGAAGTCTTGCCACTGAATGGACACAATGAATCTCATAGAATCACTGACTGCCAAGTCCAGAACTGAGTCAGTCTCAGTCTCTGCTGTTGACATCTGTCATCCCAGTTTAATCCTTTGTTCCTAGCCTACCACTGACCTCCAAGGAGTTTTGCTTGCACAATATTGAAGTCCTATTTTTTTTAAATGTATGAAGTGTTCTAGTTTTCTCCAGATTTCTGTGCCCAAGTGAATGTTAAGCAAAAGACAAAGAAAACACATTTCAGATATCCGTGAGTCCTTAGAAGTACAATGATGCTTCCATCCAAAGCTGACGTTGGAGATAGGACAGGAAAGAAAAAATTTGGGGGAATAATCAAACAGATTGCTCAAAGCTTGCACTTCAGATCAAAGAGCACCATTTTCTAGGGTTTGCTTCATGTGACTTGGGCAAGACTTTCTTTAGTGTCTTGTCCACTCGTTATATTAAGTGATAATATGTATATTTTCAGGATCCTCTTGGCAATGGGTATTATAGTAGGATATAGTCTTGTCTTTGCACTTATGGAAATAATTTGAGCTTCACAAAATTGAGACCGGGTTAGGGTGCAATATAGATAAGGCGGATGATGGGAAAAAGCAAATTCTGCATGCTGGTGTGAAATCTCCCCTGGGCTGCCCACCTGTGTACCTCTAGAGCCTAGGAGAATGGGTGGCATGTAGTGAGTGCTCAGTTACTGTGTGTTTAAGGATCAAATAGATGCCTTCAAAGAGGTTGCTTCAGCTGTGAACACTTGACCCGAGTATTTATGTATGGAGTTGCATGTCATGTCTCAGCTATGCCATGACTAAGTGATGTAGTGTGATTGTTAACACTGGCCAGAGAGCTGTGAGAGGTAAGCCCAGGGTCAGCTCTGTCTCATCTATATGGTTTCATGCAAGTTACCGAGTTTTTCTAAGCCTGACTCGCCTCATCACCGCGGTGGGGACAGTGAGTGCTTCAAGAGGTTTCATGAAATGATCGATGAGGACAGAGTGTGTGAAATACCTTTGCATGGTACCTGGCATGTAGTAAGCATTCAGTTCAGTTCAGTCGCTCAGTCGTGTCTGACTCTTTGCAACCCTGTGAACCATAGCATGCCAGGCCTCCCTGTCCATCACCAACTCCCGGAGTTCACTCAGACTCATGTCCATCGAGTCAGTGATGCCATCCAGCCATCTCATCCTCTGTTGTCCCCTTCTCCTCCTGCCCCCAATCCCTCCCAGCATCAGAGTCTTTTCCAATGAGTTAATTCTTCGCATGAGGTGGCCAAAGTACTACAGTTTCAGCTTTAGCATCATTCCCTCCAAAGAAATCCCAGGGCTGATCTCCTTCAGAATGGACTGGTTGGATCTCCTTGCAGTCCAAGGGACTCTCAAGACTCTTCTTCAACACCACAGTTCAAAAGCATCAATTCTTTGGTGCTCAGCTTTCTTCACAGTCCAACTCTCACATTCATACATGACTACTGGAAAAACCATAGCCTTGACTAGACGGACCTTTGTTGCAAAGTAATGTCTCTGCTTTTCAATACACTACCTAGGTTGGTCATAACTTTCCTTCCAAGGAGTAAGCATCTTTTAATTTCATGGCTACAGTCACCATCTGCAGTGATTTTGGAGCCCTAAAAAATAAAGTCTGACACTGTTTCCACTGTTTCCCCATCTATTTGCCATGAAGTGATGGGACCAGATGCCATGATCTTCTTTTTCTGAATGTTGAGCTTTAAGCCAACTTTTTCACTCTCCTCTTTCACTTTCGTCAAGAGGCTCTTTAGTTCCTCTTCCCTTTCTGCCATAAGGGTGGTGTCATCAGCATATCTGAGGTTATTGATATTTCTCCCGGAAATCTTGACCCCAGCTTGTGCTTCCTCCAGCCCAGCATTTCTCATGATGTACTCTGCATATAACTTAAATAAACAGGGTGACAATATACAGCCTTGATGTACTCCTTTTCCTATTTGGAACCAGTCTGTTGTTCCATGTCCAGTTCTAACTGTTGCTTCCTGACCTGCATATAGGATTCTCAAGAGGCAGGTCAGGTGGTCTAGTATTCCCATCTCTTTCAGAATTTTCCAGAGATTATTGTGATCCACACAGTCAAAGGCTTTGGCATAGTCAATAAAGCAGAAATAGATGTTTTTCTGGAACTTTCTTGCTTTTTCCATGATCCAGCAGATGTTGGCAATTTGATCTCTGGTTCCTCTGCCTTTTCTAAAACCAGCTTGAACATCTGGAAGTTCACGGTTCACATATTGCTGAAGCCTGGCTTGGAGAATTTTGAGCATTACTTTACTAGCGTGTGAGATGAATGCAATTGTGCGGTAGTTTGAGCATTCTTTGGCATTGCCTTTCTTTGGGATTGGAGTGAAAACTGACCTTTTCCAGTCCTGTGACCACTGCTGAGTTTTCCAAATTTGCTGGCATATTGAGTGCAGCACTTTCACAGCATCATCTTTCAGGATTTGGAATAGCTCAACTGGAATTCCATCACCTCCACTAGCTTTGTTCATACTGATGCTTTCTAAGGCCCACTTGACTTCACATTCCAGGATGTCTGGCTCTAGATCAGTGATCACACCATCGTGATTATCTGGGTCATGAAGATCTTTTTTGTACAGTTCTTCTGTGTATTTTTGCCACCTCTTCTTAATATCTTTTGCTTCTGTTAGGTCCCTACCATTTCTGTCCTTTATCGAGCCCATCTTTGCATGAAATGTTCCCTTGGTATCTCTAATTTTCTTGAAGAGATCTCTAGTCTTTTTCATTCTGTTGTTTTCCTCTATTTCTTTGCATTGATCGCTGAGGAAGGCTTTCTTATCTCTTCTTGCTATTCTTTGGAACTCTGCATTCAGATGCTTATATCTTTCCTTTTCTCCTTTGCTTTTCACTTCTCTTCTTTTCACAGCTATTTGTAAGGCCTCCTCGGACAGCCATTTTGCTTTTTTTGCATTTCTTTTCCATGGGGTGGTCTTGATCCCTGTCTCCTGTACAATGTCACGAACCTCCGTCCATAGTTCATCAGGCACTCTATCTATCAGATCTAGTCCCTTAAATCTATTTCTCACTTTAATATTATGACTATAAACTGTATCAAGTGGGTTCAAGTTGGATCAGTCCCCAGCAGCACAGTAGGCCGCAGGATGCTCTGGAAGGTAAACTGTTTATGAAAATTGTAAGCACAGGCATTGAGTCCAAAATGAAAACGCGGCGCGTATTACACTGTCAAGTCACCGCCCCGAGCCTTCGTCGCCCCACCCCTACAAGCATGGCGATAGTTCATAACGCATCTCGTAGAACGCTTTATAAATAGTTATTTCAAGATGCTGCTCTGGAGCAGTGGTTCTTTTTTTTAAATTTTTTTAAATTGGAGGATAATGGGTTTACAGTGTTGTGTTGGTGTCTCAGCCATACAGCAGCTTGAGTCGTCATAACTGTACCTAGATCCTCTCCCTCCCGCTCGTCCCTTCCACCGCGCATCCACCTTCTAGCTCCTTACCGGCGGGCTACCTGTGTCACGCAGCAGCTTCCCACTGGTTATTTATTGCACACCTGGTGGTGCATGCATGTCAAGGCTTCCTCAGTTCGTCCCACCCTCTCCTTCCCCTGCTGTGCCTACAAGTCTGTTCTCTATGTCTGCATCTTTATTCCTGCCCTGCAAATAAGTTCATCGGTACTATTTTTCTAGATTCCATATTCATATGCATTAATGTACAATATTTGTTTTTTCTCCTTCTGACTTTACTATGTATAACAGGCTGTAAGTTCATCCATCTCACTAAAACTGACTCAAATGTGTTCCTGTTTATGGCTGAGTGTTATACCATTGTGTGTATGTACCACAACTTCTTTATCCACTCATTTGTCAATGGACATCGGATTGCTTCCGTGTCCTGGCTATTGTAAACAGCGCTGCAGTGAACACTGGGGTACACGTGTCTTTTTGAATTGTGCTTTTCTCAGGGTATAGGCCCAGCAGTGGAGTTGTTGGCTCGTATGGTAGTTTTATTCCTAGTTTTTAAAACAGACTCCATACTGTTCTCTATAGTAGCCATATCAATCTACATTCCCACCAACAGTGCGAGAGGATTCCCTTTTCTCCACATCCTCTCCAGCATTTATTAGTTTTAAGTTTTTTGATAATGGCCATTCTGACTGGTTTGAGGTGATACCTGTGTCCCCCACCCTCCCCACCCCCGGACATTCAGCTATTTTCTAAAGTCATTTTTGGTTGTCATGACTGCAGGAGTGTGGCAGCTGAGTGTGCTCCTGACATTTAGGGGCTGGAGGTCGGGATGCTGGTAAACACAGCTCAGCGCACAGGGCAGTGCCCAAGGAAGAATGGGCCACAGAGCCCAAACTGAGAAAGCCTGCTCTGGATTTGTGGTTTGAAAAACATGTGACTGTTTCCAGACCCCTTGTCAGAGTCAACCGTTTTCAAAGATAAGGAATTTATAAAATTATTTTGAGAGTTTGAAGAAGGGTTAAGTGAAGCGGCCAGTCTGGCTGTGAGAACTGTGGTAAGGCGAGCGTCTCGGGGAACCCCACCCCCGTTCCTCTTCCTGGAGCACGGCTGCCAGGCTGTGGGGTCAGGATGAGACTGCAGTCTGATGAACACACTTCGAGCGAATGACCCCCTGCTTTGGAATGTCTTCAATGAGGCCTTTTCAAAAATTCAAACGCACTCACTGGTGACAGGATCCTAATTAACCCAGATTTCATTAAAAATAAAGAGAGCTCTTTGCAGTGATGCAGAATTTTTTCATTAGATGATAAAGCAGCGCTGTGAGGTAGACCGACAAAGTTAATCTGGGTAAAGAATCCTCCTGCCAGTGCAGGAGATGCAGGAGACCTCAGTTTGATCCCTGGGTTGGGAAGATCCCTAAAGTAGGAAATGGCAGCCCACTCCAGTATTCTTGCCTGGGAAATCCCACGGACAGAGGAGCCTGGTGGGCCACAGTCCATGGGGTCGCACAGAGTCAGACATGATTGAGCATGCACTCACGCACACACTGCATTTCTTGGCTGATGGCGCAGGAGTGGGTTCTCAGGTCACCAGTGGGTGCATTCGATTATTCAAATAACATAAATTGCTCATGTCACGTTGGGAAAATTGCCCAGGGAAGCATAACAAAAAGTGTATCAGTGTTTTCACCAGGGACTAATTCTCGCAGAAGACAGGTCATCATGCTCTAATCGCATCGCCGGGATGTTATTATTGTAGCTTCTTCCAGGTATTCCCTGCCAGAGGCCTTGTGAGACAGACAGATCTAAAGGCTGCCTAGGGAAACTGGAAGAAGCGCGTCGTGTGTGCCTGTGTGCGTGAGCGTGCAGGTATGTGTGTGCCCCCTGTGTGTGTCTCTGTGCAGGTGTGCGTGTGTCCCCTGTGTGCACCTGTGTGCAGGTGCGCGTGTCCCCTGTGTGCGTGTGCATCAGGTATGCGTGTGTCCCCTGTGGGCCTGTGTGTGCATTCACATGCTTGTGTGTAATTCCCCTGTGGGTGTTTTCTCTGCGAGTGTGTGTATCTGTGTGTGATGGCACGTGTGTGTCCTTCTGTGGGTGTGTGCAAATGCACCTGTGTGTGTGTTCTGGTCACACACCAGACGCCACCTTTGCCGTGTAATTACAGTGTCAGGAGCAATAGCATTTGGTGAGTCTGGTGTTGGAGCCCCTTAGAGTTGATCATTGCTTGGCCCCGGAGCTGCCCCCCGAGTCAAGTCTCAATGGGTGAACTGCAGGGTGCTTTTCGCTGACTCAACAGGCCTGGGATGTAGACAGTATCTGAGGAGGGCCGCCTCCCTCGAAGCCTAGGGGACATCCTGGGGGAACCTCCCAGGATGCCTCAGGGTCACTGACCAGGGTCTGCTCCACGGGCTGGGAGCCCTGGACTCGGGACCACACAGAGCTTTGTTTCCTTCATTGCTACCCCTGTTTTACCATTTGATTTTCTGGTTTATTTTTTGGCCCAGACATGTGATGATGGGGGAATCCAGGGAAGCCGGACACCAGAAATGACTCCGGTTGTTAACCTAGTGATGTCCGCACCGTGGCAAGGATCCTTCTGCGTCATCTGATGTGACTGCCTGGCACGGGGGGCAGCGTGCGTCCTTTGCTGTTCTCGACATCTCCCAAAGCCAAAGATGTTTCCCCCGTTCCCTCTGTGTTTAAATATTTTAGATCTCTCTGATGATGATTCCTCGGAGACTTCATATTCCATACACACACATCTCTCTATCCTTTGAAATAGTAATTCCTTTTCTAAAAACCTATTCTACAAATTTTCTCCCCAAATACAGTAGGGTAGACCATAAGAACATCAACTTCACCGTTATTTGTAACTCATTTGTTCATTCCATACATATGTTTTATTTTTATCTATCTTTTTTTGTTGGGTTGTGCTGGGTCTCCATTGCTGTGCGAGATTTCTCTACTTGTGGAGAACAGGGTCTCCTCTCTGGTTGCGGTGTGCGGGCTTCTCACCGCCGTGGCTTCTCTTGTGAAGCACGGGCTTCAGGGCTCACAGGCTTCCGTAGCTGCGGCACGTGGGCTCGGTAGCGGTGGCCCCCGGCTCGGGAGCACAGGCTCAGCAGTTGTGGTGCCTGGGCTTAGCTGTTCTGCAGCATGAGGGGTCTTCCTGGACCAGGGATCGAACTCATGCCTCCTGCATTGGCTGGTGTATTCTTTACCAATGAGCCATCTGGGAAGTCCCGCAGATATTTTTTGAGTATTTATGACCTTCAAGACTTTGGGAACCAGCTGTAAATGGATATTTAAATTTGTATCTCTTTTCCTCACGGAGCTTATGTTCTTATTAGGAAAGATGGTAAACAGAACACATCACTAAAATAGATCATATTTCTTGATGGGAAGGAAGTGCGACGTGTGCCCGGGGTGTACGTGTGATTTTCAGTGTGGCTGCCGGAAACGCCGTCCTGAGTGTTGACGTCTTTCCTCGGACGTCTTTACATCCGAGTAAAGACCAGGAGGACTTGAGGAGCGGGCTCAGGTGCACAGCTGGGGAAGAGAGGTTGAGGCAGAGGAAACAGCACGTGCAAAGTCCCTGGGGTAGGACAGAGCCTGGCATGTTCAAGGGACGGTGGAGGTACTGAGGGGCTGGAATGGAGGAGAGGGAGGTGAGAGAAGTCGATGGGGGTGTCTGCAGTGCCCGGGAGCGCCGGGACGAGGTGGCTGCTGTGGTGACCTTGGCTTTTACTTGAGTGACACGGGAGAGGAGGGGACGGTTCTGAGCAGGAGTATGACGGGATCTGTCTTGTGTCGTGGGTGTCTAATTTTTATTTATTTTTTATTCTTGGCCGCACGGGGTCTTCCTTGCCATGCGCAGGTCTCTCTAGGTGCGGCGAGCGGGAGCTCCTCTTCGCTGCGGGCCCGGCACCTAGGCGCAGGGGCCTCTCGTAGCGGAGCGTGCACTCTGGGCGTGCGGGCTCCGTCGCTGCGGGGCGGCCTCAGTAGTTGCGGCGCACGGGCTTCGTGGCTCCAAGGCAGGTGGGATCTCCCCCGACCAGGGGTGGAAGCCGTGTCCGCTGCACTGGCAGGTGGATTCCTACCCACTGTGCCACCGGGGAAGTCCTGTTTTGTGTTTTAATCAAACCATACTGGCTGCTGAGCCGAGACTGGGCTGCATGGAGGGGACAAGGGCCAAAGCCGAGAGCGCTGAGGGGCCGTTGTGAACCCCCCACAGAGACAGAAGGGCAGCCTGGGCTAGGACAGAAGACGGGGAGGCGGGGAGAGATGGCCAGAGTGGGATACGCCTGCAGGGAGAGAGCACAGGATTTATAAAGTACCTATATGTCTATCAGGAGAGGAATTCTTAAAAAGTTACAGCATACTCATTCAATAAAATAATGAGATTAGAGCTGTAAGAGTATTTCTATGTTTTATAGTTGCATGAAAGCGTCAAGGTGAACAGCAATGGGATAGTAAATTTCCTAGGTTATAAAAATGCATATATGTGCACAAATATGCTATTTCCATTTTTTAAAAATCTGAATACAGCAAACTTTAACAGTGGTTTCTTCCAAGTTGGATAACTGAAACTGGGTTGTGAAAGGGAAATTTTGAATGTTATCTTGATTAGTTTTTGCAGGGTTTTTTGCTAAGTTGCTAAGTTGCTTCAGGCATGTCCAACTCTTTGCAGTCCCATGAACTGTAGCCCACCAAGCTCCTCTGTCCAACGGATTTTCTATGCAAGAATACTGAAGTGAGTTGCCATGCCCTCCTCCAGGAGATCTTCCCAACCCAGGGATCAAACCCACATCTCCTGCATTGGCAGGCAGGTTTTTTACCACTAGAACCACCTAGGAAGCCCCTGTTTGTAAGCAGTGGTCATTGCTTTTCACTGTTTTTTTTTTTTTTTTAATAAAAGGATAAGGGGAATATATTCACCTTCCAAGGGTTATTATAAAGAGATTTTTATAAAGACTATAACAAACCCCATGTCCCATAAAGCAGGCATGTATTTTCAGAAAGGTAGTTACCAAGGTTTGGTTCACTGTTTTTTCACTGTGGCCAATTGTAAAGTCTTTGAGGGAAACAGAATATTTTATTTCTTGTCTGACTCAAGATTTTCCTCTTCTGTGTGGTGACTGAGAACAAAATCGGGCATTGTTGGTTTGCAATCAGAATCTAGGCCTTCAGGGGAGCAAGTCCTAACAGCTTCAGCTGCCAGCTGTCAGAGTGGAGATGGAAATACTGTCGGGGACTTGGCACTGGCCTTCGATTCAGAAAGTGCTCTTCTAGTGTGAACTGGAGACCCTGTGGAATGAGACTGCAGTTGTTCGGGTCTATTTAAGTCTTCACGTTTATGCATTCCATCTTCCAAGGACTGAGAGGTCCTCATAACACCGCCAGTCGGTTAATGAGATGTAACTGAGAATAGAGGCCGTGGTGTTGAAGCCTAACCTCGCCTCATCCGGGCAGATCCGTAAAATCTTGGTGACTGGCTGTGTCCTACTCTTTGCAGCCCCATGGACTGTAGCCCGCCAGGCTTCTCTGTCCACAGAATTCTCCAGGCAAGAATACTGGAGTGGGTTGCCATTTCCTGCTCCAGGGGACCTTCCCGACCCAGGGATCGAACCTGCAGCTCCTGTGTCTCCTGCAGAAGTTGGCGGCTGCTTTGCCTCCAGCGCCGCCTGGGAAGCCCAGTCAAGAAGATAGGCATTTGCTAATAAAGAGAGTTTTATGATTTTAGGGAAATCTGTGATGTCCAAATTCAAATCTTGTCTCTATATTTGACTTTTTCTGAATGTGCAATTGACAGAAATAGCTACAATCTCTATTATGGGTAGTTCTAAAATAGTCAAAGATAATCTGTATAATGGAAGCTGTCACGTTTCTCAGGAGTAGCAATAGAAACCATAAAATTATTTGCTAACTTTGAGTCCACCGTGACCAAATCATTTTTTAAAACATATGAAATCAGACATTCTAAAGGCTGTCACAAAATGCCACCAAGTCTAAATTTTCTTTTGCTTAAGGGCGCTAGTGACAGGCCACAGTGCCACATACGGGTTTTGAGTTTGGAAGTCTGCCATCAGCAGGGCTAGGGCTGCCTGTGGATCTGCTGCCTCAGACTGGAAAAAACTGAATTGTAAAGAGCATTGTTCTCCAGTCGCACCTTCCATTGAAATGGTGACTGCTCTTCTGAGTTAGTGCCAAGGAAACGTTAGCCGCACTGACATTCTCATGTATATGGTACCAGAACACAGAAGAAGAAACTAGATGAGTGGTTCTCAATCTAGCATGGTTTTCCCCACCTGGAGACACATGGCAATGTGTAGAGACATTGTTGCTTGTCATAATTTTGGGAGGGGGTCTTACTGGAATATAATAGAGACTGTGGATGCTGCTAAGCAGGCTCCCTGGATGGCAGAGTGATAAAGAATCTGCCTGAAATTCAGGAGATGATCCCTGGGTCGGGAAAATCCCCTGGAGAAGGAAATGGCAACCCCCTCCAGTATTCTAGCCTGGGAAATCCCATGGACAGAGGAGTGTGGCAGGCTATGGTCCATGGGATCACAAAGGGTAAGACACGACTTAGCAGTTGAACAGCAATAACAACATACTCCTTAGCGGTGGAATGGGGTGACCCAGCTGTGTTTTTCAAAGGTGCCTCTGATGCCCCTGTGGAAAGGTGCACTGTATGTGGGCCAGCACTGAGAATTCAAAGGTTATCGCTCTAAGCCACGTGAGAGAAGATGGTGGTTTGAATGAGAGGTCAGCAGAGATGAAGAAGGAGAAGGACACATATTTAGATCATTAAGGTCAGTGGCAGGAAGGAATTGAGAATGACTCAACGTGGAGCTGGAGCTGGTTTGTGAATGGAAGTTTCATTTAATTAGAGGATCAAGTCTGGGGAGGAATCCCCCTTGAGAGTATGTATCATGTGGGATGCAGTGAGGACTGGACACAGGAGCTCCGCCTTCGCTACACCAAGTGTCAGACGACAGCTGGGGTCAAGGAAGCAGTTGGATGTGTGGGTGTGTTTGGAGTGCAGAGCACTGACTCGGACAGGAGGGACAAATCTGAAAGTCCTTTCTTATAGGCAGTATTTAAGGGTATGCCCCGGATGAGCTGTTTCTGGCTAGAAAACAAAGAAGAGGGTTGATGATGAATTCCTGGGGCACTGCCATGTCTGGAGGTGGAGTAGCAGAAGAAGCACCAGAGAGGCAGCAAGAAAACAGAAGTGGAGAAATGCAGAGGCTTAGGAAGGATGGAGTGAGTGCACTGTGTCAGTCACCACCGGAGGACGGGGAAGGTCCAGGGACCTCAGCAGCGTTGGGATCAGCAGTGAGCGTCACGAAACAGGCTCTGTGGAGTCTCAGATGAGGAACCCAGGCGGGCAGCATCAGAAGGCACCCGCTGGCACCCTAGACTTTCTGATAGCACTCACGTTTGACACTTACGGATTTGAGACACTAATAAATAATTAAATAAGAATGAACACAACCCATATGGTTTCACTTATATGAATCAGAAATTTTTTTCAGCTGATTTCATATATATGGGAACCATACTAGTAAATATCTTCCATGTGTTCATTTATTATTTAATTTTTAAATGCAAGTGATACAGGGCATTCCTCACACAGGTTGTGTAGTAGGTGTCTGGCGTTGCAGAGGTGGGAAAAGACACGCTGTTTCCTTTATCCTGACAAAAGGATGAGACAAAAAGAGATGACAACCAGGGAGCTTTGTAGGCTGTGCAGCGCCCTGAGGGACACGGTCATGGCGAGTGAAGAGTAAGCAGTGCAGGTGGGTTCGTTCCAGGACTCGCTGAACTTGAAGGATGCAGGGTCTGCCATGCTTGTTGCTGAAGTGCAACTGTGCAAAAAGGACGACCCAGCGGAACAGAGAGTCCGGCGAACCCCTGAGTGGGGAAGTAACTTGCACATTTGAGAAGCACCCCGTATAAGGGGCAGGCGCAGGATTGGGCTAGGGAAGCAGGCAGGGCCTCCTTAGGAGGGAACTTGGCAATTCGTTTGAATGTTCATTCGCCGTTCATTGAATATCTTTCCAAAGTTGCCGGAACAACTATTTCTTTAAAAATAAAAACCTTTTTTTTGAGTAACACATGAATCAGAAAGAAGTATTTCCTGGTACAATATTCCTAGACAGCATTTTAGCAATTCGCATTAAAAAATCTGAAACACTTGCCTACTTGTAGGCCAAGGATTCCATTTCTAGGAATTTAAGCTCAGGAGATAATTTTCCAAGTGCACAAATTGATATGTAAGAAAGCTCACTTGCACTTCTAAAATGCCTTACATTCTGTGCTTAAGACCAGTGTGTCGGCCATCTCGGGTTAGTCGCTGAGTTGTTTTCGACTCTTGCGACCCCGTGGACTGTGGCCCACCAGGCTCCTCTGTCCATGGGATTTTCCCAGGCAAGAATACTGGAGTGGGTTGCCATTCCTTTCTCCAGAGACTTCCCAACCCAGAGAATGGGGTCTCCTGCATTGCAGGCGGATTCCTTACTGCTGAGACACCAGGAAGTCTGCTTAAAACTAGTAGATGTTATCAAGTGTAATTTATACCTTAAGAGAGCTGTTTTTATGTTTTAAGGAAAAGAGTGCCTGATGTAGCAAAATATTAAAAATAATCTAATGTTCATTAGTATGAATTGGTTAATACCTCCTGGTCCATTCATACTCTCTCATTTTAGAGCCATAACAATTTCTGAAATAGTTATTTTATTGACATGAAAAAAATCCATAATATTTAGTAAGCAAAGATGAGTCAAAAAGAGCAAATATAATTTTATTTGTATTTAAATTAGAAATTGAAACGTATCCTATAGATATACATATAAAACAGACTAAGAATAGTAATTTTTTTCTGAGTGTTGAGATTCTGGGTAATTTTTACTCACTTCTTTCTACTTTGCTTTGTTATCTGATTTTTTTTTTTTTTAATGAGCATTATGAAGTACTTTGTGTTAGAAAAACAGTAAAGTCATTACTGTGTTTAAACAACAAACTTTAGCAGCAACAGAAAAGGACATTTTTTTGAGTCAAGTGCTGGAGTTTAAGCGCGTCTTTAGGAACCACTGAATACAGCCCCCACCTCATTTCAAAAGAAATGAGTGTTAGAATTAACATCTACTGTGACGACCACCTGTTCTGGAAAACAGGCCAGATGGCGTTTATCTTCTCTCTCTGATGTGCTTTAAGAGGGTATTATTGGACCTTGTAGAAGCTTCTCGGTAGCAACAATTACAAAACATCTTTGCAACTAGGTCGTTCCAATTCTCTTCTAACCAAGAGGCAAGGTATCTAAAAAGTGTCTGTCTCACAGCTTACCTGTCGACACAGAACACGTTTGTCCAAAGGAGTTCATGTCTATATCCATCCTCTCGTTTTTCTTGGGTTGGATGTTTTCAGTTTTGTAACCACACCCTCCTGCATTTGAGTAGCTGACCCCGAAAGGGACAGGACGTGATTCAGACACGTCCACAGACAGTCACACTGAGCTACATAGGCCAGATTGGTAAAAAGAAATCATCACATTGCGAGGTGAAGAGCACTTCCGAGGTGGTTTTTTTTAAGTCAAAGTTACTGAAGGTGCATCACGTGTTCATACGTTTCATGGACTGAACTAGAGTAACCATTTTTATTTCGTAGCAAAAATGTCCAAAGACCTCAGTCTAACACAGATGACCTTCCATTTATATTGTAAGTTAAAACAATAAAACCCAAGCCAGTGTAAACTGGTAGTCCTTTTTGTTCAATGCTTCATCCTCTGTGCACAGATTATTTTTATTACGGATTTTCCATGACACAGATTTTCTGACTACTGGACTGTCAGAGGGGCTAAATGACTCAAATTAGGCATGGTTTCATTGGTGACCATTTAACAAGTATGTTTTGACCACCTCTTGAAATGCATACTTTGCAAATCCTGAAATTTGGTGTGGCGTATAGGAAAGGATTAAGCATTAAATTCCAGCTCATCTTTTTAAAAGGTTTCATGAATTTTCTTAAATGTTCAGGTATTGAGATGTATTTACATCTGAGATTTACATCTCATTGGGCTGTTTGTTCTGAAGTCTACACCTGAGGTGAAAATCATGTTTTGTCCAGGGTCACATAAACCCACCTGTCCAGCAGGGTATGGAGCGTTCGCTCAGGGACCCGGAAGTCCCGTCTCTTGTTGATTCCACTTTGTGTGTGGGGATGCTCGGTCGCTTCAGTCGTGTCCGACCCTTTGCGACCCCATGGACTGTAGCTCACCAGGCTCCTCTGTCCATGGGATTCTCCAGGCAAGAATACTGGAGTGGGTTGCCGTGCCCTCCTCCAGGGGATCTTCCCAACCCAGGGATCAAGCCTGCATCTCTTGTGTTGCAGGCGGATTCTTTACCCACTGAGCCACCTGGGAAGTCCCTGATTCTACTTCAACTTCTCTCTTTTTCTAATCTAAAGAAACATTTTCTACTCTAATGCGTTAGAGAGCAGTGCTTTTACTCATCATTTATTTCCCCAAGCTTGTGACTCACTAGTTGAACTTGCATTTAAAATATAATAAAGCCTATTCGGTCATATCGTTTCCTACAAAGGATTAATAATATTTTTTTGTTGGAACAAAAAAGGCATGTTGTCACGACTCTATGAAATTTAATTTACAGCTAGTAAGATATTTGCTACTTCAGCCTTTATCAAACCATTTCCAAGTTCTATTTTTAATCCAGGTAATAGAACATCCATGTATAATATAGTAGTGTCACATGTATGTAATACATTATAAGTAATTATACGTGTATTAAAACATGGCTCAAATGTTCTAACTGAGAGAAGTGCGTGGATTGCTTATTTAACGTGAGTTGGGCTTGGCAACCAGTGATGTAGTAATTACATTTGGAGGAGAGTCAGGGTATAAAATGAAAATTCCAGTAGGGTAGAGAAACAGAGTTTAGTATTTTTAAGATATTTTCTAGCCTCTCACACACTATCTGCCCTTGAAGGGTTCACAAGCTCCAGGCAATATTCAGTCCCGTGCTGGCTTGCCCCTTCCATCACAGCCCGAGACAACTGAGGGCTGCCACACTGCCAGGTTCTGCCGTTCTGTGTGCCCACGGCCATCCTGGCCTTTCTCAGGCAGGGCACAGTCCCCTGGACTGTCTCCCTCACTGAACTTTGCCTTACTGTATTTCCCAGGGCCCTCCTTGATCCTGCCTCAGCTACAAAGACCTGCTTGACTGTTTCTCATGGAGGTGACATTCTTCCTCCTTAGAAATTCCAGAGCAGTGGCCCATGGACGGGGGCAGGTCTGGATGTCTCATGATGAGCTCGTAGTTTCTTAAAAACATGTTTCCCAGGGTTTTCCCCTAGAGTCTGATTTAGTGGGTTCAGAGAAGGGAGTCATTGGGCATTGCTTGGGAATCTGTATTTCTAAAAGCTCTCCAGTTAATTCCAGTGGACACTTGTGCTCAGAAAATCAGAAACATCCAGAGATCTTGCTTACTGGATATTTAGCCCAGGCTCCCTGGTGGGGTTCATTATCTTTTCAGTAATTACCTCATCCTCCTAGTCAGTCAGTTCAGTTGCTCAGTCGTGTCTGAGTCTTTGCGACTCCATGAATCGCAGCACGCCAGGCCTCCCTGTCCATCACCAACTCCCGGAGTTCACTGAGACTCACGTCCATCGAGTCAGTGATGCCATCCAGCCATCTCATCCTCTGTCGTCCCCTTCTCCTCCTGCCCCCAATCCCTCCCAGCATCAGAGTCTTTTCCAATGAGTCAACTCTTCCCATGAGGTAGCCAAAGTACTGGAGTTTCAGCTTTAGCATCATTCTTTCCAAAGAAATCCCAGGACTGATCTTTAAAATGGACTGGTTGGATCTCCTTGCAGTCCAAGGGACTCTCAAGAGTCTTCTCCAACACCACAGTTCAAAAGCATCAATTCTTCGGTGCTCAGCTTTCTTCACAGTCCAACTCTCACATCCATACATGACCACTGGAAAAACCATAGCCTTGACTAGATGGACCTTTGTTGGCAAAGTAATGTCTCTGCTTTTGAATATGCTATCTAGGTTGGTCATAACTTTCCTTCCAAGGAGTAAGCATCTTTTAATTTCATGGCTGCAGTCACCATCTGCAGTGATTTTGGAGCCCAGAAAAATAAAGTCTGACACTGTTTCCACTGTTTCCCCAGCTATTTGTTATGAAGTGATGGGACCGGATGCCATGATCTTAGTTTTCTGAAAGTTGAGCTTTAAGCCAACTTTTTCACTCTCCACTTTCACTTTCATCAAGAGGCTTTTTAGTTCCTCTTCACTTTCTGCCATAAGGGTGGTGTCATCTGCATATCTGAGGTTATTGATATTTCTCTAGGCAATCTTGATTCCAGCTTGTGCTTCTTCCAGCCCAGCGTTTCTCATGATGTACTCTGCATACAAGTTAAATAAGCAGGCTGACAATGTACAGTCTTTTCCTATTTGGAACCAGTCTGTTGTTCCATGTCCAGTTCTAACTGTTGCTTCCTGACCTGCATATAGGTTTCTCAAGAGGCAGGTCAGGTGGTCTGGTATTCCCATCTCTTGAAGAATTTTCCAGAGTTTATTGTGATCCACACAGTCAAAGGCTTTGGCATAGTCAATAAAGCAGAAATAGATGTTTTTCTGGAACTCTCTTGCTTTTTCCATGATCCAGCAGATGTTGGAAATTTGATCTCTGGTTCCTCTGCCTTTTCTAAAACCAGCTTGAACATCAGGAAGTTCATGGTTCACGTATTGCTGAAGCCTGGCTTGGAGAATTTTGAGCATTACTTTACTAGCGTGTGAGATGAGTACAATTGTGCCGTCGTTTGAGCATTCTTTGGCATTGCCTTTTTTGGGATTGGAATGAAAACTGACCTTTTCCAGTCCTGTGGCCACTGCTGAGTTTTCCAAATTTGCTGGCATATTGAGTGCAGCACTTTCACAGCATCATCTTTCAGGATTTGAAATAGCTCAACTGGAATGCCATCACCTCTACTAGCTTTGTTCGTAATGATGTTTTCTAAGGCCCACTTGACTTCAGCTTCCAGGATGTCTGGCTCTAGGTGAGTGATCATACCATTGTGATTATCTGGGTCGTGAAGATTTTTTTGTACAGTTCTTCTGTGTATTCTTGCCACCTCTTCTTAATATCTTCTGCTTCTGTTAGGTCCATACCATTTCTGTCCTTTATTGAGCCCATCTTTGCATGAAATGTTCATCCTCCTAAATTGATTATAAATAACTCAGAGTCAGGGATTATTGTTGTTATTTTGCTGTGGTAGGTAATCAAAAAATCATTTGTTGTTGTTCAGTCACTAAGTCATGTCCGACTTTTTGTGACCCCCATGGACTGCAGCACACCAGGCTTCTCTGTCCTTCACCATCTCTGGAGTTTGCTCAAACTCATGTCCATTGAGTCAGTGATGCCATCCAACCATCTCATCCTGTGTCTCCCCCTTCTCCTCCTGCCTTCAATCTTTCCCAGCTTCAGGGTCTTTTCCAATGAGTCAGCTTTTCAAATCACGTGGCCAAAGCATTGGAACTTCAACTTCAGCATCAGTCTGTCCAATGAATATTCAGGACTGATTTCCTTTAGGATGGACTGGTTGGATCTCCTTGCAGTCCAAGGGGCTCTCAAGAGTCTTCTCCAACACCACAGTTCAAATGTATCAGTTCTTCGGTACTCAGCCTTCTTTATGGTCTCATGTCCATACATGACTACTGGGAAACCGTAGCTCTGACTATATGGACTTCTGTCGGGAAAGTGATGTCTGTGCTTTTTTTTTTTTTTTTTAATATGCTGTCTGGGTGTATCATAGCTTTTCTTTCAAGGAGAAAGCATCTTTTAATTTCATGGCTGCAGTCACCATCCACCGCGATTTTGGAGCCCCAGAAAATAAAATCTGTCACTGTTTCCACTGTTTCCCCAACTATTTGCTATGAAGTAATGGGACCAGATGTCATGATCTTAGTTTTTTGAATGCTGAGTTCTAAGCCTGCTTTTTCACTCTCCTCTCTCATCCTCATCAAGAGGCTCTTTGGTTCCTCTTCAGTTTCTGCCATGAGAGTGGCATCACCTGCATATCTAAGGTAATTCATTATCAAATAAGGATTGACAAATGGATGGGTCTTAATGCCTGAACTCTTTCTAGGATTACTCTATGAGACATTATGAAATACTAAGGGAGTTGGTGGAGTCCTCACGAAAAAGTAGATGACAGCGATAACTGAATCCCTTGCATGCCACTAGGTGAGCGTTGATTTTCACTCTTGAATTTTTACTTAAAAAAAGCTAGGATGCTCTGAAATTCTCCCATGTGTTTCTTCCAATCAAAGTAAATGATCTTTTAAAAACTTCAAAACCTGTTTCTACAAATTTCGCTCAAGTTATCTCTAACCAAATAACAGTCAAAGGATTTTATTTTTAATGAGTGGAGCTTTGAATCAGAAAACAAATATGCAGAAACCTATTAACGGGCCAGTAAATTAGAATAAAAAGAAAGACATTTCCTACTACCAAAAGAGAGCTCTCATTTACATGCAAATGTGTGGAGGGAAAAACAATGTAAGCAGGAATCTATCTTTAATGGATAGCAGACCTAGACAAGAGACACAGATCAATCGTTTCTCAAACCCATTTCTGGTAGAACAGCAAAGAAACGGGCCAGTATGCTCAGGAGTGAACTATTTTAGTAATAGTCACTAAATTACTATTTAGTAATCTTGCCACATGAGAAGAATTATTAATTCACCCAGTTAGCATTTGTATGTAAATTCTTCATTAACAGAACTCTCAGAATAAATTTAGAATATCTAGATTCATAGATTGTCCGCGCTTCTGTCTTCTGTAGTGTGAGAGATGCCATGTTTTTCCAGAAGAGCGATTACTTTAAAGACAAATGATTACAGATGGCATCAGGCCGTTGGGGCATTGAATGCTATGAATCTGCGTCTGGTGAACAGCTAAGATGCACATGTAACTGCTTTGACGCTCACAGAAGGCCAGGCCTACTGGTTTAGCTGGATTTTTAGAAGTCTCCCTACTGCAGTGGTGATGAACTGGTGGTTTTGACATTTGTCAGTCAGGGGTTGTTCTGTTTCGTTAATGGACTCTGCCCATCCCTGTGTCCCCATCTACCCGCCCACCCGAAAGCCAAGAGCCAGCACTTGTTATGGCAACCAGACAGCGTCAAGTGGGGGCAGCCGAAAGATTCCTCATTTTCATTCTTCTCCAGCTTGGCCTCATTCTTTCCTTCTTATCCGCTGACAACTTTACATTCCGCTGTCAGTTTGGGTAAAAGCATTTTGGCAGGCAGTGTTTATGAAAGTCTGCAACAGCTAAGGAGTAAACACCTGACCCAGGAAGAATTTTCACTGAAAATCCCTTACTCCAGAGCAGGTTAACTGCTCATGGCAGGCAACATTGTACCTTGAAATCATTTCCAACCTGGTTATCTCAAGCTAACAAATCAATTTTTTTCCTTGGAAAAACAAAATACTTACTTGGGCAAAACATGCTTAAGAATGTATCTGTAAATTATGTATACAATGTGTAATATGTAGTGTATATATGAACATTGAAAAGCTGTTTTGCCATCTGCATGCTTTATACATGCAATATATGTGCAGGTGTGTGTGACTCTTTATGATCCCATGGACTGTAGCCCAGCAGACTCCTCTGTCCATGGGCTTTCCCAGGCCAGAACACTGGAGTGGGTTGCCATTTCCTCCTCCAGGGAATCTTTTGGACCCAGGGATTGAACCTGTGTCTCCTGCGTCTCCTGCATGGGCAGGCAGGTTCTTTACCACAAGGGGCACTGCACACACACACACACACACACACACACACACACACGTTGTTGCTTAGTCATTAAGTCATGTTCAACTCTTCCTGACCTCAGACTTGCTTGCCATGTTCCTCTGTCCTCCACTGTCTCCTGGAATTTGCTCAAATTCATGTCCATTGAGTTGGTGATACCATCCGACCATCTCATCCCCTGCTATGGCCTCTTCTTTTGCCTTCAATCTTTCCCAGCATCAGGGTCTTTTCCAATGAGTTGGCTCTCTGCATCAAGTGGCCAAAATTTTGGAGCTTCAGCTTCAGCATCAGTCCTTCCAATGCATATTCAGGACTGATTTCCTTTAGGATGGACTGGTTGGATCTCCTTGCAGTCCAAGGGACTCTCAAGAGTCTTCTCCAGCACCACAGTTCAAAAGCATCAATTCTTCAGTGCTCAGCTTTCTTTATGGTCCAACTCTCACATCCATACATGACCACTGGAAAAACCATAGCTTTGTCTATGCAGACCTTTGTCGGCAAAGTGATGTCTCTGCTTTTTAGTATGTTGTCTAGGTTTGCCACGGCTTTCCTTCCAGGGAGCAAGTATACATATGATGCATACATTTCATATACATTTCCTGTATTACGTTTTTTGTCCAATATTTTCAGCCTATGCCATTCCCCTACTCAAAACACTTTCTGGCCTCTTATCCCTTTGAGAATAAAATTCGAAGTCCCCACCATGGCCTGTGAAGCCAGAGAAGAGATTTTCCTCCTCATCTCTCAGATCCAGCATTCTACTCCAGCTGTTATTTTTCTTAATTCAACCACACTGACCTTTTCAATTTTTTTCCCCTTTTCCTTGGACTCAACAAACTTGTTCTTATCTTAGTATTTGCACTACGAGGTTTCTCTGCCTGGAATGCTTGCCCTCATGATCTTTCTATGGCTGGCTCTTTTCTTTTCTGTAAATCTCAGTTCAGTTCAGTTCAGTTCAGTCACTCAGTCGTGTCTGACTCTTTGCGACCCCATGAATCGCAGCACGCCAGGCCTCCCTGTCCATCACCAACTCCCGGAGTTCACCCAAACTCATGTCCATAGAGTTGATGGCCATCCAGCCATCTCATCCTCTGTCGTCCCCTTCTCCTCCTGCCCCCAATCCCTCCCAGCATCAGAGTCTTTTCCAATGAGTCAACTCTTCACATGAGGTGGCCAAAGTATTGGAGTTTCAGCTTTAGCATCAGTCCTTCCAAAGAACACCCAAGACTGATCTCCTTTAGAATGGACTGGTTGGACCTCCTTGAAGTCCAAGGGACTCTCAAGAGTCTTCTGTAAATCTAGCTCTTAGTAATTCCCTGGCTGCCAGTGGTTAGGACTCCACATTTCCATTTCAGGGTTGACAAGTGTGAAGATTCTTGGTAGGAGAATTAAGATCCCATAAACTGTGGTGCAGGCCAAAAAAATAGAAAAAACAGTTCTCACCTGAAGTACCATCCACTAGAGAGATCGTTGGAGAAGGCAATGGCACCCTACTCCAGTACTCTTGCCTGGAAAATCCCATGGACAGAGGAGCCTGGTACACTGCAGTCCATGGGGTCGCAAAGAGTCGGACACGACTGAATGACTTCACTTTCACTTTTCACTTTCATGCATTGGAGAAGGCAATGGCAACCCACTCCAGCGTTCTTGCCTGGAGAATCCCAGGGACGGGGGAGCCTTGTGGGCTGCCATCTCTGGGGTCACACAGAGTCGGACACGACTGAAGTGACGCAGCGGCAGCAGCAGCAAAGAGATCGTCAGTCTTCCCAGGTGGGGCCAATGGTAAAGAGCCTGCCTAGCGATTCAGGAGACGTAAGAGGTGCAGGTTCGATCCCTGTGCCAGGAAGATCCCCTGGAGGAGGGCACAGCAACCCACTCAGTATTCTTGCCTGGAGGATCTAATGAACAGAGGAGACTGGTGGGCTACATCCATAGGGTCGCAGAGTTGGACACGACTGAAGTGGCTTAGTGCACACACACACACACACACACATCTTTATAAGTCCCTCTAAAGGAGCTACCCTGGCCCTCGCACCTGGGCATGTGTCACCATCAGCTGGAGACATTTTTAAAGCCTCCACCATGCCCAGCATTTCTGATTCAGGCACTTTGGCATGAGGCCCAAGAAACAGCATGTGAAGAAGTTCCCTGGTGCTGCTGTTGCTGACCTGGAGATTTCTTTGAGAACTGCGGCTCTGACATGTTGCGTGCGTGCTCAGTGACTCTTTGTGACCCCAGGGACTGTAGCTCGCCAGGCTCCTGTGTCCGTGGGATTGTCCAGGCAGAATACTGGAATGGGCTGCCATTTCCTCCTCCAAGTGCATTGCCCACCACAGTCCAGCACCTAGGATGATGCCTAACACCTAACAGGTATTCCCTAAATGCCTCCTGACTCATTCATTCAATAAATCAATTTGCTACCCATTCTATGCCAGAAGCTGGTGAGGAGCCAGGGGACCAAGATTCATAAAGAAGAGCCTTTCTCTGAAGAGTTCATGAACTGTTGAGGAGTACCACCTCCAACCAGCACACAATCTCGTATAACGGGGTAATTGCAATGACAAACCCACTGTTACCTGACAATGTAAGTGATCCTGGTTAAAAGTTGACTTTCCAACATTTGGGTAGAAATGAGTGAGTTTATAGAAGCATGTTCTTGATTGGTAGATTTATAACCTTTTAAAATCCCATGTGCCTCTGGACACGAACATGGCCTTGATAACTGGGAAATGCTAAGGAGTGACTTGACTGGCAGTCTCTCAACAGAGCTCATTAAGAATTTGCTACTTAAAAATGACTTTGGATGGAAAAATTGACAAAAATTTTTTTCTTGTCTGCATTTAGGAAGCCTGGCAGAAATGAGTGTTTCAGTGTTAGCAATGGATTTTTCCAGGTTAATTATAAAACAAAAAAAAAAAAACCTCCAATTAAAAGAAAAAGAAATGTGGAGTTTGAATGTGACCAAGCAAAACAGAAATATTTAGACACAATATAGTTAGAACATCTAGCTGGTAAACTTTCATCAGTTTTGAGGGAAATATGAAACCTAAGTTAAATCCATCTTGCCCTTTTTCTTAAAGATCAATTGTGATTGAAACTTGACTACCTGTCTCAATTGGAAAGAACAGATCTCCTTACCTTAGAGGTCACTACCTTTTTTCAGCCTGTGAACAAGCATTTTATTTCCTGCTTGGAAAAGGAAGACAGAAAGACAAATCATTTTGTAAATAATCCCAAGAAGTCTTACTCTCCGGTTCCCATTTCCCAAATTAAGACTCTGTTTACTGTTAATTTTCATAAAGATAAACAAATCGTAATGTTTTGAGTGCATCAGAGGTAAATAAAACCAAACTATATTACAAAATAAATTGGTGGGAAGATGCCTTTGTATTTCACAGCAATTAGCTGCATGATTGGTTATTGTTTTGCCTTGAGTTTTACATTCAGAAGATCAAATTTGAAAATTAGGTTGGGAATAATGCGAGACATTTGCTCCATTTATTACCAATTACTTTTTGAAGCCTGTCCTTATGCATAACACTCTTTGAATTTCAATGTCATGAGCAAAATTCCTGGGATGTTTCGTTTCAAATTCTAACCTGCGGAAGAAATTCATTAGTTGACAATTTACCTTATGACTTTGGGCTGTTGCAGTAAGAAAGTGGCATTAAAAAATTATTTGTTGAGCAATTGCTTTTCAAGGCCTTTGGTGTTTACAGAGTGTAAAAGATGCATATGTTTATGAAAGATGGTTCATTGGAGATCAATTTAGGTACTCATATATTCATAGCCTCTGTGTTTTGGAAATTCTAATTGCCAACACCAAATTAAAGTCATCGATGTTTTAAAAAATGTGCTTACATTTTATTATTGCCATGTTCTGCATATTGGATTATAAATATTTATATACCCAAGTGGAAATGTGTCTTTTAGTGGCTCTGTAAGGTAGATATACAGAAAAGAAGAATGTTTCCAGCAAACTCAAAACCACCACCACCAACCAGAAGCCACGCTCATGATTCAGTCCTTGGAAATCAGTTTTTAACAAAACCACCACCACCAACCAGAAGCCACGCTCATGATTCAGTCCTTCGAAATTGGTTTTTGCTTTGTAGCGTTTTCCTTGCTCCAGAAAACCCCCGTAAGGGAAAAGCAGACAAAGTAAATGTGAAGATAGCAGTGAAATCAAAGTCTTCAACTACTGATACTATTTCTTTTGTTTAGTTGCTAATTCGTGTCTGACTCTTGCAACCCCAGACACTACAGCCCGCCCGGCTCCTCCGTCCTCGGGATTTCCTAGGCGAGAATGCTGGAGTGGGCTGCCACGCCCTCCTCCGGGGGTCTGGAGTCCGCTGCGCTGCAGACGGATTCTTTACCGCTGAACCGTCAGGGAACCTCAGCGACCACAGCTTTGCTCAGTAATGTACTGTGCACAGCGTCGTAAAGATCTGACTTGAGAACCAACGTTCAGAAACATCAAAGTGGTTGTTATGCTTTCCACGTAACTCCCGGGGCTAATATTTCCGCTCCTGTAATGATTATTGCTTATGAAGGTTGCATGTTAATTATCTGACATGATTCACTCCTTTAATTAAGGGCCTCAAAAAACCGCCAGGTTCCCAATTCACTTCAGGCCAAATTCATCTATTTGGGTAAAACCAGGTGATGTGTTTCTGGGGGCTGAGGGTTTGGGATTCTGCTGTTTCGGTTCATTTGAGGAAAAGCTCATTGAGAGGCTTTATCTCTCCCTGAGACTCGTAACAATAGCAACAACAACAATAATCATAAAACCTGTGGCCGCTGACACAACACTCACAGTGTGGCAACGGTTATGTGTGTCATCTCTCCTAAACTTTGCCCCAACCTGAGGAAGTTACTATGCTGATACTTCGTTTTTAGGAGTGAGACAATTTGTGCTCAGACGAGGTGTAAAATTTCCCACAGTTTCTATAGTTCATAAATGGTGTTGCCAGCATTTAAACACAGGTTTTAACCTCAGAGCTTGGTATATACTACACCGCCTGTGACCTTATATTGTACAACCAGTTAGGGATTTCACTATAATCCAGGAGATTTTGGTTGGGTGATTTTGAGCAATTTTCAAACAATTTGCACCATATGTCTCCAACTTTTATAAAGTTCAGGAACCATTTGAAGGAAAAACATTCTTGCAGAACCCCTGTGTTGGCTTAAATTGCTTCTGTTATAATGTTATTTAATAAACAAGCCAAACTATGACAGTCTTCTTACTTTTATTTCTCATATACAACTATAAAACCACAACAGATTTACAAATTAATTTCAAATGAAACTCTAAAACCAATAAAACTGAACTGGAAGACATCAACATAATAGATGTCATTATGTTTGCCGAATCCAAATTTCTGCTGGCAAAGTGAAAATGTGATAACAGCTAGAACCAAGGTTTTCCTAAGTTTAATGTGCTAAAGAACCCACCTGCCAAGGCAGGAGACTTGGGTTCGATCCCTGTGCTGGGAAGATCCCCTGGAGAAGGAAATGGCAACCCATTCCAGTGTTCTTGCCTGGGAAATCTTATGGAGTCTTATTGGCTACAGTCCATGGGGTCACAAAGAGTTGGGCATGACTTAGCGACGAAACAACAACCAGGCCAAGTGTGTTTATAATAGTTCATGCCAGGTAATTACCCCATTCTCCCACCATTTTTAATCTATTTGAGCGGCTCATTTGTTTGATGGACTATGGCTTTTTATACCATCTATTGTTATGAGCGAATTGTTTACCTGCCAAGTTCACTTCTATTCTTCTCTTTGTAAAAGGAGAGATTAAATTATAGTGGTATGAACAACCTCAACTCAATCGTACACACATAATTTCATACTGAGAAGGACTGGCAATCCTCAGATGTACGCTGCTGAGTACAGATGTTACTGCTGCACTCTGAGTTTATGCCGCCTTTTTGAAACATACGGAAGATTGCATGTTCCCCTCTGCATGAAGCTAAGTGTAGGGATGGGCGTGACTTGGTCAAGGAAAAGCGAGCAGACGCAGTAAGAACCAACGAACAGAATCCCGTGCGCTCGTTCCAGCTGCAGTCACTGCGGACACGTTTTGCTATTTCCGTCCGTCTGAAGCAGCCTCCATCACTCAGCCCACTCGTGGCCCTGCAGTGAGAAGTAGCCTCTGATTGTCTTCATCACTGAGGTTTAGAAGGTTTTTGTTATAGAAACATAGCTTAATCTCACTTGACTAACGCAGAAATCATCCACGTAATCCAGAATGCCCTGATGTTAATTTGGAGGGAGTTTTGTTATTATTTAACTGAAAGCATGAAATTTAAAAGATCTCGTGGGATCATTCTCAGCATTCCAGTGTATTCTAAAGGTTTCCTGAGAGTTCCTCAGTCTGCAGTTTGTAAACTATTATTTCTTCTATCCAGACTGAATGAATCACAAACTGGAATCAAGATTCCTGAGAGAAATAGCAACAACCTCAGATATGTAAATGATACCACTTTAACAGCAGAAAGTAAACAGGAACTGAAGAACCTCTTAATGACGGTGAAAGAGGAGAGTGCAAAAAAGCCGACTGAAAACTTAACATTCAGAAAACTAAGATCATGGGATCCGGTCCCATCACTTCATGGCAGACAGAAGGGGAAACAGTGGCAGGTTTCATTTTCTTGGGTTCCAAAATCAACACGGATGGCAACTGTGCCACAAAATTAAAAGACACCTGCTCCTTGGAAGAAAAACTATGACCAACCTAGACAGCATGTTAAAAAGTAGAGGCATCACTTTGCCAACAAAGGTCCGTAGAGTCAAAGCTGTGGTTTTTCCAGTAGTCATGTATGGATGTGAGAGCTGGACCAGAAAGAAGGCTTGAAGAATTTATTCTTTTGAGCTGAGGTGTTGGAGAAAGCTCTTGAGAGTCCCTTGGACTACAAAGAGACCAAACCAGTCAATCCTGAAGGAAATCAGTCCTGAATGTTCATTGGAAGGACTGATATTGAAACTGAAGCTCCAATACTTTGGCTTCTTTGCAAAGAGCTCAATCTTTGGAAAAGGCCCTGATGCTGGGAAAGATTGAGGGCAAGAGGAGAAGGGGGCCGCAGAGAATGAGATGGTTGGATGGCATCACCGACTAATGGATTTGAGTTTGAGCAAACTCAGGGAGATAGTGAAGGACAGAGAAGCCCGGTGTGCTGCAGTCCATGGGGTTGCAAAGAGGTGGACACGACTTAGTGACTGAACAACAATTCTTTCTCTAGAGTACTGCTCTTTTATTTATTTGTGACACTTATTTTTGGCTGCACTGGGTCTGGTTGCCGTCTCCAGTTTTGGAGAGCGGGCTACCCTCTGGGTGTGGAGCCTGGGCTTCTCATGGTCGTGCTTTCCCTTGTCGTGGAGCACGGGCTCGGGGGCTCACAGGATTTATTAGGTGTGGCTCTTGGGCTCCAGAGGAGGGGCTCAGTAGTTGGGGTACGTGGGCTCGGTTGCATCTCAGTATGTGGACTCTTTCTGGACCCAGGACTGAACCCATGTCCCCTCCA
Organism: Bos indicus; assembly: GCF_029378745.1. NCBI lineage: Eukaryota > Metazoa > Chordata > Mammalia > Artiodactyla > Bovidae > Bos > Bos indicus. The sequence goes on from NC_091772.1 coordinate 81,816,857, forward strand.
TTGGCAGGTGGATTCTCACCCGCTGTGCAACCAGGGAAGTCCTGCTCCTTCTTTTATAAATTACATTTTCCAATGACACTTGGATATAGTTGCCTTTTTATTTAAAATTCTCTGAACAGTTATTCTCAGTCCCAGGGAACTGCTGGTTGACTCTAAATTGATTGGATCAAAGCAAATTCAATTTCCTGACTGTCTACATCAGCCCACTTCATCTAGAGAAACTTTTTGTGTCTAGAACTTCAGAACACAAAAAGATAACTACTCGGTGCTGAGTCCTCACTCTACTCCATACTCGAGTTGGGTGTTTGCGGTCAGCACTCAGGACTGATGGATCCAGCACCGATCTCCACCCGTTCGTCTTTGGGAATCTACCTAACCACGGTACAGCTTCCCCTCCACCCAGCCGTGACCGTGCAATGCCGGCGGTCATATCTGAAGTCATTTGGATGGGTTCTGGAACTGCTGCTGCTTTATTAATAAAACTGGTAGCTTAGTCTGGCCATTCCTCACTTCTTGCTGTGACTACGGTGGTAATAGCTGGAACCACAGCAGCTGCATTTTGAGTCTGAGGGAAAAGCCAAGAGACTTTCTCATGTAGAGCCACTGGAATAAGACCAGTAGCCATCTAGTTCCATTCTTCTTGTTACATAAGAACCATAGACTTCAATTCAGGCTCTCTACTCATCGCTGAAGGCAATCCCAGATGACATTTACCAGCATTTCCTCACTAAACCTCACATAATGCAGAAAGATGGTGTAGGGAAGGAGCAAATTAGCCAAGATGGCGTGGTCAGGCTCTTTCGCCCCAGGGCGTCTCTCGCTGTCGCCCCACATTTTGTAAATAATGATTACGTAACAGCTGAGCACGCTTAGAGCACTGCGCATGCGCACCCAAGGTACTCGCGCGGACTCGGGCTGCTGTTGTTACATAAGCTTCACCTGGAAAATCGCTGGGGGGCTGTGTTATGTTGTGTCTGCTGCTATGGCTGCTTGCCAGGCAGGAGGGAATAAATGTGTCTGCAGTTCCTAGGACGCTTTGAGTTTTCTTCTAGCCTCTTACTTAGGTCGTGCCTTGCCTCCCACGGGTTCAGCGGACGGTGTGGGCAGCAGAGTACTGGCGTCGTGGACAGGGTCAGCAATCTAGGCGGATACGGTGAGATTACAGCCATGCCAGAGGCCAGAAAAAGGAAATCTCTATACCATCTTCCTGGACCGTATCGCGATCTAACTTTACAGCTTAAGCTGCATGAAGGGACCTTGTTCATCTTGGTCTCGTCAGAGCTCATCGTAATTCATCATCATTCTATCTGGTGACATACTGGAATAGGCTTCTCAGATGGCTCATTGGTAAAGAATCCACCTGCCAATACAGGAGATCCAGGTTCGATCCCTGGGTCAGGAAGATCCCCTGGAAGAGGAAGTGGCAACCCATTCCAATATTCTTTCCTGGAAATCCCATGGACAGAGCCGGGCGGACTACATACAGTTCATGGGGTCACCAAGGGTCGGACATGACTTAGCGGCTAACAACAATAAGGCTAATACCTGAAGGGTCTCAGAAAAGCGTTAGATGAGTTACCAAAGGTCACGCAGAATCAAGGAAGCATTCCAGTTCAGTGTTATTCCATATTCTTAACCCCATCCGACATGAATACCTGACTCCCTCTCAGAGACCTACTCCTAATTCCCTCTTTGAAGAAATGAGAGTTGTACAGATATACACCACAGGATTATCCCTTTGGGGGAAAAATATCTCTTAGGAAAAACCTACTCTACAAAAGCTTTTTCAACATTACAAAAGCCATCACCAAACACTAAGATATTCTAATTAGCAAATTCCTTGTGGCATCATTCAGACACCCAAAGGAAAAAGAAGAGCCAGGGATGTTTGGGAATTTTCTTCAGGGAAGAGGTTGGGGAGGAGGAGGAATCTCAGCCTGCTAATTAAAAGAATGAACTTGAGCTAAAGAGGCATGTGGGACTGTTGTCGTAGTAACGCCACCCAAGTAAGAAAGCATTTCTCAGAGTTGATATTCAGAAAGAAAACCTCTTGGTCTAAGAAAGTGTTGCTTGTGATGCAGGATGCCAAGTCTTCAGGCCCAAGCTTGGAAGATTTTAAAGCGTTTATACCATGTCAGTCATCCCACTCCCCAGGCACAGAGAGGGAAGATTGCTTATAATGTTATGCAAATAGCCAGGAAGGAGAAAAACACAAGGTAATTTTCCAGCATCATTTGTTAATGTTATTAAAGGTCATAGCAAAGAAAATAATTGGAAAGATTCACCCTAATAGTCATATCCCCCCTCATTACTTTTGGGTAGTTAAGAAATTTTTTAAGATTTAAGTAAATATGTCATATTAAAATCATGTGATTAGAATTCGTTAAATATCAGTTATATGAGCTTCTTAGTTAGCTGTTGTGTAACAACTCTCCTCCCCCAAACACAGTGACTCAGTGAGTGTTTGTTATTGACTATGAGGCTAGAGGAACCAGAGATCAAATTGCCAACATCCATTGGATCATCAAAAAAGCAAGAGAGTTTCAGAAAAACATCTACTTCTGCTTTATTAACTACACCAAAGCCTTTGACTGTGTGGATCACAACAAACTGTGGAAAATTCTTCAAGAGATGGGAATACTAGACCACCTGACCTGCTTCCTGAGAAATGTGTATGCAGGTCAAGAAGCAACAGTTAGAACTGGACATGGAACAACAGACTGGCTCCAAATCGGGAAAGGAGTATGTCAAGGCTGTATATCATCATCCTGCTTATTTATCTTATATGCAGAGTACATCATGAGAAACGCTGGGCTGGAGGAAGCACAAGCTGGAATCAAGATTTCTGGGAGAAATATCAATAACCTCAGATATGCAGATGACACCACTCTTATGGCAGAAAGTGAGGAAAAACTAAAGAGCCTCTTGATGAAAGTGAAAGAGGGGAGTGAAAAAGTTGGCTTAAAGCTCAACATTCAGAAAACTAAGATCATGGCATCCAGTCCGATCACTTCACGGCAAATAGATGGGGAAACAATGGAAATAGTGAGAGACTTTATATTGGGGTGCTCTAAAATCACTACAGATGGTGACTGCAGCCATGAAATTAAAAGACTCTTGCTGCTTGGAAGAAAAGTTATGACCAACCTAGACAGCATATTAAAAAGCAGAGACATTACTTTGCCAACAAAGGTTCGTCTAGTCAAAGCTATGGTTTTTCCAGTAGTCATGTATGGATGTGAGAGTTGGACTATAAAGAAAGCTGAGTGCCAAAGAATTGATGGTTTTGAACTGTGGTGTTGGAGAAGACTCTTAAGAGTCCCTTGGACTGCAAGGAGATCCAACCAGTCCATCCTAAAGGAAATCAGTCCTGAATATTCATTGGAAGGACTGATGCTGAAGCTGAAACTCCATCACTTTGGCCAACTGATGCAAAGAGCTGACTCATTGGAAAAGACCCTGATGGTGGGAAAGATTGAAGACAAGAGGAGAAGGGGACGACAGAGGATGAGAAGGTTGGATGGCATCACCAACTCAATGGACACAAGTTTGAGTAAACTCCGGGAGTTGGTGATGTACAGGGAAGCCTGGCATGCTGCAGTCCATGGGGTCACAAAGAGTTGAACACAACTGAATGAACTGAACTGAGATGAATGAGGCTATGGATCGGATGGGTAATTTTGATCCTTGTAGAATTTGGTTGATTTCAGCTGAACTTATTGCTGTGTCATCTACAGAACAAGTCAGTGGCTCTGATGGTTAGATGGACTCAGTTGTATAGGGCTTAGTTGGCTGGTCCAGATGGCATTGACCAGAATAGTTGGACTCTCCTCAATGTCATCTCTCATCTGCTATGGGTCTGACCCAGGCCTGTTCCCATGCTGGAGGCAGTGTGTGTGTGTGTGTGTGTGTGTGTGTGCGCTTAGTTGGTCAGTCGTGTCTGAATCTTTGCGACCCCAAGGACTGTAGCCCAGCAGGCTCCTCTGTCCATGGGATTTCCCAGACAGGAATACTGGAGTGGGTTGCCATTTCCTCCTCCAGGGGGTCTTCCAGACCCAGGGACAGAACCTGCGTCTCTTGCATCTCCTTCACTGGCGGGTGGGCTGTTCACCGCTGCGCCACCTGGGAAGCCCATGGAGGCAGTAGCCCCAGAACGAGCAGCGGTGCTGGGGCCTCTGGACTGGTTTGTCGCACTGCTCATCTTACAGCTCCCGGTCATTCTTTGCTCAGCCTTGTGGGGTTTTTCTCTACGCCTACGTGGCTTATCATTCTGAGCGGATGCAGGGGCCCTCCGTGCGCGTCTGGAGCTCTTTCTCCATAGCTGTCTCTTTCCTGGAGCTCCACTGTGTATCCTCCAGCAGGCTCCGCCTTCCTGAGCCTCAGTCTTCACCTTCTCACCGCAGTGAGATCACCGTGCTCTTTGCATCCTCTTTAAAAAAAAAAAAATTTATTGATTTGGCTGTGCCAGGACTTAGTTGGGACAGGCGGGACTTAGTTCCCTGACGGGGATCGAACCTGGGCCCCTGCACGGGGTGTGGAGTCTCAACCACTGCACCACCGGGATGTCCACATCCTGCCTTCTTGAACTTCAGTCCAACGTGTGCTTGTCAGGCCAGAGCTGAGACTCAGCTGACTCTTCCCACTCCGTTGGCAGAGTTGATTGAGATGTGACTCTTTTCAGTGAATATGCTGGGTCACCTAATCACTCCTCTCTGCATGACTGAGACGCCATTCAAATACCCAACATTTTTAAAAGTCAAATTTCACAGTGGTAGAAACAACATGGAACCTAATTCTCCTAAGTAATTGTTGCTATTATTTTAACGTATTTTAATAAGGAAATGGATTTACCTTAGACTTTTTTTTCTTTATGAATTTTCTTAACTTTGGATTAGAAATATTGTAAGTTTGATATTTCTTTTGGGGCATACCCATCCTCACCAATTTATTCCTCCTTACAGTGCCTGCTGTGGGGATTATGCTTCTGAGACATCAAAACAGCGTGATGGTGATAGTTCTTTAGCCATAACTCCTAAGAGAGCAGCAGTCACACTGCAAAACTTAAGAATGTGAGGAGGATGAGAGAGCAGTCCTTGCTTTTCTTACTTTTGTATTTGGGTTAAGTTTTTAATATAAGTCCTTACTAATAAAGTTCTTAATGGAAGTTGCATACATATCTAGATAGACTGATTTTTCCCTTTAACTCACAGTGAATTTAAAAATGTTTGTGACCCCAGGCTCAGCTTTTATGGGCATTTTTCAATTCACGGTCCAGTGGAACAGAAATATGAATCATTTGCCGCATCAGTGCACTGATGAAATGTTACATCACTGAACTGCCCAGAAACGGCCCCGTGCTCGTCCATGGACCACCACACACACACACACACACACAGAATCACCTGTATAGGAAGGCAAAAATCTAAGCCCAAAGCTTAATCTCATCCATTTTCTTCTTTGTGAAGAAGACATCTCGCTCCCTATGAAGAAGCGCGGGGGTGACGTGTGGTGGGGGTAGGTGGCAATTTCAGATTGATGGCCGACCGCAGCAGGAACATGGAAAGAAATGATGGCCGGTTCCGCTTATTAATCATTTCTCGACAGCCTGCCCTAATAGCACCATTTTTATAGCTCTGCGGTAAATTCGGTTTTCAGACTGCAGTCACTCAGTTATAGATCATTCGTGTTTGTAACAGTTCTCCCAATTTTCATTACAAAGTCCAGAATCAAGAAGGGGCCGGGAGAAAGCCAGGTGAATGCAGGAATGCAGTTTCAACGAATCGGAAGCCTTCTGTCAGCTTTGATTTGGAATTAAATGCAAACACGATGATATTAAAAACACAACCAAAGGCCATTGCTTTTGAAGAGAGAAATAAAAGACATGCGCAGAGTAAGAGATAAGCTCCCTTTCTCGCTGATAAGGCTGCTCCACGCTGTGAAATTCACGGTCGGCTCACTGCATCGCGAATGGTGCACGCACATTCACCTAGCTAGCGAATCTGTTTCTGATCCTTGGCTGGTTGAGCCCGTAGGTTCCGTATGGTTGAACTTGGAGGGCAATTCTCCTAAGGCATTTTATTTAAGGAACTTGAGTACCTGTGGGTTTTAGGCTCTGTGGTGGGTCCTGGAGCCAGTTCCCTGGGGATATGGAGGTGAGAGGGTTGGTAGCTGGTTTTCTTCATAGAGGAGTTAAATGATGAAGACTGTCTTTGGTACTGAATTTGTCTTCCCAATGATCCTTATAGATTCTGTCTTTCTGGTGGCTTCCCGTCCTCCTTCTCAGATCAGTTTCCATCCCCAGTGTTAGATCATTTCTGTTGGCTCAAGCCCGGTGTAGGCGGAGTTCCCTGATAAAGCACCTGGATGGCCTCTAAATTCTAGAACCTGCCCTGAATGGGGCTCCTCTTTCCCTGACCTCGGGATTCTGAGTGCGGCGCCCCCAACTCCGGGCCCTCTATCATTGTAGCTGTGAACACCCTCCTTTCTTGACTGCTCACTGCAGTGGGCTCTCTGCACAGGCACAGTTATGTTCCCTCCTGAAGGAGGCAGGGGCGTGAAGCTCTTCCCGGAAGCTCTGCAAGACGCCGGGGACTGGAGCAGGAAGGCAGGAGGGGGTGTAACCTGTGCATTGAAGGGCAGGTGCCCCTATGGGCCACTGGGGCCCAATTCCTTTGCGACCTGGGGCGGGGGCCGGGGAGTATGCATAACAAGCCAGGGCTGTCCCCCAAGAGGCCAGGAAGCGGTGGCTTTGTTTCAGGGTCATTTCTGGGGAGATCTTCCCCAGTCTGGCTCCTTATCATGTGCGTGCCAAGCACGTGCCCAGGCAGGAGACGCCCACCAGGCCAAGAGAAGGCAGTCAGCTGTAGGTGTGGACGCTGCAGGCTTTGCTGGCCTGCAGAGTAGCCGGGATGATGTGAGCGGGCTTTGGGCAGCGTCTGCACTGGCCTTTCCCACATCATCTCCTTAATCTTGCCAATGACTGTGAGGTCCGTCATACTGCCTCCATGTTACAGACAAGCAAACCAAGGCTGGGGGTTGGTGTGACCTGCACACGCGTGGCAGAGTCGCAGCTCAGACTTGAGTCTGTTTCCTGAGCCCCTGCCAATAACCCCTGGACTATACTGCCTCTCCTAAGGCCACGTCATCTCTGGCCAGCCCTGTAACCTCTACATCCCACGGCCAGCACACACACAGATGTGAACTGTCTGCCCGTCAGCCTTTTCAGCAGCCATCCAAGATGTCCAGAGCTCATCTTCCCCACAGATGCCATCCGAGGACGTCCCGTCTTCCATCTTCTCCTCAAAAGTGTCTTTTTCCCTCCAAATATCTACATGGCTCTTCTCCTTCATTGCTTCAGGCTGTTACTCAGATAATGGCTTCTCACTAAGACCTTAAAAACCATCCCATTTAAAAGCATGAATTTAAAAGCATGTAAATTGCTATGGCCACAATAGAGAACAGTATGGGAATTTCTCAAAAAACTAAAAATAGAACTACTGTTCTATACCCAGCAGCGCCACTCCTGGGGATATATCCCCCCAAATCCCCAAACACTAATTCAAACAGGTGCACGCACCCCAGTGTCCACAGAGCATCATTCACAGTTTCCAAGATACAGAGACAGCCTGAGTGTCCATCAGCTGATGAAGGGACACAGAAGCTAGGGCGCACACATGTATACGCTCTTTACCGGCTCAAGGAGACACAGCAGATAAGGGTTCCATCCCTGGTTCGGGAAGATCCCCTGGAGGAGGAAATGGCAACCCACTCCACTCTTCTTGCCTGGGAAATCCCATGGACAGAGAAGCCTGGCGGGCTGCAGTCCGTGGGGTCACGAAGAGGTGGACACACTGAGCAGCACATGGGCGCACACACACACATACGCACACACACATGCACACACGCACGTGCACACACACACACATACAGGCACACACGCACGTGCACACATGCACCCACACACTGGGATACTACTTGTGCTGTGCTGTCCTTAGTTGCTCAGTCATGTTCGACTCTTTGCAACCCCAGGGACTGTAGCCTGCCAGGCACCTGGAATACTACTTCCTCAGCCATAAAAAAAAAAAAAAAGAAAGAAATTTTGTCATTTGCAACCGCGTGCATGGCCTTGGAGAGCATTGTTTTTGGTGAAATAAGTCAGATGGAGAAAGATATACTGTATGATATCACTTATATGAGGAATCTAAAAAATGCAACAAACTAGTAAATATTAAAAAAAAAAAAAAAAAAAAAAGCAGACTCATAGAGAACAAATTAGCAGTTACCAGCTGGGAGACAGAGGGGAGGAGAGCAAGACAGGGGTAGGGGAGTAAGAGGCACAAACTGTCAGGTAGAAACTATGCAACAAGCACACGCTATGCAACACGCATCAGAACGCTCTCCCCTCCTGGCCCTTCAGTATCACTCAAGCATCTCGGCTCAAGCATCACTTCCTTGAGGAAATCTTTCCTGACACCACTGTACCCTCCACTTCTGTTCTGGATCAGATTCCATATTCACAGACTGTTTCTTTTCAAAATGACGTTTCTCTTACTTAGATGCCAAACTCTCATTCGTGTGATTACATGATTATTAAATCTCTTCTTCCTAAACTGAAACTGGCATCATCTTTAACTCCACCGTTTGGTCCTCACCGATGCAAGCCTGACCCATTTCTCAGTCAGCAGCTCCACCCTAACCCTATTCTGACAGGCTCCTGCTCGTGGGCAGTTGAGTCTGACTCTTTCCAACCCTCTGGACTGAAGCCTGACAGGCTCCTCTGTCCATAGGGTTTTTCAGGCAAGAGTACTGGAGTGGGTTGCCATCTCCTCCTCTAGGGAATCTTTCTGACCCAGGGATTGAGCCCTCCTCTCCTGTGTCTCCTGCCTTGGCAGGTGGATTCTTTACCTGCTGAGCCAGAGGGGAAGTGCCCTAATCATGAGCATCTCTAAATACAACATTTTTCACTATAGTTGAGATCACCCCAGGGATGCTGAAGGCCAAGCCACATGTAGAGAAGGTTCTGTTTTGCATTTCAGTGAGCTATTTCCTCCCTCAGCAGAGCTGAGCTAACTTGTTAGATCCTGGCCTCAACTGCACCCATCAATAATTAAGTAAAGTATCTCACAGACCTGCATCTTTGGATTGGCTTTTGAATTCCTAGAGGGGGAAGGCATTTAATGAAACAGTCAAAGAAAAGTCACTTATCCTTCAAGTTGCATTTCAAAGAGACTTTGAATGAGCACATACAAGATCACCAAGGCGAATGATGTGTTTGGAGAGATGCAGTGACTGGATTCAGCTCCTCAGATTGTACATAATGCATTTAACTTCTTACAGAACAAAATATAAATTGAAAAATAAACTCAGCTTTTCTGTTGAGATGTGACTATTTTTTTCATCAAGACTTCCTATGACTTTATATAAGAGTTGATTTATATCTTTAAAAAAACATTATTTATTTCACTGCACCACGTTTTAGGAGCACATGGCCTCTTCGCTGTGGCTTCAGTTCAGTTCAGCTCAGTTCAGTCGCTCAGTCGTGCCCAACTCTTTGTGACCCCATGGACCGCAGCACACCAGGCCTCCCTGTCCATCACCACCTCCTGGAGCTTCCTCAAACTCATGTCCATTGTGTCGGTGACGCCATCCAACCATCGCATCCTCTGTCACCCCTTCTCCTCCTGCCTTCAATCTTTCCCAGCATCAGGGTCTTTTCCGATGAGTCAGCTCTTCCCATCAGGTGTCCAAAGTACTGGAGCTTCAGCTTCAGCATCAGTCCTTCCAATGAATGTTCAGTGTTGAATTCCTTTAGGATGGACTGGTTGGATCTCCTCGCAGCCCAAGGGACTCTCAGGAGTCTTCTCCAGCACCACGGTTCAGAAGCATCCATTCTTTGTGCTCTAATCCTTCACGGTGGTGTTCGGGGTTTTTAGTTGGGGTGTGCAAGCTCTTAGCTGTGGCCTGCGGGATCTAGTTTCCCGACTGGGGATCAAGCCCCCTGCGTTGGAAGGTGGATTCTTAACCACTGGACTCCCTGGGAAGCCCTGGGAACGTCATTCTCACCTCTGCCTGGGATAACACTGATTGCCCTTCTCCTTTGGCCTTACTTCCTGCCTCTTTCCCCCTGCAAATCAATTACAAACATTTGACTAGGATTGTATATTTATCCCTCACAGAGAGCCCCCTTCGACCATTTCCAGACCAGGTCCTCGTTTGCTCCTGTTGAGTAGACTGTAAGCACACACCCTACTGCTGGCTTTGAACCTGCGTAATGCATGTGCACGTTGGGATTCATTACACTGAACACGTAAGCCAACGGTAATTTGCAGAGCCATATGTTTACATATCATGTCTGAAGTCAAGCTGTTATCTTCTTTTTTATAGCTCAGAATGATCTGGCATTAAACTCATCCACCTCCCTGTGTCTGGTAATAAAGCTTTCTTGGAATCATAGAATACTTCAGTCTACCGTGAGGCATTCCTGCTGTGGCTGGCTGGGTGCAGAGGGTGAGGGCCGCCTGTTTACGTGCTCTCCTCCCAGAGCGGCAAGCCTTGCCTTTGAGTGGCACACCCTGAGAAGGCCCAGCTTTTATTCGGGTGGAAAGCCACGTCAGCAGTTAGAACAAGTGATTAATACAGCGTGGCACCGCCAGCCAGGGGTCAGACCATTAAACGGGGGCACGTGGAGAGACAGCTTCAGACACCACAAAGAACGTATTCGTCTGAGAATAAAGGGGCCAGAGTCCTCGTTCTTGTTGTGCAGCGGGTCGTTCTGTGACTTGTTCTCTCTGCTCCACTTTCTCATCTGTTTTATACGGAGATAAATCTGGCAAATTCTAAAGCCCTTTTTATATACAATTTACAGAATGTATGGGAGATTAACCAGCTCTTCTGAATGCATCCAAAAATAAATGTCAATAGATGGAATTCTTTTTGATGAGATGTTATGCAGTCACTAAAATAGGGATTTTTAAAGAGTAACTAATAACATGAATATCTGCTTTATTGACTATGCCAAAGCCTTTGACTGTGTGGATCACAACAAACTCTGGAAAATTCTGAAAGAGATGGGAATACCAGACCACGTGACCTGCCTCTTGAGAAACCTGTATGCAGGTCAGGAAGCAACAGTTAGAACTGGACATGGAACAACAGACTGGTTCCAAATAGGAAAAGGAGTACGTAAAGGCTGTATATTGTCACCCTGATTATTTAACTTGTATGCAGAGTACATCATGAGAAACGCTGGGCTGGAAGAAGCACAAGCTGGAATCGAGATTGCCAGGAGAAATAGCAATAACCTCAGATATGCAGATGACACCACCCTTATGGCAGAAAGTGAAGAAGAACTAAAGAGCCTCTTGATGAAAGTGAAAGAGGAGAGTGAAAAAGTTGGCTTAAAGCTCAATATTCAGAAAACGAAGATCATGGCATCTGGTCCCATGACTTCATGGCAAATAGATGGGGAAACAGTGGAAACAGTGTCAGACTTTATTTTTTGGGGCTCCAAAATCACTGCAGATGGTGATTGCAGCCATGAAATTAAAAGACGCTTACTCCTTGAAAGGAAAGTTATGACCAACCTAGACAGCATATTAAAAAGCAGAGACATTACTTTGCCAACAAAGGTTCATCTAGTCAAGGCTATGGTTTTTCCGGTGGTCATATATAGATGTGAGAGTTGGACTATAAAGAAAGCTGAGCGCTGAAGAATTGATGCTTTTGAACTGTGGTGTTGGAGAAGACTCTTGAGAGCCCCTTGGACTGCAAGGAGATCCAGCCAGTCCATCCTAAAGGAGATCAGTCCTGGGTGTTCATTGGAAGGACTGATGTTGAAGCTGAAACTCCAATATTTTGGCCACCTGATGCAAAGAGCTGACTCGTTGGAAAAGACCCTGATGCTGGGAAAGATTGGGTGCAGGAGGAGAAGGTGATGACAGAGAATGAGATGGTTGGATGGCATCACTGACACAATGGACATGGGTTTGGGTGGACTCCAAGAGTTGGTGATGGACAGGGAGGCCTGGTGTGCTGCAGTTTATAGGGTTGCAAAGAGTCGGACACGACTGAGCAACTGAACTGAACTGAACTGAATGACATGAATCATATACAGGAAAATAATTCCCCAAACCATAGAATCTCCTGACGTTTGTCGCAGATGGAAGCAGCGTGGACTTGGCAGCTTCCAGTACAGGCCGACTCAGACGGAGGGACAGTAACTGAGGTACCACGATCTGAATGATTACTGGGGGTAGATAGGATTTTGCAAAAGAGGAAAATTTAGTAAATTTCCAACAAAACAGAGTGCAGGCTTGTCTTGATTGACACAGTAGTTTTATATTTGGGAAAGTCACTAAATATTGGAATTCTACAAAAATACATTGTGTTCCTATGCAGATTAATTTTAGGTTCACTTGTAAATGCTATTTGAAAGTTAGGCCAAAAAGAAAAAGGGCCGAAGGTCAGACAGTTCCTCCTTGGGCAGGACTGTCCTGTGCATTGCCGGCCGCCTCCGTCCTCACTCAATGCTTACGGAACCTGCATTACCTGAAGGCTGTGCCCTGTGAGGAATGGCCTCATGCCTCATGTATTCCACAGTTCCCTCCGGGAAAGCACCAGCTCTGGGCAGGAAGCCCCATGTAGCTCAGCTCTTACCGTCGTCCCCCAGTTCCCTAAACCATCCCTGCTCCTGGAGAGTGGCAGGTCGAGTCACGCCTCTGAACTGCTTTGCTTTAGTTACTGCTTCCGGCTGAGCGGGGCCTTCACTGCTGCTCGCAGGCCTTCTCTGGTGCGGTGGGCAGGCTCCTCTCTGGCTGAGGGCCGCGGCTTCCGTTGTCGCAGACGCCCGCTCTGCCGTGCGCGCCCCAGCAGTTGCAGCCTGTGGAATCTGCCCAGACCAGGGACTGGCCTGTGTTCCACCGGACCTGCTCTGGCAGGCAGACTCTTGACCACCGGACCACCAGGGAAGCCGCCTCTGTCCTTCCACATGTACCAGGCCCTCTGTCTGGGGTGTCTCACTTCCCTCGCTTCCTATCAAAATATCTTTCCATTTCATCAAATCTGAAATGCCTTTGATATCTACGATGCACCATTATTTGTGCCACCAGGAAAGAAAAAAATGCTGCCAAGAAGTCTAAGGCAAGCTGTTGTGTGTAAGATGCATCCCGGTTTCTGAGACAGAAAATGTGAACGAGAATGCGCATTTGGACAATGAAATCAGGTCTTTACCCATCCAAGTCAGGCTGCCTTAAGTGAAAGTCACTCAGTTGTGTCCGACTCTGCAACTCCATGGTCTGTGGTCTGCCAGGCTCCTGTCTATGGAATTCTCCAGGCCAGAATAGTGGAGTAGGTAGCCACTCCCTTCTTCAGGGGATCTTCCCAACCCAGGGATCAAACCCAGGCCTCCTGCATTGCAGGTGGATTCTTTACCCGCTGAGCCACCAGGGAGGCCAGGGGAGACTGTGTACCCGAGTGTCTATGATCCAGCCTCTGAGCCAGGGACTCTGCTAAGCCTCGGCTCCACCACTTAGAATGATGGTGCTCCCTTTCCCTCACCCTCCCATTGAGGTTAATGGGTAAATTCTCAGAAGACCAAACAGGATAATTCCTGTAAAGCACCGAGCTCAGCGTCTGCCACAGCAGTAAACCTTCATGACTGTTTTATGTATTATTATTAATAACGGGCACTTGTAGCATCACCTTCACTGCGGATTTGTCCCAAATTCCCTCGATCTGAATTACCCCCTCCTCTTGGGAGTTTCGCATCTCCACACACCATACCCTAAACCTTGCTAGTTATCAAGAAGTTTAACAAGGTCCCTAGACGTCTTCAAGACACATTTGGAAAAGAATATTGACGTTTGTGTATATTCACATGAGAACACACACGCGTGCACACACACACACACACACACACAAGGAAGTCCTGACAAGAGAAGTCACTTAATTCCTGGAAATAGTGGATAACATTTACTCACTTTACTCCGGGCCAGGCACTGTGGGAGCGCTCCCTGGGCGTGATCTTTAATCCTTGTGAAAATCCTTTGAAGTAGACACAGCATATTCCTAATTCACGGACGAAGAAACTGCGAGTTCGGCCGCGCAGCTGGCGTGAGAGCTGGGCTGTTACCCCGCGGTCTCTTGGTCCCCGAGCCCGAATTGAACCTGTGACTGTCTTTGCATCGGTGTCAGAGCCAAGTCTGTGGTCAGCTGGCTCATCTTGCCAGTTTGTGTGTTTCCTCCCCCATCGCCCCGTGGAGAAGGTCCACTGTTTGCTCCTTCACATCCAGGGACGTTAGGCACAGCAACACTTGATCACTTTTCCCCCAGCAGCTTCTTAATGCTGCACAAAGCTGCACTAGAAAGAAAAGAAGATTTTCTATCTGTAATTTTATTCCCAAATAGTGAGCCAGGGAGCAACAGAGAGTGAGGAGGTGGGGCTTATGAACGCACTAAGGCCCTGTGTGTATGAGGATGAGTTTCTGAAAAGAAAACGGAAATAGCGCTCTGAGAAAGCGGGCATGTGTCTTTATTACAGTAGACGTGTGGCTCCTCCAGGTAACCAGCTGAGCCCCGATTCCTCTCTGAGGAGCCATACAGTAGTGCCGTTCTGCATCTGCTGGCTTGAAGTCAGGAAGCCAAAGGCAAGGTTTTCGTTGGGGCTTTGTGGACTCAGCCCCCCTCCTGCCTCCTCTCCCCAGTGATGCATGGTCCCGAAAACAGCAAAGATGATGGAAATTGTAACCAACAGCTTAGTAAATATGCAGGTCATTTTTTCTTTCTTATTGCTTTTGGAAAGATGGCATTACAAATTTGCCAACTCATTTTTTTTCCCAGGCAGTGAAAGCAAAACTATCTGTTAAAAAGTGTGTGGAGCTGCCAAAATCCTGCTGAGCAGCCCCCAACATCTGGAATTCAAACTGCTGCAAATGCAGGGAGCAAGAAAGCTATTATCCTGCTGTTCCCGGCAGATAAAGTCATGCTCATTAAGGCTTAGAGTGATATCCAGGGATTCAGTTCGACTGTGAGAATAGCTATTGTCTTGTGAAAGTCTTGCCTCATGCTACTGAAATCTCATCAAAGAGCATGAGATGCTGTCTAAAATAGGGGTGATGTTTCCCTCTGTATATATGTTCTCCATTAAAGGTACTTTTATTTAAACACACAGCCATTTGATATACAGTAAATGTTTGTTTACCCAGAATCAACCAAATAAAAAATTTTTAGTTAGCCTTGTTACTAAGGTGGCCCAAATAGTAAAGAACCCACCTGCCAATGCAGGAGACATAAGAAACTCGGGTTCAATCCTTGGGTCGGGAAAATCCCCTGGAGGAAGGCATAGCAGCCCACTCCAATATTCTTGCCTGGAGAATCCCATGGACAGAGAAGCCTGGTAAATCCATGGGGTCACAAAAGAGACACAACTGAGCAACTCAGCACACAAGCACAGCACACGTGGGCAGGGTCAGATTATCTCCCTGTAAGCTAAGCGAAGGCACTTACCGTCGGGCAGACAGGCAAGCCTCTGAGACAGGCCGCTCTGTATGGCTGTAATAACAGAAGCAACGAAAAGCAAGTCAAAGAAACAGCTCCAACATGGAGTCAGAACTGCCTTCTCCCTGCATCAACAGCGGGTTTTCATAATGATGAGCCTGTTGTCTTACAGCATTTTTACATTTCTTTTCTATCATCAAAGATAGACTACATTCTGTTGAATATATATATGTTTAGTATTTTGCACGTGTATTTGAGTTAGTTCATCAGTTTTAACTACTGAAGTGCAGGATGGCAACTGCTCCCTTCAGGCACACTTCGGGCCCCAGCCCTGAGCAGGTGCCGTGGAAGCATCTTTAACTGACGACAGGGCTCCTTCCTCTGGGGCTTCCATCTGACTTCAGCATCCAAGCCACTACTAAAACCTGGGCCACACTGATGCTAAAATACAGAATAACATGTTTCTGCCATTAAATTAATCAATAAGATTTCACAGAAAGAACATTCAGTTCAGGACTAGATCAACAGAATTCTGTTGATCTTATGCAAAACTGTATTGCATGGATTGCATTTCAATTGATATGTCTTTTATATGATATTAGCTACTTCCTCAGTGTTTATAAAACTGATCAAAACTATGCAGGCTGCAGGTGAACTTAGGCAATGTTAGTAACATAAAGAAACAATTCATGTATTTTAAAGGGCTGCTGCTACTGCTAAGTCAATTCAGTCGTGCCTGACTCTGTGCGACCCCATAGATGGCAGCCTACCAGGCTCCCCCGTTCCTGGGATTCTCCAGGCAAGAACACTGGAGTGGGTTGCCATTTCCCTCTCCAATGCATGAAAGTGAAAAGTGAAAGTGAAGTCACTCAGTCATGTATGACTCTCAGTGACCCCATGGATTGCAGCCCACCAGGCTCCTCCATCCATGGGATTTTCCAGGTGAGAGTACTGGAGTGGGTTGCCATTGCCTTCTCCATTTTAAAGGGCTAAAGGAGATTAACTTAACATAGTATATTTCTTGTTGTTCGGTTGCTAAGTTGTGTCCAACTCTTTGAGACCCCATAGACTGTAGCACGCTAGGCTCCTCTGTCCTCTGCTATCTCCTGGAGTTTGCTCAAATTCACATACATCCATTGAGTCAATGATGCTATCTAACCATCTCATCCTCTGTTGTTCCCTTCTCCTTTTGTCTTCAACCTTTCCCAGCATTAGGGTCTTTTCCAATGAATTGGCTCTTTGCATCAGGTGGCCAAAGTATTGGAGCTTCAGCATCAGTCCTCCTGATTGGTATTCAGAGTTGATTTCCTTTAAGATGGACTAGTCTGATCTCCTTTTTGTCAAGGGACTCTCAAGAGTCTTCTCCAGCATCACAATTCAAAAGCATCAATTTTTCGGTGCTTAGCCTTCTTTAAGGGTCCAGCTCTCATGTTCATACATGACTACTGGGAAAAACAGCTTTGATTATATAGACCTTTGTCAGCAAAGTGATGTCTCTTCTTTTTAATACACTGTTTAAGTTTGTCAATGTAGTATATGAATATTATAAATAATGCATATGATAGATATCCTATGTATCTATTAATATATATGTGTTTATTAGCAAGCTACTGCACCATAATTAACAATAGTAGCCAACTCCTAGGAAGTAATATGTTACATTGATGCAACTACATGTGTTATATTTTAATGGACTATATTATAAAATGCACAGATCTTTAAGTGTGAAGTTCAATACATACATTCATATAACCCACAAACCTATCAATTTATAAAAATAGGGACTATTTCTATCACCCCCAAAAGTTTCTCTGTGTCCCTTGCCAGTCAGTCACCCCTTTCCACTTTTATCTGCCAAGAGCATCCGATGCCTGACTCCCATCACCATAGATGAGTCTCGCTTGTTCTAGAACTTTATATTGAGAATCATACAATAGGTAACCTTCGTGTCTGGAAGGTATGCAAGACTTGTACACAAAGCAGTGCTAAGAGAAACTTGCTGCTACTGCTAAGTCGCTTCAGTCGTGTCCGACTCTGTGCAACCCCATAGACAGCAGCCCACCAGGCTCCACTGTCCCTGGGATTCTCCAGGCAAGAACACTGGAGTGGGTTGCCATTTCCTTCTCCAATGCAAGAAAGTGGAAAGTGAAAGTGAAGTCGCTCAGTCATGTCCGACTCCTATCGACCCCATGGACTGCAAGCCTACCAGGCTCCTCTGTCCATGGGATTTTCCAGGCAAGAGTACTGGAGTGGGGTGCCATCTCCTTCTCCAAGAGAAACTTGAAGAGCATCTAAATAAGAACTAGGTATGCCACATTCATGGAACATTCTCCAAAATTTATCTATGAAGTAAATGCAATCCCAATCAAAATCCAAGCAGATTTTTTTTGGGGGTAGAAATTGATGGTTTGATTAGGAAATTTATATGGAAATACAAAGAACTTGGAAAAGCCAAAGCAGCTAGCTCCGCGTTTTCTGCTGGTCGGATGGCCTCTCCGGCTATTCCCACCTGGACGGTGCTGCGGACTCGGCTCCAGGCTTAGGCAGGAAACAGAGTCCGTGGTTGCACAGGCCCAGCCGTGCCTGCGATCAGGGGCTCACAGCTGGGCTGCAGACTTAGGAAGACTACAAGCTGGGCTTCACAGCTCGGTGAGAGGCTGGCGGTGATCTGCTGGGCAAGTTTGCTGGGCTTTCAGTGAAAAGGGGCTCCGGCTGTGAACTGCGATTGGGCGGGGCTCGAGGAGGCTTTCCCCAGTAGGCGGCATTGCTGGCCCAGCTCCCTTGTTGGATAGGGCTGTGGCTGTGCTGCAGGGTCAAGCAGGGTCCCTGCGAGGGCAGGCCATAGGAGGCCCCCCCGGGAGATGGCCTGCAGCCGCGGGGTTGCCGGAAGTCCGCGTTGGTCTCGCACCTCCTACCGGAGAGGGTGTAGCTCCGGGGGGCCCTCTAGGGGGCGCGATACTATGCCAGCCTGGGGCGGGGACGTGGGGGCGAATGCCCCTGTTTGGGCTCTTGTCTGTCTCTTGGTCCAACAGGTACCTAAACCTCCTCCCGGGGATCTGGAATTTCCACAAAGTTGTCCTGTCTATGAAGCGTTCTAGTTGGTCTTCTTAGGAGAGGGACTGAAGTCAGAAATGACCTATGTCACCATTTAAATGATGTCACCTCAGTTCAGTTCAGTTAGTCCTTTCTGACTCTTTGCGACCCCGTGGACTGTAGCACGCCAGGCCTCCTTGTCCATCACCAACTCCCGGAGTTTACTCAAACTTGTGTCCATTGAGTCAGTGATGCCATCCAACCGTCTCATCCTCTGTCATCCCCTTCTCCTCCTGCCTTCAATCTTTCCCAGCATCAGGGTCTTTTCCAATGAGTTAACTCTTCGCATGAGGTGGCCAAAGTACTGAAGTTTCAGCTTCAACATCAGTCCTTCCAATGAACACCCAGGACTGATCTCCTTTAGGATGGACTGGCTGGATCTCCTTGCAGTCCAAGGGGTTCTCAAGAGTCTTCTCCAACACCACAGTTCAAAAGCATCAATTCTTTGGTGCTCAGCTTTCTTTATGGTCCAACTCTCACATCCGTACATGACTACTGGGAAAACCATAGCCTTGACTAGATGGACCTTTGTTGGCAAAGTAATGTCTCTGCTTTTTAATATGCTGTCTAGGTTGGTAATAGCTTTTCTTCCAAGGAGCAAGGGTCTTTTAATTTCATGGCTGCAGTCATCATCTGCAGTGATTTTGGAGCCCAAGAAAATAAAGTCTGTCACTGTTTCCATTGTTTCCCCATGTATTTGCCATCACGTGATGGGACCAGATGCCATGATCATAGTATTCTGAATGTTGTCACCTCAGTAGCCCCATTTTAATCTTCCATAAACGTCACATCTTTTTTATAGAACTAATATATTGATAACTTTATTAAGCAAAGCTAACATATTGTTTTGCTTTTCCACATGCTAAAAAAAAGATCATCAGTTAGAAAATATGATGCCATATAAGATTCCATTCACAGCAATAAATTTATATACATATACATATATATACACCTGATGATACATTTTTGTTTGTTTTATTTTATTTATTTATCTTTTTATTTTGTATTAGGTTATAGTCAATTAATAACAATGCTATGATTGTTTCCGGTCAGCAGTGAAGGGACTCAGCTATACATACACATGTGGGAATGCATTTTTTTAAATGCAGGTTTAAAAAAAGCAAACATTTTTAAAACAAAACTGTTTAGAGGGACCTAAAATAAAACAGGAAGAAAAGAGAGTAATGGTTACTGAAGTAAGGCAAATTCAGCAGAAAGGATACTTATCTGGAAAAGATCACCCACCGACTCGTATTCATTAGAACCCTAGCTCCAATCTGCTTGACTTATCAGTGGTTAATTCACTGGGCCAAGTCCTGGGCAATGAGACACACTCTGGCAAGTTTGTTAATAGGCATGATGTTAACAAAAGACCAGAAGTACAGAGTGTAGGGAGGAATGTGTTAACTTTTATCTCAGTCTCTCAAAGGGATAGCTGTCTTAATAGATTAAGCCTTTATTATTTGTTAAGCAATTCTTCCCGTGGAAACACAAGATGAAAAAAAGGAAAACTGCAATTCTGGACTGAAGATCCGTCTTTAAGATCTATTTTTATGCTCGCAAATAGGAAATGATCAATACCACGCTCAGCAGCTGCATTCATCGTTTCGGCTGCTGTAGCTGGAATGAGTCAGTGTCTCATGACCCTATCTGCTCATTAAGTTTTCCCTTCCTAATCGCTTGGCTGGACTGAGATTCAGCAGCGATACGTGAACATCGCGTCTACTCGCCGGCAGACCTCGGAGAGGAGGAGCCGGGAAGAGCAGCCTTGCTGTTTATCTTGGCTTTGAACAGAAGCGAGGGATATTTTTAAGCCAAAAGTGAGAAAATGACAACTCCAGCTCTGCCTCAAACCAAAGGCATCAAAAGCTGTTACGATGTTGGAGTCTAAAAAGGAGAGAACATGGGGTCTTTTATTTGTATTTATTAATCATTTATTGGACTGTCATTGCGTTACAATGCTGGGTTAGCTTCCGCTGTACAACAGTGTGAGTCAGCTGTGTACACACAGACGCCTCCTCTTGAGTCTCTCCCGCCCTCCCCTCCCACCGCTCTAGGTCATCCCGGAGCAGGAGCTGAGCTCGTGTTACTCACAGCTCCCCACTGGCTCCCTGTTTCACACCGCGGTGTCTTTATGGCAGTGCTCCTCTTCCAGTTTGTCCCACTCTCTCCTCCCCCACCCCCAACCCGTGTTGTTTTTTCATCATTTCTGACATTTTATTTCACAACGTTCTGTTTGTTATAAGCAGCCCACGGAGGCTTACTGTCCCCCACAGCTCGGATGAGAGCTGGAGTCGGCACACTTTGTAAGAGCCAGAGAGTAAATATCTGACGAGTCGCTGCCCAGATGCTCTCTATCAAAAGTTCTGCAGTCTGCTGCGGCCTTGCAAAAGCAGCGATGGACAATGAGTAAATGAATGGTCATGCGTTCCAATAAAGCTTTATTGACAGTTACTGAAATTTCAGTTTTATATAATTTACATGTGTCACATTTTTCTTTTGATTTTTTTCTCCAACCATTCAAAATGTAAAAAATATGCATACTTACCCTCTGAGCTGTATTAGCTAGAAACCCAGATTTGGCCATCGTTTGCCAATCCCAGGATGGTGGCATTCACTGGTTAGCATTTTGTCAAAAACTATTATGGAGGCTGAGTGTTAAGTGTCAGGAACCAGGCACTGGAGTTGTTCTTCAGTCAATTAGTCATATCCAACTCTTTGCGACCCCATGGACCGCAGCACGCCAGGCTTCCCTGTCCTTCACTATCTTCCAGAGTTTGCTCAAATTTGTGTACATTGAGATGGTGATGCCATCCTACCATCTCATCCTCTGTCATCCCTTTCTCCTCCTGCCTTCAATCTTTCCCAGCATCAGGGTCTTTCCCAATAAGTCAGCCCTTCACATCAGGTGGCCAAAGTTTTGGAGCCTCAGCTTCAGCATCAGTCCTTCCAATGAATATTCAGGGTTGATTTCCTTTAGAATTGACTGGTTGGATCTCCTTGCAGTCCAAGGGACTCTCAAGAGTCTTCTCCAACACCACAGTTCAAAAGCATCAATTCTTTGGTGCTCAGCCTTCTTTATGGTCCAACTCCCACATCCGTATGTGACTCCTCGAAAAACTGCAGTTTTGACTATATGGACTTTGGTCGGCAAAGAGATATCTCTGCTTTTTAATATGCTGTCTAGGCTGGTCATAGCTTTCCTTCCAAGGAGCAAACGATTTTTAATTTCATGGCTGCAGTCAACATCCACAGTGATTTTGGAGCCCAAGACAAAAAAATCTGTCCTTGCTTCTACTTTTTCCCCATCTATTTGCCATGAAGTGATGGCAAAAACAAAACAAAACAAAACAAAAACAGATGCCAGGATCTTAGTATTTTTTTAATGCTGAGCTTTGAGTCAGAGCAGCATGATCGCCTTGCTCTGCTCCCTAGTAGTCGTGGCACCTTGGGTCGGTTATTTAAGGTGCCTGACCTCAGTCCTCCCACCTGTAAAATGGGCATTTTTGAAAACAGTCATTGATTTGGCTGTGTCAGGTCTTGGGCGTTCATGTGGGGCCTCTGCAGTGGCACGCGCATTCTCTAGTTGTGCTGCACAGGCTCCGTGGTGGTGGTGAGCAGGCTAGATTCTCTGCGGCACGTGGGATCTTAGTTCCCCACCAGGGAGCAAACCCCAGGCCCCTGGCATTGCAAGGAGGTTTCTTAACCTCTGGATCACCAGGGAAGACCCCCGGAGATCTAACTTGTAAGATTGTTGTACAGACTCAGTAAGTGTAAGAAATAGCCACTGATTCCTGGAATAAATTAGTTGTTATGTTCGGGTTGTTTCCTTAGAGTGCAGTGTGCAGTCTGGATTCATTTCTCATGCCCCTAGCATAGCCAGCTTTAGCTGGAGGACCACGGACTTCGGGGAGGCTTGGAAACAGGGGAGGCTTGTGTGTGAGTTCTGTTTGCCTTGTTGAGGAGCATCCTCTGAGCCTTATCAGCTCATCAAAGGGGTTTACAAAGGGCTGTATTCATCCGGGGGCATGCAAAGCAGTGAAGGCCACAGTGGCTGACTGTAGGCACTCAAGGACCCTGTAACATGTTGCAGCCTCATGTGGCTGCTTAACAGCCTCTCAGGGCTTCTGCAAAACAGCCCTTGACTCACATCCTTGAAGCTAGGCTGGCCATTTGTCTGCGGAGAGCTGGGAAGCCAGGGAGCTTAATCATTCGCCCACACTCTAACAGACGTGGGCATGGCCTTACAGGCCCTCCACCGGAAGTGGGATGAAACTGGTGTTTTAGCCAAACGGGGCTGGACCAAGGGAGGCCTGTAAGAAGCTCTCCAGGGTGGTCTGCCAAGGAATGCATCTCAGGGAAGGTGCACAGTAGAACTTCAAGCAGAGCCAGTGGGTGCAGTAGCTAAGCTTTAGAAACTCAGTGCTCATGGTCAGCCTCACCTGCAGAATGGCTCACGTGGGGTCCCAGGGCTTCACTGGGGTCTCACACACGGTGAGAATGAGTGGCCTTGGCTGTCCTGCCTTGGAAGTAGTCCTCATCTGCCAAAATGTGTTTCTGTCATTAACGTTCACGGCAATTTGTGTCAAACATCTCTTAAACCACCTCTTAGTATTTTCCTTTAAAGTTGCATGTTTTAGAAGAGAAAAATGGGCCCAAAGTAATGTCCGCCAGAAGGAGGACAAATGAACTCAGGTAAGCGTGTGAGGGAATGTGGGCTTCCCCAGTGTCTCAGCAGAAAATAAAGAAAAGAATCCACGTGCAATGCAGGAGATGCAGAACACGCGAGTTTGATCCCTGGGTTGGGAAGCTCCCCTGGAGCAGGGCGTGGCAACCCACTCCAGTGTTCTTGCCTGGAGAATCCCATGGACAGAGAAGCCTGGCGGGCTACAGTCCAGGGGGTCACAAAGAGCTGGACACGGCTGAAGCGGCTGAGCACACATGCACGGGTAAGGGAATATGATGTAGCAGCGAAGACGCCGCAAGAGCTACCTGTGTCATTACGCACACTCAGGGTCAACTCATGTAAATCATTAACGGAGAGAAAAAAGTTGCAGAAGGGTACATACAGTTTGACACCACAAATACAGTGCTTTTAGGGCCAAAAAAAAATTGCTTTTTTTAAGACTTTTATCAACAGTAGTATTACAATTTTAAAATACTTTGATCACTCTAGGCAAAAATGAGTTCTTGTTTTCATTTGCATTTCTCTGTGTTTTCTTGGACATGTGTTTTCTTCTATGAATTGCTTGTTTTCTATTAGAATTTTCATCTTTTCTTACTAATCTGTGAAAATTCACCAGGAACGCAGTTATTTTGTTTTGCTTTTTAATTTTAATGTTATTGTTCAGTCACTCAGTTATGTCTGACTCTTTGTGACCCCATGGACTGCAGCACACCGGATTTCCCTGTCCTTCACTGTCTCCTGGAGCTTGCTCAAATTCATGTCCATCGAGTCGGTGGTGCCATCCAACCATCTCATCCTCTGTCATCCCCTTCTCCTCCCACCTTCAATCTTTCCCAGCATCAGGGTCTTTTCCAATGAGTCAGCTCTTTGCCTCAGGTGGCCAAAGTATTGGAGTTTCAGCTTCAGCATCAGTCCTTCCAATGTATGTTCAGGGTTGATTTCCTTTAGGATGGACTGTCCATAGGAGACCTGAGAGCCCACGGGACTCTCCTGAGAACCCCCACCCCACTCTGAACTCACCCCCACAGGCTGGGTGAACACTGGTCTCCCGACTCTAGGTTCTATGTCAAAAGAGCTGCTGTATTTGCTACAAGAATTATTTTGCGATTTACAGTTGAGCTTGTCGCAGGCTGGTCATTCAGCCAGCTGGATGTTTGCAGGTTGATTTTCAGTGTATGGGCCCGAAGCTGTCCCCTTTCCCTACTCTGTCATGGACCATTCCCTCTGTCATTCTGGGCAGTACTCCTCTTGTTAAAACTCTTCTCTAAATACTGGTGCCCTTCAAGGTCTGTTCTCTTCCAGTCCAGTAGTTGAACATGGAAGCAGGGAAGACTTTCCAACTGTCATAGCCTTGTGATTAGCATCCCAGTAATTCCGTTAGTGAGTGTTCTGTGCTTGCAACTACTCTGAAGCGGCCATAGCTCTCTTGAAACACACACAGCCTGAGACAGACATGAGCTTGGCTTATCTGATTCACCCAGTTCTCCTGAGACCAGCTCTTTCCACTCTCAGAATTTTGTATTACATGTGTATGATGACTTTGACCAACATTTTCTACTAGAGAAGCATCCCGAAACCAAACACATTCTCTACTTATTTCTTTTTGCAAATCTACTTCTTTTTCGCCAGCTATCATTATGGGATATTTCAACAGGCATGTGGGACTGTCAGTATATGATAAATATGTCAGAAAACAGATTAATTGCAGGTGAGAGAGAACTTCTGTACTTGCTGTGTAGAAGGCAGAAGGGAAAAGGCAAGCATTTAAGTCAGACCTCCTGGAAATATTTCACAGAAATGGGATTTTGCAGCTATTGGAATTTCACTAAACCAGTAAGAGGAGGCTCAAATCATCTAGTTCAAAGATGGTCAGACTTTTCCAGGAAAGGGGCAGCTAGGAAGTATTTTGGAGGTTGCATAGTCTCTGTTCCAACTACCCTTCTCTGCCATTGTAGTGGGAAAGCAACCACAGACCCCACAAAGGAGATGGGCACGACTGTGCTCCAATAAAACTTTATTGACAATGACAGGTGCTGGGCCAGATTCAGTCCATAGATGTACTCAAATGATGTCTGAGCTAGTTTATGTATGTCATACAAAGCAGAAGATGTTTGTTTCATCCCACAACCTGAAAAATGTATACCTTCCACAGCTACCTTCTTTTTGGTGGGAAAGTGGTTTCTTTCCTTTTAAAAATTTTTATTTATTTATTTGGTTGTCAGGTCTTAGTTGCGATGTGTGGATTCTCGAGTTGTGGCACGCAGGCTCAGTTGCTCCTTGGCATGCGGAATCTTAGTTCCCTGACCAGGGATTGAACCTGAGTCCCCTGCATTACAAGGCAGACTCTTAACCCCTGGATCACCAGGGAAATCCCTCTACCTACTTTTAAATTTCATCAGTAGCCTGTCATATTTGTGTCTTCAAATACCATCTTTTAAAGTAACTCAACTCGTTGTACTATTTTGAAATTGCCAAGTTGGCTTTGATTTTCCTTGGCATGCAATCTTTCCATATTTCCAAGAGCTGCCAACATCCCTAAGAAGAATTCTTTAATTAAAACATCAATAATGAAATAATAAGTTCTCACTTTGAAAAAGTTCAGCAGTGGCATGAAGGACTCTTAGCTGGGGTATCAAATATTGGAAGGATCAAAATTTTAATTGCGGCATGATAATGGTACTATTTATTTAGCATTCATTGTGGGATTGGCTCTACTAAACCTTGGTGCCTTAAAAGAGACGGATGTCATTACGCCCATCATACATTTGAAGGAATAGAGTATCTAAGCTTTTAAATGATGTGTAGCGCCCATATGCATCTGAACATAAAGTTCAAGAGGTCATGCTGGATGTGGAATTGGCTTTGGGTGTCCCTGGACAAGCAAATCAGCAATTCCCCCCCTCTCTGTCCGCCTGAAAGTAAAAGGCTGATCTCATTGATCTTAATATCCCTTCAAATATCCTTGTTTGAAATGATACCCAGTCACTCAAAAAGCAACCACGTGTTGAGTACTGCTCAATTCTAGCAACACCAGTATTTTTCTTTAGACTTTTCGTTGTAGAAATAAGAAACTGTTATTTCTTATACAACACAGAATATATTTGACTACCCCAAAGAAAAGAACCATTGTTATAAAGACAGTCGGTTCAGATCAGTAACTCAGTTGTGTCTGACTCTTTGTGACCCCATGGACTGCAGCACGCCAGGCCTCCCTGTCCATCACCAACTTCCAGAGTTTACCCAAACTCATGTCCATTGAGTCAGTGATGCCATCCAACCATCTCATCCTCTGTCATCCCCTTCTCCTCCCACCTTCAACTTTTCCCAGCATCAGGGTCTTTTCCAATGAGTTAGTTCTTCGCATCACGTGGCCAAAGTATTGGAGTTTCAGCTTCAAATAGCTTTAACTATATGCAGCTTTGTCAGCAAAGTGATGTCTGTTTTTTAATATGCTGTCTAGGTTGGTCATAACTTTTCTTCCAAGGAGCAAACATCTTTTAATTTCATGGCTGCAATCACTATCTGCAGTGATTTTGGAGCCCAAGAAAATAAAGTCTGTCACTGTTTTCATTGTTTCCCCATCTATTTGCCATGAAGTGATGGGACTGGATGCCATGATCTTTGTTTTCTGAATGTTGAGTTTTAAGCCAGCTTTTTCACCTTCCTCTTTCACTGTGATCAAGAAGCTCTTTAGTTCCTCTTTGCTTTCTGCCACAAGAGTGGTGTCATCTGTATATTTGAGGTTATGGCTTTTCTCCTGGAAATCTTGATTCCACCTTGTTCTTCATCAAGCCCAGCATTTCTCATGATGTACTCTGCATAGAAGTTAAACAAGCAGGGTGACAATACACAGCCTTGATGTACTCCTTTCCCAATTTGGAACCAGTTTGTTGTTCCATGTCCGGTTCTATTGCTTCTTGACCTGCATACAGATTTCTCAAGAGGCAGGTAAGGTGGTCTGGTATTCCCATCTCTTTCAGAATTTTCCAGTTTGTGATCCACACATTCAAAGGCTTTGGTGTAGTCAATGAAGCAGAATTAATGTTTTTCTAGAATTCTTTTGCCTTTTCTATGATCCAGCAGATGTTGGCAATTTGATCTCTGGTTCCTTCTGCCTTTTCTAAATTCAGCTTGAACATCTGGAAGCTCTCAGTTCACGTACTATTGAAGTCTAGCTTGGAGAATTTTGAGTATTACTTTGCTAGTGTGTGAGATGAGTGCAATTGTGTGGTAGTTTGAATGTTCTTTAGCATTGCCTTTCTTTGGGATTGGAATGAAAGCTAACCTTCCCAGTTCTGTGGCCACTGCTGAATTTTCCAAATTTGCTGGCATACTGAATGCAGCACTTTCACAGCATCATCTTTTAGAACTTGAAATAGCTCAGTTGGAATCCCACACACCCACTAGCTTTGATGCTTCCTAAGGCCCACTTGACTTCACATTCCAGGATGTCTGGCTCCAGGTGAGTGACCACACCATCGTGATTATCTGGGTCATTAACATCTTTTTCGTGTAGTTTTTCTGTGTATTCTTGCCACCTCTTCTTAATATCTTCTGCTTCTGTTAGGTCCATACCATTTCTGTCCTTTGTTGAGCCCATCTTTGCATGAAACCTTCCCTTGGTATCTCTAGTTTTCTTGAAGAGACCTCTAATCTTTCCCATTCTATTGTTTTCCTCTGTTTCTTTGCATAGATCACATAGGAAGGCTTTCTTATCTCCCCTTCTATTCTTTGGAATTCTGCATTCAGATGGAAGGCTTTCTTATCTCCCCTTCTATTCTTTGGAATTCTGCATTCAGATGGAAGGCTTTCTTATCTCCCCTTCTATTCTTTGGAACTCTGCATTCAGATGGAAGGCTTTCTTATCTCCCCTTCTATTCTTTGGAACTCTGCATTCAGATGGAAGGCTTTCTTATCTCCCCTTCTATTCTTTGGAACTCTGCATTCAGATGGATATATCTTTCTTTTTCTCCTTTGCCTTTCACTCCTCTTCTTTCCTCAATTATTTGTAAGGCCTCCTCAGATAACCATTTTGCTTTTTTGCATTTCTTTTCCTTGGGGATGGTTTTGATCACCACCTCCTATACAATGTTACTATATAAGAACAGAGATATTCTTACTATATAAGAACAGAGTCTACGGGGACTTCCCTGGTGGTCTGGTGGTTAAGATTCTGCACTTCCAATACAGGGGGCATGGGTTTGATCCCTGATCAGGGAACTAAGATCTCATATACCATGGGGTGTGACCAAAAAATAAATAAATAAAATTAAAAGGAAAAGATACATATTATAGACCACGGCCAAAACAATAAATAAATAAAAGGAAAGGGAAGACTATATGTACTGTGGGTCACAGGGCTTGACTATAACCCGGTTTTGACTCGTGTATATTACTGTAGCTAGTGATAATAAATCTCCAGAATTTTAGGTGGGAGACTTCAGGTAAAAGGAAAGCTGTGGAGGAACTGAAAATATTTAATTTGAACGTGAGTGTTGGAAACAAAGTTCCCCTAATGCCAAAAATAAGCTCTACTGGATTAGTGAGCAGGAAGCAATTAAAAATTTATATATTTGTGCTAGAGCCAATCTGTGCGGGAGTTTTATAATTGCCAGCAACCAAATATGGCAAATGTAAACCACAGGGAATTTACTAGAACAGTGTGGAGCCATTGAGTTGCAAGACTCACAGAATTAAAAGGAAACTTGTACACCAGACTTGGGCTGACCCAGAACCAAGGATCCAGGAACATTAGCGTATCTGGAATGACCTGGTTGCAGACGCCAGCAGCGTTTTCATATTTATCTCTCTCTTTTTAAAGGTATTTATTTATGGCTGTGCTGGGTCTTTGTTGTTGCACGTGAACTTCTCTCTAGCTCAGAGAGCAGGGCTTCTCTCTAGCTGAGGTATAGGGGCCTCTTTCTCGCTGAGGGAGCGGGGGCTTCTTTCTCCCTGAGGTGCGCGGGCCTCTCGCTGCCAGGCTTTCTCTTGCTGTGGAGCAGGGGCCGCAGGGTATGCAGGCTTCAGTAGTTGTCACTCATGGGCTCCAGGGCGCAGGCTCAGAAGTTGCGGTGCATGAGTTGGGTGAGCCACGGCACGTGGGATCTTCCTGGACCAGGGATCGAACGTATGTCCGTTGCATTGGCAGGTGGATTCTTTATCACTGAGCCACCAAGGAAGCACTTGTCTCTCTTTTTATCAGTTGTTAAAATTAAAATCTATTAGCCTTTGCCCTGCTTCATTCTGTACTCCAAGGCCAAATTGAAGAAAGTGGAGAAAACCACTAGACCATTCAGGTATGACCTAAATCAAATCCTTTATGACTATACAGTGAAAGTGAGAAAAAGATTTAAGGGACTAGATCTGATAGACAGAGTGCCTGATGAACTATGGACGGAGGTTCGTGACATTGTACAGGAGACAGGGAGCAAGGCCAGCCCCAAGAAAAAGAAATGCAAAAAAGCAAAATTGCTGTCTGAGGAGGCCTTACAAATAGCTGTGGAAAGAAGGGAAGCGAAACGCAAGGGAGAACAGGAAAGATATACCCATCTGAATGCAGAGTTCCAAAGAATAGCAAGGAGAGATAAGAAAGACTTCCTCAGCAATCAATGCAAAGAAATACAGGAAAACAATAGGATGGGAAAGACTAGCGATCTCTTCAAGAAAATTAGAGATACCAAAGGAACATTTCATGCAAACATGGGCTCAATAAAGGACAGAAATGGTAGGGACCCAACAGAAACAGAAGATATTAAGAAGAGGTGGCAAGAATACACAGAAGAACTGTACAAAAAAATCTTCATGAACCAGATAATCACAATGGTGTGATCACTCACGTAGAGCCAGACATCCTGGAATGTGAAATCAAGTGGGCCTTAGGGAGCATCACTACTAACAAAGCTAGTGGAGGTGATGGCATTCCAGTTGAGCTATTTCAAATCCTGAATGATGACGCTGTGAAAGTTCTGCACTCAATATGCCAGCAAATTTGGAAAACTCAGCAGTGGTCCCAGGACTGGAAAAGGTCAGTTTTCATTCCAATCCCAAAGAAAGGCAGTGCCAAAGATTGCTCAAACTACCACACAATTGCACTCATCTCACATGCTAGTAAAGCAATGCTTAAAATTCTCCAAGCCAGGCTTCAGCAATATGTGAACCGTGAACTTCCTGATGTTCAAGCTGGTTTTAGAAAAGGCAGAGGAGCCAGAGATCAAATTGCCAACATCCGCTGGATCATGGAAAAAGCAAGAGAGTTCCAGAAAAACATCTATTTCTGTTTTATTGACTATGCCAAAGCCTTTGACTCTGTGGATCACAATACGCTGTGGGAAATTCTGAAAGAGATGGGAATACCAGACCACCTGATCTGCCTCTTGAGAAACCTGTATGCAGGTCAGGAAGCAACAGTTAGAACTGGACATGGAACAACAGACTGGTTCCAAATAGGAAGAGGAGTACGTCAAGGCTGTATATTGTCACCCTGCTTATTTAAATTATATGCAGAGTACATCATGAGAAGTTCTGGGCTGGAGGAAGCACAAGCTGGAATCAAGATTGCTGGGAGAAATATCAATAACCTCAGATATGCAGATGACACCACCCTTATGGCAGAAAGTGAAGAACTAAAGAGCCTCTTGATGAAAATGAAAGAGGAAAGTGAAAAAGTTGGCTTAAAGCTCAACATTCAGAAAACTAAGATCATGGCATCTGGTCCCATCACTTCATGGCAAATAGATGGGGAAACTGAAAACAGTGGCTGATTTTATTTTTCTGGGTTCCAAAATCACTGCAGATAGTGATTGCAGCCATGAAATTAAAAGACACTTACTCCTTGGAAGGAAAGTTATGACCAACATCTGCTGGATCATAGGCAGCATATTAAAAAGCAGAGACATTACTTTACCAAAAAAGATCAGTCTAGTCAAGGCTATGGTTTTTCCAGTGGTCATGTATGGATGTTAGAGTTGGACTGTGAAGAAAGCTGAGCACCAAAGAATTGATGCTTTTGAACTGTGGTGTGGAGAAGACTCTTGAGAGTCCCTTGGACTGCAAGGAGATCCAACCAGCCCATCTTAAAGGAGGTCAGTCCTGGGTGTTCATTGGAAGGACTGATGTTGAAGCTGAAACTCCAATACTTTGGCCACCTGATGTGAAGAGCTGACTCATTGGAAAAGACCCTGATGCTGGGAAAGATTGAGGGCAGGAGGAGAAGAGGATGACAGAGGATGAGATGGTTGGATGGCATCATCAACTCGATGGACATGGGTTTGGGTGGACTCCGGGAGTTGGTGATGGACAGGGAAGCCTGGCATGCTGTGGTTCATGGGGTTGCAAAGAGTCGGACACGACTGAGTGAACTGAAAATTAAAATCCTGGGAGGATGCACCCTATGGTGCAGGCTTATTCTCAAGCAAGTCCTTTTCTCAAGACAAAATATTTTTCCCACACTAGATTCCCTAGGGGTGGCAACGTTTAGGATTAGCGTACTATCAAGACTACATACACTGGGGAGAGGAATCTCCCCTCAAAAAATGAAGTAGAATGGTCTGGCAAAGAATGAAGTGGCTCTAAGAATATTGCTTTTAAGCCATCAATTTCTAAATAAGTTCATGCCTGATTCTTGGATTTATTCAGATAAATACTAAATGAGAACCAGTGTATTCTATTTGGGCAAATCTGGCTTTAGATAATGAACTTTTCTGAAAAAGCTTGTTTCCAAATTATTCCTAGCATACAAATTGGATTTCTGATTTCTCTATCCCAAACAGCAGTGAGACACAATTATGACTGTTAAACACCTGCTACATTAAAATGAGATGGTGGCAGAAACAGCCTGGAGTTGTGGAATGTTGCTGTTGCGGGAATGTAGAATTGATTTTCATTACGTGGAGACCCCAGACAAGGGTGTCTACCTGCCTCTATTCCAGGACAGCTGGCCATTGGATGAATGTGATGTAGAATTAAGGATTTTTATTCTACCCACAGCATTTGCCTCGCTAATGTTCAATAAGTGTAATGCCATGCAAGTGAGGTAGTATTTGATGATTAATCAAGAACTTCCTTTCCTGCGTCTACTTCAAGGTAGAAGTCTTCTATTAATTCAACATTTAATGAGTGACTACTGCATGTCATGGACTAGGCTAACCCTAGGGTGTTACAGGAACAAACAAACAAAAAAAACCATGGTTTCAACACTGGAGAAGAGTCTAATTAGGGAAACAGATATGCCAAGTGTAGTGATGGAAGCACAAGCTGGGTATATATTAGGTGCTATAAACTCATAGAATAGGATCCTAGCCCAGTGTGGGATTCCCACCGAGATCCTAGAAGGCAAAAATATAGCACAAGTGTTTTCAAAATATGATCCACTGACCAGCAGCCTAAGCCTCACCTGGGAACTTTTATGAAGGCAGAGTCTGGGTGCTCCTCCAGACCTCCTGAATCAGAAACTTTGGAGTTCAGCCCCAGCAATCGTAGTTCTAATGAGCTCTCCAGGTGAGTAATGTTGATGCTTGTCAAGTTCAAGAGTCATGTCAATAGATCAAAACTGCTAAGAGTTCAGGCTTTCCAATTAGATCAGTGGGTCTCAGTTCTGGCTGCAGGTTAGAATCAGCTGGGGGAGTTTTAAAATTCCTCGATGCTCAGACTCAATCAACTTTCACGGCTAGGGCCTGTGCTTCTCTCTATATGTATACACAAGAATACATATTTTAAAAATGTCCAAGTGATTTAAATACTAGATTGAAGTTTGCCAACTTCAACCTTCAATTATTGACTATCTCCTAATAAGTGACAAGGGACTTCCCAGGTGGCACAGTGGTAAGAATCTGCCTGCCAACACAGGAGACACAAGAGATGTGGGTTCAATCACTGTGTTGGGAAGATCCCTTGGAGTAGGAAATGGCAACACGCTCTAATATTTTTGCCTGGAGAGTCTTATGTACAGAGGAGCCTGGCGGGCTACAGTCCATGGGGCTGCCAAGGGTTGGACTTGACTGGGCGAGTGAGCACAGCGCACAGATGGCAGAGCAGTAGGTAGAGCAGATGCGGGCAAGGGGAAGAGGAGGGAAAACAGCAAGCGTTTTGAATGTTGCGTGGCAGACAATGACCAAGGGGTTAAAATACAAAGAAAGAATAAAAGGAAATAATGAAGGGAGAGAAAGGGAAAACCGGGGAAAGAGCAGCCAGAACTTCCTGAACTGTGTGCTAGACTCAGGATCTCATCACTTCATTCAGATCTCATGACACTCCTTCCACGCCGTTGATATAAGACCCATTTTAAAGATGAGAAAACTGAGATTCAGAAACCATACGTAGTTTATCCAGTGACGACACTGTAAGTGCAGAGTCAATAGTTGAGCGAAGCCGCCTACCTTCTAGTTCCCAGGCCCTGGTCTGCTCGCTGCAAGGTGGCGGCAGGCCGGTGGCCCAGCCAGGTTTCCTGCCACCAATCCGCCCTTCTGTTCATCCCACAGTGTGCCCCACTTTCCCCGGCCCCATGGACCGTAGCCCGCCAGGCGCCTCTGTCCGTGGAATTCTCCAGGCAAGAGTACAAGAGTGGGTAGCCATTCCCTTCTCCAGGGGGTTTTCCCGGCCCAGAATTCGAACCCAGGTCTCCTGAATTGCAGGCAGTTCTTTACGTCTGAGCCACCAGGGATGCCCTTGAGCAGTGGATTCAGTTGCATTTTCTACTCTCGGGTGTTTAAGACCCAGTGAGGAGAGAGAAAAATCAACATAGTCTTGATTATTTATTTTTCACCTCAAAGAATTAGCAAATTGTCAAATTTTATTTTATTTTACACTTTTTTGGAGTACAGATGCTCTGCAACATTGGTTAGTTCCTACTGTAGCAAAGTGAATCAGCCTTGTGTACACACATCCCCTCTCCTTGGGGCTGCCTTCCCATTCAGGCCACCACAGTTCCCCGTGCCGTGTGGCCGGTTCTTATTAATTATCTGTTTTATTCACAGTATCAATAGTGTACATATGTCGATTCCCATCTCCTGGTTCATCCGCCCGCTTTCCCCCTCGGTATCCACACATTTTTCTCTACATCTGTGTCTCCATTTCTGTTTCGTGAATAAGATCATCTATACCAGTTTTTTCAGGTTCCACGTATTTTCGTCAATATATGACATTTGGTTTTCTCCTTCTGACTTACTTCAGTATGTATGACAGTCTCTAGGTCCATCCAGGTCTCTACCAATGACCCCGTTCTGTTCCTTTTTATGGCCGAGTAATATTCCATTGTGTATAAGTAGCGAGTCTTCTGTATCTGTTCCTCTGTTGATAATTTAGATTTTGTGTGTAAGTGCCTTAGAGCAAACAAACCCAGCTTGCTGTGGTGGGAAGTCTTCATTTGGAAAACGTGGTGATTTGAGTCACGTTTGCCAACCAGTCCCATCCTTTTCCCGGTAGGAAAATTATACAGATAAATGAAGTTGCAATGTGAATATTCTTGGATTCCTCGGAAATATGTACAAATTACACAGGTTGCAAATAACATGCTACGACTGAATAAATCAGGTGTTTTATCCAACTGATGTCAGAGTTGAATACGCATTTCTGAACTTCTGAATACACGTTTCCTTGCCCCTTCCCACTATGAAAACATTTTGCAGCACGTCTGCTTCAGCAAAGCGTGCTTGCAGCCTCAGTCATGGTCACCTGGTGATTTGGTCAGTAATCACCCAGAGTGAAGACGATGTGAGCAACTTATTACAGGGCAACGAAGCTTGCTCAGAATTTACTGCCTCCTGTCCTTGCAAGCGTGAAATATGGGCGAGCTCATTTTGTAACACCTAGAAATCATTTCAGAGGCGACAGATTAGTCAGCTTCCCTCAGCAAGCAAGCGGTGTCGATCATTTGTCACTTGTGGGTGGCCTTTTTCTTCCTTTTCCCTCATTGTCCAAAGAACGTGGTGATTTAAGGAGAGACGAGTTTCAGGAGTGATTAGAAGGACTGATGCTGAAGCTCCAATACTTTGGTCACCTGATGTGAAGAGCCGACTCATTGGGAAAGACCCTGCTGCTGGGAAAGATTGAAGGCAGGAGGAGAAGGGGACGGCAGAGCATGAGATGGTTGGATGGCATCACCGACCGAATGGACACGAGTTTGAGCAGGCTCCGGAGAAAGTGACGGACAGGGAGGCCTGGCGTGCTGCAGTCCATGGGGTTGCAGAGAGTCAGACACGACTGAGTGATTAAACAACAGCAAAGTTTCAGGATTCACTTCCACTCACAGACTCTGTACCTTGCCCATAACCGGGATTCAGAAGACTGTGTAAAGCAATCAGATTTCATTTTCCACAGACAGTGCTTTGACCTTGCTGACAAAATGTTATCCGTGTGCTAAATCTGTATCCCAATCTGGCCTCCTGACAACATTGACTTCAACCTACAGCAGAAATTCAGCAGAAAAAAAAAATAGAATTAAATGTGGGCTGGGAAACTACCACTTTTAAACTTACATTTTTCTTTGGCGTGTCCACCAAGACCACAACCAGGAGAAAAATAGACAGTGTCCGGTCAGTGCTCCCTTGTGAAACTAGATCTCTCTTGAAAGACTGATTTCTTAATAGATCTTCCTGAAAGATCCCTTGGCGCTGGATGAACAACCATGGAAATCCTTGCTCACAGCACTTAAAGTGAGGGTTGCCCGTTCTATTCCTGGTTTCCGAAAGTTGGGCCAGTGAAGATCAGAGAACCGTCTTTTATATTTGCCAGTATGCTGGCAGTTCCAAAAGACAAAAATATGACTCATGCTTTTTCGGTAATAATTTATTGGCTGATGTAATAGAAAAGTTCAGAGTCATCTTTAGGCAAGGCTGAATTCGGGTGCTCAGGGTTATTTATCTGGATCTCTTCTCTCTGCTTTATTCTGTTTGGGCTTTAGTCAGGCTCTTGAGTCATCACAGCAGAAGGACCTCCAGCAGTTCTAGATGTACATCCTGTTAGAATAGCAATCCCACCATTAAAAGAATTTCCCTTTTATAATGATTTCATCAAAGTCTTAAAGTTGTATCTTGCTGGTTCGGCCTGTGTACATTCCTGAACCAAATGTGGTATCTGGATATTAATTTTAAGAATGCTCTTATTGGACTTGCCTTCATCATATGCTGAAGCAAAGAAAGCAGATTCAATCTCACATAGACGATATGGACTAAATTAAGGAAGATTTCCTTCCAAAGGACGAAGATGGGCTATTACTAGAGCCATCCCCGTTCGTATGGATACCAGGGTTCCGCCCTCACACGGAGCCCAGGGTTCGATTCCCTGCTGGGGAAGCAGCACAGCCTTTTGGATACCAGGGTTCCGTCCTCACACGGAGCCTGGGAAGGCAGCTCAGCCTTTTGGATACCAGGGTTCCGCCCTCACACGGAGCCCAGGGTCCGATTCCCTGCTGGGGAGGCAGCACAGCCTTTTGGGTACCAGGGTTCCGTCCTCACATGGAGACCAGGGTTCGATTCCCTGCTGGGGAGGCAGCTCAGCCTTTTGGGTTTCCCGGGTGGTGCAGTGGTAAAGAATCCACCTGCCGATGTGTGAGTCACAAGAGATGCGGGTTCAATCCCTGGGTCGGGAAGATCCGCTGGAGGAGGAAATGGCACCCCACTCCAGCATTCTTGCCTAGGAAATCCCATGGACAGAGGAGCCTGGCGGGCTGCAGTCAGCGGGGTCCCAGAGAGTTGGGCAGGACTGGGCACACACACAGCAAAGAGCAGAGGACAGGGGACGCGCTGGAAAAGTCAACCAACCAGCCAACGGAAGTGTCCACCTGTTGAGAATGGAGATGGGAAGCCCACTAATATCAAAACCATCGCATCCCCGACATTTTCTCTCTCCAGCTCTCCAGGGGAACAATCAAACTATGGCCACTGTATCCGCCCTTGGAAGAAGACCTCCTAAAGCCACTTCCTTACAACCTCCTAGCAGTGCCTTCCTTCAAAAGAGGCGCAGACAACTCAGCTCAGCATGGACCCTGCGTTGAAATTACTGCGAGGTCCTTGCGTTTGACTCTTGATGATGACACTGAATGCTACCAGCGACCCCAACATGTCCTAAATGAAGAAAGAAGTTCCAGGGTTCATGTAAGGCATTTTGAAACTGTTCAAAGAGAGCTTGAATTTAAGAGTGCTTACATTTTTAAGCACCAAACTGAAAAGAGGAGA
This sequence comes from Bos indicus, assembly GCF_029378745.1. Lineage (NCBI taxonomy): Eukaryota > Metazoa > Chordata > Mammalia > Artiodactyla > Bovidae > Bos > Bos indicus. The sequence goes on from NC_091772.1 coordinate 81,854,297, forward strand.
AATGCTGGTTTTAAATTTTAATGTTAGGGAAATGGGCTCTGTCAGGAGGTCTGAGGCTGCACAGCCTGCGGAGGAATGTGAGCACATTCAGACTTTAAATTCCCCTAAATGCCACAGGAGCCGTTTTACCTCAGTCACGTAGAAAGTAAAGAAGGAGATAGTGCATTTTCCAGGAGGAAAACCGTAGCTTAGAAGGTATGCATGCCTCCCTGCCCCCATACAGATTCTGCACTATACTCGTGAAACTCAGAAGCCAAAGGGTTTATTCCAAAGCTCAAAGATGTGTGCCCATGTCACAAAGCTGGGATTTTAATTCTCTCTCTTGGAAGATGAATACGAAAGAAGGAGAGGTTTGGGAAAGATGAAAAGGCAAATTGAGTTTCAAAGAAGAAGGTGACCCTAAAGTTTAATACTGTGGCTCATCTTTTAATTAAATAAGGATTCAGATATACACTTACTATCAATGAGGACATTTCAAAGAGAGATGCTTCTCCTTGAAAAGGGGGGAATACACCTAGCCCCTATTCTTTCTTTTCTGCAATTCCTTTAGTGGTCGTTAAAGGGGACCTATATAAAAATGACCCCCTCAGTGTTCTCATAGCACTTTGATCATATGCCTGTTATAGAAATTCACTCACTCACTCACTCATGCACTTGTTTAAGAAATATTTATTGAGTATCAGCTATAGTCCAGGTAATGTGGACTCATCAAGGAACAAGACAGACAAAGCTAGTGCTCTCTAGAACTGACAGTTGAGGCTTAAATAAAAACAAGTGCACAAGGGCTTCCCTGGTGGTCCACTGGTTAAGAATCTGCCTTGCAATGCAGGGGTCATGGGTTCAGTCCCTGGCAGGGGAACAAAGATCCCACATGCCACAGAATAACTGAGCCTGAGTGCCACAGCTAGAGACTCTGCTCTACGACAAGAGATGCAGCAAAATAAATAAATATTTTTTTTAAAAGAAGCAAGTAAACAAAGCAGATATACAAAATAATTATGAAACAACTAATCCAATTTCTATACTGTTACTTTAAGAAAGGAGAGGGGAGTTCTATTCCAGATTTAAAATAACATAATCAGATGCAAATTGTGGGCCTTGATTCGATTCGAGGTTTAACATATCGATTGAAAAAGATGACTGGAAACAATTGGAGAAATTTGAATGTGCCCTGGATATTAATGATGTTAAGGGAATGCTGGGCTTCCCTGGGGGCTCAGTTGGTCAAGAATCCACCTGCAATGCAGGAGACCCGGGTTCGATTCTTGGGTTGGGAAGATCCACTGGAGAAGGGATAGGCTACCCACTCCAGTGTTCTGGCCTGGAGAATCCCATGGACAGAGGAGCCTGGCGGGCTACAGTCCATGGGGTGGCAGGGTCAGACACGACTGAGAAACTTTGATTCACTCACTCAGGGAACGCTGGTGTGTGTGTTTTCTGTACATGTAGTGCAATTATGAAGCAAAATGTCTTTAGTTTTTTGAGATTTATACTAAAGTATATACAGAGTATGGAGAAGGCAATGGCACCCCACTCCAGTACTCTTGCCTGGAAAATCCCATGGACGGAGGAGCCTGGTAGGTTCCAGTCCATGGGGTCGCTGAGAGTCGGGCACGACTGAGCAACTTCACTTTCACTTTTCACTTTCATGCATTGGAGAAGGAAATGGCAGCCCACTCCAGTGTTCTTGCCTGGAGAATCCCAGGGAAGGGGGGAGCCTCGTGGGCTGCCGTCTATGGGGTCGCACAGAGTCGGACATGACTGAGGTGACTTAGCAGCAGCAGCAGCATACACAGAGTAGGGCTTCCCAGGTGGCGCTAGTGGTAAAGAACCTGCCTGCCAGTGCAGGAGACATGAGGCACAGGTTCGATCCCTGGGTGGGGAAGATCCCCTGGAGGCGGGCATGGCAACCCACTCCAGTATTCTCGCCTGCGGAACCCTAGGGACAGAGGAGCCTGGCAGGTTACAGTCCATGGGGTCGCAAAGAGCCAGACTTAGTGCGCGCGCGCACACACACACACATAGGATAAAATGTCAAGATAGTTGCAACTTTGCTTAAAAGTGCATGTGTGTTAAGTTGCTTCAGTCATGTCCGACTCTTTGCAACCCTATGGGCTATAGCCTGCCAGGCTCCTCTGTCCATGGGCTTCTCCCACATTCTCAAGAATGCTGGGTTGCCGTGCCCTCCTCCAGGGGATTTTCCCCACCCAGGGACTGAAGCTGCAGCTCCTGCACTGCAGGTGGATTCTTTACCACTGAGCCTCAGGGGAAGCCCTTGCTTAAGAGTATTCAACAATAAAAGGTAAACTTAAAAGTGGCACAAGATTAAATCTTGTTGATGGGTATACGAGACTCCATTATGATTGTCTCACTACTTTTCTGTGTGCTCGGACATTTCTGTAATAGACACACAACTTCTGCTTATTATACCACGTCAGACAGAATCAGAGGGCTGAGATAAAGGGATGTGTTGGTTGTCTCGAGTCTGAGTGGTCAGGAAAGACATGATGAAAAGGTGACTTCTAATGTGAGACCTGAAGGAAGAGAACAAGTTGGCCACATTAAGAGCGGGAAAGTATTTCTGACAAAGAGGACAGTGTGTTCAAAGACATGATGACTTAATCTCAGATAGCATCCATCATAAGGAATCCAGTTTTTTTAAAAAGCTATTAGAACTAGAAAATAAGTTAACCAAGGTTAAGTTAAACAAGGTTGCAGGGGACAGAATCAATACACAAAGAATAACTATATTTAGCAATAAAAAATCCAATAGCAATAAAAGCACTATACAAAATATAGTAAGTAAAAGATCCAAGGAGGAAATTAAGAATTTCATTTGTGATAACATCAGAAGAATAAAGTTCTTAGACTTTAATTTAACAAAATAAGTGTAAAACTCACACTCTAAAAACTGTAATGCATTGTTGAAAGTAGCTAACGGAGACTTAAATAAATGGAAAGGCAGCTCTTGCTTATGGATTGGAAGACAGAATCTTGTTAAGAAGGTGGTCCTCTCCACATTGATTTATAAATTCAGTCCTTGGGCCACTATGGCTTGTTTTCATCAGAGCTCTGTACTTTACTCAGCAAAACACTTTCCTAAATAAATGTTTAAATCCAAGTATATTCAAAAGCTGAATAAACAGTAGAAGCAGTAGTATATGATTGAATGCCAATGTTAGAAAAACATTGAATAATGAAGTTTGCATTTTCAAGATGGACTACATGAATACCAAAAAAAAGGATGGTCATCACATCTAAATAAAAGTCCTGATTGCATAAAAACTTTGCATATTGACTTTATTCATTAATTAGTTTCTAAATCATTTTTTATCCAAAATAGCATGTAAGTAATTACAAATATCCATGCAATAAAATTTTATTAGGCGTTTATGTGCCAAATACTCTGTTAAAAATAAAAGATTAAAAAAAAAAGATAAGGCATAATCCCTCTCCTCAAAGTTTCAATACTTTGTACACAATTTTAATTTATCTCATGGTTAATAGCTCACGACTAGCTTATCTATCTTGGGCAAGTTAGTTAACATCTTTGTGCCTGTGTGTGTGTGTGTGTGTGTATTAGTGTACTATGGAAAATTTCAAACATACAGCAAAGTAGGGAGAATTGTGTAATAAACCCCATGCATCTACCAATCAGATTCAGTCATTTTCAGCCGAGTGTATTTTTTTTAATGTCCTCTCTTTGCCCCTTACCCCTTAACAATTGGATTATTTTGAAGCCCATCCTAGACATCATATTATTTTCATCTATCAGCACTTCCTTATTGCTGTTCAGTCACCAAGGCATGATCGATTCTGTGACCCCACAGCCTGCAGCACGCCAGGCCTCCCTGTCCATCACCATCTCCTGGAGTTTGCTCAAACTCATGTCCATTGAGTCGGTGATACCATCCGACCATCTCATCCTCTGTCGTCCCCTTCTCCTCCTGTTCCCAATCCCTCCCAGCATCTGGGTCTTTTCAAATGAGTCAGCTCTTCGCATCAGGTGGCCAAAGTATCAGAGCTTCAGCGTCAGCATCAGTCCTTCCAATGAACACCCAGGACTGATTTCCTTTAGGATGGACTGGTTGGATCTCCTTGCAGTCCAAGGGACTCTCAAGAGTCTTCTCCAACACCACAGTTCAAAAGCATCAATTCTTTGGTGCTCAGCTTTCTTTATAGTCCAACTCTCACATCCATCCACGACCACTGGAAAAATCATAGCCTTGACTAGATGGACCTTTGTTGACAAAGTAATGTCTCTGCTTTTTAATATGCTGTTTAGGTTGGTCATAGCTTTTCTTCCAAGGAGCAAGTGTCTTTTAGTTTCATGGCTGCAGTCACCATCTGCAGTGATTTTGGAGCCCCCAAAAATAAAGTCTGACACTGTTTCTATTGTTTCCCCATCTATTTGCTATGAAGTGATGGATGCCATGATCTTAGTTTTTTTAATTTGAACTTTAAGCCAGCTTTTTCATTTTCCTCTTTTACTTTCATCAAGAGGCTCTTTAGTTCCTGTTCACTTTCTGCCATTGAAGTGACATCATCTGCATAGCTGAGGTTATTGATATTTCTCCCAGCAATCTTGATTCCAGATTTTGCTTCATTGAGCCCAACATTTCTCATGATGTACTCTGCGTATAAGTTGAATAAGCAGGGTGACGATATGCAGCCTGACTACTTCTTTCCCATTTTTGAACCTGTCTGTTGTTCCATGTCCACTTCTAACTGTTGCTTCTTGTCCTGAATCAACATTCCCTTAGGTACTTCTAAATATTAACATAACCATAACACCATCATTAAATGCAAAAAATAACAATAATTCCTTGATTTTATGAAGTATCTAATCAATCTTAAAATGTTTCAGCATATATCACATTTCTTTTTTTAAATTTTATTTATTTTTTACTTATTTAATTTTGGCTGTGCCGAGTCTTCACTGCTGCTTGCTGGCTTTCTCTAGTGCGGCGAGCAGGGGCTCCTCTCTAGCTGCGGTGCGCGGGCTTCTCATTGTGATGGCTTCTCTTGCTGCAGAGCACAGACTCCAGGGCCCGTGGGCTTCAGCAGTGTGGCTCACGGGCTTTGCTGCCCTGTGTCATGTGGGATCTTCCCAGACCAGGGATCGAACCTATGCTTCCTGCACTGGCAGGCAGATTCTAACCACTGGACCACCAGGGAAATCCACACATTTTCTTTTTAAATGTTTTTTTTTTTCAAATCGACTTCAAAGTCCACACGTGCGCAAATTCACTTCCCACTCCCTCTTCTCTCTTCCCTCCCATCTGGTTGGAGAAACGAAATTGTTCTGTATCGTTGCCATCGTGGATTTTGTCAGTTGCTTCCCGTGGCAGCATTTAAGACGTCACACTGTCATCTGATATTTTTGTAAGTGGAGTCAAGTTCCCTCTTTCCCATCCCTGAAGAATACAGGTAGGAGGTGGTGCTGCCTTCAGCATCCCAGCAGGAAGAATAGGATGTCTGGTGTTGTTTGTGTGGTGTTATGATTGGCCCGTTCATTATGGAGTTCCTTACTGGCTTTTCACCTTAAGGTATTCATTATTTCAGTAGGCTTTGAAAGTGGCTCAGTGGTAAAGAATCTGCCGGCCAATGTGGGAGACACATGAGCTGTGGGTTCGACCCTTGGGTCAGGAAGATCCCCTGGAGTAGGAAACGGCAACTCACTCCAGTATTGTTGCCTGGACAGAGGAGCCTGGTGGGCGATAGTCCGTGGAGTCACAGCCTCTCCTCTTTCACTTTCATCAAAATGCTCTTTAGTTTCTCTTCATTTTCTGCCATAAGGGTGGTGTCATCTGCATATCTGAGGTTATTGATATTTCTCCCAGCAATCTTGATTCCAGCTTGTGCTTCGTCCAGCCTGGCATTTCACATGATGTACTCTGCATTTAAGTTAAATAAGCAGGGTGACAATATACAGCCTTGACGTACTCCTTTTCCTATTTGGAACCAGTTCGTTGTTCCATGTCCAGTTCTAACTGTTGCTTCTTGACCTGAATACAGATTTCTCAGGAAGCAGGTCGGGTGGTCTGGTGTTCCCATCTCTTGAAGAATTTTCCACAGTTTTGTTGTGATCCATGCAGTCAAAGGCTTTGGCAAAGTCTACAAAGCAGAAGTAGATGTTTTTCTAGAACTTTCACTTTTCAATGATCCAACGAATGTTGGCAATTTGATCTTTGGCTCCTCTGCCTTTTCTAAATCCAGCTTGAACATCTGGAGGTTCACGGTTTACATACTGCTGAAGCCTGGCTTGGAGAATTTTGAGCATTACTTTCCCTTAGTTTACTGCAATTTCACAAAGATGATGAACTAAGGTTTCTTTATCTATTTAAATGTTTTTAGCATTATTTTTCAGTATTATCATGAAGGTACTTAAAATTTTTTTTTATATTTTTAATTGAAGGGTAATTGCTTTCAATACTGTCTTGGTTTCTGCCAAGCATCATGAATCAGCCATAGGTATTATAGGTCCCCTCCCTCTTGAACCTCCCTCCCATCTCCCATCTCGCCCAATCCCTCTAACTTATCAGAGGGCCCCGGTTTGAGTATTTTAACACAGTTGTTTTTCCACCCCTTGTCTTTTTTTTTCCTTTTTCTTCCTTTTTTGAGGCTTAATTCTTTTTATCTTTGGCCAAGGGGAGCTTGTTCAAATCGCTCCCGAGTCCTTTAGACATAATTTCGAGAGCCTTTTGCAGCTTTCTTGGTTTCTGGCACGAGGTGCTCCTAACTCTGCATGTGCTTCATCTGCCCCAGACCTGGAACGTGCTGCTTCCCCAACGAGCCCTGGTTCTCGGCGTCCCCAGACCTGGAACGTGCTGCTTCCCCAGCGAGCCCTGGTTCTCGGCGTCCACGGAGCACAGTCTAGGGGCTGAGGCCACTTACTCATACCAGGCTGGCTTTTGTGTCTTGGCCTTTTAGTGGACAGAAATAGGGTATACACGTAATTCTTCAGAGAAAAGTAAACCGTGAGTTTATACTGCTATTACCCATTTAAACTTGTGGTTACAAGATTTTTACTTAACTTCTTTGATTTTATACTTGAATTTCTTTACTTTTATGCTGAAAAATCCTGGGTACTAATTACTTCTTTTCTTTAATTTTCATCATGTTTATAAATGTGTATCAGAATAATAATATAGCTATTTGCATATATATGATTAATCACACATTTGTGTGCCTGTCTGTGAGAAAAATAATACCACTATTATTAAAACAGCTTTGCCCTTATAGTGTATCCCACTAAGGATATACTGTCAAATTACTGGGTTTTAAAATCACTTAGAATAATTTCTGGATGTTTGGTTAAGCCACAAATCAATACTCATTAGGTTGCTTTGTTTTATTTTGCTTTCATTTTAGGTTTTTTAAAAGACTTTGTTTTATAACTGTGTAAAAGTTAAATTGATAAATCAAGAAATAGCCAGAGAATTTTAGCTTTCATCCCTGCCCGTTGACCTATTTTTTCCTTTGCTTTATGGATGACCTTTTATTTTTAACGTTTCTGGTTTATCCTTTCATTATATATTTATACTATAAGCAAGTGTGTATATGTGTATGTTTACATTAGTGTAATGCTCATTTCTTAGATAAAATGTAGGTCCTCTACGTACTATTCTATATCTTGTTTTTTTTTCCCCCACTTAAAGATATATAGAGCCTGTTCTACAGAGTGGAATAAGTCAGAAAGAGAGAAACAAATACCGTATTATGTATTAATGCATGTGTATATGGAATCTAGAGAAATGGTCCTGATGAGCCCATTACAGGGAAGGAGTGGAGATGCAGGTGTACAGGTCGGACTTGTGGACACAGGGAGGGCAGGGAGGAGGGATGAATGGAGAGAGGAGCATCAGCACACACACTGCCAGGTGTGAGACGGCCAGCAGCCGAGAAGGGTCTGTAGCACAGGGGCCCAGCCCGGTGCTCTGGGATGACGGAGAGGGGTGGGGGTGGGTGGGAGGGAGGCTCCAGAGGGAAGGGATATATATATATATATATATATATATATATATATAATTATGGCTGTTTCCCATCATTGTATGGCAAAAAACAACACAAAATTCTAAAACAATTTTCCTCCAATTAAAAAAGAAACAAAATACATTCTGGAAGCCACTGCATAGCATCACGTTAATAAGGTATTCCCCATGTTTTCAGCCATCTCTTTGAGCTCTAGTATGTGGACATTCTGTTGCTTATTAAATCCCTTCTCTGCAGATAGCCATTTGTGTCGTTTCCAGTCTCCCACTGTTTCAAATAGGGCTGCAAGTAACAGCCTTGTCCGTATGGAGGTCTCATCTGTTGCTGCTTTTTTGGTTTTATTTGGTTTCTATTTTTGCTGCTGTGTCTTTAGGATCCATCTCTAGAAGAGGAACTGGAAGATCGAAGGGTAGAAGCATACGCATTGTGCTCTGCATGATAAATTCCACGTTACTTTCCTTTCCTACCAGCAGTGTATAAACATTCTTCTTTCCCCACAGCTGCACCAACAGATTATTTTTTGTCACCCTGATAGGGAAGTGAAAGTGATGGCATCACGGCAAAATGTCACGTTGCGAGAGCCGACTCAGCGAACCACAGATCTTCCCTACCACCGGACTCCACTAATAATTCACAATAAAACAAAGTGAGTGTAAGCAAGGAGATGGCATTCTTCTCTGCGGGGACCTCGAACGATCAGATGCAGCTTCTGGAAAGTGTTCCTCTTGGCTCCAGTGGAACTGGTGTCAGTGTCAGAGTAAGATGATAGCGACCACGTGTGTGACTGAGGTCAGCCCAGAGGAGCTCGTCTCAGGGTTAGGGCTTCTTGGTTTTTAGACTTTATTAGTTATGCAGAGAGAGAGGCTGTGAACTCAGCTTCCACTTTCCGGACTTCCTTGCTCCTTACATTAATACATTCCAGTGGTTTATTTATGACAAGCAATCTTGATAGATCAGCTATATCCTGGTAAAGGTGTTAGGATGTTTAAAAAGAAGTCTGTTTGAGGTAAACCCAGGAAGGGTTCGGGTGAGTTGCAGGTTTGCTGTTTTACTTCCAGTTGCCTTATCTTGGCTATTTTATCCTGAGTCGAGGTTAAGCACCTTATCTTCAGTTTATCGTCTGTTTGCATTTTCTCCTGTGAACCATCTGTTCCTATTCATTGCTTCTTCTTCTAATAGCCTCGTGGTGGCTGCTGGCTTAGTCCCTAAGTTGTCTCTGTCTCCTCTGACCCCATGGACTGTAGCCCGCCAGGCTCCTTTGTCCATGGACTTTTCCAGGCAAGAATACTAGGGTGGGTTGCCATTTCCTTCTCTAGGGGATCTTCCTGACCCAGGGATTGAACCCATGTCTTCTGCATTGCAGGAAGATTCTTTAGCAACTGAGCCACCAGGGAAGCTCTCTAATAGCCTCAGTTCAGTTCAGTCACTCAGTCGTGTCTGATTCTTTGGGAACCCATGAACTGTAGCACTCCAGGCTTCCCTGTCCATCACCTACTCCTGGAGCTTGCTCACACTCATATCCATCGACTTGGAGATGCCATCCAACCTTTTCATCCTCTGTCTTCCCCTTCTCCTCCTGCCTTCAATCTTTCCCAGCATCAGAGTCTTTTCCAATGAGTCAGCTCTTCGCATCAAGTGGTCAAAATACTGAAGCTTCAGCTTCAGCATCAGTCCTTCCAATGCATATTCAGAACTGATTTCCTTTAGGATGGACTGGTTGGATCTCCTTGCAGTCCAAGAGACTTTCAAGAGTCTTCTCCAACACCACAGTTCAAAAGTATCAGTTCTGCACTCAGCTTTCTTTATGGTCCAACTCTCACATCCATACATGACTATTGGAAAAATCATAGCTTTGACTAGATAGACCTTTGTTGGCAAAGTAATGTCTCTGCTTTTTAATATGCTGTCTAGGTTGGTCATAGCTTTTCTTCCAAGGAGCAAGTATCTTTTAATTTCACGGCTGCAGTCACCATCTGCAGTGATTTTGGAGCCCAAGAAAATAAAGTCTGTCACTGTTTCCATTGTTTCCCCATCTATTTGCCATGAAGTGATGGAACCGGATGCCATGATCTTCGTTTTCTGAATGTTTTGTTTTAAGCCAACTTTTCACTCTCCTCTTTCATGTTCATCAAGAGGATCTTTAGTTCCTCTTAACCTTCTGTCATTAGACTGGTGTCATCTGAATATCTGAGGTTACTGATATTGAATATCAGTTTACTGATATCTCATCTGAATATCAGGTTACTGATATTTCTCCCCTAATTTTTGTACCTCTAATTACTTTCATTGGTTGTATCATGGTTCCTTAAGTTAAAAGATGAAACAGAAATTATATTTATCTCATCACCCAGATAATCACGGTGGTGTGATCACTGACCTAGAGCCAGACATCCTGGAATGTGAAGTCAAGTGGGCCTTAGAAAGCATCACTACGAACAAAGCTAGTGGAGGTGATGGAATTCCAGTTGAGCTATTTCAAATCCTGGAAGATGATGCTGTGAAAATGCTGCACTCGGCAAATTTGGAAAACTCAGCAGTGGCTACAGGACTGGAAAAGGTCAGTTTTCATTCCAATCCCAAAGAAAGGCAATGCCAAAGAATGCTCAAACTACCGCACAATTGCACTCATCTCACACACTAGTAAAGTAATGCTCAAAATTCTCCAAGCCAGGCTTCAGCAATATGTGAACCATGAACTTCCTGATGTTCAAACTGGTTTTAGAAAAGGCAGAGGAACCAGAGATCAAATTGCCAACATCCACTGGATCGTGGAAAAAGCAAGAGAGTTCCAGAAAAACATCTATTTCTGCTTTATTGACTATGCCAAAGCCTTTGACTGTGTGGATCACAATAAACTGGAAAATTCTGAAAGAGATGGGAATACCAGACCACCTGATCTGCCTCTTGAGAAACCTATATGCAGGTCAGGAAGCAACAGTTAGAACTGGACATGGAACAACAAACTGGTTCCAAATAGGAAAAGGAGTACATCAAGGCTGTATATTGTCACCCTGTTTATTTAACTTATATGCAGGGTACATCATGAGAAATGCTGGACTGGAAGAAACACAAGCTGGAATCAAGATTGCTGGGAGAAATATCAATAACCTCAGATATGTGGATGACACCACCCTTATGGCAGAAAGTGAAGAGGAACTAAAAAGCCTCTTGATAAAAGTGAAAGTGGAGAGTGAAAAAGTTGGCTTAAAGCTCAACATTCAGAAAACCAAGATCATGGCATCCGGTCCCATCACTTCATGGCAAATAGATGGGGAAACAGTGGAAACAGTGTCAGACTTTATTTTTCTGGGCTCCAAAATCACTGTAGATGGTGACTGCAGCCATGAAATTAAAAGACGCTTACTCCTTGGAAGCAAAGTTATGACCAACCTAGATAGCATATTGAAAAGCAGAGACATTACTTTGCCAACAAAGGTCCGTCTAGTCAAGGCTATGGTTTTTCCCGTGGTCATGTATGGATGTGAGAGTTGGACTGTGAAGAAGGCTGAGAGCCGAAGAATTGATGCTTTTGAACTGTGGTGTTGGAGAAGACTCTTGAGAGTCCCTTGGACTGCAAGGAGATCCAACCAGTTCATTCTGAAGGAGATCAGCCCTGGGATTTCTTTGGAAGGAATGATGCTAAAGCTGAAACTCCAGTACTTTGGCCACCTCATGTGAAGAGTTGAATCATTGGAAAAGACTCTGATGCTGGGAGGGATTGGGGGCAGGAGGAGAAGGGGACGACAGAGGATGAGATGGGTGGATGGCATCACTGACTAGATGGCTGTGAGTCTCAGTGAACTCCGGGAGTTGGTGATGGACAAGGAGGCCTGGCGTGCTGCGATTCATGGGGTCGCAAAGAGTCGGACACGACTGAGCGACAGATCTGATCTCATCTGATCTCTGTTGTACATATTAAATGATATTAAATATGTAAAATGATTAGAGCAGTGTCTGAAATTTAAATTGCACAATTACTTATTTAATTATAGCTGTGTGTGTGTATATACATATATATATATATGGGTCTTCTCTGGTGGATGAGATGGTAAAAATCCCACCTGAAATGCAAGAGATCCCTGTTTGATTCTTGGGTCAGGAAGATCCCCTGGAGAAGGGATAGGCTACCCACTCCAGTATTCTTGGGCTTGCGTGCTGACTCAGATGGTAAAGAATCTGCCTGCAATGCAGGAGACTGGGTTAAATCCCTGGGTCGGGAAAGATCCCTGGGAAGATCCCCTGGGGAAGGGAATGGCAACCCACTCCAGTATTTTTTGCCTGAAGAAACCCATGGACAGAGGAGCATAGCAGGCTCAGTCCATGGTGTTGCAAAGAGTCAGACACTTGCATATGGTTGGATAGCATCACTGACTAAATGGACATGAGTTTGAGAAAACTCAGGGAGATAGTGAAAGACAGGGAAGCCTGGTGTGCTGCAGTTCATGGGGTTGCAGAGTTGGATATAACTTAGTGACTGAGCAACAACAAATATATATATATATATATGTGTGTGTGTGTGTGTTCAGTGAAATATTTCAGAGTTAAGCAATTCTTTCCAATAGCATGCATTTGCACATCTGCAATTTGGAATTATGAAAGCCACAGTCACTGTCTGAAGAGATCAGTATTTGCAAACTTTGATCACGTGTCACCTTCATTATTTCTCCATCCTCTGTGTATCCTGCCACTTCTAGTTTTCTTTAGTATTTTTCTTTAAATGAAAAAGTTTCTCTTTTTTCTTTTAAATGTATATGTAAAGATATACATATAAATAAATGCAGATTCTATTTTTAGTGTGTCTTTATATATCTCTCTGTGTTACATATATTAAAATAAAGATATTGTTTTTTTTTTAAACCTTAACACCTGAATGCATTTCATATCCCACATTGTGGAAAACATTAACGAGTTTCTGCTTTAGACAAGAACCCCCTTTTCAGCATCCCAGGTAGCGGACAAGCTTATTTTTAATGACTTCTTGAGTAGGTTTTATAATCACTCTTAATTATAGCTGGAATGTAAATTTTTAAAAGTGGGATCTTTGGTCTGATTCACTGATCCATACATGTTTTGGAATTCTTTCATTCATTCAGCTCTTCTGTCTTTTTCTCCAAGTCCTGCTCTGGGGCTGAATGGGCTCACAGTGTGTTTTAACTGCAGTGGTTTAAATTAGTGTTCATTCAGTTGAAAAAAATGGAAGAATTGGGAATTTTGGGTCTATTCTAGAAGACTCATGAAAAAATAATTGGATTTTTTTTTCCGCAGCTAGCTGTGTTTCATTCACATTTCCCCCTCACTTCTGGAAGTTTCCCTATAGATTATTTTTGAATCATGAAGTTTTAAATGTTTGCAGTGGGTAATGCGGATGCTACCCCAATATAATTAGAAATATAGAAGTGTGGGGCAAAATACAGCTAGGGTATATTTGGCTTTCGTTTGATCTGCAACTTATATAACCAGCAATAACTCAGTCCCCAAATGCTAAATGTTGCCTATAATTAGAAAGGCCCACTTTTATAATTGATGGTTAAAACGACTGTTACTGGTGCTTAATGGGCTTCCTTTAGGTATTCTTATCGTAAGGAATGTGTAGGCTGCCTGTTTATGCCTTTCAAAGATTCCCCCAAATCGTTTTCTTTAAGAAAGTAAGGTCACGTTATAAAGCACAGTTCTCTTTTGTTCTACTTTGTTAAATGACATAGTTTGTAAGTTTTCAAAGTGCCATCTGCATTCTATAATTAGAGCAGTATATTTTTCTTCCAAACATTTGTCAAATTAAGGATCCCAAGGTCTCAGGCATAATTTTTCACATCTTATGCATAATGCTGGAAGCTTCTGTATGTACCAATTCAAGATGAGGATAGGCCATTAGCAGGAAAAGCAAGATTAAAAGAAAAAAAAAAAAGTGTTAGCCTTGGGGGAAAATATGCTAGTTACAGTCACATGGATCAACCGTGTACTTACTTGGGGAGGTCTCTGAATTTCCCTGACCTTCCTGTTCTTCTCTGAAAAATGGGAATCACCAGGCAGGGAGGAAAGGTGTGTTGGGGCTTCCCTGGCTGTCCAGTGGTTAAGACTTTGTCCTCACAAAGACCCGCTGAGCACTGGGTGGGGGTTTTGTCTCTGGTTGAGGAGTTAAGATCTCACGTGCCTCTCGACCGAAATCCAAAACAAAACAGAAGCAATACTGTAACAAATTCAATAAAGATTTAGAAAATGGTGCAGATTAAAAACAGAGAGAGAGAGAAAGGTGTCTTAAAGAGACGAGGGTGCGATTCAACAAACACTTTCCTCAGTCTTTATCATAGGTAAGGTCCTTCCTAAGTGTACGTGAGACCGAAGAATAAGGTGAAAGCCTGCCTTTAGGGACTTTGCAGTTTGTTCTGGATGACAGGCATATAGAGATAATTATGTTACAATATAGAGAGGGAGAAAGTGTCAAAATAAACATGGATGAAAGACCAAAAGATAAATTGATAATCATTTCTTCATTAATTCATTAACCAAATATTGATTTTGAACCATAAATGTCTAACAAAACTTGTAATCTCAAACAAGACATTTTTCCAAATATCAACCATGTAAATCTATTTTTCTCCATGTTTTGTGGGCTTTTCTCAGCCTACCAAGATGTCCTTCAATCCCTGTGATGGGTTATCTTCCACAAGGACCCTGAGTTCTGGTAGGTATAGTTGTCAAGGGCATGTTTGAGATTAAAAACAACCCATTTCCTGGAAATTCTCTGCAAAATTCACACGGGTTACCTTTAAAGCTACAGGGAGGGAGGTGGGAGGGGGGTTCAGGATGGGGAACACGTGTACACCCATGGTGGATTCATGTTGATGTATGGCAAAACCAATACAATATTGTAAAGTAATTAGCCTCCAATTAAAATAAATAAATTTAAATTAAAAAAAAGAATGCCCACCATACAGTATTAGCAAAAATAGTTAAGATATAATATTGTTTACAGACCGCTGAATTTCCATAAATGAGTATGGGTTTGCGAAAGGGTTTAGGCTTACTTTTTGTTGCACAGTCCTGCCTTGAGATAGTAAATGACTACAGTGTTTTGCTTCTTTAATATCCTGAGGGTAAAGTATAATATTCATTCATTCATTCAACAAAAGGCTAGATTCAGGCACTCTTGTTGCAAAACTTTCAGCAATTAACAAGATAGAACTCACATCCTAATGAAGGAAGGGAAAAAGCATTCAATTCTGTTTTAAAGAGTTACTTATTTATCGATGGGGCGCTGTGTTTTAAAGAGTTACGTATTTATCGATGGGGCGCTGGATCTGCGTGGCTGCGCGCGGCGTTCTCTGGTACCGGGGCCGGGGGATACTCTCTCTTGCGTTGCGCCTGCTTCCCGTTGAGCGGCTGGTGCGCGGGCTTCAGCAGCCGCAGCACGCACGCTCGGTAGTCCTGGCGAGCTGGATTAGTTGCTCTGCGACATGTGGGATCTCCCCAGGCCAGAGATCGAATCCATGTCTGCCTCCTCGGCAGGCGGATTCTTAACCACTGGGCCACCAGGGAAGTTCCGTTAAATTCTTAAGAAAACAAAAAACTGATGATTGCACGAAGCTGTATGAAAACAAAAAATAAGGGAATAGAGTAATTGGCAGAGATAGATCTTGATAGAGTGGTAAGACAGAGTCTCTCCAAAGGAGTGCATTTTAGGGTCTGAATGATGAGAACTAGTGAGCCGTGTGAAGGTCCATAGAGAAAGCATTGCTTGCACTTTAGGGTCTGAATGATGAGAACTAGTGAGCCGTGTGAAGGTCCATAGAGAAAGCACTGCTTGTAGCATTGATAACAGGTAACAATGGAGTGAACTTGAATTACTCAAGGAGCACAGTAAAAATGGGAGAGTTTGATGAATTGGGCTAAAAAGGTGATGGAGAGAGTAGGGGCAGAAATTTCTAAAATGGTTTCTGATTTCAAAGATGCCTATCTGGCTCCTGTGTAAAACATGAATTGAAACAGAAGAGTACAACGGGAAACTGGTTCAGGGGCTGTTGCTGTCACATCGGAGAGAGAGAGTGATGGTTTGGTGTGGGGGGAAGCCATGAAGCCTGTCTGCTTACGGTGTGTTAGACATTGTGTTCATGCTTTGAGAATATTAAAACCAGCAGCATTCTGAAAAGGTAATCACTTTACATTTTTCAGGTGAGAAGACTGGAGCTTAGAGAGGGTAAAACGTGGCACATAGTCACAGAGTTGGTAGACAGCAGACGACACTGAGTTGGTCAAATTTCAAAGACATGCTCTTTTCTAAATAATAATTTTATTTATTTATTTTTGGCTGCCCTGGGTCTTTGCTGCTGTTCACAGTCTTTCTCTAGTTGCAGAGGGTGGGGGCTACTGTAGCTGCAGGGCATGCGCTTCTCACTGCAGTGGCTTCTCCTGCTGTGGAGCGTGGGCTCTAGGAGCATGGGCTGCAGTAGACGCGGCACACAGGCTCAGCAGATGCGGTTCACAGGCTGAGCAGATGCAGCACACAGGCTCAGCAGATGCGGTTCACAGGCTGAGCAGATTCGGTACACAGGCTGAGCAGATGCGGTTCACAGGCTGAGCAGATGCGGTACACAGGCTCAGCAGATGCGGTACACAGGCTCAGCAGATGCGGTTCACAGGCTGAGCAGATGCGGTACACAGGCTCAGCAGATGCGGTACACAGGCTGAGCAGATTCGGTACACAGGCTCAGCAGATGCGGTACACAGGCTCGGTAGATGTGGTTCACAGGCTCAGTAGATGCAGTACACAGGCTCAGCAGATGTGGTTCACAGGCTCAGTAGATACAGTACACAGGCTCTTAGATGCGGTTCACAGGCTCAGCAGATGTGGTTCACAGGCTCAGTAGATGCAGTACACAGGCTCAGCAGATGTGGTTCACAGGCTCAGTAGATACAGTACACAGGCTCTTAGATGCGGTTCACAGGCTCAGCAGATGCGGTTCACAGGCTCAGTAGATGCAGTACACAGGCTCGGTAGATGCGGTTCACAGGCTCAGTAGACGTGGTTCACAAGCTTAGTGGATGCAGTTCACAGGCTCAGCAGATGCAGTTCACAGGCTCAGTAGATGCAGTACACAGGCTCAGCAGATGTGGTTCACAGGCTCAGTAGATACAGTACACAGGCTCTTAGATTCGGTTCACAGGCTCAGCAGATGCGGTACACAGGCTTGGTAGATGCGGTTCACAGGCTCAGTAGATGCAGTACACAGGCTCAGCAGATGTGGTTCACAGGCTCAGTAGATACAGTACACAGGCTCTTAGATGCGGTTCACAGGCTCAGTAGACGTGGTTCACAAGCTTAGTAGATGCAGTTCACAGGCTCAGCAGATGCGGTTCACAGGCTCAGCAGATGCGGTACACAGGCTCTGTAGGTGCGGTACACAGGCTCTTAGATGCAGTTCACGGCTCTGCAGCTGTGGTTCACAAGCTCAGCAGATGGGGTACACAGGCTTGGTAGATGTGGTACACAGGCTCAGTAGATGCGGTTCACAGGCTCAGTAGATGCGGTTCACAGGCTCAGCAGATGCGGTTCACAGGCTCTGCAGCTGTGGTTCACAGGCTCAGCAGTTGCAGCTCACAGCCTCAGTTGCCTTGCAGCGTGTGGGATCCTCCTGGACGAGGGATCCAACCTGTATCCCCTGCATTGGCAGACTCTTATCCACACACCACCAGGGAAGTCCCAAAGACTATGATCCTGAGTGCTGAGACACCAGGACTGCAAGGAATCGGTTAAGGTAGATTTTCATGCAAGGCATGATGGGAGTACAACCACAGTCTGCGGACGTGGCAGGCCTGCCTCCCTCTGAGGGGAATATCTTGCTCCACAGGTCTGCCAACCGCTGTGAAGGGCCTGAGAGTTTATCCTGCTTGCAAGTGAACCGTTTCATGTTTGCTGGGAGGACACATGAGGTTCTCGGGACAGAGACAAAGGATTTAGTTTGGACAGCAAGTGGCCTGAGCTTCTTGTTTGGTTTGGCTCCCGCTGCCCTCCAGGTCCCCCAGTGGGTGAGGAAAGGAGGCGTTCCCAGGTCTGAGGGGCTCAGGTGGGTTCGCATTACAGCCAAGGAGCCCTGAACCTGGGAAGTTCCCCGCTGTTACAGCGAGCTGTGAGCCAGCCTGCTTGCTGTCTGGAGGGGAGTTACCTCATCCTTTAAAGTTGCTTGCTATGAACAGAACCCTGAACCGTGACCTGGGTGAAGAGAAGTCGGGGCCTTGCATTCGTGGCACAGCCACAAGAATATGGAGGAGTGCTTCAGGGCCCACGGCGGCTGCCCATCCTCCCTACCCCTCCTCCCCGCGGGGTCTACAGCTCACCTCAGTGGGAACAGAGCCACTTCCTCAGGACTGATGCAGGAATTTGTCCCAAATTCAACCCTCACACTGTTTTAGAAAGATCTGGGAGATGCATCAGAAACCAGAGTCTTGGGTAAGAGATTTGAATGCTTTTGGCTGCAAGAAAGGGAATGTTGGCACAGTGGTAAAGAACCTGCCTGCCAGCACAAGAGACTGTGGGTTTGATCCCTGGGTCAATAACATGCCCTGGGAAAGGAAATGCAACCCACTCTAGTACTCTTGCCTGGGCAAGAATAGACAGAGGAGCCTGGTGGGCTACAGTTCATGGGTCAAAAAGAGTCAGACACAACTGAGCGACTGAGCATACACGTGCACACAAGGGAAATTCACCTTTTAGGATCTTGTAGGAGGGTTTCGTTTCCTCATCGAAAATGAAGCTCTGGTAAAAGGTGATACTGGGCCCCGGGTCCACATCCCTGCGGTTCTCTAAACTTTCCGCTTGGTGTCAGACAGACCTGACTCATCTGAGCATGATGTTCTTCCTCAATCACTTCCAAAGCAAGGAGGAGGCAGGCAGGGTACTTCTTTTCCAACACCATCCCCTTGTCAGGGGTGAGAATTCACTGCTTCAGGAATCCCCAGGAGATTGCTGCTTAGCTCTCATTGGTCACACATTGGTCACATGACCACCCTTCTCTTCCTGAGGGACCCCTGCCAGACATGTGAATAAAACTGAGGTTCTGTGACTGAGGAGAAAAGGAGATTTTCGTGTTTGATGGTCACACGTGTACCCCAGTGCGTTTCTGGCATTTAGACAAGGGCTCTGGGCAAGAAGCATGGACTGGAAATCCACCATCCCTGAAGCAGGTCGTGGCTCTGTGGGTGGCTCCGCAGGGGCAGCACTAAGGAAGCCTTCTGCCTTTCACACCAGCCTGGTGTGGCGATAGCTGCAGAGCCTGCCAGTTAATTTGGCAAAGACTCTCCCCTTCAGTGAACTTTAAATAAAGAGCACAAAAGGGGACAAATGGGAATTATTTTACAATCTGACTCAAACCTTGCAGGTTCCTGAGTCACTGAATAGAGCGAGGACAAGGTCTCTTCAGCATATGCTGTCGGCCGGCCGGAAGCAGGAGGGAGCAGAGAGAAAGCTGTTTGTGCGCCTGGAACCTGTCACAAAAAATCCCAAACAAGCAGAATGAACGCTGCGATTCTCAGTGGGCACCGCGGCCCGAGGTTCCGCACGGTCTGTTTGCTTGCAGCTTTAGTCAGCGTTACTTTCCTCCGTGTTTAATAGTATTCACCATATTGACAGTAATTTGCAGGTTTTTAATTCTGCATATGTTCCCACAGAAATAAGCCTCCTTTTTTGCTTCCCTGAGACCTTGTTCAGGAAACACCTGAGGAAGCAAAAATAATAAATAAATAAAAATGTTAAAGTTGTGCATGAATCAGAAAATGTCTTTGGAAATTTCTCCAGGCTTTTACATATCACGTACTTCCCCCACTGAAATGGCAGTTGCAACATCAGGAGATTTATTGCTATGAATTGGAATCATAATCATGGGATGTTTTTCACTGAGAATTATTTTACACTATCAGATCATGAACTCCTTATTGCCAAATTCAGACTTAAATTGCAGAAAGTAGGGAAAACCACTAGACCATTCAGGTATGACCTAAATCAAATCCCTTATGATTATACAGTGGAAGTGAGAAATAGATTTAAGGGCCTAGATCTGATAGATAGAGTGTCTGATGAACTATGGACTGAGGTTTGTGACATTGTACAGGAGATAGGGATCAAGACCATCCCCATGGAAAAGAAATGCAAAAACGTAAAATGCCTGTCTGAGGAGGCCTTACAAATAGCTGTGAAAAGAAGAGAAGCGAAAAGCAAAGGAGAAAAGGAAAGATATAAGCATCTGAATGCAGAATTCCAAAGAATAGCAAGAAGAGATAAGAAAGCCTTCCTCAGCAATCAATGCAAAGAAATAGAGGAAAACAACAGAATGGGAAAGACTAGAGATCTCTTCAAGAAAATTAGAGATACCAAGGGAATATTTCATGCAAAGATGGGCTCGATAAAGGACAGAAATGGTATGGACCTAACAGACGCAGAAGATATTAAGAAGAGGTGGCAAGAATACACAGAAGAACTGTACCAAAAAATCTTCACGACCCAGATAATCACGATGGTGTGATCACTCACCTAGAGCCAGACATCCTGGAAGCTGAAGTCAAGTGGGCCTTAGAAAGCATCACTACGAACAAAGCTAGTGGAGGTGATGGAATTCCAGTTGAGCAATTCCAAATCCTGAAAGATGATGCTGTGAAAATGCTGCACTCAATATGCCAGCAAATTTGGAAAACTCAGCAGTGGCCACAGGACTGGAAAAGATCAGTTTTCATTCCAATCCCAAAGAAAGGCAATGCCAAAGAATGCTCAAACTACCGCACAATTGCACTCATCTCACACGCTAGTAAAGCAATGCTCAAAATTCTCCAAGCCAGGCTTCAGCAGTACGTCAACCGTCAACTTCGAGATGTTCAAGCTGGTTTTAGAAAAGGCAGAGGAACCAGAGACCAAATTGCCAACATCCGCTGGATCATCGCAAAAGCAAGAGAGTTCCAGAAAAACATCTATTTCTGCTTTATTGACTATGCCAAAGCCTCTGACTGTGTGGATCACAATAAACTATGGAAAATTCTGAAAGAGATGGGAATACCAGACCACGTGACCTGCCTCTTGAGAAACCTATATGCAGGTCAGGAAGCAACAGTTAGAACTGGACATGGAACAACAGACTGGTTCCAAATAGGAAGAGGAGTACGTCAAGGCTGTATATTGTCACCCTGCTTATTTAAGTTATATGCAGAGTACATCATGAGAAATGCTGGGCTGGAAGAAACACAAGCTGGAATCAAGATTGCTGGGAGAAATATCAATAACCTCAGATATGCTGATGACACCACCCTTATGGCAGAAAGTGAAGAGGAACTAAAAAGCCCCTTGATGAAGGTGAAAGAGGAGAGTGAAAAAGTTGGCTTAAAACTCAACATTCAGAAAAAGAAGATCATGGCATCTGGTCCCATCACTTCATGGGAAATAGATGGGGAAACAGTGGAAACAGTGGCAGACTTTATTTTTCTGGGCTCCAAAATCACTGCAGATGGTGACTGCAGCCATGAAATTAAAAGACACTTACTCCTTGAAAGAAAAGTTATGACCAACCTAGATAGCATATTGAAAAGCAGAGACATTACTTTGCCAACAAAGGTCTGTCTAGTCGAGGCTATGGTTTTTCCAGTAGTCATGTATGGATGTGAGAGTTGGACTGTGAAGAAAGCTGAGTACCAAAGAATTGATGCTTTTGAACTGTGGTGTTGAGAGTCCCTTGGACTGCAAGGAGATCCAACCAGTCCATCCTAAAGGAGATCAGCCCTGGGTGTTCTTTGGAAGGAATGATGCTAAAGCTGAAACTCCAGTACTTTGGCCACCTCATGGGAAGAGTTGACTCATTGGAAAAGACTGATGCTGGGAGGGATTGGGGGCAGGAGGAGAAGGGGACGACAGAGGATGAGATGGCTGGATGGCATCACTGACTCGATGGATGTGAGTCTCAGTGAACTCTGGGAGTTGGTGATGGACAGGGTGGCCTGGTGTGCTGCGATTCATGGGGTCGCAAAGAGTCGGACACGACTGAGCAACTGAACTGAACTGAACTGAACTGATTAAGTCTCTGATATATTTTTTGAAGTTTAAAAAATAACTTTTTGGGTTTTTTCCCCTAGAAAAGTAGCACATTTATTTATCATTCAAAGAGCTTATTATTGTAATTTATTAGGGGTCTTAAGTGTACTGGAACTGTGACTCTATTTTTATATGGACAGCTGTGTGTGTGTGTGTGTGTGTGTGTGTGTATAGGAAATCTCCAAATGACATCAAGGAGGAATACTGTAGACAACTGGTTCAAATATTGGCCCAAATAATAATATAGTTCCAACCAGATAATTATCACTGTAGATTTGGGGAGCCTGGTAGTTTTGAAGTCAGACTTTGGGGTTTCAATTCCCACCCTGTCATCTGACCTTGGGAAAGTTACTTCAATTCTCTGAGCCTCAGTTCCTTCATCTGTTGGTTGAGTTAATAATAGCAAATAGTAATATTAATAGCAATAATAGTAATGATGAAAATGATGGCGCTGAATCTAGCTAAGAGTTATTGGGTGAGAGGCACTGTTCTAAGTGCCTCTCAAGTATTGTTGCTGTTTGGTTGCTAAGTCATGTCCAACTCTTCTGCAACCCCATGGCCTATAGCTTGCCAGGTCCCCTGTCCATGGGATTGTCCAGGCAGGAATACTGGAGTGGGTTGTTTATTCAATCGTTAATTAATTAATTATTAATATTAATAAGTATAGAGGCTTGTGAGGATAAGATGCTATGTGTCTAACACACTACTTCATACGCTGTAAATATTTTAAAACATACACAGACCAGCTAGGCATCCAGACCCAGACAAAGAGCCCAGGCCACGCGGGCTCGTTAATTTTAAAGGCAGCGCAAGGTGTCCTGGACAAACGATTTTCAAAGTACATCCTGCCCTGCCAGAATGCACAATCAGCACCTCGGAGCATGGGACCTCTGGCCTGGATTCTTCTGAACTAGAGCCTGAAAGAGTTCCACATGTTTGCATATTTCCCCTGGTGGCCCAGTGATGAAGAATACGCCTGCCGTGGGAGACGTGGGAGGTGTAGGCCTGATCCCTGCATCAGAAGATCCCCTGGAGAAGGAAATGGCAACCCACTCCAGCATTCTTGCCTAGAAAATCCCATGGACAGAGAAGCCTGGCGGGCTACAACCCATGGGGTTGCAAAAAGTCAGACACCTTAGTGATTAACAACAACCTTGTCTTTCTGGCTGTAACCGCAGAGGTTTAAATATTTGCCCAACAGACTTTCAAGAACGCTGGGGAGGACCGTCACACGCCCTGCTACTGCCGCCCCAGATCGGCTCCTCCTCAGCTGGTGTTTTCCTTTTCCGGGTCTGGCGCACAGCAGTGCTGAGCAACATCCAGGGATACCCAGCATGCCCGGCAGGGAAGGCTCCGACTAGCTTTCTGAGGCGCCTGCTTCCAGCAGAGTTTCTGAGCCCTCCCCTGTCGACTTTTTAATAATAGACGCAGAAACCTGGCTACCCCCTTTCATTCATTCATTTAAGCAGTCCTCTGGGGAGCACCCGGGGATATCTCTCAGAGAGTCATTCAGATCACACACATTCTGAGATGTCTAAAAGCTTCAGCGTTTCCTTGTGGGTCTGATAAAAAAGCTCCTCCTCTCACCTTATCTCACGAGACCCAGCCTGGTCCCGACTTGCCTGGCTCTGTCTCACTTTGCATCACCGTCCCTGCCTCTCTGCTTCAGTCCTCCCGTCTTATTGCCTTTCATCGAAGGAGCCAGACTGAGGCAGCTGCAAGGCCTTCACTCTGCCTGCGTGCTCTTCTCTGCCTTTGCCTGGCTTGCTGTTGTTTAGTTGCTAAGTTGTGTCTGACTCTCTGTGACCCCGTGGACTGTAGCCCACCAGGCTCCACTGTCCGTGGGATTCTCCAGGGAAGAATACTGGAGTGGGTTGCCATTTTCTTCTCCAGAGGACCTTCCCAGTCCAGGGATTGAACCCATGTCTCCTGCATTGACAGGTGGATTCTTTACCTCTGCGCCACCAGAGAAGCCTTTTCTGTGACTGGTTCAATTTACATATTTCCATCACACTGAGGCTTTTCATATCAACTCGACTTAAAGTAATTCCCTTCTCCAGTGCCTGGAACAGGGCCAAACACATAATAGATGCTAGTACCTTAATTAACTTAAATGACATGAAGGATGCTTCTATAATGTGCAAATTGCTTTCTTTTAAAGAAAATATTTAGGTGTATAATTAAACTCAAGGAGGACTCATGAGATTTTAGGTGATCTCTTGGAAGGCAGAGTAATAGAATGGCTAACCTTTAGAATGGTGTGTTCCAGTTTAAATAGGTCCAGGAGCCGGGCAGGTAAGCAGTGTGAAGTCAACCTAATATTAAAGGAAAAAGAAAGGGTGAGAGGTGTGGCTTGAGTGTTATGCCTGACCTCAGATAATTCAATTCAGTTTAAAAAGTTAAGACAAATAAGAACTGTAGCCTTAGCCGTGGGTTCCGCCGGCTGGCGTCTAACATTTGACGTGCTGCCGACTCTGAGAAGTGCCTTCCTTCCCACTCTGCGTGTGTTCTTTCATTTACCATCACTCTACCCTGTAAAGGAGGAGCTATGATTGACATCCTTTATGCAGTCAGCCTTCCGTGTCTGCGGGTTCTTCATCTGCAGATTCAACCAACTGGAGTGAAAATATTCAGAGGAAGAAAAAAAATCCAGAAAACTCCAAAAGCAAAGGTTGAATTTGCCAAACCCCCAAATCATTTGCATAATATTTACATTGTATTAGGTATTATTGGGAATCTAGAGATGATTTAAAGTGTACTGGAGTATTTTATTTATTTTATCCCTATGTATCTTATATCAGGAAAGTACAAATTTTAGAGTGGAATATTATTAAAATACTAATGCTGGACAAATAGACTAAAATATCATTTAAAGGTTGTCCATAATCTGAGACAGTGCTAAATTTTTGGACAGACAACTGAAAAGATGCCGGCACAGAATGCTTTGCAAATTTTTTCATGTATTACCAGCAGGTCCCTTTGAAAAAAAAATAATGCTTAATTCTTAAAAAGCAAAAGATTATCCATATAAAATAAAAGTTATTTGTGAAGCATAAGAAAGCAAAATGAAATAATAAAGTACACCGGAAGATACATGTAGCTTATATGCACCATTATATAAACGGGACTTGAACATTCCTGGAGTTTGGGGTCCACCGGGTCTGGAACCAATCCCCTGAAGTCACCGATGGACTTCTGGAAATTCGATACTTGAAGTTTATAGAGCAGGGCAGACTTTTTCTGTAAAAGGCTTGATAGTAAATATTTTAGGCTCAGGGATCTACACGGTCTCTGCTGCAGCTACTCAGCTCACAAGCAGCCACAGCCACTGTATCAACGCACGCGTGTGGCGCCCTTCCAACCCAACGTGCTTTATAGACGCAGCGGGCTGGACCTAGCTGTCCCTGGTCTGCCAGCCTCTCTTCCAGAGGGTAGGTAATTGGCTGGTATTTACAGAACTAAATGGCAGCTAGGTTTCGACCCCACTTGTCCTGGTTTTCAGATGCTGGTTTACTGCCTGTGCTTCCTACTGGTCTATCCAATAGGTCAGGGCCACCACAGCTTTTAGTAACTAGAACACACGTTTATTGACTTACTTACCAGGCACTGCCTAAGGGTCTGTGTGCGTATTCAATGATTTAATTCTTATGGTGTTGATGTAAGAAAGTGTTAGTCACTCAGTTGTGTTCAAATCTTTGAGACTCTGTGGACTGCAGCACGCCAGGCTCCTCTGTCCTCCACTATCTCCCAGCAGACAGGAGTTTGCTCAAACTCATGTCCATTGAGTTGGTGATGCTATCTAAACAGCTCATCCTCCGTCGTCCCCTTCTCCTCCCACCTTCAATCTTTCCCAGAGTCAGGGTCTTTTCCAGGAAGTCGGCTCTTTGCATCAGGTGGCCAAAGTATTGGAGCTTCAGCTTCAGCATCAGTCCTTCCAGTGAATATTCAGGGTTGATTTCTTTTAGGGTCAAAGTACCAGCAGCATTTTTCTCCCTTGATTTTGCAGGCTAAGAACTTTTTGCGCTTACAACAATGCTATAAAGAGATACTTTTATTTCTCCCAATGTGATGTTTGTGGAAATGGAGGCAGATTTTGTGTCTCTTCCAGGATCTTGGAGGTGGGGGTGGCTTAGTTGCTAAATTATGTCTGATTCTTTGTGACTCCTGGACTGTAACCTGCCAGGCTCCTCTGTCCATGGGATTCTCCAGGTAAAAACACTGGAGTGGGTTGCCATTTTCCTCTTCAGGGGATCTTTCTGACCCAGGGATTGAACCCAGTTCTCTTGCATTGCAGGAAGAATCTTTATCGACTGAGCCACCAGGGAAGCCCAGGATCTTAATGCTGGTAAATAAATGGTAGAGCCAAGATTTTAAAACTGAAAGTTTGGATCCTGCTCTGTGCTTTTAACAAAGACTTTCTTCTGCTGCTCGAGTTATATATTTGCTTTTGGTGAGACTAACAAGCTGATCACTTACAATCATGTAGATTAATTCCTCGTTTGAATCTATGTCCTTTTATCCATTTTAGTTCTCGCCTGTGTTACCTCTTTGTAGGTAACAAAAAGGCTACTTAAAAAAGAGCATTCATAAGGCCAATTTCCTTGATGTGAAATGCTGTGCCATTTAAGGTAATTGTTCCTAATATTTTAGCTTCTAACCCAAAAGTCAGGTTGCTTTAAATGAAAGGTTAATAACCAGGAATCTCAACTGCACAGTACATCAGGGCAGATAAATGACGACACAAACGGTAATGCAAAATTATAGCCTAGTTTAAGCCCACTGGGTTTGTTCTTGATTCTTAGACCAACCTTGCCAAAGGTTAAATGGAAAATTAAGGAAAAGACAAGTTTCAGTTCACTTCAGTTCAGTCGCTCAGTCGTGTCCGACTCTTTGCGACCCCATGAATCGCAGCACGCCAGGCCTCCCTGTCCATCACCAACTCCCGGAGTTCACTCAGACTCACGTCCATCGAGTCAGTGATGCTATCCAGCCCTCTCATCCTCTGTCGTCCCCTTCTCCTCCTGCCCCCAATCCCTCCCAGGATCAGAGTCTTTTCCAATGAGTCAACTCTTCGCATCAGGTGGCCAAAGTACTGGAGCTTCAGCTTCAGCATCATTCCTTCCAAAGAAATCCCAGGGCTGATCTCCTTCAGAATGGACTGGTTGGATCTCCTTGCAGTCCAAGGGACTCTCAAGAGTCTTCTCCAACACCACAGTTCAAAAGCATCAATTCTTCGGTGCTCAGCCTTCTTCACAGTCCAACTCTTACATCCATACATGACCACAGGAAAAACCATAGCCTTGAGTAGACGGACCTTTGTTGGCAAAGTAATGTCTCTGCTTTTGAATATGCTATCTAGGTTTGTCATAACTTTCCTTCCAAGGAGTAAGCGTCTTTTAATTCCATGGCTGCAATCACCATCTGCAGTGATTTTGGAGCCCCCAAAAATAAAGTCTGACACTGTTTCCACTGTTTTCCCATCTATTTGCCATGAAGTGATGGGACCAGATGCCATGATCTTGGTTTTCTGAATGCTGAGCTTTAAGCCAACTTTTTCACTCTCCTCTTTCACTTTCCTCAAGAGGCTTTTTAGTTCCTCTTCACTTTCTGCCATAAGGGTGGTGTCATCAGCATATCTGAGGTTATTGATATTTCTCCCAGCAATCTTGATTCCAGCTTGTGCTTCTTCCAGTCCAGTGTTTCTCATGATGTACTCTGCATGTTTATCTCTTGGCAAATTCATGTTTCACCTTCTACAGCTTGCAGGACTCGATAGTCGTGGCCAGCATTTGCAGCAGAACTGGAATTATCACTGGAGAGTTGTAGTTGTTTGTTGTTTGACTCTAGGCTGATTCAGGGGGTAAAAGACATGGACTGGGTCCTATTTTATTCAATAAATTCGATGTAAAATCCGGGGGAAGGGTTGAGTCTATTCGTGTGTATTTGTTTTTTGGGGGCTACTGTGACAAAGTACCACAAATTGGGTGACTGAAAGTAACAGAAATGTACTGAGATAGTTTTGGAGACCAGATGTCTGAAATCAAGTTACGTAAGAGTCAGAGTGAACCTCTCCTTGTCTCTCTTAGCTCCTGGCGTTTGCCTGCAATCTTTACTGTTGTTTGGCTTGTAGATGCGTCGCTGTGCCTCTGCCTCTGTCACCCTGTATCTCTCCCTTCTTCCCCAGTAGCATTGTGGCCTATTTTGGACCTTCGGGGGCTCATCTTTCAGTGTCCTATCTTTCTGCATTCTCATACTGCTCATATAGTACTCTTGCCTGGAAAATCCCATGGACGGAGGAGCCTGGTGGGCTGCAGTCCATGGGGTCGCGAAGAGTTGGACACGACTGAGCGACTTCATTTTCACTTTTCACTTGCAGGCATTGGAGAAGGAAATGGCAGCCCACTCCAGTGTTCTTGCCTGGAGAATCCCAGGGACGGGGGGGCCTGGTGGGCTGCCGTCCATGGGGCCGTACAGAGTTGGACACGACTGAAGCGACTCAGCAGCAGGAGGAGCAGCATGGGGTTCTCGAGGCAAGAATACTGCGGTGGTTTGCCATTCCCTTCTCCAGTGGACCACGTTTGGTCAGAACGCTCCACCATGACCCGTCCGTCTTGGGTGGCCCCACACGGCCTGGCTCATAGCTTCATTGAGTCACGCAGGGCTGTGATCCACGTGGTTGTTCTGATTAGTTTCCTGTGATTGTGGTTTTCATTTTGGAGGCTGTGGGATCGCAGTTCTTGCTTCTTCTATCTGTCCTCTGAGGATGAGGATAAGAGGCTTGTGCACGTTTCCAATGGGAGGGACCGGCTCTGGGGAAAGCTGGGTCTTGCTCTGGTGGGCAGGCCACACTCAGGCCGTGGTCATGCAGCTTCTCTGCCTCTGTTGCCCTTAGCTTTACCCCGTGTGTCTCTGTCTCTGAGCCTCTTCTTCTCTTACAAAACCACCGGTCCTGTCGGATAATGAGCCCACCCTACTTTATTTGGACTCATTTTCACTAATTACATCTGCAGTGACTGATTTCTAAATAAGGTCACATTCTAAGGTACGAGGTGCTAGGACTTCAGCATATCTTTTGGGGGAAAACAAAATTCAACCAGTAACACCAGGTTTCCATGTTCTCATTTGTTTTTGCATGTTAAAATTATCTTCTCTATAGGAATGCTAAAGGGAGGCTAATGAAATCCAAGTCCTTTGAGGAAACAATACTCCATAATTATTAAACAGATCACTGTGAGACTTATCCAAGAGATGAGGACATATTCATGGGACAGTCTTTATGAAGTCTGGAATTGTTTTACATACCCAACCAAGTTCTCTTTTTACAGGAGCTGGGCTCCCCACAGTGTATTTTTAACCAGAATAATAAATAACTTCAAAGTAAGTGAGATAGACACAAAAGGATGACAATTCCTGACCTGGATGTGATTCTGCAGCAAGCTTTAGAAATTGCGTTCTTTATTTATAAACTGGATATTTATTAAGAGAAAACCAGTTTCTCCCCAGACATACAAAGAAGTGTTTCGTTTGTTCTGGAAGAAAAGGCAGTTTTCATGTACACAGACCTTCCGTATTTGGCTTTTTCACTGAACATGTAGAAAAGAATGTCATTTCAGACACAAATTTCATAGAGGATGCAGGAAGTCCTCTTGGGCTTCTCAAGAAGTGAAGTTCACATGAAATGGGAAAACAAGAGCTTCCATAATCTTCTCCGGGGGGCGTTGCTCACTCGTTTATTTGACAAATAGAGAGCCCACTTGATTAAGGCAAAGACAACAGGGGCGCAAAGATGCAAAAGATATGGTCCTTCCCCTCAGAGAACCCACGGGTGAGTGCAGAAAAATGTAAAGAAATAGCCAAAGTATGGTAAGTTCTGTTGAAGACGTATTTCCAAAATGCTGTGGATACAGCTGATACCATTGAAAGGAGCCAGGGAAAGCTTTCTTGAGGCAGAAACAGCAACAGCAGGGAATGGGATTGGGTGAAGGCTGAGGATGTAGGTGCCATGCTGTTTTTAATGTGTGGCTGGAGTGTAGAGTGTGAGGTGCGTGGATGGCGAGACGATGAGAGGTGAGGTCCGAGGGGCAGGCTGGGCCATGCTGCGAATATTCTCTTACGTGTTGACCCAAAGAATTTGAACTCTACCAAGGGAGGACTGGCTTCTTTCCTTTCCTCAATACTGTTTTTCTGAAATTAATCTCAGCCTGTTATATCAAACTTTAAGTATAAAATAGTATAAATATGAAAATCAAAGCACTTCTAATCTCGACATTCAGAGTAAAGCTTTTTGTGTTTTATGTGTATCTCTTGGCCTAGAGAATTCTAGGACCATATAGTCCACGGGGTTGCAAAGAGTCGGACACGCCTGAGCGGCCTTCACTTTTCACTTTCACTTTGTATTTTAAAAATAATCAAGTAGGGACTCCCCTGGCGGCCCAGCGGCTAAGACGCTGTGCTTCCAATGCCGGGTGCCCAGTTTCCATCCCTGACCAGGGAACCCACACGCTGCAACAAAAATCCTGTTTACTGCAACTCAGACCATGTCCAGCCAAACAAATAAATAAAAATAAATATTTTAAAAATATGTAAATCAACATAATGTGTTTATTTTAATTTTAGTTTATTATAATGCGAAGGTAGATAGGATTTTTGTCTCTCTCATTTTCTCTTGTCACTTAACTTTATATTGTGGACTTTGTCCTGAAAGAATTTTTCTAGATAGTCTTATGATATATCTACATTTTACAAAGTTTAACTGTTGTAGCAAGCAGAGATTTCTACACTTGAGGATAACATCAAGGTGATATCAGTCAAAACCTTGAACTCCCACTATTCCTAGCTGCAGAATTCAGCTAGGAATAGTGATTCAGTCTTGATGTATTTCAACTTGTCATGTGATTCACAGAAATAAAGTCAATGGTTCATCTTTTATGGAATTGTATACATTTATAAAAAATTATAAAGGGGAAGTGATACATGAAGCACAATCTTGAAGAAGAAAATATGGGTGTAGAAAAATAGCAGGTTTGAAGCAGTGCATTTATTTTCTGAAGATAAACATTCCTGTTTATTTAAACATATAGTCTGAGTATGCTAACTATGTGGTACTTCAAGCCTAAGACTTCCATAAATTGCATCACTATAAGACACATAAGCGTATTGACAGCATTACAACAATCTCAAATAATCTGTCTGGAGGACAACTCTTGGATCAAAATAACATCATAGTACACGTGATTTTTTAAATTTATCCTTGAAATTTAAGACAATAATACCATTAGAAGGGATCAAAATAGTCTGAATGGGCATGAAATAAAATAACTGCACAGGAATGTGGGCTTGTACAGTGTCCCCTGGGTCTTGTCTAACTCTAAAATAGCTTAATACTTTTAATGTGAAAAATCAGAAGTCTGTTGCATTTCAATGATATTCAATAACATCCACAAATTTCACTGAACCAGAGAATTCACAAATAGTTAAGGTAATCAGAATGATTTTTTAAATTTTTTGGCGTAACTTGGAGGCTGTCAACTCTGTTTTTTAATTCACCATGTCAAAACAAACTAAGACCATTCATCTATGATGACACATATTTTCAAGGATAAAGGAGAATAACTTAAGCATCTAGAGGGAAAAACCATATAATCTATAAAGAGACAAAAATCAGGCTGGCTGCAACTTTCTCTTCTGGGAGAGAGGGAATTTGACAGCCCTGACCATTATTGAAAGATAATTTTCAGGAAGAGGTAAAATCATGACTTATATACAGATATCAAAATGAATATGCACATTAAAGGCTTTATTGTACTCGTAGGAGGGGCCTAGGCTGCTATTATAACTGGTTCAAAGAGAAAATCAGAATAGCACCGAGTAAAGGAAGGCTCAGATGAATTGCAAGCAGAGACAAAACCGGGGTGGGGGGGGGGGGGCGGAGTGGGCGGGGGAGTGAAGGTAGTTTGAACCTCTTCTCAATAACACATACTCTGCCTGTCTCTCTGTCATCACAACTACAGCTCGTAACAGCTCAGAGTCAAGGAGTGGAGTTAGGTTCTGATAACAGCGGGTGTGCTGTAGGGCCTGAGCTGGGTTCCACGGAAGCCAGCTCTTCTGTGGTGTAGTGTCATCGTGGTAATCTACCTCTCTTTGCTGAGTGATCTTCTGTTTCCCATTATGCCAGTCATCTACAATATAAACTCAGAATTAAATGAAATGATTTTTTTCCCCTACAGATTTAGGAGTTAAAAAAAAAAAAAGATTTAAAAAAGCAGAAATCTAGGCCAATCACTACCACTGTTAGAGGGCAATGGACAAATGCACTCCCACTGCAGTCTGAGTCCCATGAACCCAGGAACTTCAGCTCTGTGGTTCACTAGTAGTGATACATCCTGGTGGTTTTTAAAAGATATTTGTAAAAAAAAAAATAAAAAAATAAAAGATATTTGTTTATTTATTTGGCTGTGCCAGGTCTCAGCTGTGGCTAGCAGGATCTTCCGTTGCAGCCTGTGGGATCTAGTTCCCCGACCAGGGATCAAACCTGGGCCCCCAGCACTGGGAGGGTGGAGTCTGCCACTGGCCACGAGGGACGTTTCCCAGATCCTGGTTTTTGAGGTCTGAAGCTTTTACAATGATTTTAGCCCTCTTAAAAAGATGTATATAAAATTATGAGAAAAGCATTAGATATAGGGCAAATACTTAGAATGAGCAAAGAAATCATGAAATAATTAATAAACCAATAAAAATGATGAGTCACAATTGATTTTAAAGCTGATTTTAAAAAACCCACACATGTCACAAAGTCCAGAAAAATAATACTGTTAAAAAAAAAATTAACGGATTCAACCCTCTGTAGTACACTTTTCCCTACTTTTGTGTGTGTGTGTGGGCGTATCTTTTGATATCACTGACATCATTCTTTTGTTCCTGTGACAAGGATTTTGCAATATTATTTTCCATCGAGAGAGCTGGAAGAAGTTCCGGTTTTCTTCTGCTGTTGTGGCTGCTTCTCTTTTGTGAGCAGTCTCGTGTGCTCTTCCGTCTGGATTCACAAGACGCCATCAGGACAAGATGCGTCGAAGGAGCTCAGATGTGATCTAATACGCTGCCACTCAGCTTGTCCATTGTGAGTTTAAGAATTCTGAAGTTCTCATGAGTGAGTGAAAGGCGCTCAGTCGTGTCTGACTCTTTGCAACCCCATGGACTGTAGCCCACCAGACTCCTCTGTCCATGAAATTCTCCAGGCCAGAATACTGGAGTGGGTAGCCAGTGCCCTTCTCCAGCGGATCTTCCCAACCCAGGTCTCCTGCATTGCAGGCGGATTCTTCACCAGCTGAGTCACCAGGGAAGCCCAATTCGCATCAAAAGAGGAATGAGAATGCATGGTGTATTTACTGTTGGGCTAGTTGGTTTTAGTCGCTAAGTTTTGTCCAACACTTGAGACCCCATGGACTGTAGCCCGCCAGACTCCTCTGTCCATGAGATTTCCCAGGCAAGAGTACTGGGGTGGTTGCCATTTCTCTTTTCAGGGTTTCTTCCAGACCCAGGGATCGAATCCGCCTCTCTTCTATTGGCAGGCGGATTCTGTACCACTGCGCCACCTATAGGAAGCCCAAAGGAAGCAGCCGTCTAATGGAACCCTGGGTAGACATTTTGCTCTTAAAAAATTACAAGAACCCAAAATTATGTGTGTCCGTTTGAACGTATTGCTAGTAAGCCTTCCTCATTTCTCACTGTATCCCCAGTGTTTTGCCCATTACATAGACAATAAGAAGCATTTAATAAATCTATGTTTAATGATTAAACGCTTGATGAGCAACGTGAAAGGAAGGATATATTTATCCAAGGATTCTTTGGTGCCCTCAAGGGATGTATGTACATATAGAAAATACTACCCAGAAGTAGTTTTATTTATTTATTTAAAATGGTTCATTTCTTGTAGAACCCTGTATTGATTTATTTGTTTTTGGCTGCTTGGGCTTCTTGTCACAGTGGCGTGTCTTGCTGCGGAGCATGGCTCTAGGGTGGGCTTTAGTTACGGTGCACAGGCTTAACTGCCCTGCAGCACGTGGGGTCTTCCCAGACCAGGGATAGAACCCATGTCCCCTCATTGACAGGTGGATTCTTAACCACTGGACCACCAGGGAAGTCCAGAAATATTTTATTTTTAAAAAATAAGTATTCAACTTATTAAAGTTGTGAAAGGAAAACTAACTCTAGCTTAGTCTTGAAGCATATCACACTATAATCTATTATTTTAATTTTAAATCCTGCAGATATTATTAGCAACTACTTCTAATGGATCTTTGACAAATATTGGGCCTTCCCAAGCTTGAACATCTCAAATATTTTAAACAGCTTTTAGAAAATTAATCTATTTGCTCTCTCTAAGTACCCTGAAGAGACTGAATTAATGAAAACAACCCTCTAGAATAATTATCAAGCCTTTTTCATTTACTAATGTTTACACTTACAAAAATTTGAAGTTTTTTTTTCTTGAATTGTTTCAAATGCATATTTATAAAGTGTGGATCCGTCTAGTCAAGGCTATGGTTTTTCCTGTGGTCATGTATGGATGTGAGAATTGGACTGTGAAGAAAGCTGAGCACCAAAGAATTGATGCTTTTGAACTGTGGTGTTGGAGAAGACTCTTGAGAGTCCCTTGGACTGCAAGGAGATCCAACAAGTCCATTCTGAAGGAGATCGGTCCTGGGATTTCTTTGGAAGGAATGATGCCAAAGCTGAAACTCCAGTACTTTGGCCACCTCATGGGAAGAGTTGACTCATTGGAAAAGACTCTGATGCTGGGAGGGATTGGGGGCATGAGGAGAAGGGGACGACAGAGGATGAGATGGCTGGATGGCATCACTGACTCGATGGACGTGAGTCTGGGTGGACTCCGGGAGTTGGTGATGGACAGGGAGGCCTTGCGTGCTGCAATTCATGGGGTCGCAAAGAGTCGGACATGACTGAGCGACTGAACTGAACCGAACTGAACTGAAAGTGTGTACAGATTCAGTATTTACAGAAAAGAATGTTAATGCTATGAGTTTGTTACTCTCAAAATTCTTATACTTAATTTTAAAGTTTATTATGTTCATATTTGAGTAATATAATTAAACTTTCGATTAACTGGCTTTATTCATGAATAGCAGAGAAGGCAATGGCACCCCACTCCAGTACTCTTGCCTGGAAAGTCCCATGGATGGAGGAGCCTGGTGGGCTGCAGTTCATGGGGTCGCTAAGAGTCGGACACGACTGAGCAACTTCACTTTCACTTTTCACTTTCATGCATTGGAGAAGGCAATGGCAACCCACTCCAGTATTCTTGCCTGGAGAATCCCAGGGATGGGGGAGCCTGGTGGGCTGCCGTCTATGGGGTCGCACAGAGTCGGACATGACTGAAGTGACTTAGCAGTAGAATTCATGAACAGAGGTTACATTCAAAAAGCTACCTGGGTTTTTAGTGACTGTTCTGCTGGAACTCATTGAGATCTATTTTATAGTCTACTTGTCGTGTCTCCATAATTCCAGGATGTGATCAAATTGCCTGATTTCCCAAGTTCAGGTTATACATATTTGCTAATTCATACAGGGAAGCCCGGTGTGTTGCAGTCCATGGGGTCACAGAGTCTGACACTAATGAGCGACTGAACAGCAGGTGTCTGTTTCCTGGGCTTCCCAGGCGCTGCCAGTGGTAAGAACCCACCTGCCAATGTAGGAGACACAAGAGATGTGAGCTTGTTCCTGGGCCCGGAAGATGCCCTGGAGAAGGCCATGGCAACCCACTCCAGTATTTTTGCCTGGAAAATTTCATGGACAGAGGAGACTGACAGGCTAAAGTCCATGGGGCTGCAAAAAGGAAAGCTATGATAAGCCTAGACAGCATATTAAAAAGCAGAGATATCACTTTGCCAATAAAGGTCTGTGTGGCCAAAGCTATGATTTTTCAGTAGTTATGTATAGTTGTGAGAGTTGGACCATAAAAGAAGGCTGAGTACTGAAGAGCTGATGCTTTTAAACTGTGGTGCTGGAGAAGACTCTTGAGAGTCCCTTGGACTGCAAGGAGATCCAACCAGTCAGTCCTAAAGGAAATCAGTCCTGAATATTCATTGGAAGGAGTGATGCTGAAGCTGAAGCTCCAATACTTTGGCCTCTTTGCAAAGAGCTCACTCTTTGGGAAAGGCCCTGATGCTAGGAAAGATTGAAGGCAGGAGAAGTGGATGACAGATGGTTGGATGGCATCACCAACTCAATGGACATGAATCTGAGCAAGCTTTAGGAGATAGTGATGGACAGGGAAGTGCTGCAGTCCACGGAGTCACAAAGAGTCAGATACGACAGAGATACTTAACAACAACCACCAACCCAGCATAAAGACTTGCCCGTTCAATTAGCTCATTTTTAAAATAAATATTTTATTTGTTTTATTTAAAATAAATATTCTCAAATTCGTATAATTGAGGAGGTGTTAAGAATGATATCCAGTAGAATTCTGTATTCCTCACGTGGCCTTTGTCTGATTTGCATTTAAACTCATGAGGTCATTCTGATGGCAGGAAAATGTAGGTCCTCTTGCGGAAAATAAAATCAAAGACACCCTCCCTCTGCCCAAAATAATGAATCACAGAATTCCAGAGAAGGAAAATGACAGTTTTTTTAAACTGTCAGTGATCAAGAGAGATGCAATTTAATAATAGAGTTTAAATGTGATAGTAACATTAAATTTCAAAAATAATTTTTAAAAGGTGCAAAAAATGAATAATAGATCTATGGATTGAAAATCTCACATTATGTAGATGCTCTGTAATAGAATGGGTAGAATGGAGCTGATATAAAACAAAATGTACTCAAATTTCCATCATGGGTGTTTATGTATTTATATAGTCTAATACAAATATCAAAAATAATTATTGAGAGAGCAATATAATGTAAAATCATCACATTTGTCATTATATTTCCATATCATATCTTATTATTGAAAAAAAAAACAGGAAAGGGGGTCAGGTCTCAGGAAAATAAAAATTGCTGGCATCTTTGTCTTCTAGAGGAAGTTAGACTTCAAAAATTTTTTGACATAGAAATGAAAAATACATGCATAAAATTATAAAACTAACTGCTGAGGGAATAAAAATAAGATAGTGTTGACAGCTGACTCCCCAGAGAGACCATCAAAATCACCTACAGATCAGACAAAGGCGAACTCATGGTTCACTTCAGTGCTGAACAGAGGGAGAGTCTCAGTAGCATTTCTAGAAGGAAAGGGCCAACGTGGGAGAGACCTTGAGGGTTTTTTGATCTGATTTAAGGTATATCTTTCAGTGCAGGGACCTGAATAGGATTTTGCAAAGTGTGCGGTATAATAGTTGAAGATTGATGGATGCAGAGAAGTGAAGATTTTGAAGCGAAGCTCTAATAAATATACAATAATTTGGTGAATCCACTTGGGTTGTTTAATAGGAAGAAACGACT
Organism: Bos indicus; assembly: GCF_029378745.1. Taxonomy (NCBI): domain Eukaryota; kingdom Metazoa; phylum Chordata; class Mammalia; order Artiodactyla; family Bovidae; genus Bos; species Bos indicus. The sequence continues at coordinate 81,891,816 of NC_091772.1, forward strand.
TCTGTTCCTTGTACTGAAGAGAACAAGGTGAATAGTCTAGTGTTCAGATACATGGATTTTCAGCAAGCTCCTGAAAGAAACAATAAAGGTTTGCAACTTCATTTTTCCGGGCAAGAATTTTCTGGCTTAATGCTGCTAAGTCGCTTCAGTCGTGTCCGACTCTGTGCGACCCCATAGACGGCAGCCCACCAGGCTCTCCCGTCCCTGGGATTCTCCAGGCAAGAACAATGGAGTGGGTTGCCATTTCCTTCTGGCTTAATAGAGTCATGTTAAAGCAGACAGTAAGTTGTGTTGATGTAGATGGTATCAGGTATCAACAATATTTTTTTAAACATCAGCCTTATTAAAAATTACAAAGCTTTGTCTATAGCTTGTATAGACAGGAGGAGGAAAGATGAATAATAAAATGAGCATAAAATCAGACAACAGAAATTAAGAAGATCAAACACAACAATAAATGTTGAAAATGAAAGTGGATTAAGCTATCTGAAGCAAAGACACATTTAGCTGTGCACTAACCGAAGCCTTGTGCTGCGCTCGGTCGTGTCCGAGTCTCGTGACCCCGTGGACTGGAACCTGCCAGGCTCCTCTGTCCATGGGATTCTCCAGGCAAGAACACTGCAGTGGGTTGCCATTTCCTTCTCCATATGGTCATGTATCTTTATGCATAAAATCAAAGAGCATCTAAGAACATAAATCAAAAACTGTTGAGGCAAGAGAATGTAGGAGGAAGAAGAATTCAGGATGAATGAGTGTATGGGTCTGGGTTTAGGGCTCGAAGAGATGCTGGTTCTTGAGGCCGTGAGCCGAGGGTGCGGGGGTGCTGTCCAGTACCCAGCCTCTGACCCAGGTGGGGAAGTTAGACCTCCGACAGGCGAGATGATGCTGATGGAGAACGGGGCTACTACAGCGGTTTCCACGCAGAAGAGAGTGAACTGGATTTCGATCTTCCACGGCACCCCTCTCTCCCAATAAAATGATCATTCGTGATGAATTCAAGACTTAACTGTGAAAAGCAAAACTTTAACACTTGTGGAAGAAAATAGCGACTGTGTTTGACGTTAGGATCCTGAAGGATTTCTTAAGACACAAAAATGAAAAAAAAATGACCCATAATCTGACTCCAATGAAAATTTAAACTTGTTTATTAAAAAAACCCCATAAAGAAAAAGAAAAGACAACCCCAGACCCCTTTTATAACACACTGACAAAAATCTGTTGTCTGGAATACATTAACAAAAAAATTCCTACAGTGAAAATTTGGGCAAAAGACACGAACAAACACTGCAGAGAATATAAAACATGGATAGAAAGTGAGCACGTGAGGACAGCGCTCAAGCCCATCCTAATCGGAAAAATGGGCGCTGAGATCTCATGCCGATATCCAGGAAAAGAGGAGCACTGGGGCCAGAGGACGTGCAAAGGCCCAGAGGCAGGATCCTGCTCGGCTGGTCAGGAGAGAGCAGGAAGGCCGTGAGCCAGACAGAGGGAGGCAGGAGAGGGGGACAGAGACAGGCAAGGGTCCAGACCATTGATTTCTGTGCCACACAATTCAGCCCTGGACTTAAGGGACGAGCAAGATAAGGTATAAGAGTAATAAAGAGAAATGTAAACAGAGGGGACACCATCGATAGGAGGGGCAAACCAATCTTGAGAGAGCGGGTCAAAGGGAGAGCGAGTAGATGTTTTAGATAATTCAATATTTAAATAATCCAGACCATGTTTATTAAGGTATCTGCTAGACCTTCTATTAGGAGCTAAGGATTCAAAGATAAGAAGAAACACTGCCACAAAAGAAGTCATGTGTCCTAATAAATAAGTATAAAAATAAACAGAAACAAGTAATGAGCTGTTAATGTGTGATGTTCACAATAAAACAATGTGTGTTTGTGGTAACTTCAAGCCCCCACCTTTTCCCCCTAATCTCTACACTGTAGAGCACTGTAGCCAGAGGACGTGCAAAGGCCCCAAGGCAGGATCCTGCCTGGCTTGACGGTTGATGCTGTTTGTTGCCAATTTACATCTGAGAAAACAGCTACAGGAGAGATTAAATAATTTGTTTCGAGTTTCCCGTGTTCCATGCTCTTGGCCTTTGGGGCTGGATAATTGTTTGTTGTGAGGCTGTCCTGTGCATCGCAGGCTGTTCTGAGCATCCTTGGTCTCTACGTACTAAAGGCAAGTGGCTCCCCACCCCCAACAGTTGTGAGAGCCACGATGTCTCTAGAAAACATCTCCTGGGTGACAAAATCAACCCCATGGGGAACCACTGGCTCAGAAGCAGAGTAAGGGTGAGGGTGGAAATTCAGACCAAATCTGTCAACGCCAAAGGCGACATTTGTTGCCTGTGTTTTGCAGAGTTCTTACTGTAGTGAACAGTGCCTTTCCGAATGGGTCTCACTGTCCATTCATGTTTAACATTCATGTAAAGCAACGCAGCTACTACAAATGGTTTGCCCTGGAGGAAGGTACACAGGAGACCACAATGCAAATGTTATTTTGATTTTCCATTGTTTGTTGAACATCTCAAGACACACGTAATATCAAATAACAGCCTGCATTTCATTCATTCATTCAATGCTGGGTGTTGCATGAGGCACTGAGGCCCGCAGTGGACAAGTCAGAAAGATCCTGACTTGGGCTCAGTCTAATGGGGGATGGAGGACAGACAGGGACATGTTAGTACATCGTGAAACAAGATAACTTCAATTTGTGCCATGAGTTTTGGGGAGGGGAGGGGAAGGTCCCAAGGGAAAGTGTCTTGGTTGGAAGAAGGGAGCTAATTTGGACTCAGATATCAAGGAAGGCTTCCCAGAGGAGGTGACACAAGCTGAGAAATCGGTGATTAGAAAGAGTCAGCCGTGTGAAAATCTGAAGGAAGAGTGTGGCAGAGAGCAGCAAGCAGGCGCTAAGATGCAGGCAGCGAGTCTGGCGTATTTTGGGAACCGGAAGAAGGTCTTGGTGGACGGTGGGGGTTGAGCCATGGCAAGAAGGACGTGAGGGCCTGGGGCCATGCCTGACCTTGTAAGCCAGCGGATTTTATTCTATATGCAAATGGAACATGGTTTTGTGGAAGCCACTTCAAAAGGAAGACCAACTGTTATCTTTCTCCAAGCTGAAATACCAGTGCAGGGTCCTACGTCTTCTTGCTCCCATCATTCATAGTTACATGTTTGCAATTATTTAAATGGACTGATGTGAGACTTTACTTTTGAAGCCAAGGGAAATCAAAGAAATATTTAAAATATATTAGTTTAGCTTTTATTCTCACTGCAGAACTTCTGCAAAACCAACTTTTTTTTTTTTTTGCTCTGGCTCCTTAGAAAGTCTACTGAGCATTTGATTTCATTAAAAAGAGCCCACAAGCATCTATATTCTTTAGGAATTCTGATGTTGAGCATCAATGGCTGTCAGTGATTTTTAGATTTTTTTTTAAGAAAGATATTACTGTAATGATCTTATTTCATATTTCAAGGATAACAATTTAATGTCTGTTGCTTGTGAAGGGATAAAATAGAAATAATTTAAGTGCCCAGCAGTGGAAAAGGAGAAATAAAATGTATTATTATTATATGATGGAATACGATTCAGTAGTTTAATGACTAGATCTAAGTGTATCAAACTGTACAAGTCTCCACAGAAGGAGAAGGAAAAAGTAGGCTGTAGTCAAACAGGTATATAAAAATACATTTCCCCCCAGATTTATTGAGATATAATTGACACCTAACATAGTGTAAGCTTAAGATACACAGATGCTAATTTGGTATATTTATGTATTGCAAAGTGATGACCACTGCGGCATGGGGGCCTGGGACAGCATGAGACGCTGCGGCCTGGGGGCCTGGGACAGCGTGAGACGCTTTGAGGGATGGCAGGCATGTCCATTATCCTGATTGTTCACTGTTGCTGTTCAGTTGCTAGGTCATGTCCAACTCTTTGTGACCCCATGGATCGCAGCACACCAGGCTTCCCTGTCCTTTGCTATCTCCCGGAGCTTGCTCAAACTCATGTCCACTGAGTCAATGATGCCATCCAACCATCTCATCCTCTGTTGTCCCCTTCTCCTCCCACTTTCAGTCTTTCCCAGCATCAGGGTCTTTTCCAGTGAGTCAGCTCTTCATATCAGGTGACCAAAGTATTGGAGCTTCAGCTTCAGCATCAGTCCTTTCAATGACTATTCAGGGTTGTGATAATTTCACAGGGTGTACACATTTGTCAGAACTTAAGAAATTTTATGCTTTATTATATATGTGCTTTATAGCTGAATGTCAACTATACCTCAGTGAAACTATGAAAATTTCTTATGCTTGGCCATTGGCATGGAAAGTTAAGTTGAGAGAAATTTCCCTCCCTTACTAGGGCATAAAGTGGGAGTGTCCCTGAAAATTAATGGCATCTTCAATTCCATCAACTGCAGCAGTAATGCCTTTGATCTGAGATTCTGGTGGCTGAGCTTTATGCTATTTTCAGCTAAAAACATGCTGAGTGACATGCTTTGGAAATACTGGAGGGGAACGAGGTTGAAAGACGGTGAATTTGGTTTCAGCCATGTGAAGACTGAGGCGGCAGGAGCTTCCCTGGTAGTCCAGTGGGGAAGGCTCCAAGCTCCCAAAGCAGGGGACCCGGGTTCTGTCCTTGGCTGGGGAACTGGATCCCACATGCTGCAACTGCGTTTGAACCACACGGGAATAAAGACTGAAGAGCCCGCGAGCTGCAACCAAGGCCTGGTGCAGCCAAATAAATAAAAACAAGTTTTAAAAAGTTCTCATAAAAAAAAGCACACCAAGATTGGGATGACAGGAAGACTGGTTGTCCCAGTAAGTTTCTAACTGGTCGCTCCGTCCTCTAGGGCTTCTCTGGTCCAGGCCCCACCCAGGCAGTCTTTCTGCCTTTGCCATAGACTGCCGCCTTAGCCTGGCTCCTGCCTGCCTTGGATAAAACATGCCTTTCCCTACGGTCCCTTCTCTTTGTGAAGTCGAGGGTCACATGGCTAAACTCTGGCCAATGAGATAAAAGTGGAATTGATGCGTGCAGCTAATTCTAGTCATCTGTCTAAGAAAGGAGTTCCTAGGACTGCAAATGGATCTGTCTATCATATCTTATTGTAAATGCATCTGGTTTTTGCTGCCTTATAATTCATCAACACGGAAACCCTGTTTTCAAAAGAAAAACATACCAGACTCAATTTAGCTACATCTTATGAGTGATGTCTTAAAACGTGGCTTCTCTGGATGTCAGCGCTGTTCAATGGCTCATCCCGGTTCTCAAGCAGGCTCCATCAGTGTCCCTGGACAAGCCATTTATTCTTTCTGCTTCAGATCCTTCAGCTGTGAAACGTGGCTAATACTGTAGGCCTTGGGAGTGCTGTGAGGATTAATTAACGCTGGCAGAGCGCTTTGAACAGGAGCTTGTCCTCTCTGCATGTTTTATCCAGGGACTTCGACAAACTGTACCAGTAAGGCTGGTCCCATTTATCTCTGTTTTCCAGATCAGGTTATAAGGCAGGAGACATTAAAACCTTGCCCAAAGTCACTCAGTGAACAGGGGGGTGGGGGCCTAGAGGAGACCTCTGGAATATTGGCTTCTAATCTTGCAACAACCACTGAAACACACTTTATTTTGGAAAGAGGGCTCTATAAATGCCAAATGCCTTTGTCACCTGGTTCCTTCTCATGGGTCTCTTTCTCACGTGCTGGCCTAGATTTTCCTGAGTTGACTTTGTGCTGACCTACAAAGAGGAGGCCTCTTCTCATCAGAAAAGAAACGCGAGTATCTTGGAGAAGCTTAAGGATCACCAGACTCCAAAATGTGCATCACAGATAAGTTGACTGGAGGTTTATGTTAGCTTTGGTGTCCTTGGTTAAAAACTTAACATGTGAGGTCCTCCCCTGCAGAGAGAGGGTCACTCTTTATCCTAATTGTATCTGGAATTTATTTTAAAAAACACGCACAGGAGAGAGTTCACAGCCTCAGTACTTCACTTTGGCCACAGATAAGCCCTGCTTATATTTTAGTATAGATATATTCTAGCACGCGTGTGGTGTGTGAGTGTGTGTATATACGTATGTGTGTGTGTATATACCTTTAAAACAGAACACAGACCGCACCAGCGCGTGAGCAGCCCTCTCCTCTCTGCCTGGCGCCCGCCGCCCTCTCCTCTCCCGCATCGTCTCCATGACCTCTCTGCTCTGAATGGGCCACCGCTCCCTTGTCTGGGGCACTGGCACCTGGCCTTCTTCCCCCGTCCTCTCCTCCCACCCGAGTAATATTGTCTTCTTCCCATTTCAGCCCTCCAGTCTCTCCATTCCTCACCTTCCAAAGGGATCAGGTCCTGTCTCTTTGCCTTTGTCGTTCAGTCTCTAAGTCATGTCTGACTCTTTGCGACCCCATGGACTGCAGCACGCCAGGCCTCCCTGTCCATCACTATCTCCCAGAGTTTGCTCAAACTCGTGTCCATGAAGTCGGTGATGCCCTCCAACCATCTCACCCTCTGCCGCCCGCTTCCACTTTGGCCTTCAATCTTCCCCAGCACCAGGGACTTTTCCATCAGCTCGTGGGGGATTTTAGTAACGCTTGCGCTCCCACTGGACCGTCACGTCCGTGAGGGCAGAGTCTGGTCTCTTCATGTCTGCTCCACCAACACCCCAGAGCCGAGGAAGCCTGGCTCATATGATACGTGTCGAATGAACAAATCAGAAAGGGTCCCGTCTACATCTGTTCGAATGCTTGATATGGATTTGTAACAGAATGATAAAACGGCACCTTTCCTGTTGACTCAGTTTTGGAGGAAGCCTGTAAAGTGCAGGGGAAGGCTGGGGTGGGGGGCCTGTTTAGAAAACATTCCGAAGCCAAGGTGCGAGGCTGTCTGCGCAGAAGTGACAAACAAGAGTGACCAAAAAATGATGATCCAGTGAGAGCACAAGACGGTAACAAAACACACCCATAGGTGTACGATTACGCGACAATTTCATGATGCTAGGACCAGGCGTGAGACCCCGACCGCCGTGGAAGATGGGAAAATCAGGCAGCTGAGCTGGGAGAAGTAGTCCGGAACACTTTGCTTGCACTAGTCGATAACGCTCCTCCAGCCTAAAGAGGACTTTGTGGATAAAGAAATTCAAGGAGGCAGCAGCCCTGCAGACAGCTGTCCTCTCCCCACAGGGCAGGCGGGGAGGCTTGTCCTTACGTCATAGCAAGGGAGCTGTTTTCAAGAGATTCGCTCAGCGGGCTGAGATGCGGGTCCCTGTGAGTGTGGCGGACACGCGGGCAGCCCGAGTCTGAAGGCGGAGGTCTGTGGCTGACCCATGGCCTTGAGCGCGGGACCGTGATGAGCGCCGAGGCTGCCCTGGGGTGAGCAGAGCACTCAGTAGTGCGTGAGCTTTCCCTCAGGCCGCCGTGCACACGTGGGGCACAGAGCCATCAGGAGGACACAGGGTATCCGCCGAAGCCTGGAGCCCTGGGGCCTGGGGCCTGGGGGTGTGGGGGGGAAAGAGTAGCCCGACTAAGAAAGGGATCGACCCTGAGCTCTCGGCACGTGCATCTCTAGTGAACTTGCAAACACTCAGAGACAGAACCAGCAGCCTTAAATGCCTGGAGCCCTGAAGGCATCTGGCCCCAGGCAAACCTTGGGGCAGGCAGAGCTTCTCTGTGTTGCAGCCTCTCCAACCCTGGAGGTCTCTGACGCCTGCAGTTATTACCTGGAGGAGGAGGCAGCTCAGAAAGTCAGTGAAGATCCCGCTCCCAACCCCAGCGCGCTCTCAGGCCTGACCGGACTGGCGGATACACCCTGCGCTGAGAGGTGTTGGTGTTCTGTGGTTGCTAGGCTCAGCTGAACTCTTTATGACACATTAGTAGTCAAAGGGGCCAAGGGCCTCCTGGAAATTTCACTCAGCCTTGGAGGAAGCACTTCTCAATAAGCAAAGGGTAATGAGGACTGACTGAGATTCCCAGGTGGCCAATCTGCAGCCCTATCCTCCTCGTTGGCGCGGCCTCGCCTCGCGGGGCCAAGGCTGCACGTGTTTCTGTGACAGTCCCACTGAGAGCAGCAGCCCACGGGGCCAAAGCTCAAGTTATTTTTGGTAAAGATTTTGGACACGTGCCATTTCAGCCTCTGCCCTGGTGCTTGGTGGCACCCAGTGAGAGAACGACCTTTGATGAACTTGGGCACCTGCTCTGGCAGACTGCAGAAACCTCTGGACTTTCTGTTCAGAAGAACTTAATAATCATAGAAATAACAACAATAATTGGTTGAACGGGATGCAGAGAGCAAGGCATGAGGTGTTCGTGTTTGAGTGAGAGTGGATCTCTGCTCTGAATGTATTGAAGTGGGCAGCTTTTGGGCTTTCCTGGTGGCTCAGATGGTAAAGAATCTGCCTACAATGCAGGAGACCTGGGTTCAATCCCTGCATGGGGAAGATCCCCTGGAGAATGGACTGGCTACCCACTCCAGTACTCTTGTCTGGAGAATTGCATGGACAGAAGAGCCTGGTGGGCTACGTCCATGGAGTCACAAAGGCCTTTGGGTTAATTCCTGCCTTTGTGCAGCTGTGGCTATAACGTTCTATTTCAGTGTGTGACAGGATTTTGTTTTATAGCCAGATGTCCAAGTAGAAGAGTACTGTTACATGTGTTCCATTTCAAACGGACACTCCTTTCATTTTAATTATTACGCTTTTAATAAGGACAGTGTTGTGGACTGAATGTGTCCCTTCAAAATTCACAAGCTGAGTTCCTCTCCTCTCCCCAGTGTGGTGATCTTTGGACCTTTGGGAGATGATTAGACTTAGATGAGATTATGACCATGGACCCCTTGTGAATAAGATTAGTGCTTTTAGGAGAAGAGAAAGAGAGACCAGAGCCCTGTCTCCCTCTCTGGCATGTGAGCACCTAGCAAGAAGGCTGCTGTCTGCAAGCCAGGAAGAGGGGTCTGCAGGCACTTCATCCTGGACTTCCCAGCCTCTAAAAATGTGAGAGAGAAAACTCTGCTGTGGAAGCTACCTGGTCCACATATTTTGTTATAGCAGCCTGAGCTTAGAGAACACAAGAGAAGACTCTACACATGGACATCAAAAGATGGTCAACACCGAAATCAGATTGATTATATTCTTTGCAGCCAAAGATGGAGAAGCTCTATACAGTCAGCAAAAACAAGACCAGGAGCTTACTGTGGCTCAGATCATAAACTCCTTATTGCCAAATTCAGACTTAAATTGAAGAAAGTAGGGAAAACCACTAGACCATTCAGGTATGACCTAAATCAAACCCCTTATGATTATACAGTGGAAATGAGAAATAGATTTAAGGGCCTAGATCTGATAGATAGAGTACCTGATGAACTATGGACTGAAGTTCGTGACACTGTACAGGAGACAGGGATCAAGACCATCCCCAAGAAAAATGCAACAAAGCAAAATGGCTGTCTGGGGAGGCCTTACAAATAGCTATGAAAAGAAGAGAAGTGAAAAGCAAAGGAGAAAAGGAAATATATAAGCATTTGAATGCAGAGTTCCAAAGAATAGCAAGAAGAGATAAGAAAGCCTTCCTCAGCGATCAATGCAAAGAAATAGAGGAAAACAATAGAATGGGAAAGACTAGAGATCTCTTAAAGAAAATTAGAGATGCCAAGGGAACATTCATGCAAAGATGGGCTCAATAAAGGACAGAAATGGTATGGACCCAACAGAAGCAGAAGATGTTAAGAAGAGATGGCAAGAATACACAGAAGAACTGTACAAAAAAGATCTTCATGACCCAGATAATCACAATGGTGTGATCACTGACCTAGAGCCAGACATCCTGTAATGTGAAGTCAAGTGGGCCTTAGAAAGCATCACTACGAACAAAGCTAGTGGAGGTGATGGAATTCCAGTGGAGCTATTTCAAATCCTGAAAGATGATGCCATGAAAGTGCTGCACTCAATATGCCAGCAAATTTGGAAAACTCAGCAGTGGTCACAGGACTGGAAAAGGTCAGTTTTCATTCCAATCCCAAAGAAAGGCAATGCCAAAGAATGCTCAAACTACCGCACAATTACATTCATCTCACACGCTAGTAAAGTAATGCTCAAAATTCTCCAAGCCAGGCTTCAGCAGTACGTCAACCGTGAACTTCCAGATGTTCAAGCTGGTTTTAGAAAAGCCAGAGGAACCAGAGATCAAATTGCCAACATCCACTGGATCGTGGAAAAAGCAAGAGAGTTCCAGAAAACATCTATTTCTGCTTTATTGACTATGCCAAAGCCTTTGACTGTGTGGATCACAAGAAACTGGAAAATTCTGAAAGAGATGGGAATACCAGACCACCTGATCTGCCTCTTGAGAAATTTGTATGCAGGTCAGGAAGCAACAGTTAGAACTGGACGTGGAACAACAGACTGGTTCCAAACTGGAAAAGGAGTATGTCAAGGCTGTATATTGTCACCCTGCTTATTTAACTTATATGCAGAGTACATCATGAGAAATGCTGGGCTGGAAGAAGCACAAGCTGGAATCAAGATTACTGGGAGAAATATCAATAACCTCAGATATGCAGATGACACCACCCTTATGGCAGAAAGTGAAGAAGAACTAAAAAGCCTCTTGATGAAAGTGAAAGAGGAGAGTGAAAAAGTTGGCTTAAAGCTCAACATTTAGAAAACGAAGATCATGGCATCTGGTCCCATCACTTCATGGCAAATAGATGGGGAAACAGTGGAAACAGTGTCAGACTTAATTTTCTTGGGCTCCAAAATCACTGCAGATGATGACTGCAGCCGAGAAATTAAAAGACGCTTACTCCTTGGAAGGAAAGTTATGAGCAACCTAGATAGCATATTCAAAACCAGAGACATTACTTTGCCAATAAAGGTCCGTCTAGTCAAGGCTATGGTTTTTCCAGTGGTCATGTATGGATGTGAGAGTTGGACTGTGAAGAAAGCTGAGCGCCAAAGAATTGATGCTTTTGAACTATGGTGGTGGAGAAGACTCTTGAGAGTCCCTTGGACTGCAAGAAGATCCAACCAGTCCATCCTAAAGCAGATCAGTCCTGGGTGTTCATTGGAAGGAATGATGCTGAAGCTGAAACTCCAGTACTTTGGCCACTTCATTGGAAGAGTTGACTCATTGGAAAAGACTGATGCTGGGAGGGATTGAGGGGAGGAGGAGAAGGGGACGACAGAGGATGAGATGGCTGGATGGCATCACCGACTCGATGGACATGAGTTTGGGTAAACTCCGGGAGTTGATGATGGACAGGGTGGCCTGGTGTGCTGTGATTCATGTGGTGGCAAAGAGTCGGACACGACTGAGCAATTGAACTGAAGTGAGCTTAGAAAGGTGGTAGTATCAGGGTTGGGACTGAGGAGGCAAGAAGCTCCTAGAAGGGGTGGTTTAAGGAAGCATTCACCCTCAGGGTCTTGGAAATGGAGATTCAGCACTTGGTACCCCAGAGAGCAAGTGCTTCCTTAAATTTTGCACAGTGTCCCATTCACTTCACCCTAGTCCAGGCCCTCGGAAGCATACTGTTTATATCCCAAACCCAATGGGCTCAAATAAACAAAACAGAACAAAGAAAAGTAGATCTTGTCAGCAAGACGCAAAAGAGGTATCGTTCTGGCATGAGGAATGATTCCATCTCTAGCTCTGTCTCTTCCTGCTTTCTCCTTTCTTAACTTTATTCTTGACTGGGCTTCCATTTTGGAAACAATATGGCCACGTAGCTGTGCATCTCAGTGAAGGTTTTGATTGGCTCTTCTGGGTCACGTGCCCATCTCTGTGCCAATCCCCGTGTCATGGGTGGTGTGTGCTGATTGGCCAGACTCGATCAGGTGTCCAGCCCAGGATGGGTGAGACTGGCTCCTGCAGAATCACTCATGTTGAGACAGAAAAGTGAAGTGAAGTCGCTCAGTCATGTCCGACTCTTTCTCGACCCCATGGAGTGTAGCCTACCAGGCTCCTCCATCCATGGGATTTTCTAGGCACGAGTACTGGAGTGGGTTGCCATTTCCTTCTCCAGACAGAAGTGATTCCCAAGGGACAGCGATTAGACCAGTTTGGACCTGAGGTCACCTTCCCCTTTGTCGACAGCTTTCTAGAAAATGCCACAAAAATGTTGGGAATTTTCTCAAGTAATCTATGCCTTCTAGGTGTGTCTGTATACAATTAAGTTGAGATTCTTGAGGCTTCAAATTGTACTGTGGGGCCATAAGCAGGACTCCTTTGATTGCAAATGACAGAATACCTCAGTCTGACTGGTTTGAGCAAAAAGGTGATTTTTTTACTTTGTGCAATTAAACAGCCCAAGAGTGGCTCTGGTGAGGTAGAAAATGCCAACTGACGCAGGCAACACCAATTCAATTTTGTTCTTTCAGAATTAAAGCCATGTCGGAACAGAGACTATATTCCCCATTCTCCTTGGAGACAGATGTGGTCATATGACAATGGATCCTCAGTGGAACGTAAGAGAAAGAGGTTTGAAATATCTGGATGAAATTTTTATTTGAGGATGTTTTCCGTCCATGCTCTCGTCTCTCTTCCTGGGAAGTGGCAGTTAACTAGACTCAAGGATGGGAACCATGTCCACAGCTGACCCACCTGCCTGAGTCCCTGGGTGACCTTCTGGGATTGAGCTACCTATCTGCCCACCTGTTTTGTTCCATGAGAGATAAGTCAAACTTTTACCCAATCTAAGTCATTGCATTTTGGGCTCTAATTGTAACAACAGCTTCACAAGTATTTATAACATAGTAAGCTCCTGGGTCAAAGAAGGCAATGGCACCCCACTCCAGTACTCTTGCCTGGAAAATCCCATGGGCGGAGGAGCCCGGTAGGCTGCAGTTCATGGGGTCACGAAGAGTCGGACATGACTAAGCGACTTCACTTTCACTTTTCACTTTCATACATTGGAGAAGGAAATGGCAACCCACTCAGTGTTCTTGCCTGGAGAATCCCAGGGACGGGGGAGCCTGGTGGGCTGCCATCTATGGGGTCACACAGAGTCAGACACGATTGAAGCGACTTAGCAGCAGCAGCAGCAGCAGGCTCCTGGTGGGTGGGGTGGGTTACCTGGACCGCAAGGAGATCAAACCAGTCCATCCTAAAGGAAATCAACCCTGAATATTCGTGGGAAGGACGATCCTGATGCTGAAGCTGAAGCTCCTATACTTTGGCCATGTGATGTGAAGAGTTGACACACTGGAACAGACTCTGATGCTGGGGAGGATTTAAGGCAGGAGGAGAAGGGGCGGGGAGAGAATGAGATGGTTGGATGGCATCACCAACTCAATGGACATAATGGACATGAATTGGCACTAACTCTGGGAGATTAGTGAAGGACGGGAAGCCTGGCATGCTGCAGTCCGTGGGTCACAAAGAGTCTTACACAATGAGCGATTGAACTGAACCTGGGGTGCTAGATTGGGGGGTTCCAAATGGTACTGTCAGGATTTGGTTTGCTTCTCTGAACCTCTTGATCTGCTTCTTCTGTGTGGCCTCCACTCCCAATGCTTCTGGGCTCTGTCCATCTAGACTCTATTTCAGCCAAACCTTTGGCCCAGTAGTCATCAAAAGTAACATGTGTCTTAGTGCACCAACTTAGGTCACGTGTCCAGGTCTAAAGCCATCAGTGTGTTTGAAAGAAGGCAGTGTACAAGGCTGCACACCTGTGCTGGTGGTTGCACCTCAGGTAACAGCAGTGACCCTAGCGGAAGAGGCTTATTTACATGCTCTGGAAGCAAGCAAAAATGGGTACATATGAAGTTCCAAGTGTTCAAATTGAGTTAAAAGCAGGGATTGAAATAACGATTTTTCTGTATCAGACTTATCTCTAGTGAAACCGCATTGTGTGTGGCTGTGTGTCTGACTTACACAAGTTGTGCACCGTGCAACTCTACAGGCACTATTTACGTTGTGCCTCTCTGCGAATTACTACTTTCTCTTCAGCAGTAGGTTTCCAAATGATTTTTTAAATTATTTCATCCTCTTTTGGTGAGAGATTTAAACTTAAAACATCATTTTCATTGAATGACAACATGATGACAGAGCTGATGGTTTACTGTATAACAAAGAGAGTTCTCCTTGTCAGAAGATTTGATTTTTGATGGTCCCAATTTAGTCTCAGTTCCTCTGTGACACATTCTAGGGTGATTCTCTTCTTTAATTGACACCCATCAAACCAAGATGGCTCAAAGCCAGTGTTCCCAGGGAGAAAGATTCCTATAATCTTAGAGTTGAAAACCTTTGAATGTCATCAGGTCAGAGAACCCACTAAATAAATAGATGAATCTTTTCCTCAATAGCTCTGAGCAAAGATCACCCAGCCTTCACTCGGTCACCTCCAGGGCACAAGCACTGTCAGATTTCTGACTCCATCTTTGCCTCTGTGGACAGTACAAGTGATTGTAAAGATTTTTTGGAAATCAACTAGTAACCTCCCTCCCCCTGACATCTGCTCTTCAGAAGGGGTATGTTGTTGTTCAGTCACTAAGTCATATCCGACTCTTAATAACCCCATGGACTGCAGCATGCCAGGCTCCTCTGTCCTCTACAGCCTCCTGGAGTTTGCTATTGAGTCAGTGATGCTATCCAACCATCTCATCCTCTGCTGCCTACTTCTCCTTTTGCTTTTAATCTTTGCCAGCATCAGGGGCTTTCCCAATGAGTCAGGTCTTCACGTCAGGTGGCCAAAGTACTGGAGCTTCAACACCAGTCCTTCCAATATTCAGGGTTGATTTCCTTTAGGATTGACTGGTTTGCTCTCCTTTCAGTCCAAAGGGACTCTCAAGAGTCTTCTCCAGCGCCACAGTTCAAAAGCTTCAGTTCTTTGGTGCTCTGTCTTCTTTATGGCCCAACTCTCACATCCATCATGACTACTGGAAAGATCATAGCTTTGACTATAGGGACCTTTGTTGGCAAAGTGATGTCTCTGCTTTTTAATATGCTGTCTAGGTTGGTCATAACTTTCCTTCCAAGGAGAAGGGATGTAGGGCAGTGTTTACCATCAGAACTGGTGGCACATCCATCTCCCTTCTGGTGGAATCTGATTCAAATCTCTTTAATTCCTCTGAGCTTCAGTTTCTATAAAATGTAGCCCATAGTAGTTCATTATTCCTTTAGCAGGATTAGCATATTGCCTAATGCCTTGTTCCAAGCAATGATTGGCGTTATCACTCAAACAGGTTTCGGGAAGGCAGTGCAGCCAGGGCCAGGTGGATGTGCAATGGGTCCCCCTTTTGCCCTGTTCTGTAGGTGGCATCCTGCAATGGCTATGAACACGAACCTTATAAGGGAGGGTACCTGTGGGGTATATGAGAGTCTGCATGAGTCTGGCTAAGGGCTCAGAGGATACCTGGCACTAAGGATTTATTCAGCATCTGCTCTGGGTCAGGCTTAGGCGGGTACAGGTATTAATGAGGCCAAGGGTCAACCTCTGGGAAACTCACAACCGGCCTGGAAAGACAGGCTCAAACAAGCAAAATGTGGAAAATGATATCACCGCAGGCTAGGTCCAGGATGCCAGGGAAATCCGAGGAAGCAGGCAGCTTAAGCCAGGACACTATTCCTCCCCTCCTATGCCAAGGTCAAGGCTAACCAGGGCAACAACAGCCCCCAGGCACACGCACAGCAGAGGCAAAAGCCAGTCGTCCTCCGGAAAGAGCTGGGGGTGCAGGGAGAGGAGGGAGAGACGCGGCTGAGAAAAGTGAAATTCCCTCTCCATCTGAAAGGAGCTGGGGATCTCCGCGGGCGTGGGCGAGGCGCAGGGGCGCGCAGGGCAACTCGGGGTCCCGGGGAGGGGAGGGGTCGGAGGACCGGATCGGGCCAGGGGGGCGCCAGAGGGGTGGAGGGGAGAGTGCGCCGTCAAGGCTGTCTGCCTGCGGGTGACCGGCGGCTCCTCCGGCTCCCTCTTCCCCGTCCCCCTCCCCCTTCTCCCTCTCCTCCCCCTACCCACCCCGAGAGGCAGGGCTGGATCCCTGAGCGCTGCCCCTCCTCGCCCTCCCCCTCCTCCTCCCCCTCCTCGCCCTCCCCCTCCTCCTCCCCCTCCTCCCCCTTCCTCGCCCTCCCCCTCACCCCAGAGGCAAGGGCTGGATCCCTGAGCGCCGCCCCTCCCTCCCCCTGCGCCTCCTCCTCCTCCCCTCCCCCTCCCCCCTCCTCCCCCGTCCCCCCTCCCCCTCCATTCTCCCCCCGCCTTGCAGAGGCTGGGCTGGATCCCTGAGCGCCGCCCCTCCTCGGAGCAGGCCGGCTGATGAGTCAGCTGACGCGGGCGCCCCAGCCGCGCCGGCTCCCCGCGCTCCCCGAAGTGGCTGCGAGCCGGCCGCCCACTTCCAGGCTCGGGGACGGGAAAGTGATGCGCGCCTCCTGACGCCGCTCGAGCCGCCGCCGCCCGGTCTGCGCTTTCTCCCCTGGCCCAGCCCAGAGCCCCGTCTTGACCCGAGGCCACTTAGGGCGCGCGCGGGGCGCGGGGAGCTCGCCGGCCGCCCGGGATGGCCTCCAGTTTCAATGACATCGTGAAGCAAGGCTACGTGAGGATCCGGAGCCGCCGCCTGGGGGTGAGTGTGGACCCGTCCTCCCGCCTCCCGGCGCGGGTTCAGGGTCCCGACCCCCGGCCGGCGTCCCTGGGTCTCGGGCGCGCCGCGCCGCGCCTTCCCGGCTGGAGCGCACCCGGGCAGCCGCTGGAGCCGCTCTCGGTGTGTCGCGGGTCTGTCTTTGTCTCCCGGGTGACTTGGCTTTCCGTCGGTGGCCGCGTGTCCGCCTCGGTAGCCTGGAGCCCAGCGAATGGAAATAAATATTTCTCGGTAGCCATGGGAGTCGGCGCCGAGGAACCCGGGCGGGGGCGCCGAGCCTGCCGGGTGCCCGGTGCCCCCACCCGCCGCCAACTTCACTCCAGCGGGGGTGGGGGACGGACCGGCCGGGCGAGGAACGGCGGCCGCTCCGGGTGCGAGCCGGGTCAGTGACCCCCCGACCCCGGAGAGACACTTGTGCCAAGAGAAAGGCTTTTTTCGGAACTCCGGGCCGTGGACGGTGACCCAGCCCCGGCCCAGGAGCTGGCGAAGGCGCCGTGGGTAGATGTCCTCGTCCTGAGCCTGGGCAGGGGATGTGTTGCTGGAGTACACACCGGATGCCCCTGGAAGGCTGTCTGTTAGGGCGGAACGGAACACCTGGCGCAGAGCTGGCGCTCTCTCTTTAAATATGTGCTGAAAGGAAGGATGGCTGAGCCGGAGGGCACTGGTGTGGACAGGTGTTGGCACAGGGATGGGTCCTCCTTTAAAACTCCCTCTCTGTGGCCCTTCTCCCCTTTGCTCTTCATTGACGAACTTCAAAGAGAACTTACTCTGCTTCTCTTTGGGCTTGAGTGGTGATGGCTAAGGAATTCTTGAGGGAGGAAGAGGATACTGGAATGATTTTTTTTTTTAAATTTCAGACTGCCTCATTTCTCTTTGCTTTGTGTCGGGTACTGTTGCTGCCTTTTTTTTTCTTTTTTCATTGTGTACTTTGGGGCGAGAGGGTTGGGGGGAGAAAAGTTTACTTTGCTAATGTCTGAATAATGGTAATATCAGTAATGGCCACAGGGATAACTTAAACATCTTTCTCCACAAATATATGTCATTGGCACTGTTCTCTGATTGGATCTTTGGACTTGTTAATGCACTAGATAATCTTACTGGAAATTGAAATTTTCACCGTGTTAAACAGCTAGACAGGAAGACCTGCTGGTGGCAAATATCCATAACTATCAACAGCTCTTACCTGATGTGTTTTGGTCCTTTGCTTTCTTTCTTCCTTCCTCCTCCCTTTTCTCCCTCTCTTTCTTTCCTTTATTTTCTTCCTTTCTTTCCCTGCTGGTTACCATTTTTTAGCAACTATGTCGTGTAATTGTGAATATACAAATATATAATTAGGGAGCAGTGTAAGAGAACTAACCAGTCCCTATCAACCGTAAGTTTCCTTGGTTTTCTTCCCTGCTATGCAGACATTCTGATCAACAGGAACAGCTTTTGTTAGGGTATTTAACCTAATGACTCTCATGCAAAGAGTCAGAAATAATAGGAACTTTTTATTTTTCATAACCTTGTGGGCCAGCCAAGTGTTACAGTGTTAAAAGGAGCATTTGAAAACACCATTCTAATTTTAGATTTACTCCATCATGTCAGTTGAGGAAATTGATGAGACATCCATTCTGTGCTAGAGAGCATTCCAATAGAAAGAGGACGTGAATTACTAATGTACAAAATGGGAATTATTCATAAGGATCAGTTTATACCAAATTTTGACACATGGTGATTTATTTGAAAAACTAGTTACTGTAACTTCCTAGTTTATAGTAATTGAGACTTTTTCTGTAATATTACTACTGACACAGCGTAGTCCCACGTGTGTGTCAGGAAAGGAAAAGTAGTTTACTTTGCATTTACTTTATATTTTATAGTATTTTGGATGCCAACAGAAGTGTACTTTCTTAGGATTTATTCATTGTGTCTGTGTTAATACTCAAATAGATTTTGGAATATTTATTGAATGACAGTTATTGTTCATGGAGAGAAAAGGTCAAAAATAATCAAAATCTAGTTTTATTTGTTCAGTTTGGTTTTATCAGCAGTTAATTTTAAAAAGTGTTCTAAATAGTATAATTTATCATTAGAAGCTGAGGAGGCTGTCGGAACCACTGCAAGCTAAAGCTTTAATGGAGGCATCAAGAAGAATACATTGGGAAAATGGCATAGGGACCTTCAGTCTAAAGAAAGAAATGTTAGTGGAGCTGATCGAGGCAGAAGCTGGCTTGGAACAGCAGGCAGCGTGTGCAAGTCTCAGAGAGTGGTAGGACTTCACGTTAGTGCACTGCAGGTGCTCAGGTCGTGCAAGTTGAACATGGATTGAACTGAAAGTAAACGCCTGACTTTGCGAATCATAAGCCTCTTGAAGAACCAGTATGACACGGTGGCTTTATTAATGGAATCCAGACAAGTGTCTGAGGGTTAGAACCATGTTTAGGAGAGTTTATAATTAAACAAGAAAACAGCACTTAATGGTGAGCAGCTGTCGTACCTAGGAATGCCCCTGCAGATTTGGAAAAAGAAGAAAAGAGACAAATTCTCCTTCTGTTACTCGTTAGCTCTGTGACCCTTGACTTCTCTTGGCCTCAGTTTTCTTATCTGTACATTGAACAGTGTTTAACGATGCTGCGAACTTTGGATAAGATGATGTCTATGAAAATGCACTGAAAGCATACAGCCTTGGTTCTGATTGCATCATTTCTTTGGTATAATTAGAGATGAGTTGGGGTTGGTGGAAGGATGTAGGAATTAGTGATTTCCTTATCTTTCGATCTAGAAGCGTCCAAAGGCATATATATTTACGCAGTTTTCATTGGATGCGGTTTTCACAAATCCATTAAGTGATCTGTGATTTTGTTGTTGTTGTTATTTAATACTGATTTATTTCTCACGAGGGACCAAGAAAATATGCTCTGCAAACATTGGTGCCGTCTCCAGGGGCTTATGTCACGTTCACAGGTTTGAGTATTAGTGAGTTCCTTGTCCTCACTTGCGTGTGTGCCGAGTCTCTTGAGTTGTGTCCAACTCTGCAACGCTGTGGACCGTATCCTGTCAGGCTCCTTTGTCCATGGGATTCTCCAGGCAAGAATACTGGAGCGGGTTGCCTCCAGGGGATCTTCCCAACTCAGGGATTGAACCTGCGTCTCTTATGTCTCCTGCATTGGGAGGCAGGTTCTTTAGCCCTAGCGCCACCTGGGAAGCCCTGCCCTCACACACACTTGTAGTTATCCGCACAAAAACACAGTATGCAAGTCACACACACACACACAAATATAATACATTTCAACAAGGCGTGAGTCATTCTAAGACCATCCCTGTTCAGATGGACCTCAGTAAGTGGTCACCTTTAGTTGAGATACTAAGCAGTTTAAGCGATTAAGCAGTCAAATATTTGTAGTGTTGCTTTTTTCTATAAACAATCCAAAAGCTTAGAAATTCACCTCCTTTAACTCAGAAGAAGCCTCCGTATCTTCACGTCTTTATTCTCCAGCCTCACTCCGTTGGTTCATGGAGCTGTCCGGTTGGGCCCTGGGGCTGCATTTGTTCAGGAGTGTCGATGGCACTGCTTTGGGGGGTGGGGAGGGGTCTGTCCACCGTTTTCCGGCAAATCCACTAAAGGCATTAAACCTGTGTTTTTAGAGGAGTGGTGAATCAGGTGATTTGCACATCATTAGCAGTGGCCCTGAGTTTGAGCAAACTCTGGGAGATAACGAAAGACGGGGAGGCTGGTGTGCTACAGGCCATGGGGTCGCAAAGAGTCGGGCGCGACTGAGCAACTGAACTGCAACAACCGTTTCTTCCCTCGCAATGGAGAGGATTCCCGGGCAGTAATTGTCAGGACGTGTCCACTGGTGAGTCTCAGACCTGTTTACTTTATCTGCATGCAGTTCCCCTTGATTACTTGATTTTATTTACTTTTTAGCATTTATGTATCTATTTGGCTGTGCTGAGTCTTGGTTGCAGCCTTGGGATCTAGTTCCCTGATCAGGAATCGGGTGCCCTGCATCGGGCGTGTGGAGTCTTACTCACCTAACCACCAGGGAAGTCCCTGGGTGGGTGGGTGGGTTAGCTGCTGCGTCAGGGAAGACCCCACTTGCCTCTAAACAGCATCTCTGTGCTCACCTACCAAGGAAGGACCTCTTCTCCCATCAAGCCCACATCTTCATCTTATTGGCTCCTAGGCTCAGGCTTAGTATATCCAACCACCCACTTTTTCATCCTAGCCGGCTTCTCCTGGAGCCTGTATCTCAGCCACTATAGGTCCCGGTATTTCAGTTGCCCTGTAAAAATCAGTCAAGCAATCAAACAAGCAAGCAGCAAAGGATCAAAGCTTGGTCTCCATTCTCTCTCCTTCCCGTATCTCTTACCACCACGGCCAGTCCATCACAAGATGCTGTAAGCTTTGTTTTAGAAGTAAAGCTAGAGTCCAATGACCTCTCATACCATCTGCCACTACTGCCCTGGCCCAGGCCCCCTGATTTATCTCCCTCACTGCTCAGACCACCAAAGCCTTTCCCTGCGATCCAGAGTGACGGCCTTACCACCAGCTCCCAGGTCCTGTGCTGACGCAGAATGTTTCCTCTTGCCCCTCTCTCCGCCTGGAATACGGTTCCACCAGGTTCTCTCCTCCTGGCTGTCTCCTCACCTCCTTCAGCCTTTCTGCAAGTGCTGCCTTGTCATCGAAACTTCCAGCCCTCCTGTTTTATCGCTGCCCTCCTTCTCGCCCTGTATCCCTTCCATTTTCTCTCTCTAGACTTAGCATCCACTTACCTGCTGATCTGTCTGTAGGTTTTACCTGTTGATTGCCTGTATCTCCCAAATAGCGTGTGGAGCTCCATGAGGGCTGGGACTTTTCTCTCTTTTCATTATAGCTGAACCCCAGTGCCTGGAACAGTTTCCAGCACGGAGACGCACTTGATGAAGGTTTATTGTGTGAATGAATGGATGAATGAATGCATCATGATAGCTGGACTGCAGTGCCAGCATGAAGAAATACTTAAAAATGTATTGGATGAATGAATGAAACCATCAGTTATAGCTGAACCCCAGTGCCTGGAACAGTTTCCATAATGGAGGAACACTTGATGAAAATGTATTGAATGAATGAATGAATCCATCAATTATAGCTGAACCCCAGTGTCTGGAACAATTTCCAGCATGGAGAGCACTTGATGAAAATTTATTGAATGAATGAATGAATCCATCAATTATAGCCGACCCCCCAGTGCCTGGAGCAGTTTCCAGCATGGGGAAGCACTTGATGAAGATGTATTGAATGAATGAATGAATCCATCACCGCCTCCTGGTTTAAGAGCATGGGCTCTGACATGAGACTGTTAAAATCCCAATTCAGCGGCTGGTTATGTGAGTTTTGGTGAGATATTTAATGTTAAGAAGCCTCAGTCTCCTGTAAAAATAGGGAGGCTCATAATATCCGCCTAATAGAAGATCCTCATGAAAGGCTTAACACAACGCTTGACACAGCGGAAACCCTACCAGTGTTTTTACCACTCTCCCTCTTACCACCGGCGCTGTTAGAGGATAATGGTGCTCACGTGGTGGTGGTATACCTCTTCTACTGCGATAGCTGTCCTCCTCAGAGAACTCGCTCTTTAGTTAGGAAAACAGATGTAACATCTGTGAAGTAGTCACTGAACAACCACTGATGCTAGGTCATGGCCAGAGGTATTGGACACCGTAGAATTTTTCCTGATCGTTAGGTACATGGCAGAAGTGTCAGGACAGAGAAACTCATCCGTGTGCAAGTTTGGTTTGAGCAAACTCATCAGACAAGAGCAACACTCTGTTAATTTGAGGATCTTTTTTTTGGGAGAAGGGGGGCTGGCAGAGTAGATTTGAAAAGTTGGTTAATTAATGGCCAAATTTCAGGTGGAAATATTTTCTCACCCCTTTCGTTTCTCAGTTTCGCTTGACCCAGCCTGCCAGAGACGTTTCATTTTTCATTTAGGGTTTTAGGTTGCAGAGATGATCAGGAATCTGCGTGTTAAGTTATATTCCTTACTAACACGGAAATCGTAGGAATGGAATAAATTAACCACATGCCATCAGTACGGTCACTCAGTCGTGTCCGACTCTTTTGCGACCCCCTAGACTCCTAGCCCCCTAGGCTCCTCTGTCCATGGGATTCTCCAGGCAGGAATGCTGGAGTGGGTTGCCATGTCCTCCTCCAGGGGGTCTTCCTGACCGAGAAATAAGACCCGTGTCTCCTGTCTGGTGGGCAAAGTCTTTACCACTGAGCCACCAGGGAAGTCCTGCCATCAGTACATGAGTGTGTGTACACACGTGTGCACACAAGCACATGTAATCTTTCAGTAAGATGCATGAAGCACCCTTTTCCTTCCTCAAGGAAAAGAGACTTGGCGGCTGACTTCCTGGAGTGAAATTTACGGTCAGACACTCACCTAAGACTGTTGGGCTTCCCCGGTGGCATTAGTGGTAAGGAACCTGCCTGCAGTGCAGGAGACCCAGGTTCCATCCCTGGGTCGGAAAGATCCCCTGGAGAAGGAAATGGTGACCCACTCCAGTGTTCTTGCTGGGAAATCCCATGGACAGAGGAGCCTGGTGGGCTACAGTCCAGGGGGTTGCAAAGAGTCAGACACGACTGAGCGTGCGCGCGTGCACAAACACAAGAATACTTGGTATTTTAGCCCCATCGGAATCTGCTTCACTGGTGTCATGTCAGAAGTTCTTTCCAGCTGGTATTTTAGCCATCTTTATTTGATCGTCCTTGTGGATGGTGTGATTAATTATGCATAAAGTCACAGCCTTTAATCATCAGCCCCAAAACTGATTTAAGCAAAGAATGGCCAATTTAGTGCTTTTGTGTGTAGACATAAACCAAATTATGGACGTGATCATTTCCCCCACATCTGCCAATGTATTTTTTAATAATATTCACGAGATGACTAGAAAGATTTATTTTTTAAGCAATTTTGTGGATCATTATCTTTGGTATTTTAAGAATTATGTTTTCATTCGGGGTATTTGCTTTCATTTATTTTAACACGGATCAGATGTTTATGGAGTGAATACTCGTGTTAAGAAGCTTAGGGAACACTACCCTAAATAAGACAGATGTGGTCAACATCCGTGGGGAATTGACACTCTATTCTGGGGCTGGTGTTATTAACATGAGATTAATATATTCACTCTAGTTGAGGAAGAATTCGTTTGAGCAACAGGTCAAATATTGAAGTGAAAAGGCATCTTCAGGTCTTTCCTTGTTTCATTTTTATGAAACGAGGGAGGGGAAATTTGATTTTCCTGTTACTGTAGGAATTTGATTCTGATCGGGTGGAAATCAAATCTTCAGGGATTCTAAGCCAGGAAGAGATTAGTCTGCCTCCATTCTGCAAACACCCTGTTTCTGTGAAGTTCAAAATGAAGCTAATAGTTTAGAAATGCCGCAGACATATGTGAATGTGGAAGTTAAAATAGCTTCTTTCTAGAATGCAGATGCCTGCATTTTGGATGAGGTTTTTCCGAGCAGTCGGCAGGCTGTGTTTATTTTATGAGTATTCTAAGTCTCTGTTGGTGCCCTGGGTCTCAGAGAATATAAGTGTTAGCTGTGTGTGCTGTGTTATGGGTAGGGTGCAAATGATTTCCTCAGGTGATGCTTCATAGCTTTTGTGGGATTCTTAGAGAAATCTAGACTTGTGTGTCCCCAAACCGCTCACCTCTCACCTGCAGATTTCCAAAACAGTGAGGAACCACTGTCTCGCTCACCTCCCACCCTGCAGATTTCCAAAACAGTGAGGAACCACCGTCTCATTTTTTAAAATTAGAATTTTAGGGACTTTATTGGTGGTCCAGTGGCTCAGACTCCAAGCTCCCACGGCAGGGGCCAGGTTCCACCCGTGGTCAGGGAACTACGTCCCACGTGCCCCAGAGACGTGTTCCCAGGCCGCAGCTAGAGATCCCGCGTGCTGCCGTGAAGACCAAGATCCTGTGTGCCGCAGTTAAACAAGGTGCAGCTTAAAAGAGTTAAATTTTTAGCTTTTACATAATCGTAGGTTCACAAGAGGCGTAAGAAATGACACAGAGAGGCAGCCATGCCCCTCCCCAGGCTCTCCCAGTGGTGATGCTTTTCGAGTCCCCAGTATCACAGTCAGGATGCTGGTATATCATCAAGGGACAGCGCGTCCGTCCACAGCACCGTCCTCCCCATTGTCTTTTGTGGCTGCCCCTGCATCTCCCCCACCCCCGCCCCACAGCCCTGAAGCCCTGACAACGTGAATCTGTTTTCCATTTCTTTTATCATTCATCATTTCAAAAATATTATAGAAATGGAACCATGCAGTATGGGATGTTTTGGATTTTTTTTTGACTCAGTATAATTCTCTAGAATTGTGGTGGTTGTCATGGGTTCTGTGGGTATGGATGGTGGTTGTTGTTCAATCGCTCAGTCGTGTTCTGCTCTCTTCGAACCCATGGACTGCAGCACGCCAGGCTTGCCTGTCCTTCACCGTCTCCTGGAGCTTACCCAGACTCATGTCCACTTACATGAGTCCATACAACCGACTCATCCTCTGTCATCCCCTTCTCCTCCCGCCTTCAATCTTTCCCAGCATTAGGGCTTTTTCTGAGTGGCTCTTTGCATCAAGTGGCCAACGTATTGGAGCTTCCGTTTCAACATCAGTCCTTCCAATGAATATTCAGGGTTGATTTCCTTTAGGATTGACTGGTTTGATCTCCTTGCTGCCCAAGGGACTCTCAAGAGTCTTCTTTAACACCACAGTTTAAAAGCATCAATTCTTTGGTGGTTCGCCTTCTTTATGGTCCAGCTCTCACATCCATACATGGGTGACTGGAAAACCATAGCTTTCACTACAGGGACCTTTGTCGACAAAGTAATGGCTCTGCTTTTTAGTACATTGTCTAGATTTGTCATAGTTTTTCTTCCAAGGAGTAAGCATCTTTTAATTTCATGGCTGCAGTCACCACCTGCAGTGATTTTGGAACCCAAGAAAATAAAGTCTGTCACTGGTTCCATTGTTTCCCCATCTATTTGCCATGAAATGATGAGATTGGAAGCTATTCCTTTTCCCTTTTTACTGCTAAGCTGTAGTCCGGGGTATGGATGTGCCATAGTTTGTTTAGCTGTTCAAATAGTGAGGGATATCTGGGGGGTGTTTGCCATTTTAGGCTCTTATGAATAGGTTGATGTAAATATCAGGGCTAGGGTTTTGTGAGAATGTAAATTTTCATACCTCTAGGAAAACGCCCTAGGAGTACAATTGCTGTGTGTATTTGTAGTTGCATGTCTATTTTTATAGGAAACCACCAAGCTGTTTTTCACATTTTACATTCACAGCAGCATCACAGGAGTGACCAGTCTCTGCATCCCTGCAGCATTTGGGGTTGCCCAGCTTTTGGTGTGAGTCTCGGCGTAGACATTCTACGTGTGATGCTGGCCCTCCTTGTGACGCTGAGCACTTTTCATGTTCCAGCTTGTCAGCTATACGTACATTTTGGGAAAATGCCTATTCATGTCTTTTGCCCATTTTCTATTTGGATTGTTTTTTAACTGTTGAGTTTTGAGAGTTCTTTGTATATTCTTGATATTAATCCTTTTCAGACATGTGGTTTGCAAATATTTTCTCTTACTATGTAGCTTATCATTCTTATCCTTTTAACAAGGTCTAGCACAGGGCAGATGTTTTTAAGTTGATGAATTCCAATTTATCATTTTTTTTTCCTTTTCATACTAATCCGTTGCCCAGCCCAAGATCCCAACTATTTTTTCCTACTTTTTCCCCCTAAATATTTTACAGTTTTACCTTTTACATTTAAGACTGTGGTCCATTTCGAGTCAAATTTTATATACGGTGTGCATTTTATGTGAAGGTTCGTTTTCTGCCTATGGATGTCCAGTTGCTCCAGGACCATTTGCTGAAACGCTGTCTGTTCTCCACGGAGCTTATTCACGTCATCTGTCCCTGGTCCTCTGTTTTATTCCACTGCTCTTCGTGTCTCTGCTGTGCCTTGACGTGTCAACATGTGTCTACATGTGTAGCTATGCTATGTCTTGAAGTGGGGTAGACTGGTTCTTCCCACTTTATTTTTCTTTTTTGAAATTGTTTTTATTCTAAAGTTGAAATGATAAAGCTGAAAATTTGATCAACATATAGTGGGAAAAAGTTATGTTTATTGAATCAAACGGATATAGTAACTAATATTCCCAATCAATAGTTTTATCAACTCGCTCAGTCTCTAAGTGGGTCCGGGTGGGAGGAGGGATAATAGAATAATGTCTTGGCCCACAGTCGGTGCTCAATGAGCATTAAATTCAATGAGTAAAACCCTGAAATAACATTTTGCATATTCAGTTATGAAACGGACAGGAAGCCTAGCCTCGCATGAGGACGCATACTCAGGAATCCCAGGAAATCCCAGGAGTTCCGTAACATTCTTTGAGTGGTGTTTGTAGGCAGCCCTGCTGCAGCATCCACGCTGCAGTCCTCAGCGCAGGACAAGCGTGGAGACGGGCGAGCCGGCTGGAACGAGAGCGGCCTGGTTCCCCCGTCCTGCTGCTGGCGATCTGCTGTGACCAGCGCGTGTCGCTGAACTTCTCTCACGCCGGCTTCCGATGCAGCAAAGATGGAGGTGCCAAGGTCTGACCTGCCTGCCTCCCCCAGCCGCCTCGGAGCCAGAGGTGTGGCCGTGGATGCGGAGAGCCTGCCCGAGCACACTCCACATCCCGCCTAGTCCCAGCTGGTCTCCACAAGTGCCCTGCTGAGTGGAAAAGAGCCGAGAAAACTTGGGATGGCCCTGTGCTGCTCTGAGCTGTGTCAGACCCCAGAACCAGAACAGATGACTGGAAAACTTTCTAGATTTATGATTTACTTTGGAGTCACAATGTTGAATTTCTGACCAAAAAAAAAAGAAAAAGAAAGAAAGAAATAGATCCTCTTTACCTACAACAAAAAATGACTTTTGCCTGTATCAACTACTTTTAATTTACTAGTATTTTACACTATATTTACATGGTTAAAAAATTAAAAAAGCAAAAAACGATCAAATGAAGAGGAAAGTTCTCTCCTACTCCAGACTTGTCTCCATTTCCAGGCAATTCTGTGCGGATTCTTGTGTATCTGTATGGAGATATTTATTTATATAGGCATATATAAAAATGCCTGTGTTTTTGTGTGTGTGTAATTTGCTTTGCATGCTTGGGTTCATGTTATTTAGTACTGTTATTCTATCTTTGTTCTTTTAACTTATGTTGGAGCACTTTTCTGAAATTTTTATGGATTTCCAATATTCACTTGGGCTTCCATGGTAGCTCAGCTGGTAAAGAATCCACCTGCAGTGCAGGAGACCCCAGTTCGACTCCTGGCTTAGGAAGACCCCCCGGAGAAGGGGAAGGCTGCCCACTCCAGTATTCTGGCCTAGAGAATTCGTGGACTGTATAGTCCATGGGGTGGCAAAGGTCGGACGCGACTGAGCGACTTGCACTTTCACTTTATCAATATTTACTTTCACTTTATCAATATTTACTTATTTGGCTCCATTTCTTTAATTAGCTCGCACTAATAGTGGACATCTTAATGTAATTTCTAATTGTTGCTAATTAAACAGTGAAGCAGTAAACATCCTGTGCATACACTTATGGGCGTATACGATGCTCTGTTTCTAAGATAAATTCTAGAACGGAAGCTGTTCTTACAAAATTATGTTCATTTAGAATTTTGGTAAATTCATCTAATTTTCCTTCAAAGAGGGTGTAGCAGGTGTACTTCCCCTGAGAGTGCTCAGAATCATTTGTTTTTGCCAGTCCTCCCTTGAGGTGTGTTTAACTCTGTGTGTGTTCAGCTTCGAAAGGATGTTCTCCTGCAAGGATGTTCCTTCGTTTGGTCCCCAACTCTCCAAATTTATTCTGCTTGCAGCAAACATTACCTCGTAATCCAATCCAATCCTATCCTATCTGTACTTTAAAACTCTCTAATGCCTTCTCCTTACGCATAAATATTCTGCAGTGTCCTCAAGACACTCTGTAATCTGTACCCGGCCATAACTCATCCCACCCAAACCCGTGCTCAAATAAGTTCACGTCCCCCTTGGTGCTCAACGAAACCTGCCCACTCGAGTTTCTCCACTGGCCAAGCTCTCCATCCTCTGTTATTGCCTTTATGCATGCTTTTTCATTGATTAGAAAATTCTTCCACTTGCTTTTATCTTCTGTACTTCTTTCTCGTCCTGAAACTCTCAGCTGGGATATTGCTAATCTGGAGATGCTTTTCCAAACACCATCCCACATCTAAATGGTGGAAAAAGCCAGTTGGCACATGTATTTTTTAGTTCAGTTCAGTCACTCAGTCGTGTCTAACTCTTTGCGACCCCATGGACTGCAGCACGCCAGGCTTCCTTGTCCATCTCCAACTCCCAGAGCTTGCTCAAACTCATGTCCATCGAGTCAGCGATGCCATCCAACCATCTCATCCTCTGTCATCCCCTTCTCCTCCTGCCTTCAATCTTTCCCAGCATCATAGTCTTTTCCAATGAATCAGCTCTTCATATCAGGTGGCCAGAGTATTGGAGTTTCAGCTTCAGCATCAGTCCTTCCAATGAATAGTCAGGGTTGATTTCCTTTGGGATTGACTGGTTTGACCTCCTTGCAATCCAAGGGTCTCTCAAGAGTCTTCTCCAACACCACAGTTCAAAAGCATCAATTCTTTGGTGCTCAGCCTTCTTTATGGTCCAGCTCTCACATCCATACGTGACTACTGGAAAAACCATAGTTTTGACCGTAGGTACCTTTGTTGACAAAGTAATGTCTCTGCTTTTTAATATGCTATCTAGGTTGGTCATAGCTTTTCTTCCAAGGAGCAAGCGCATTTATTTGTGTGTGTTTAATTAATTTATTTTTTATTGCAGAATAATTGCTCTACAGAATTTTGTATGTCTTCTGTCAAACCTCAACATGAATCAGCCATAGGCGTCTTTTAATTTCATGGCTGCAGTCACCATCTGCAGTGATTTGGGAGCCCCCAAAATAAAGTCTCTTATTGTTTCCATTGTTTCCCCGTCTATTTGCCATGAGTGATGGGACCAGATCTTAGTTTTCTGAATGTTGAGTTTTAAACCAACTTTTTCACTCTCCTCTTTCACTTTCATCAAGAGGCTCTTTAGTTCTTCTTCCCTTTAAGGGTGGTGCCATAAGGGTGGTGTCATCTGCATATCTGAGGTTATTGATATTTCTCCTGGCAATCTTGACCCCAGCTTGTGCTTCATCCATCATGGCATTTTGCACGATGTACTCTACATGTAAGCTAAATAAGCAGGGTGACAATATACAGCCTTGATGTACTCCTTTCCTGATTTGGAACCAGTCTGTTATTCCATGTCCAGTTCTCACTGTTGCTTCTTGACCTGCATACACGTTTCTTAGGAGGCAGGTCAGGTGATCTGGTATTCCCGTCTCTTGAAGAATTTCCCACAGTTTGTAGTGATCCTCACAGTCAAAGGCTTTGGCATAGTCAATAAAGCAGAAGTAGACATTTAAATTAATTAAAATCAAATAAAATTCAAAGTATTCAGTTCCTTAATGATGCTAGCCACTTTCAAATGCTCAGTGGTGACGGTTTTGTTGGTTCCTACCCTGAGAATAGAACAGTTCCACCATTTTTGAGAATTCCGTGGGTTAGCGCTGCGCCAGTTTCTTCATAGCGCTCGTGGCTGCTTTAAAATCCGTGATTGAGAACTTCCCTGGTAGTCCAGTGATTAAGGATCCACGTGCCCGTGCAGGGGACACAGGTTCCGTCCTCCTTCCAGGAACTGAGACCCCCCGTGCTGTGGGCAGCTGAGCCCGTGCGCCACAATACAGAACCTGAGCTCCAAGCCCGTGCCCGCAACAGCAGGGGCCCCCGCAGAGAGAGGCCCGAGCACCACAGCTGGGGAGGGGCCCCGCTCACCGCAACCGGGGAAGGCCTGTGTGTCACACCCAAGATCCCGTGCACCCAAAGATGAATGAGTAAACACACAACTTTTAAAAACTGAAAAACATTAATGTTAAGAATGTGTTACCTTAAAAAAAATATGTGATTGAATGTGTTGTTGTGGTGGCTTTTCCCCTCATTAGTCTGTGAGCCACACATGCGTACAGCTTATTCTTGTCTTGCTTCCTGCTTTTTTTCTTAGAGTTCACTAAGTATTTGTCGAATGAATGACTGAGTGAATTGAAGAATTGCTCCAAGCTCTTAACTGTATCATTCTGCCATATTGGTGAGAGTCTTTCTGGGAAGGGGCCAGACACTTCATGATCTTATCCACGTCTCCTTCAACATTCCAGTGAGATACCTGCGCAGGGCCCTAATTCTTTCTCCACCATTGTCTGGGGTTATTTTTCCTCACTGGGCTTGACATTTCAGCATCCAGTGGCCAACCGTGGGAAGGCTGCCTTGGGTTGGGCTGGACCGTCGTGTTGGCACTGCATTGCGCCTTCCCGATCTCCACCGTCTCTTCAGGATGGAGCCTCTCGAGCCCTCTGGAAGTGCTGAGAGTGCTGTCGACAGCTCTCGGCCCAGCCCTGTCCTGATGCCGAAAAGCTGCATGCCCGACGCCAGGCCCCTTTCCGGGGCGTGTCCTGGCCCCAGTGAGTGCCCCCGCTTGGGACAGCTGTGCAGGCGGCCAGCTCCCGGGGTGGGGTCTCCATGGGGCACAGTGCACAGAACGTCACAGCTGGCCCACACCTGATGTGGCTTCCAGAGCCCTCCCGGGAGATTTCTGGATGCACGTCTCCTTAGAGCCTGCTTCCTGCTAGGAAACTCGATTTGCAATCGCAAACCTGCAGCCCCGTCTTCCAAAGAGGGAGCCGAGACCTTGGCAAGGGTGTGTGTGGCTTGACTTGCTGGCCCACCGTTTCTGCCTGTGTCTCACCGAGTGTTCTCAACACCAAAACGGTTCTTCAGTTCACTTTTCATAAAGTGGAAGTTTGGTGGCTTGTTTCATTTCTTATGTTGTTAAAATGCCAGTCTCTTCAGCAGACTCATCTAATGAATGAATTAGGAAGATGCTGCCACTGGCTTGTCACCCTGCATTTGGACTCTGTGCATTGTTAGTACCAACCACGGTTTTCTCGGAAAGGAAGAAGCTCCAAATAAACAGTAGGCAAGAATTGTATGCATATTGCTTTATCTTTTACTGCCGGAAAGGCCTGATTACAGTTCTGGTGGTGGTTTAGTCGCTAAGTCATGTCGGACTCTTGCGACCCCATGGACTGTAGCCTGCCAGGCTCCTCTGTCCATAGGATTTTCCAGGCAAGAATAGTGGAGTGCGTTGCCATTTCCACCTGTTTACACCATTATAAGAGGAGAATTCTGATCGTAACTTGTAGCCAGAGGGAAGGAATATGCTTTTGTCTGTGGATTTGATTCCATTTTAATCCTGGACGGGGCACCTGGCCATCAGGTAGCCCACGCAAGGAGAGGAGAAAATGTGATTTTCCTTCAAAACTGTCACCTTCCCTGGGCAACTGTGAATTTCCGGAGAACATTTATAGCATAAATGGAGTTCCGGGAGATACGCTGACTGGCAGATGTTTCGAGATCGATTAAAGATTTAGAAAGAAGTACGTTTCCCCAGGCTACTGGACTACCTTTTAATGAGATTGACAGTTTTACACATGGGACGGAGAAACTTCTTTATCACACAGAAATAAATTTCTGAAGTGAAATCCATTTGAGAGAGATGGATACAAGATAAAGTGTGTGAAGCAGTTTCGACATTTTACTGGCGTTTAACTTTGAAGTTTCTTTTTCAGAGATAGATGAAGCTGGGTCTTTCAAAGATGAAAAAGATCATTTTATTAGACTAATTTCTCTAATATTAACTCAAAGAATGGGTCAACTCTCTGCCGGTTAAGGTCATGCATTCTGGAGAATTTGTAATCATGACTTTAGTTGGGCACTGGGCATATGGAGTTAGAAATTAGCAGATTTTCATTTTGTCTTGTAAAGGTTCAAATGGAGAAAGTCACTGGCGTATTAGTTGAGGAGATGACTAATAAGACTGTCAGTGTCATTAGAAGAATGCATCTTACTATTCTCTGAACGAGAAGCAGGCGAGGGAAGATTATGTTAAATTTAAGGAACATATCAGTTCAGGCTTCGAAACCAGAGGGGATGGCTCCTGGTCACACGTCTTGTATAACAGCTGTGCTTTCCGCTAAGAAGTAGGGCGCTGCGGGTAAAGTAGGATGGGTGGTCATTTGCTTTTTAAATTTTATGCTTTTAAGTTTATTTATCCATTTGTTTATTTTTAGTGATGCACATTTGTACCTCCTGTAATACAGTAAAAGGACAGTATCATGACCCTAAGTGGCCAGACGTGGAGGACAGTGGTTGGAAGATGACTTTTATTTTTAGTGAACATATTTTACTTCTAAATTAAGAATTCATTCTCTACGTGGCAAGGGCATATCCTCATCTATTGTCTTATCCTGAAAGACAACATCCAGTAACATCACTGACTTTTCCTCTCATGCATCTCTTTGGAACACGGGAGAATCACAGATCCTGTTCATTCCTGCGTGAAGTCATCACATGGGACCTCCACTGAGTATTTTCTTTTGCAGGAGAGGAAGCTCGGCCATGTGACTTTCTGCACCCTAGCATAATCATTATGGCTTTGCCAAAAACATTGTAAGACATCCTCACAGTTTGAATGAAATGTATTTTCCTTTAGCAATCACTATTCATGTTTTAATTAAGACTGTTGAGAGCTCAGGGTTTCAGCAACATCTCACGATCAGAAATTGGCAGATTACATGGTCTTTTTACATATCTTATTAAGTTTATCAAGGGAAGAGCAGCAACTCTAGTTTGTCAAGAGAGAAAGATGGGATTTGAATTCTATATTCAAATATTTAAGCTTGGCAGGCAGTTTCAGCAGTGAGAGACTGTGGTCCCTTTGGAGAAAGGTGAGAAGGAAGTTGGGTCAGATTTTCAGAACAAATCAAGCTGATTTGGAATTTCAGTGTATTTCGATAATATGTTCACTTCCGATGTTCTGTATCATTTTGCAAGTGTTGATGTTTGCTTTTAGGTAGCAAAATTACATCCAGTGTTTCAGAGCCCTGTTCTTGGTGAACGGTATAAATTGTGGAGCCCAAATCCTATGTTTAGGATAATAATAGAACACAAGGAAAAATCATGTCCCTTCAAGCTAGTTTTATAAAGATTTGTTTCCAAAAGCTATTGAATAGTATTTTTGTAGGTATTGACCCTCCAGCCAAATAAAGATTTTTCTGTGGAAGAATAAAGCCAGCCAATTGCCATGTCAGTGTGGTTGGTTATAATTTGTAGAAATGTAGAAATATTGATAGAAATGATTAGGAACTCTATGAATCAATATATAGTGAATTTTGACTTAACAATGATAGCTGGTTCCAGTATGATTTGATAATAGTTCAGTTTAGTTCAGTTCAGTCACTCAGTCGTGTCCGACTCTTTGCGACCCCATGAATCGCAGCACGCCAGGCCTCCCTGTCCATCACCAACTCCCGGAGTTGGGAGTTCCTCTTTCAGTATCCTATCATTTTGCCTTTTCATACTGTTCATGGGGTTCTCAAGGCAAGAATACTGAAGTGGTTTGCCATTCCCTTCTCCAGTGGACCACATTCTGTCAGATCTCTCCACCATGACCCGTCCGTCTTGGGTTGCCCCATGGGCATGGCTTAGTTTCTTTGAGTTAGACAAGGCTGTGGTCCTAGTGTGATTAGATTGACTAGTTTTCTGTGAGTATGGTTTCAGTGTGTCTGCCCTCTGATGCCCTCTTGCAACACCTACCGTCTTTCTTGGGTTTCTCTTACCTTGGGCGTGGGGTATCTCTTCACGGCTGCTCCAGCAAAGCGCAGCCACTGCTCCTTACCTTGGACGAGGGGTATCTCCTCACTGCCGCCCTTCCTGACCTTCAACGTGGGATAGTTCCTCTAGGCCCTCCTTCGCCCGCGCAGCCACAGCTCCTCGGACGTGGAGTTGGACCTCCTGGCCGCCGCCCCTGGCCTCGGGCATGGGATTGCTCCTCCCGGCCACCGCCCCTGGCCTCAGACGCAGGGTAGCTCCTCTCGTAGGGCACTTAATAATAGTTGGGGGCATTAGGCAAGGCTTTGTGTGCACATACAGGGGAGTGAGTTGCAACTCATGACCGCATTTTATAAATGAACAAAGTAAAGGTCAGAGCAGTGACATAGCACGTTCTAAGTCACGTGGCCAAGTGAGAAAGCAGGATAAACTTGGGATTGAGCTTGGGCACATTTCATGGCCTCTTGGAACAGCATTTACATGACTGAGCAGCTGAACATGTTGGAGTTACTCCCTTTGGAAGGGGAGTGAAGATTCCTCAATGCCATGTTGGATTTTCTGTGTTCATCATCTTTTTGAATGTAACACTGTAAGTCACATTCTATTAGCTTCGTTTAAAGTTTCAGGAAAGTCAGGGTCAAAGAAGCTAGACGTTGTCGAGAACGACAGGAATGGCACGACTGAGCAGTTTCAAGCTTCTCTGTCTGGGGTCCCACCGTCCATCTAGTTCTGTTATTTACACCAACATGGAGGCAGGTGCACCCAGAAGTTTCATCTGCGTGGTGTACGCATCAGGAAGTGTTGAATCGCACATCACTCCCGGAGACCCAGAAGGGTGTTCTGCTTATGCTGCAGCTACTTTACTGCTGTTGAGCCGGTTTTAGTGGAATGAATGCTAAGTGGGAGGAGTCACCACTTCCATCGTATCTGGCCAACTTAAAAGGGCCGTTATTGTTGCTGAGATCAAGGCACGGAGAGCTGAAGTAATTCACCAGGGCCACACAGACAAGACCCCACCTCCGTTCCTATCCATGGCTCGTCACACTGTTTGACTGAGTGTGCAGCACATGGTTAAATCTGGGTTGGAATTCATTCTCAAACCTTTATGATATACTATCTTTGTCCTCCTTTTACAGGTGATTTAGGCTTATAGAGAGTACATAATCCAGTCAAGACTGCCCTGCTAGTAACAGGAGATGCAGGAAGTTCAGACCATGCCTTTCTCTGCTTAACCTTTGCAACGCAGGTCCACCCAGTCTTTAACATTTTGATATTAGTAACAGGACTAACTAAACATTTTGAGTTACTCCTGTAAAACTGCCTCTTTTGGATACTTTTCTTGCACTTCTTTTTACCTGATGCTCTGAAAGTAAGAAACGTTGAAGTTGCTAATGAGGAAAAGAGTAAGAAACGGAATTCAATGAAATCAAAGTGAATGTCATACACTTAATTGACTTGAAAACCAGTGACAGGAGAGGGCAGCTGGGTGTCTGGGTGGTCTTTGTGACTGCCTTTAAAAAATAGAAAATAGAGAAATAGACTAATAGTCTAAAGCTGGGCTCCATATACAGGCTCTTCAGAAGAATGTTAATAACCAAGATCGTCTCCGTCAATATAAGTTTGAACACGGGACACAAAAGGGACAGGAGAGAGCACATTGACGGCAGTAAATCTTTTCTCTTTGTACTGTTACAGTTTTGCTGGGTTTTCCCTTAGTTTTCCCTGTAATGAAATTACATAAACCTAGTACCCCAGTGGCGCCTGCTCCAGCGCTCTTGCCTGGAGAGTCCCAGGGACGGGGGAGCCTGGTGGGCTGCAGTCCACGGGGTCGCTAGGAGTCGGACACGACTGAGTGACTTCACTTTCACTTTTCACTTTCATGCATTGGAGAAGGAAATGGCAACCCACTCCAGTACTCTTGCCTGGAGAATCCCAGGGACGGGGGAGCCTGGTGGGCTGCCGTCTGTGGGGTCGCACAGAGTCGGACACGACTGAGCGACTTAGCAGCAGCAGCAGCAGTACCCCAAAACAAGGGTGCTATTTTAGTATATCTCTTTCCATTTCCCCCATGCTCCTAAGATTTTTCATGGTTGTAGCTATTATACATTTATTGTGTCATATCCTATGTACGTTTTAAAATATGTTATATACATTTTCTCAAATGGTTACATAATCTTTCAAACTATAATTTTAACATCTATAGTACTCTGTTGAGTAAGTACATAATCTACTTGATAGTTAAAAACAGTTAAACTGTTTCTAATTCAAATAATGCTCAGGCTTACATTTTTGACCATGTTTTAGATTATACCTTAATAATCAATGTGATTATGAGGCTACAGCATTTAAATGTTTTTATGACCATTGATATACATTATGAATTAACTTGCCTAAGATCCTTAGCAGTTTATCCTGCTATCAGCAATGTGTGAAGTGATAAAGGCCAATTTTTAAGACGGGAAATCTAGCAGCCTGCCATAGATGAAGCTGACATTCTATTTGTTTCAATGTCTTCCATTCACTGATTATAGAACGTGGCTCTGAATCCTGAACTCAGTAATAAAGTCATAACCACAGTCCTCCATGTAAATTTCTGCCCTTAGCATGAAGATATATGTAGTGCTTTTTGATTTCCTTCGTTCAGACACTCTGAAGATTCTTTAGCTCAGTTAGGAATTTCATTATAATTAGAGAAAAATTAGATATGCTCTTTGCGATGCACATGAGTTTGAGTAAGCGCCAGGAGTTGGTGATGGACAGGGAGGCCTGGCGTGCTGCAGTCCATGGGGTCGCAAAGAGTCGGACACGACTGAGCGACTGAACTTGCCGTGGTGAGCCATGCTGTCTCCAGCCCATAGAGAACTACTGCCAAATGAGCTCAATGACCATTTTGATTTCATTTGTTCCAAAACTGGAAAGAGGATCTGTTTCTGAATTTTGAGCAAATTTTAGTTCCTCAGCTAATACTCTGAAATGCGATTTGCTTGTTATACTTGCTGACAGCAGAGAGCATTGGATTTGTTTTTGTGGCTTATGCTGTTTATTAATTATATTCCATCGATAAAGCAGTTTACATCTGTGAAGCTGGAGAAGCTAATCAAGGAAGAGTGTGTTCTTTCTGGTGAGTTCTGTCCTCGTGCGTGGCTATTTGTAGTGTGTGTGTGGCTCTTTCAGAAACCACATCAGTGACTGAGGCCTGTTACACCAGTGACCCGGGCCTTCCTAGTGGCTCAGACGGTAAAGAATCTGCCTGCAATGCAGGGCACCTGGGTTCGATTCCTGGATCGAGAAGATGCCCTGGAGAAGGGAATGGCTACCCACGCCAGTATTCTTGCCTGTAAAATTCCATGGACAGCGGGAGCCTGGAGGTCTAAGGTCCATGAGGTCGCAGAGTCGGACACGACTGAGTGATTAACACACACATGCACCAGTGACCTAATTATTCCTCTAGTTTAAAATATTTAATGACTGTACATTCATTTGGAGGTCCATTCATTCATTTATTTAATACCTTTTTACTGAGTGCCTACTATGCGCAAGGGTTAGTTCTGGGTACTAACAGATAAACGGTGAGTCGAAGGAAAATGTATTAACGATAAATGTGCTCATTTAACCTGTGGTTTTAATATTATTATAATGATTTCATGCTATTTAAATGAAAAATTTTATAGGTATTCACATGGCATAAAATTCCAGCATTAAAAATTAAAAAATAGTACACAGCAAAAATTCTTTCATCCTGTTCCCCAGTATTATCCAAATAGGCCATCAGTGGTATAGCTTCTTATGGCTTTTTTTTTTTCAGCTGTATGTCAGGCATATATCAACATATACATATATAGATAAACATATACATATGTTATTTTTTGCACTCCTTTCCCCCACGTATTTGGTGTATCTACTATATACTTTATTCTGCACTTACCTTGTATTACCTAATAAATTTGGAAATCTCTCCTCATCATTACTTAAAGATCAATTTCATTTCTTTCTTTTTCTGGCTTCATGGTTTCCCACTGTGTTAAATATTTTATTAATTTGGAATTCTTAAATTTATTATCTCCTTTATTACGATTATTATAAATAGTTTGCAAAGAGCATCTTTGCACATAGGTTTTATTCCCGGAGGTCTTTTTTCTTTCTGGCCATGTCAGGCAGCATATGGGATTTTCGCTCCTGGACCAGGGGTTGAACTGACAGCCACTGCGCTGGAAACACAGAGCCTTAGCCACTGGCCACCAAGGAGGCCCTAGGTGTTTTTCCGTAGTAAGTGAAACTGTGCCTTTAATGCCAGGTGATTTTTTTTCTGGCTATTGAAAAATATTTTTCAAATCATAGCCTGTACTGATCCCCAGTGTGTAGAATGCTCTATTTGTGTAGGAAGGGAGGGGAATGAGGCTGTGTATTTGCCTTTGTATGCACATCCTAGCATTTGCATAAGAAGCTGACTGTCCTTGCAAATAGGTGACTAGTTTCGGAGATATAAAACTCAGAGGAAGGAGCTAATCAATAAATACAGTCAATCAACCAGTAAAATACAACTGAATAAATCCATAGTAAATCCATCAATAAATACTATTGAAATCATTGGGAAATTTGAACCATATGAACATATCGCTTTTAAAAATCATAGAATTTCAATTTTAACTGTAAAGTTAAAAAACGGAGCGTCGTTCTCTGTTACACTTCCGCTTTCAACCTACGCATACGAACGGCTTTCTTTTTAGGATGCTGGTGCCAGCGAGTGAAAATGTCACAAAGTACACGCTGTCATGCAGTTTGTTCATTGGGAGGATCTAATTCATAGGTTTGCTGCTTTTATCGCTAGCTCTTTTTTAAAAAAATTGCGTTAGAATATGGTTGATTTACAATAATCTGTTACTTCCTGCTTCAGGTGGAGTTGGGTTGAAATGGGATTGTGAGACACAGGGTGTTTTAGACCCATAGTCTTCAAATTTTTTTGATTACATAATTCATTCAATTATAAGAGCCACTCCTGGGATTTCCTTGTCGGTCCAGTGGTTGTGACTCTGAGCTTCCACTGCAGGGGATGTGAGTTCAGTCCCTGGTCGGGGAACTCAGATCCCACATGCTGCGTGGTGTGGCCAAATAAAAAAGTGGCTCAGTATTTAATGCTTATTCTTTATATACGCGCTCTATTATCAATTCATATAGAGCAGTATTATATTTTAGAAAATGTTTCTTATTTATTCAAGATACACACAAGTAAACACAAGTTTTAGAATGTTTTCCTTCACTTCACTGAGCCCTACTGACTCTTCCAGGCAAAGGGAATTGCACAGGCAGAGGCCTGAAGGTAGAATAAAGCATGACCCACGTGGAGAACAGCAGCAGCTCACTGTACCTGGAGGGAAGCGTGTAGGTGGGGAGCTGGGGGCGATGATGGTGAGGAAGCAGGCAGGATCGTTTCTGGAGAGCTGCGCAAGGCGCTCAGGGAGAGGGACAGGCTGTGGGGACGCTTTTGTTAGATGCCTAAACACCCATACGATGGGAGGTTGGTCATGGGTTTCAGGCTCGAGGGGGCGGGCGTCCAGGCTGTGGGGACGCTTTTGTCCGATGCCTAAACACCCGTACGATGGGAGGTTGGTCATGGATTTCAGGCTCGAGGGGGCGGGCGTCCAGCATTTTGTACGATGGGAGGTTGGTTGTGGGTTTTAGGCTCCAGAGAGCGGCGTCCAGCATCTTGGTAAGCACTTTACATTCATTCGTCTTTACTGTGCAGTGCGAGGTGGTGACGAGGACATTGATTATTGATTGGAATAGTCTCCTTTCTCTCCTGTCCACTTTCTCTAATTAAATTCTGTAAGTTGAACTCATGCTGGTGAAGACCAGAGCTTTGATCACAGAGAGGAATTTCATTCCAGGACAGACGGTACTGGATCCCTACCGCCACAGCTCCAGAAGAAGCACCCAACACTGCCTGAGGTCCAAGCCAGTGAAAACTGCCCAGTTACACCAAGATGTAAAAATGTCCACCAGAGGCTTTCAGACAGGAGTATGGACAGTTTTTGTTTCTTTTTTTAGTACTGATTTACATTTCCTTTATTTACTTACTTTGCTTACACAGAATTTCCTGGAAATGCTTTTACTCCAAGAAGCAGAATTATTCCTTTTTCTTTACTGGAAGATTCTCTTTTCTGACTTCCTTGATGAGGCTGGTGTGTGAGGCTGGTGTGCAAGGGCTGTTTCTCAGTCTGTAAATGCTCGGTAATTAACAGTCACACTTTATGCCTAATCCTAAAATATGCGTAAGTGAAATAGCATTTTTTAAAAGCCTATTTTAAACTTCATACTTGTACAATTTTTTTACCTTCTGATTAGAATTAAAGAGAATAAAGCCCTTTCATGATAAATTTTCTGGCCATGGTGAAGAGACGTGTTTTAATGCTCATCTCTTTAAACCACAACCAGAGATATATACTCAGAAAATCACTTTATATTAATGGCTAATTGGAAAAACAGACAATACTATTAGAATATGGAGAGAAATAGCATTTGGGCTTTCAAAGTGGATTCTGTATAGGATCCCACGGCCTGGGATAAGATATAAGAGAGGACACTTCTCCTTCCTGGTTTGCAGGAATCCCGCTTTGCTTTACTTTAGTTCCCTTATGTCACCCTGGCTTTGCTGGATTGAAAGGTTGCCTGGCTTGTGCAGCCCCTGGACCAGAATTACTCTTCCTGCTCGGCCATTGGGAGCACAGCCCTGTCAGCAGATGCATCCACTTGATTTCACCTCTGTGCTTTTGGAGTTGAAAGCGCAGCCTTGGCAATGGGCGTACGTCAGAGGGCTCAGCACGACCAGCTAGAGACACTGTCTGACCGTGGTGTTCACGCAACAGTGCAGAGTAACGGCGTTCGCGTCCGAGGATGGTCAGAGCCGCGACTGCAGAAGCCACAGCAGCAGCAACCGCTCCCATTTGGTGGGCATTTTCTTTCCTTTAAAATTGAAGTATCGTTGATTTACAGTATTAGTTTTGGGTATATGGGAAAGTGATTCAGTTATATACATGTATATTTTTCAGATTCTTTTCCATGATAAGTCATTACCAGATATTGAATATAGTTCCCTGTGCTATACAGTAGATCTTTATTGCTTATCTGTTTTATATATAGTAGTTTATATTTGTTAGACCCATAATCCTAATTTATTCCTCCCCTGTTCCTTTCCCCGTGAATAGTATTCTTTCATATTGAAATCTGCACTTTGATTTACTATTTCAAAAAATGCACACTTTAAAAAAAAGAAATATGCTATGAAGGGTAAACTCAGTTTCAGTGATACTGACTTGATTTTGGCCCTAGTCTTTGTGCAATTATTGTACCATGGTTCTGGGGAAGGCGATCATAAGAGGTTCTGCAGCTGGAAGTGGAAGAATAGGATGTAAAGTAGTTAAGGAAGGAGAGAGGAACAAAAGTGAGCTTCTGTGTGGTGCTGACCACGTTTCAGAAATTTTGCATCAATTTTTTGTTCCTCTTAACCAGCCTGTGACACAGGTTTGCTTCCTGGACTCTACAGGACACCAGATTGACACTGTCTCCTCCCTCTTACTCACCAGCAGATCCCAGGTTGTTTGGGGTCATGATATACCCAGCTAAACTAACCACGTTTCTCAGCTTCTTGGCTGGGGCTTCGGAACCAGATGGAGTTAATGGTAAAGCCCTTTAAAAGGGGGCAAAATCAACTGGTAACTTGTCTCTTACCCTTTTCTCAGAGTGTAACATGGGGTTGTAACAGGAGGTTGAGCAGCCACTTCAGGACTGTAAGTGGACAAGCCACAGAATTTGGTTTCCTGTTATATTCAGCTGGAATACAATTCCCAATAAGTAGATAATAGTGCGTTCATGCTCAGTCATGTCTGACTCTTTGTGACCCCATGGACTGTAGCCCTGGGAACTCCATGGGATTTCCCAGGCAAGAATATTGGGGTGGGTTGCCATTTCCTTCTCCAGGGGATCTTCATGACCCAGGGAACAAACTCATGTCTCTTGTGTCTCCTGCATTGACAGGTGGATCCTTTACCACTGAGCCACCTAGGAAGCCCAAGAATAATAGTAATAGGAGTTTATTGAGCTTTAGCTGAGTGTATGTGGTCTGTCAGGCAGAGTGCCAAATGGTTTCTCTTTATGATTTCATTTACCTTGCCTTCTGATCCTTACTGCAACCATGGAGTTAATGATGGTTACAGCGATCTCCCTGTTTTACGAGTGAGGAAATTGAAGCCTAGAGATTACAGGTAACTTGTCTTTGAGTGGTTACGTGTGAACACTGGTCTGTTCCAAATCTTAACACTGGTCAGAATCTGCCTGAAGTCAAGAAAGGCCTCTACACTTGGGAAATCGAATCCCAGTTCTTACTACTACTTAACCAGTTGTCGGCTGATACACTAGCGGTGGAATTAACTGCTCCTCTGCGTTGTTCTTCATGACTTTCTACCACTGATGACCTTGTCTATCCATTTTGCCTCTGTATCAGCAACAAGGACTTTTTCCTGGTGAGAGCGATGGCTCAGCATAGAGGAAATACAGGCTTTGGTTTCAGAAAGCTATGTTGAAATTCCACGTCTGCCATTTCAGTTTGTTATTGAGTTACCCAACGTCTGAACCTCAGTTCTATAAAGCGAAAATAATCATGAGACCTAGGCAGTAGAGCCGTTGTGAGAATTATGAGAATTGATGAGTAATTGTCAGATAGTAGATGATCAGTGAATATTAATTCTAGATTACTGACACCTAGTAACTACTCAAAAATGAGCAGTTCTTTTGGAGATTGTTGAAGATATTGTTTCAAAAAGTCAAAAACTCAGAAGCCCTTGAAGCAGCTTGTACCATGAATAAGTAAAGAGGGCTGGATAGGGATTCTGGGAAAATAACACCTGCCCTGCTTCAAGGAAGCAGTCACTTCTCACATCCAGCCCAGGGATCCAACTTCGTCAATTCTTGCAATTTTTCTTTTCTTTTTTTAAGTGTACTTTTAATTGGAGGATAATTGCTTTACAATGTTGTGTTGATTTCTGCTCGACAACAGTGTGATCAACTGTAAGTATATGTAAGTCCGCTCCTTCCCACCTTCTCCCCTTTCTCACCGCTCTAGGTTGTCATGGAGCACCAGGTTAAGCTCTCTTTGTTAGATAGCGTCTCTCCACTAGCTGTCTATTTTACACATGATAACGTATATATAGGCTTCCCAGGCGGTGCTAGTGGTAAAGTACCAGCCTGGCAGTGCAGGAGACTTAAGAGATGAGAGTTCAGTCCCTGGGTCAGGAAGGTCCCCTGGAAGAGGAAATGGCAACCCATTCCAGTATTCTTGCCTGGAGATCCCATGGACAGAGGAGCCTGGCGGGCTACAGCCCAGGGGGTTGTAAAGAGTTGGACATGATGGACATGAGTTGGAGCAAGCTCCGGGAGTTGGTGATGGACAGGGAGTCCTGGCGTGCTGTGGTCCATGGGGTTGCAAAGAGTCGGACACGACTGAGCGACTGAACTGAACTGAACTGAAGAGACTTGGCACACACGCAGTGTATATGCATCAATCCTACTCTCTCAATTATTACAACTTTTAAAGCAAAATCAGAAGTCCAAGTCTATGTGAAACTTGATTTTCAAATATTAGTTCATTTATATATTTTTAAATGCTCTGTGAGCAAAAAAATAAAAATCTCCATATTCCCTTGCAGGCTGCCATCCTGCCATCATGGATCATTCATTCATTTCACTGGTTCATTCAACAAGCTTTGGAGAGGTTAACTTAATTCAGAAGTGAGTCACAAAAATGACTGCAGAATAAGACTTTCAAAGAAGATAAAAGACACTGAGATTATTAATGTTGGAGAAAAGTGGGCTG
This sequence comes from Bos indicus, assembly GCF_029378745.1. Lineage (NCBI taxonomy): Eukaryota > Metazoa > Chordata > Mammalia > Artiodactyla > Bovidae > Bos > Bos indicus. Next base: position 81,936,023 of record NC_091772.1, read on the forward strand.
TGGGTTGACTAATAGTTTTCAAATACATGAAAGATTTTAAGCAGTCGATGTTGGCTAATTATCCTCTGTCTTACAGAGAGTAGAACAAAAAGACAGTGATTCATTTTAAGGAGAATTACTATGATGAAATAAATATGAAAAAATTCAGCTCCTGGGACTGATTAAGTTTTCAACAGAACAGGGGAACAGGCTGTGGACCCTTATTTTGTGAAGACTTAAAAAAATAGGAAATGTTATTGGGGGGATATATGTGTATAATTTGAATGATGTTGGAATGACCCCAACATCTGGAATGCTGAGACCGCAGTTACTTATTCTAAAGGGATTTAATTACCGACACCCAACCTTTGGCACTCAGTTCACTGCAAGGTACAATTCAAGACAAATCCCTAAGGATTTTGGATTCTGATTACTTGAGAGTCTTCTGCCTCTCCTGTGCTGTAACTGCTCTTGTTACTGGACACGTGCATTGAATAGAGGGCTCCTTTCAGAGATACAGACACGAAGTTTCCCCTGGGGAAGTCATATCTTCCAGCTTGATGGATGCCAAGTTGACACCTTCCTCCTCTTTCATTATTCTGAATAATTCTGCAAGGCCCTCCTCATTTCAATACTGCACTGGGCATGAGAATTTGCCTTTTCCACTTGTCAGAAGATGTCAAGAGTTTCTCGGAGTCCGCGGTCATACTTCAGTTTTCAGGCAGAAGAGGAATTCCAGGGGTCCCAGAAATGGCAATAAATCTCTGCTCTAACTAACTTTGCTTCAGGTGTGCTTTAAAAACTCGAAGCTTAACAGTCTTAAATATTCTCTTTCCTTTTGCTGGAAAGCTGCAAGTTATTTTAAAATATATGGAAGGTTGCCTAGTAACTATAGCTTCACTAGCTGTGAAAGAGAGGTTTTTTTTCCTCTCTTTCTCTCTCTCTCTTTTTGCTACAGAAGGGCTGTCAGGGAAGAGTCTTGGAAAATGAGGTTCATCGAGAAATGAATGAAAAATAAGACATCTTTTGGGAGTTTGGGCTCACATAAAACTGACATTAGCAGGAACATGAAAATTAAGTTTGTGTTTGAGGCAATAAATAAGTTCAAGAAAATCATCTCATTTATCTTTGCATATGCTGAATAATTTCAGTAACGTGTGTTATAGTTGAATTATGAAAATACTGTATTTCACCTTTCTCTCTGTCTCTCCCGTCTCTTCTCTCTCCTTCTCCTTCTTCTCTTAAATGAATTAGTCTGCTTAGGCTGCCGTGAAGAGTGCTGCAGACTGGGCTGCTTAAACCATGGAAATTAGTTTTCTCATGGTTTTGGAGGCTCAGTTCAAGGTGCCAGCAAGGTCCCTGTCTGGCATTGAGGACTTTCCTTCTTGCTGGTAGATGGTTGCCTCCTGCTGTGTCCTGACATGGCCTTTCTTCTGTGTTGGTAGGGAGAGAGGGATCTTTGATGTTTCTTCCTCTTATAAAGACACCAATCCAGTTGGATCAGGGCCCCACCCATTTAACTGTAATCGCCTCCTTAAAGACTCAGTCTACAAATACAGTCACATTGAGGGTTGGGTCTTAAACATAGGAGTTTGGGGAAGACACAGTTCAGTCCATAGAAAGTAGTGTGGGTAATCTTAGTGTTCTGTGGACTCAACTTTAGGCTTTGAGATATGAAGAGTTAATTATAATCGACCTCCTGAAGTGAAGTAAAAGTTGCTCAGTCATGTCTGACTCTTTATGACCCCATGGACTGTAGCCCACCAGGCTCCTCTGTCCATGCAATTCTCCAGGCAAGAATACTGGAGTGGGTTGCCATTCCCTTCTCTAGGGGATCTTCCCAACCCAGGGATCGAACCCAGCTCTCCTGAATTGCAGGCAGATTCTTTACCATCTGAGCCACCAGGTTTCAATTGACTTCATAATTGACTTTATTTCTCGTTTGAATTTTGCTTCTTTTAGCCTAGTGGGAAACAACCACCAATCAAGACGATCAAGATGTTTTTGCTGAGTCAGTCCAGGCTTGGAACTGACTTACTGAAGAGCTCAGTGCTGAACTTCGCAGAGTTCTGTGGGGGTTCTGGGAACTCTGTGAACTTACAGTAGTACTTGGTGCATAGTTTGAGACCCAAAGATTGTTTGTCTTTTTCTTTCTTTCTTTCCTTCTTCTTCTTCTTCTTTTTTTTTTAACAGCTGTTTGACAAGGAAAGAAGAAAACGGAGGGAAAATGCAGTTTAAGTTAATAGAACCGTAAGTGCTGCTTGGATTAGTACGACGATACGGGAAATAGATTAGTACTGTGATACAGGAAACCTAGACTCAATTCATTTAACAAGGATTTATTAGTTACCACCTCAGAGCAAGGCACGTGTGCTCAGTATATTAGGATGAACAAGACAGCAAGGTCCCTGCCCGGAGAACGTTCCTCCCCAGTTTATTAAGCCTCAGTCTTCTAAAAGCATAAGGGTGTTAGACTTTGAAACAAATGTTTTTCAGGGAAGGTAAAATGCGTTCATAGTTTAACAGAGGGCCAGTCTGGTTCACGATGGTTTTAGGTATGCGGTAGGTGCAGGATGGGTTAGGGACAGCCAGTTGCCGTCTAACCTTGCAGAGGGACCATGATGACCTTCTTTCTGTTCCTTTCTGTTAAACATTCTTCTGCGTTCTTACTGGGAACGCAGCCTTGGAAGGGATGCACAGGTTTTCTGTGTTCCTTTGAAGCCCTGTCCTGGGATCACCCTTCCTTCTCGTTTCCGTGTCTGACTCAGTTCCTCGTTTTCTGTCCACCTGTTGGCTCCTCATTCTGATTTGGGGACATACGCTACTGTCCTGTTTTATTATTAACTTTAATTATGTGAATAACACGTAGGACATTCTCATTGTAGGAAGTGAAAGTGTTATAAACAAGTGTCCCTTGGCAATGTCATCCTGCCTTTAACTCTTTAGCATGGGCAACTGTTATCAATTACCACATATGGTTTCTAGGCATTTGCATAAATATGTACATCCATTGAAATATTAGTTCTTTGGCATGTGAGTTCTTTTATTTAAATGATATCTTGTATGGACTGCACCAGTCCCAAAGAAAGGCAGTGCCAAAGAATGCTCAAACTACCACACAACTGCACTCATCTCACATGCTACTAAAGTAATGCTCAAAATTCTCCAAGCCAGGCTTCAGCAGTATGTCAACCGTCAACTTCGAGATGTTCAAGCTGGTTTTAGAAAAGCCAGAGGAACCACAGATCAAATTGCCAACATCCACTGGATCATCGAGAAAGCAAGAGAGTTCCAGAAAAACATCTATTTGTGCTTTATTGACTATGCCAAAGCCTTTGACTGTGTGGATCACAAGAAACTGTGGAAAATTCTGAAAGAGATGGGAATACCAGACCACCTGACCTGCCTCTTGAGAAACCTATATGCAGGTCAGGAAGCAACAGTTAGAACTGGACATGGAACAACAGACTGATTCCAAACTGGAAAAGAAGTACATCAAGGCTGTATATTGTCACCCTGCTTATTTAACTTATATGCAGACTATATCATGAGAAGCACTGGGCTGGAAGAAGCACAAGCTGGAATCAAGATTGCTGGGAGAAATATCACTAACCTCAGATATGCAGATGACACCACCCTTATGGCAGAAAGTGAAGAGGAACTCAAAAGCCTCTTGATGAAAGTGAAAGAGGAGAGTAAAAAAGTTGGCTTAAAGCTCAACATTCAGAAAACCAGGATCATGGCATCTGGTCCCATCACTTTGTGGCAAGTAGACAGAGAAACAGTGGAAACAGTGGCTGACTTTATTTTTGTGGGCTCCAAAATCACTTCAGCTGGTGATTGCAGCCATGAAATTGAAAGATGCTTACCCCTTGGAAGAAAAGCTATGACCAACCTAGACAGCATATTAAAAAGCAGAGACATTACTTTGCCAACAAAGGTCCATCTAGTCAAGGCTATGGTTTTTCCTGTGGTCATGTATGGGAGTGAGAGTTGGACTATAAAGAAGGCTGAGCACTGAAGAATTGATGGTTTTGAACTGTGGTGTTGGAGAAGACTCTTGAGAGTCCCTTGGACTGCAAGGAGATCCAACCAGTCCATCCTAAAGGAGATCAGTCCTGGGTGTTCATTGGAAGGACTGATGTTGAAGCTGAAACTCCAATACTTTGGCCATCTGTTGTGAAGAACTGACTCATTTGAAAAGACCCTGATGCTGAGAAAGATTTAAGGCGGGAGAAGAAGGGGACGATGGAGGATGAGATTGTTGGATGGCATCACTGCCTCAGTGGATATGAGTTTGAGTAAACTTCGGGAGCTGGTCTTGGATCCGGAAGCTCGGTGTGCTACGGTTTATAGGGTTGCAAAGAGTCGACGTGACTGAGCGACTGAATGGAACTGACTAAAATTGTTGAGTCCCTCCTGTCTTAGACTGGGAACATCTGGAGGATAGGACTTGAAATGTTCATTTTTGTCTTCCTAAGCTACCTTGCAGATGACACCACCCTTTTGGCAGAAAGTGAAGAGGAACTAAAAAGCCTATTGATGAAAGTGAAAAAGGAGAGTAAAAAAGTTGGCTTAAAGCTCAACATTCAGAAAACGAAGATCATGGCATCTGGTCCCATCACTTCATGGGAAATAGATGGGGAAACAGTGGAAACAGTGTCAGACTTTATATTTGGGGGCTCCAAAATCACTGCAGATGGTGACTGCAGCCATGAAATTAAAAGACGCTTAGTCCTTGGAAGGAAACTTATGACCAACCTAGATAGCATACTGAAAAGCAGAGACATTACTTTGCCAACAAAGGTCTGTCTAGTGAAGGCTATGGTTTTTCCTGTGGTCGTGTATGGATGTGAGAGTTCGACTGTGAAGAAAGATGAGGGCCAAAGAATTGATGCTTTTGAACTGTGGTGTTGGAGAAGACTCTTGAGAGTCCCTTGGACTGCAAGGAGATCCAACCAGTCCATTCTAAAGGAGATCAGCCCTGGGTGTTCTTTGGAAGGAATGATGCTAAAGCTGAAACTCCAGTACTTTGGCCACCTCATGCGAAGAATTGACTCATTGGAAAAGACTCTGATGCTGGGAGGGATTGGGGGCAGGAGGAGAAGGGGACGACAGAGGATGAGATGGCTGGATGGCATCACCGACTCAGTGGACATGAGTCTGAGTGAACTCCGGGAGTTGGTGATGGACAGGGAGGCCTGGCGTGCTGCGATTCATGGGGTTGCAAAGAGTCGGACGTGACTGAGCGACTGAAGCTACCTTGGCTCCGAGTGGGCTTTCAATAAAGGGTTTTGAACAAGTGAAAAAGATAGTAAATGAATGACTGAGTGAAATGTGTGATTCTGAACAAATAAAAGGAACTAATGCATAAATACGTCTTGAAGATATGAAAAGAATTCAGTTCAGTTCAGTTCAGTCGCTCAGTCATGTCCCACTCTTTGCGACCGAATGAGTCCCAGCACGCCAGGCCTCCCTGTCCATCACCAACTCCCGGAGTTCACCCAGACTCACGTCCACTGAGTCGGTGATGCCATCCAGCCATCTCATCCTCTGTCGTCCCCTTTACCTCTTGCCCCCAATCCCTCGCAGCATCAGAGTGTTTTCCAATGAGTCAATTCTTCGCATGAGCTGGCCAAAGTACTGGAGTTTCAGCTTTAGCATCAGTCCTTCCAAAGAAATCCCAGGGCTGATCTCCTTCAGAATGGACTGGTTGGATCTCCTTGCAGTCCAAGGGACTCTCAAGAGTCTTCTCCAACACCACAGTTCAAAAGCTTCAATTCTTCGGCCCTCAGCTTTCTTCACAGTCCAACTCTCACATCTGTACATGACTCCTGGAAAAACCATAGCCTTGACTAGACGGACCTTTGTTGGCAAAGTAATGTCTCTGCTTTTCAATATGCTATCTAGGTTGGTCATAACTCTCCTTCCAAGGACTAAGCGTCTTTTAATTTCATGGCTGCAGTCACCATCTGCAGTGATTTTGGAGCCCAAAAGAATAAAGTCTGACACTGTTTCCATTGTTTCCCCATCTATTTCCCATGAAGTGATGGGACCAGATGCCATGATCTTCGTTTTCTGAATGTTGAGCTTTAAGCCAACTTTTTCACTCTCCGCTTTCACTTTCACCAAGAGGCTTTTTATTTCCTCTTCACTTTCTGCCATAAGGGTGGTGTCATCTGCATATCTGAGGTTATTGATATTTCTCCCGGCAATCTTGATTCCATCTTGTGCTTCTTCTAGTCCAGCATTTCTCATGATGTACTCTGCATAGAAGTTAAATACAGAGGGTGACAATATACAGCCTTGACGTACTCCTTTTCCTATTTGGAACCAGTCTGTTGTTCCATGTCCAGTTCTAACTGTTGCTTCCTGACCTGCATACAAATTTCTCAAGAGGCAGATCAGGTGGTCTGGTATTCCCATCTCTTTCAGAATTCTCCACAGTTTGTTGTGATCCACACAGTCAAAGGCTTTGGCATAGTCAATAAAGCAGAAATGCATGTTTTTCTGGAACTCTCTTGCTTTCTCGATGATCCAGCGGATATTGGCAATTTGATCTCTGGTTCCTCTGGCTTTTCCAAAACCAGCTGAACATCTGGAAGTTCACGGTTGACGTACTGCTGAAGCCTGGCTTGGAGAATTTTGAGCATTACTTTACTAGCATGTGAGATGAGTGCAATTGTGCGGTAGTTTGAGCATTCTTTGGCATCGCCTTTCTTTGGGATTGGAATGAAAACTGACCTTTTCCAGTCCTGTGGCCACTGCTGAGTTTTCCAAATTTGCTGGCATATTGAGTGCAGCACTTTCACAGCATCATCTTTCAGGATTTGAAAGAACTCAACTGAAATTCCATCACCTCCACTAGCTTTGTTCGTAGTGATGCTTTCTAAGGCCCACTTGACTTCACATTCCAGGATGTCTGGCTCTAGGTCAGTGATCACACCATCGTGATAATCTGGGTCGTGAAGTTCTTTTTTGTACAGTTCTTCTGTGTATTCTTGCCATCTCTTCTTAATATCATCTCCTTCTGTTAGGTGCATACCATTTCTGTCCTTTATCCAGCCCATCTTTGCATGAAATATTCCCTTGGTATCTCTAATTTTCTTGAAGAGGTCCCTAGTCTTTTCCATTCTGTTGTTTTCCTCTATTTCTTTGCATTGATCGCTGAAGAAGGCTTTCTTATCTCTTCTCGCTATTCTTTGGAACTCTGCATTCAGATGTTTATATCTTTCCTTTTCTCCTTTGCTTTTCGCTTCTCTTCTTTTCATAGCTATTTGTAAGGCCTCCCCAGACAGCCATTTTGCTTTTTTGCATTTCTTTTCCATGGGGATGGTCTTGATCCCTGTCTCCTGTACAATGTCATGAACGTCATTCCATAGTTCATCAGACACTCTGTCTATCAGATCTAGGCCCTTAAATCTATTTCTCACTTCCACTGTATAATCATAAGGGATTTGATTTAGGTCAAACCTGAATGGTCTAGTGGTTTTCCCTCCTTTCTTCAATTTAAGTCTGAATTTGGCAATAAGGAGTTCATGATCTGAGCCACAGTCAGCTCCTGGTCTTGTTTTTGCTGACCGTATAGAGCTTCTCCATCTTTGGCTGCAAAGAATATAATCTGGTTTCGGTGTTGACCATCTGATGATGTCCATGTATAGAGTCTTCTCTTGTGTTGTTCAAAGGGGGTGTTTGTTATGACCAGTGCATTTTTTGGCAAAACTTTGCCCTGCTTCATTCCGTATTCTAAGGCCAAATTTGCCTGTTACTCCAGGTGTTTCTTGACTTCCTATTTTTGCATTCCAGTCCCCTGTAATGAAAAGGACATCTTTTTTGGGTGTTATTTCTAAAAGGTCTTGTAGGTCTTCATAGAACCGTTCAACTTCAACTTCTTTAGCGTTACTGGTTGGGGCATAGACTTGGATTACTGTGATATTGAATGGTTTGCCTTGGAAACGAACAGAGATCATTCTGTCGTTTTTGAGATTGCATCCAAGTACTGCATTTTGGACTCTTTTGTTGACCATGATGGCTACTCCCATGTCTTCTGAGGGATTTTTGCCCACAGTAGTAGATATAATGGTCATCTGAGTTAAATTCACCCATTCCAGTCCATTTCAGTTCGCTGATTCCTAGAATGTTGACTCTTGCCATCTCTTGTTTGACCACTTCCAATTTGCCTTGATTCATGGACCTGACATTCCAGGTTCCTATGCTCTACTGCAGCTCTTATATATAGTGAGTTAAATATAGAGTCAACGTTCAGAAGCAGAAATTAATTCAAGAAACATTTGTCGAAAATCGTACATTTAAAATGTTTTAATGATACATAACATTACTTTCCTATTCCTATTGTAACAAATAGTCACAACTTAGTTAGTGGTTTAAAAGAATGGAAATTTATTTTCTTACAATTCTGAAGGTCAGAAGTCTGAATTGAGCCTTAAGGGGCCAAAATCAAGGTGTCAGCCGAGCCTCCTCTGGAGGCCTTAGGAAAATGGTCTCCTTGCCTTTTCTAGCTTCGCTCGTACTTCTTAACTCATAGCCCCTTCCTTCATCCTCAAAGCCCTTCAGTCCAGCCTGTTTCTGTTGTCACATCTGCTTTTTCTAACTTCGTCTCTTGCTTTTCTCTTATAAGGATGCATTTGATTACACTGTGCCCACCTGGATACTCCAGGGTGATTTTCAGATATCAAAACTCTTAGCATAATCAATTCTGGAAAGTGTTAAGATAGTATCTGCGCAGGTCCTGGGCATTACGCAGTGGACATCTTTAGGGGGCCATTTTTTTTGTCTGTCATAGTATATCTTGTTGCTATTGACTGTTCTCGTTTTGAGATTTTATAATGGAAGGCATCCTACCACTGACTGTCACTTCAAATGCAAATTTAGAGAGTTTTGAGCTTGTGTTCTCTTTTGCTTGTTCCATTTCAGAAAGTAAATTCATTTCCCAAGAAGACAAATCATTTCTTCATGTTGCCCATAAAAAGCGGCATGGCTCAACCAAGGAAAGCATGCCAAGATGGACTCAGTCCCTCCTGTGGAGACGGTGGTCCCAGAAACGTGTGCTGGTCATCCAGAGACGGCAGAGCGCTGGCAGTCAGCCAGCTTTGTCGGGCGACGGCACAAGTGTCTGAAGCGCGTCTATGCAGCCCTGTGGTGTTTCGGTGATCGGGTAATGCAGGGCATGCGTCTATGCGCTCTGTGGTGTTGCGGTGATCAGGTAATGCAGAGTACGCTTCTGTGCAGTCCAAGGTGGTGGTGGTGGTTTAGTCGCTAAGTCGTGTCCGACTCCTGCGATCCCGTGGACTGTAGCCCGCCAGGCTCCTCTGTCCATGGGATTCTCCAGGCAAGAATACTGGGGTGGGTTGCCATTTCTTTCTCCAGTGCAATCCATGGTGGTGTGTAATTGGGTAATGCAGAGCATGCTTCTGTGCACTCTGTGGTGTTGCGGTGATCGGTTAATGTGTTAGCTGACAGAGGATGATCCCTGACACAATCCACCTCTTTCTAGCTCGAGTTATTTCTGACTCTTAAAGTAGACAGCGGAAGCCAAAAGGAAAGGTGTGAATAATAGTAAAATGTTCACTTGCAGTGTGTCCTGCAGCCTTAGGCTAAAAGTAGCATCTCAGAGTCCAGCTCCCATATTCTCATTTCCCCTCTGTGATTCCTTAAGTGGGCAGAAGTGTGTCTCATTATATAACCCTGTTATAGTGGGAAGAGAAGCTATATTTAAATATGTGTGTGGAGAATCCATTGTCAGCTACAGGTACATATTTAATTACTGTAAGGGAGAAAAAACCCAGAAATTCAAATATGATGTGGGGGTTGATTTTATTCAAATAATTCCGCCTAAAGAGAACTGAGCAGTGTTGTTTAAATGATTGCCTCTTAGGAGACAGAATGTGTATATGCGTCTATAGCCCTGCTTTGTTTAAATAAAGAGGCTTTTTGCAGTAGGTGGAAAGACAAATGAGAAGAGAAAATCATTTAAATTTCACCCTTTGGAAATACTCTAGCTTGGGAACCTTCTATTGTTTTCTTTGGGTGTGGTAGAGTATGCTTTTGTCTGAGCTGTGTCTCCCCCTTCTAACATCCTGGGCTAAAAGCTTTACTGTTGCAAAGGCTCAGATCCCTCCCAGTGACAGAGAAGGGCCTCCAGCTCAGATGGTTTGGCTCCACATGTGTGTTCTATACTCACCCAGGGTCTAGGTTCGCAATAAACAATGAAAAAATTAACACAGATATTCATTCATTCATTCAGTTCCTAATTAGGTCATTGCTGTTGTTCAGTCGCTCAGTCGTGTCTGACTCTTTGCAGCTGACCCCATGGACTGTAGCACACCAGGCTTCCCTATCCTTCACCAACTCCCAGAGCTTGCTCAAGCCCATGTCCATCGAGTCGGTGATGCCATCTAGCCATCTCGTCCTCTGTTGTCCCAACTCCCAGAGCTTGCTCAAGCCCATGTCCATCGAGTCGGTGATGCCGTCTAGCCATCTCGTCCTCTGTCGTCCCCTTCTTCTCCTGCCCTCAGTCTTTCCCATCATCAGAGTCTTTCCAATGAGTCAGCTCTTCGCGTCAAGTGGCCAAAGTATTGGAGCTTCAGGTACTGCTAACTCTGATCGTTTTCTATGGATAGAACCCTACTGACACCAAATATTCATGAGGCTTTCCAACATCAACCAATTTCCAGCTCTCTGGACACCAGCTCAGTGTTGTATGATTCAGTTTAATTCTGACACTTTGTGTGAGTGCTGAGTTGCTCAGTCGTGTCCGACTCTTTGTGACCCCATGGACTGTAGCCTGCCAGGCTCCTCTGTCCATGGGATTCTCCAGGCAAGAATACTGGAGTGGGTTGCCTGCCCTCCTCCAGGGATTTATGCAGACCCAGGGATCGAACCTGCCTCTCTTACTTTATGTGCTGATGGTGATGATGTTGGTGATATTGATGAAAATGCCTCACAGTTAGTAAGCCCTTACTTTTTGCCCGGTGCCAGGCTGAATACTGCACACACATCAGCTGGTAGTGCTCTTACCGGCCCTCTGTGGCAGGTGCTCCTGTGGCTCCGCCTTTTCATTTTACATTTGCACACACATCAGCTGGTGGTGCTCTTACCGGCCCTCTGTGGCAGGTGCTCCTGTGGCTCCGCCTTTTCATTTTACATTTGCACACACATCAGCTGGTAGTGCTCTTACCGGCCCTCTGTGGCAGGTGCTCCTGTGGCTCCGCCTTTTCATTTTACATTTGCACACACATCAGCTGGTAGTGCTCTTACCGGCCCTCTGTGGCATGTGCTCCTGTGGCTCCGCCTTTTCATTTTACATTTGCACACACATCAGCTGGTAGTGCTCTTACCGGCCCTCTGTGGTAGGTGCTCCTGTGGCTCCGCCTTTTCATTTTACGTTGGCATCTGTTTATTTCCTTGGCGGTGCTGGGTCTTACTTGTGGTGTGCCGGACCTTTGGTGGCAGCACGTGGGATCTCGTTCCCTGACCAGGGATCGAACCTGGGCTCCCTGCATTTGGAGCAGGAGTCTTAGCCACTGGACCACCAGAGAAGTGAGAAGGTGAAAGTTTAATGGAGTTAATGAACGTGTCCAGGGACGTCTAGGAAGAAGTTGGCTCATCTAGGGCTCCAGTGTAGCTGTCCCTGACTTTCAACGTGTGCTGCGTCTCATTTAATGTTTTCACTGTGCTGTAGTGGTTGGATTGAACTGCATTTTCTTTTTTTTTTTTGTATCAGGAGGTCAGATGTTATGAAGATTAAAAGAGACATAATATATGTTTAATGTTTGGCATCCATCCCATATAAAATGCTACATAAATATTAGGCATTTTATAATATTAGATCTATTTCTTTTACTTATAAACTATTTAATATAATCTTTATTCCTTCCATTTCTATTATTGCCTTTAACATTTCATACCATCCTGAAATGATTAAATTATTTATTCTCTATCTCTATAGAGATACAGAAGTTACGAGTGCCTATATAATTGAAGATGAGAGAATGACAAGACCTCTGTAATGTCCACAGAAAGTCAGAAAGTCTTGATTTAGGTCAGAGTTTCAAGTTTGAATATGATGTACTCATTTTTTCAAATAACTAGCTTATGTTTTAAGCAAATACCATGAGATCTGTAACACCATCCTCTTGTGATTTAGTAAGGAGAAATGGGTTGCTTAAACATGATGCTTTGCTCCTTCATTTCAAAGTGAATGATGCACCAGGAACGGTATTTGTGAATCTGTCTCTATACTGTGAGATAACCAATTTGTCTGACTTTTATCTTTGAATTAATAGTTGTTTTGGCTTCAAGGAAATGTGGTGCATTAGACACTGAAGATTATCTGTGGCACATCTTCCTTGTAGGCTTTTAGTAACACTCTGTTTCAAACTCTCAGAAGAGAATCCTGTCGTCTTAGCGTTTTGGTTTTTGAAAATCAAGTGTGTTCTCCATTCTGTAGAGCAGGTAAGTGCCTATGGAAGCTCCTTGACCTGCAGCCTCGTCAGCTCTCAGACTCCTGTTGCTCGTGTTTTGGGGTCCTCCTCCTCCAGTTGATGGGACCAAAGGCGTCTCAGTGGAGCTCCTAGTTCAACCCCATCCTCCCAGTTGCTTATGCGATGGATCACCCTTCAGTTGTCCTTGACTCTTCTCTTCCTCTCCCATTTTGTTTGGCAGCCCCTTAGCAAATTCTGTTGCCTCTAGGTTCAAAATACATCTAGGATTTCGTTCTTAGTAAAACTCAACGTTCAGAAAACTTCAATTGTGGCATCCTGTCACATCGCTTAGTGGAAAATAGATGGGGAAAAAGTGGAAACAGTGACAGATTTTATATTCTTGGGCTCTGGAATCACTGTGGATGGTGACTGCAGCCATGAAATTAACAGACACTTGCTCCTTGGAAGGAAAGCTGTGACCACCCTAGACAGCATATTCAAAAGCAGAGACATTACTTTGCTGACAAAGGTTCATAGAGTTAAAGCTTTGGTTTTTCCAGTAGTCATGTACAGATGGGAGAGTTGGAACATAGAGAAGTCTGAGAGCTGAAGAATTGATGCTTTCGAGCTGTGGTGCTAGAGAATACTCTTAGAGTCCCTTCAATCCTAAAGGAAATCAATCCTGAATATTCATTGGAAGTACTAATGCTGAAGCTGAAGCTCCAGTACTTTGGCCACCTGATGTGAAGAACTGACTCATTGGAAAAGACCCTGAGGTCAGGAGGAGAAGGGGGTGATAGAGGATGAGATGGATGACATCATTGACCCAATGAACATGAGCTTGAGCAAACTCTGGGAGATGGTGAAGGACACGGAAGCCTGGTGTGCTGCAGTCCATGGGGTCAGTTGCAAAGAGTCAAACATGACTGAGTGACGGAACGAGAACACTGGCATAGGGCGTTGGCGCTCACCATCTACGTGGGGTGTTTCCTTGGGATGCCACCATGCCCCCTCGCATCTCCTGGCCCTTCCTTTGGTTGGACCTTCTATGAGCAGCCTCTGACGGACCCCATGTCTTCTCCCGTTGACCCAGTTCTTCACTTTCTGGCCTCACGTCGCTTGTGAGCGGTGGTGGTGCTCATTTTTATGATGCAGCCTCTGACACCAAGTGTGTCCAGAAACTCAGGTCAGTTCTGCCACTGCCTCCTGGAGTTAGCACAGACTCCAGAGGTAAAAACCTTGCTCCCAGGAGATGTCCCTGCTGGAGCTGCCAACCACAGCAGGGGTGCCCAGGCTTCCCACCCTTCTGCGGGGCCGACCATAACTGTGCTGTTCTCCCAGCTTTCTTTTCAGGTTCAGAAATTTGCCTGAACAACTCACAGAACTCAGGAAAACACTTCACTTGCATTTCCCTGATGACTATAAAGGATTCAACTCCAGAACAGCCCGATGGAAGAGATGCCTGGGGCAGGGTATGGGAGGGGACTGTGTGGGACTTCTGTCCCCTCTCTAGACCTGCCACCCTGCCAGCACCTTGATGATCTCTTGGTCCTTCAGTCCTTGAACCCTGCCCTTTGGGAGCTTCTATGGAGGATTCATTATGTAGGCGTGATGGACCAATTCATTGGCCATGGGTGTTTCTGTCTCCAGCCCTGTGCCCCTCCCCAGAGGTGAGGGCTGGGTGTGAATGCTTCCTTTGGCTGATCGAGAGGCACCTCATTAGCATACACTTAGGATTAAAGGAGTTAGTTGTGAGCAATAAAAGATGCTTCTAAATTCCTGTCTTTCCCATCACTCAGGAGATTCCAGAGGTTGTAGGAGCTGTGCCAGGAACGGGAGACAAAAGCAAAATACACATTTCTTACTAGACCACACCTGCCAGCCTGCTTCATACTCTACTTAGATGTTGATTGCCTGCCTGCACCAGCTGGCATTAAACTCCACTGCATCATGTGCTTTAGGACTGTGGTGCTGGAGAAGACTCTTGAGAGTCCCCTTGGACTGAAGGGAGATCCATCCAGTTGATCCTAAATGAAATCAGTCTGAATATTCATTGGAAGGACTGATGCCGAAGCGGAAGCTCCAATACTTTGGCCACCTGAGGCGAGGAGCCAAGTCATTGGAACAGAGCCTGATGCTGGGAAAGATTCAAGGTGGGAAGAGAAGGGGACGGCAGAGGATGAGAAGATTGGATGGCATCACCGACTCAGTGGACACGAGTTTGAGCAAGCTCCAGGAGACAGTGAAGGACAGAGGAGCCTGGCGAGCTGCAGTCCGTGGGGCTCCAGAGTCGGACACGACTTGTCACTGAGCAGCCGCAGCAGCAGCAGCACATGACTTTTGTCGGTTTTGTGTCCACTCCTGTTCAGCACCCGGAACAGTGCCTGCTGCACCACAGACGATCAATATGTATTGAATGAGTTGCTTAATTGACTTAAATCAGATATTTACTTAACAGAGTGATGGAGGCAAAGATGAGTTTATACATCTTCCATGAGACTCAGAACCCAAGAGAGGGAGAGAGAAGAAAGTGATTTTCTAAAGAGCTTTCTGGTTTGAATCTGAGTCTTTCCTGGTACTGTGTTTTCTTTCTTTCCCTTGGAAAGTTCTTGAGCTTCTCCTGTCTTCTGAAAATAAACCCCCCTATTATAAAGCAAGGTTCAAATGGATTTTCCATTTGTTGAAAGCCAGAGTATCTCGGCTCATGCAACTCTTTGTAGAAGAGCAAAAGCAGTGGGCCTGGCACATGATAGGTGCTCAGTGAATATTTTCCGAAGCATGAATATTTCCTAAAGACAAGAGGCTTGTATTTCCTATTGGCTAGAGGGAGAGAGTGCCCGCAGTGTGCTTGCGAGCTGGTGTGGGGCAGAACTGGGAAGCTCGTTTAGACACTCTGAAAGGACACAGCGGGCATGGCCTCTCTGAGGGCATTTCACTTCACATGCCAGTACAGATGTTACAGGATTAATTAGACACGTGTCTCTAAGGTCAGCGTCAGGGACCAGACTTGTTCCGGCTGCAGAACTGAAGCTCTGAGATTCAGACCTGCGAACTGGCGCTGGTGCTGGGCTCCCGGCTGTGAAGCAGGCTTAGCCACGGCCCACCCCTCTTACTCTCCTTTCACCCACCTCCCCGCACCTTCTGAGTCTAACCCAGCTTGAGTCCCCTTCCATTTGGAGGTGTGGCGGGCTGAGGGAGGAAGAGCTGTGCTGGGGAGGGGAGGAAGGCCCACAGGAGGGGAATCTTGGGTTGAAGGGGGGGCAGCCGGAAGGCGTGAGGCTGAAGATGCCACGTGGCTGCGGTCCGGACGCAGCTTGGAGCTCTGTGCCTTCATCCCTTCGTCCTTGTGGTTCAGTCCGGTTCCCTTGCTGACGCGGCCGATGATGTGCTGGGTCCTCCGAGGTGCAGTGAAGATTAACAGGACTTGCCCTGGGGAACCCAGCAGCTCCCAGAAGCCCCAGTCTCCGCCATTCTGATCACATCATCTCATTGCGTGACCTGATTTCAGTAATACCTGTTATGGTAACTTAGGTGACTCAGTGGTAAAGAATCTGCCTGCCAATGCAGGCCATGTGGGTTCCATCCCGGGCTCAGGAGGATCCCCTGGAGGAGGAAATGGCAACCCACTCCAGTGTTCTTGCCTGAGAACCCCACGGATAGTGGAGCCTGCAGGGCTACAGCCCGCGGGGTCACAAAAGAGTCGGACACGACTTGGCAACTAAACAGCAGCAGGCATGGGGACCAGCACTGACGTGGGTCCTTGTTGGCCGTCCAGACCTCCCTTCTCTCTGCAGCTGTGCCGTGGGGGCAGTGAAGGTGTTGGTTGACACTGATGTGGGTCCTTGTTGGCCGTCCAGACCTCCCTTCCCTCTGCAGCTGTGCCCTGGGGGCAGTGAAGGTGTTGGTTGTCTTTTCTCCATTACTCAGCACAGGGGAAACGAAGACAAGGGGGAGATAGGGGATGTATTTGCCGGAGATCACACCGTGGAAGGGGGTGGGTTTCCAGCTGTGGCTCCTGAAGCGAGTTTACACAACACTTGTCATTTCTCGGCATTTGGATTCTTCCTCTCTCTTCTGTAATAACTGATTTTCATTAAGATAGTTAGCATACTCTTGAGCTGGTGGCTAAGATTTATCTGTATCAGATTAAAGACCAGACCTTCAAAAGAGAATGAAAAAGATTGGATTTTTGTTGCTCTGTGGCTGCCTGGTTGCAGTTCGTCTTCAGCCAGAGGACAGCCCTCTGGAGAAGACCGTGAATGGAGGGTGGTCCTTGGTGGGCGATGGCCCCTGTCTGGGGGGAGAGCAAAGTTCCTGCTCTGCTCGCGTGTTCAGTACTGCAGGTGGCGTGGGTCTGAACACCCAGGTTATTCACAGCGGGTCCGATGGTGACTGTCCCTGCCCTGAAAGGAAGCATTTCCCCGAGGGTGGGAGGCTGGCCAACGTCGCCTGGGCTCCGCAGAAGGTGGACTCGAAAGGAAGCGTTTCCCCGAGGCTGGGAGGCTGGCCAGTGTCGCCTGGGCTCCGCAGAAGGTGGACTCCTGCTCTCCTGGTTGGCCAGAAGGCTTTCTGTTAGTCATTGTGTTCACTGTGGTACAGGGACCAGTGGGACTGGGGGCTTCTCAGGGACCAGTGGGACTGGGGGCTTCTTAGGGGGCACGGTGGTAAAGGATCCACCTGCCAGTGCAGGAGACTCAAGAGACGTGGTTTCCACCCCCAGGTCAGGAAGATCCCCTGGAGAAGGACATGGCAGCCCACTCCGATGTTCCTGCCTGGAAAAATTCCATGGACAGAGGAGCCGGGTGGGCTACAGTCCATAGGGTCACAGAGAGTCAGACACGACTCAGAGAGATGATAATTTAGGCAGGCCTTTCATCTTTACTGAAATTATAGAGGGGTGTGGTAGGAGTTGTACTCCAGTCTTCTGACGCTTCCCGTTTGGTGATTCGATCTGTTTTTGAAGATTTGGCTGCAGATACCGGCCAAATACTAAGAACCAAACAGCTTCTTAGTTTTCAGTGCGCGCACATAAGTGTGCGACTTTTCTCCCTGCCAGCGACCGGCAGCATGGTGTCCTTTCGGCTGTGACCACTCTCCCTCCCTAAGTTCTGCTTTTTAAATTTGGCTGCTTCTCCCAGTCCAGGCTCGCACTTCTCTGATCTCTGGCTGAGGAGCCGGTGTCAAAACAAACCCCAGATTCTTTTTTTTTAACCGTTTCCCACATTCCTCTCTTTTTAGCTTTGATGAGGTCAGATTTCAGAATCGCCAACCTGACAGCTTTCTCCTTCTCCCATTGATTCGTTCGGATAAAGACAGACTGTGTAAAGAACACTTCTTGTCTGAGCGGTGTCCTTTCTGTGCCCTGTGAAGGGTGAGGCCCAAAGCTGGGACACCGGCTGTCTGGCGCCAGGGTTCCTGGAGTTCTGAGTGGTGAATATTCAGGAAAGAGATGAATTTGTTCCCTTTGATCCAGAGCTGGTTGCCAGGGGGGGAAGGCTGGAAAGGGAAAGAAAACGCAGAGACTGACTACTCGGGTATTAGGAATGTTAGAAATAATGGTTTTCTCTTGACGATTGGAACTTTCTTGCTGCGAACTTGTGGTCTGATTATAAATCAAGTGAGAATCTGGCACCAAGCACACTTGGTTAAACACACACACTCACAACTGGAAGCACAAAAAAAGATGTCCAGTTGCTGGATGCTTCCCGAGCCACGCAATTAAATCACAACCATGCTTTTCAGAAATACCTGGAGCAAGTCCATCTTCCAACAATAGAATCTTTTCCAGCACACGGCTGTGTCTGCACGCCCAGAGAAAACTGTGGGGCTGCCTGTTATCAGAAAGCAGCCTTTTTCCCCTCTTGCTTTCAGAACACCAGTGTGAAAGGTGAGTGCAATTTCTTACTCAGAGGTGGAAATGTTTTAAAAATCAGTTACTTAACCGCAAACAGGTACTGTCTCTGAAATGATGAGATTTTGTTCATCAGAGACAGTGGCTGTTAAGGTGCATTTCGCCTGGTCTTGTCTCTTGCGGAGAAGTGGTTCAGCATGGTTGTGGTCTCTGTGTACTTCTGATAAGGACGCTGAAATAATTGCACTTTCAGCAGAAAGAGCAATCTTGAAAATTTTCCTGGTTAATTTCTCTCTCAAAAATGGAAAGCTTGAGAAACTTGCCTGAACATGGATTTGGTCTCTGAATGATACCTGAGATGTGTTTTACCCAAACAATTGCAACTCTAAGTCCAATGGGAGAATTTGGGCTCTGTGGTTCAGAATCTGCCTTCTCTCTGAGAACCGGCTTTAAAAGTGTTTTATTTTATTTTGTTGATCTACCAGTAATATAGGAGACGTGAATTCGATCCTTGGGTTGGGACGATCCCCCCTGCAGATGGAAATGGCAACCCACTCCAGTATTCTTGCCTGGGAAATCTGATGGACAGAGGAGACAGGCAGGCTACAGTCCATGGGGTCACAAAGAGTGAGATATGACTTAGTGACTAACACATTTTCCGACAATTAATGGCTATTTTGGGGTCTGAGTAATGAAGATCCATTGTAAGTGTGTATTCCTATGCTCAGGATTTTATGAAGCTTTTTTAAACTTGCAGTCCCCTGGTTGCTCCCGAGAAGAACACCCTGAACCCCCGTCCACTTATAGGGCTGTGTGTTGTCATGACATCGACGGTCAGATGTCAGATCTGAGGGCAGGTCTCTCACGTTGCTGTTATTAGGTGGTATGCGCTCCAGTGCTCGCTGTGAGGGATGCTAACCCCCAAAGGCCTTTTGTTAGTTTCCCAGAATCTAAGCTGGGAAGCAGAGTTGCTTGTCTAAGAGCAAAATAAAACTGAATGCCTTGGGAAGGCAGCGCTGAGTAGAAATAGATTTTTTTCTTTTCAGAAACAGCATTTGAAAAAAAGAATTTAACAAAGTGGTTAACGGATGTAGAGGAACAACTTGAAACCTTAACAATGGAAAGCTACACATTCATTCAAAAGAAAGTTAGGGTTGTGCATATTGAAGTGGAAGGATCCTTTGATTTGTTTTGGAGTGGAAACTAAAGGAGTAAGTTCTGGAGTCTAATACTTGGTACGATCCTCTTTGTTAAAGTGTGCATGCTCAGTAGCTTCAGTCATGTCCAGCTCTTTGCAGCTATGGACTGTAGCCCGCCAGGCTCCTCCATCCATGGGATTCTCCAGGCAAGAATACTGAGTGGGTTGCCATGCCCTCCTCCAGGGGATCTTCCTGATCCAGGGATCGAACCCACGTCTCCTGTGTCTTCTGCCTTGCAGGCGGATTCTTTACCACTGAGCTGTTGGGGAAGCCCCTTATTAAAACATATACATATATAAATAGGAGGGTAGGCTGATGCTACTTTTTGAATTAGGTTTGTCTGCCTGTACCTGAAAACTCATAGTAACTTACTAAGTAGAAATTTAGTTTTCTTCCATAGAAAATAATTCAGAGTTCGTATCATAGTTCCAAGGTCATCAGGAAAGCAGGTTTCATCTGTGTCTGCTCTGCCATCCTACTGGGGGCTTCCAACCAAAAGGTTACCTCATGGCCCAAACTGGCTGCTGGAGCTCCGTGCATCATACCTCTTACACAGAAGTAGGAAAGGCCAGAAATGCAAAAGAATTCTGACAGAACACAGAACTTCTTCTATATCCTTGGTCAGTATTTAGCCGCCTGGCTTTACTTACAAGCCTAAAAATATAGTCCCTCAGGTGGAACATTGCCTGGGATTTTGTTGCTGTTTAATAAGAAGAGAGTGGTAGTTGGGTGGTCACTTGCTGGAATGGCCAAATGGCAGCCTCCTGCGCTTCCATCATCGATTGCCTTAAATGCACATTTTTAATTTAAACAGTAAAAAAAATGAAGGAATGCATATTTTTAAGTGGGCTCTCCCGGTGGCTCAGTGTAAAGATTCTGCCTGCAATGCAAGAGATGCCGGTTAAATCCCTGGATCGGGAAGATCCCCTGGAGAAGGAAATGGCAACCCACTCTAGTATTCTTGCCTGGGAAATCCCGTGGACAGAAGAGCCTGGAAGGCTACAGTCCACGAGGTTGCAAAGAGTTAGACCTGACTTAGCAAGTAAACAGCAACAACAAATATTGTAAACAGAGGACGATAAAAATGTAAGGAAACGCATGGTGACCCGGGAGTCCACGGTCAGCAGCGTGAGAGAAACGACAGTTCTCTGGCCTGTGGGACCCGTCTTTCAGCGTCAGAGCATCTTGGCATGTTGAACAGATCGTCTCATCATGACCCAGTGCTGGACTCTGAACAGTGTCAGATGAAAACATGTTTAGATTTCAACTCAGTTTAGATCCCGTCATTTTTTTTATCTGTACCAAGCCATTTGCAAAGGTAAAATTCTAATGAAAAGTACTGACTCATAGCTGCCACTCAGCTTCCTAAAAACTACTCGAGCATTTGGATGTTCAAGGCTGGAACCATAGTGACACAGTTGACCTTTGGACAACGCAGGTTTGAACCGTGCAGGTCCACTTACATGCAGACGCTTTTTGCAGTAAATACACACTGTCGTACCACACGAGCCACAGCTGCTTGGATCCATAGATGCAGAACCCAGGTGTGTAGGGCTGGTTGTGGAATTACACTCAGGTTTTTGACTGGCAGGAGGGTTGATGCCTCTAACCCCAGAGTTGTTCAAGGTTCAACTGTAATAAAAACACTAACAGAGATTAAATGCTTCAGAGAGGGAAGATCGTCTAATGGACAAGAGTGTGGGTTCTTGAATCAGAATTGCTCTTTACTTCTCCTTCAAATATCTTAAATTTCCCACCTCTCAATTTCCCACCTCTAAAATGGTAATCATAAGAGTTTCTCTTTATATCATGGGACAGTCATAAGAATTGAAGAAGACAAGCCCGATCAGGTGACTGGCCATTAGTAAATGCTCAAGGTCAAAGTGATGACATTTTTGTGGCTGGCCCACTGTGTCAGGCGGACTATAGTTATTTTGAATTTTACCCCCAAGTCCCACAAGTCTATAAAGGTGTACTTAGTTTTTAAAATAACAACTTTATGGAGATAGAGTTCACCTACCATAAAATTCAAGCTTGTGAAAGTGTCCAGTTCTGTGACTTTTGGCACATGCACACGGCTGTATGATCATCACCACAGTCCAAGTTTAGAACATTTTCATCACTCCATAAATAAATCTCCTGTCCATTGGCAGTCACTCCCAGGTGGCCCTTCCACTCAGTCCCTGGAAACCAGTAATCTACTTTCTGTTTCTATGGGTTTGCCTCTTGGACATTTCATGCAAACGAAATTAATGCAATATGTGATCTTCTGTGTCTGGCTTCTTTCACTTAGTAAAATGTTTTCAAGCTTCATCCATGTTGTGACAGATATCAGAACTTCTTTCTTGGTTGAATAATATTCTGCTGTATAGGTACACCACATTTTTTTCTCTTCAGTTGATGGGCATTTGATGGTTTCTGCCTTGTGACTGTTGTGAATAATGTTGCTGGGAACATTCACGTGCAAGTGTCTGTGTGGACACATGTGTTCATTTCTTCTAGGTACGCACTCGGCTTTTTCGCTCAGCAGTCACTTTTGGAGCAGACAGTCATTTCAGTGGGTGTCTGGTTGTCTCCGTCTTATTAACAGCTGGCATTTGTGTTTTACCCTGCTGCTGCTGCTGTTGCTAAGTCCCTTCAGTCGTGTCCGACTCTGTGTGGCCCCATAGACGGCAGCCACCAGGCTCCCCCGTCCCTGGGATTCTCCAGGCAAGAACACTGGAGTGGGCTGCCATTTCCTTCTCCAGTGCATGAAAGTGAAAAGGGAAAGTGAAGTTGCTTCAGTCGTGTCCAACTCTGTGCGACCCCATAGACAGCAGCCCACCAGGCTCCGCCGTCCCTGGGATTCTCCAGGCAAGAACACTGGAGTGGGGTGCCATTTCCTTCTCCAATGCATGAAAGTGAAAAGGGAAAGTGAAGTCGCTTCAGTCGTGTCCGACTCTGTGCGACCCCATAGACGGCAGCCCACCAGGCTTCCCCGTCCCTGGGATTCTCCTTTACTCTACCAGCTCCCTCATGGTGTTCTGGTGTTTCAAATCTTTGGCTTGCTTTTACAAATAGTGCCACAGTGAGTACTCTTACACAGCCGTTATTTCACACGTGCAAGCGTATGAGGGTAAAGTAAATCTTTGCAAGTGGAATTGCTGAGTCAAAGGATGTGTCCAGTTTGGGGAAAGATCTTGTGAAATTGCCCTCCGTGGAGAGTGTCCAAATTGTACTCCATCTGTTATAAAGACCCTGGGGAAACATTTATCTCTGGGCCGAGTGTAAAGAATTGTTCTGACTTTACTCAGCAGTTGTTTTGTTTTCGTCTTACAGAGAACGTGACTCATAATTCATCAGGTGTCTAATTTATCACTTGCTTAGAGCCAACTTTGTGGTCCAGCATTATCAGTCTGTGAAATTGTATTATGGGTTTTTATGTTAGTGTCTTTATTTTTGCTCATCTTGTAGGATTGGAAAAGCATTACATTGAATCTTAAAATTCTTATTCGGATGAGTCTTGAACCAGTGTTGATTCTAATTGTAGGATCTCAGAGCTCCAGAAGACTGAAACTGTAATAGAACCTGGCTTATAAGGCAGGGAAGCTGTTAGATTTTGGATGAGTCTGAGTGGAATCTATTATAGTTAGGACACCTAAGGAAAAGTTGATATTGTAGTTGATATTGTAGAGACGTCACCAGCTTTGCCTCATTTCGTAACTAATCGGAGTGAGAATGCTGTTCCAGGCTCTTTTAATGTTCAGCAGCTTTCTATGCAGCTTCCTGTTGGCCTTGGGTACAAGTGGGATGAAAGCTGAACCTCTTGCTGCCACATGTTACTATTGGAGATGAAGTCTTGGGGGAGCTGGTTTCCAGTTAATTTCTAGTGGAAAAGCTCCCCTTTCTTCATATCCTTTGTAAAAGCAAAAGCATTTCCAGTAAGACTTAGAGACAAGTTTATAGGAAAGCAAAATATGAATGCTGTTGACTCTACTGTCTTACTTATTCTTTGTTTTACTTTATTGAAGTATAATCGATTTATAATATTGTGCTAGTTCCAGATGTTCAGTTTAGCAGTTTGAGTTTTTGACAGATTATATTCCATTATGCTGCTGCTGAGTCGTGTCCGACTTCAGTCCTGTGGGACTCTTTCTGACCCTATGGACCATAGTCCCCAGGCTCCTGTGTCCATGGGATTCTCCGGGCAAGAATACTGGAGTGGGTTACCGTGCCCTCCTCCAGGGGATCTTCCCCACCCAGGAGTCGAACCCGCATGTCTTAAGTCTCCTGCATTGGCAGGCGGGTTCTTTACCACTAGCGCCAACTGGGAAGGCCTATATTCCATTATAGGTTATTATAAGATAATGGGGATAATTCGATTGTATTTATTCTTGAAGTTAGACATAGATTCATTTCTTTGTTTCATTTAGGAACTATTTTGATGTGTGTTCACCACGATCCAGTAATTAGAGCAGTGCATAAAGCAAGCACTGCCCCTCTCAGGACTTACAGTCTAGAAAAAAAGAGACGGTTAAATACTTACCATGAAGTATAGTTTGTTTATAATGGTGGAAGGTCCTCTGGCAATTCATTTATCTGGCAATTGTTTACTGAGTTCCTACAATACGGCCAGCACTGTGCTAGAGCTGAAAATAAAGCAAGGAAGAATATAGACAAAGTCTCTACTCAGAGTGTCTGTCGTTGATTAAAGGTTTATTATGTGCCAGCCATTGTTCCAAGGTGCTTTAAATGCAGGAACTCAGGATCCTCTGGGATGAGTCCTGTGACAATTAGTTGTCCCATGAAGACACAGAGGGTTTAACAGCTTGCCCAAAGTCACACAACATGTGCATTTTGCGATCACCCTTGAGCCTAGGTAGGCTGGCTTTCATCTTCGTGTGCTTTGCTGTGACTTGGCTGCATCGTCTCAGGTGGGGTTCGGGGGTGCTCATGGGTCGTCTGTCTTCCCCGTGGTGCGTGGGCTCGGGAGCGTGGGCTCAGTGGCCGCAGTGCGCAGGCTTAGTCGCCCCACAGCATGTAGGATCCTAGTTCCCAGACCAGGAATCGAACCCACGTCCCTGGCATTGCAAGGCGGATTTGTAACCACTGTACCGCCAGGGAGGTCTCTTGAGGCTGTGCTCCCGACTTCTGCGGCGTATGCTTCTTTGCATGGTCTGTATGTATATTGGTTTGATGCTGGGGATGACGGGAAGTGACGATTTTCTGGAGGAATTAACGTGACACGTGGAAGCTAAGGATGGATGTTGGAGGGTGTGAAATGGGAGGGTTGACACACACAGAGGCGCTCCCCTGAGGTGCCGGAAAGAAGGTGGGGATGGTCCTGGCAAAGGAAGGAGCCCGGTAGTGCAGAAGCCTGTAGGGTGTGTGTCCAGCCTGGGTGCCAACTTACGAGTTGACTTGAGGCTTCACGTTCAGGGACTGCCACTGTTCACAGCCTTTGCGTGTTTCTTTTCCTCCTGATTGATCTTCGCCGTGCCACTTTTTCGCATGTTTTCTCTACCTTGGTCGGCAGTGACTTTTCTAGCAAGGCTCACGTCTGAGCAGGGTGCCAGGAGGCTCGGAGCCCTGCAGTCTGAGTGGCAGCTCCTCTGCCTCTATCCAGCCCTCCTGGCCCAGCACTAATTACTGCCACCTGACTTCAGAAATCCTTTGAAGTCTGAAACACGTCGTCCTGGGACTGCGGGCATGTCTCAGCTTGTCAGGATCTGTGTCTACCTGACCCTAACACATCCTATCACTTTAACAGAAATGTTTGGGCATCTTGACGTTTGGTTTTCAACGTGACAACACTTGCTTTCAGAGCACTTTATAATTCATCAGACAGACTTAACTTTGGTCAATGAGTCCTTCTAGATCTGGGATAAAGGCTTTAATTTTGAGAAGGCTGTTTACCTGATGTCTTCTTTTTCTCACCTTCAACACTATAGACATTTTAGGGCCAGATAACTCCTTTCAGCGGAGAAGGCAATGGCACCCCACTCCAGTACTCTTGCCTGGAAAATCCCATGGACGGAGGAGCCTGGAAGGCTGCAGTCCATGGGGTCGCTGAGGGTCGGACATGACTGAGCAACTTCATTTTTACTTTTCACTTTCATGCATTGGAGAAGGAAAATGGCAACCCACTCCAGTGTTCTTGCCTGGAGAATCCCAGGAACGAGGGAGCCTGGTGGGCTGCCGTCTATGGGGTCGCACAGAGTCGGACACAACTGAAGTGACTTAGCAGCAGCTCCTTTCAGTGGGGGCCGGCCCTGGCACTGTAAGATTCGGCATCTCTGGCCTCCACCCCCAGGCACTGCTCAGCATCTTCCCAGCTGTGCCAAGTAGATTTGCTTCCAGATGCCGTCACATGTCCCCTGGGGATGCACTTGCTGGAGTTGAGCACCACTGATCTAATCACACCGATCTAATCATCACCTACAGGCCTCTGTCGTTCAGACGTAGGTTGGCTTTTTAAGCTGGACGGTACAGAGCAAAAGGCCATTTCATGACATTTTAATAATCTGATATGTAGACACTTTTTCCTAACAGTCTGTAATTAAATCAATATAAACAGGGCTCCCTTGATGGCTCAGTGGTAAAGAATCCGCCTGCCAGTGTAGGAGACCTGGGTTCAGACCCGGATCTGCTTCATGCCTTGAAGCAAGTAAGCTCTTGCGCCACAACTACTGAGCCTGTGCTCTGGAGCCCGGGAGCCACAGCTAGAGAAGCCTGCACGTCCTAGAGAGCAGCCCTCGCTCACGCAGCTGGAGAGAAACCCAAGCAGTGCTGAAGACCCAGCACAGCCAGAAGTAAATCAATTAACTAATTAAAAAAAAAAAACTCTCAAAGCAAACAACCAACCAACCCATCTTTCTGGTGCGGTCAATATCACGTCTCTTCACAACAAGAATCATTTCTGAAAATTTGCCTCTTTGCTGTAAATTAGCCCTGATGAGCTGAAACGGTTTCCTCTGTGGCCACCCCGGTTTCCCCCCTTGGATTCCTGGCTGAGACGTTTTTACGTGACCCTTATTCTTCATCCTTCTGCCCCTTTCTGGCAACATCTGTTCCAGGTGTGTGGGTTTCAAGAGTGCTTTCTCAACCATGGGATTCGTTTCTCTTCCTTTCTTAGAGAGTGACATTCTAACGTGCTGTACTGAGCCCTCTCCTGGAATGGCTTTTCCTCAGTGCTGTGTCCCCGTCGTGGGGAAGTTTGGAGAGCCAGCCATGCTGAAATGTTTCCTTCTGAAATCATGACAGTAGCTCAGCTTCAGAAGTAGCATTTCTAATGAAAACTCTCTAATTGGGAATTAAAAAAAAATTTTTTTTTGTCATGGCAAATGTCTCTCCAGCTTGGTTAGAGCCTGTTTCTAAAAATAGGAAAATATTTGCTTTAGTCTCTAGGGAATTTTAGTCATCTTGAGGGTCTGTGGTTTTAGAACAAAAACCCATTGATGTTTAAAAACAAAGATGTGCCGAATGGTCCCCAGAACCTTTCTGCATGGTATAGATAATGGCATTTTGCAGGATGCACTTTTTAAGGACAAATGTGGTTTTATAATTGTTTCTTTTCAAAGCATGTCTGTCAGTATAATTTGAATGTGTGCTCTACATATTTTGAGGTTTTATTTTTTTTTAATACTGTCTTGTATAAAGATGTTAAGGCTTTTTGGAAATGTCAGGTCCATTCTGAGGTACTTTGATGTCTAAGGGCATCATTTATGAAATTGTGGAAGGCTCATGAGTGCTGAGTATGGATTTTCCTATGTTTTTAATTTGCTCATTCATTTATGCACTCAATTATTTAAAAAGAATGAGAGCCTATACTCTCTTAGGTCCTGAGAATTCAAAGTAAGACAAAATATGGGTTTTTTTGCTTTTTAGGGAGGAAGGTAAAACATAAATATGCAGACAAATCAGTGAGCAAGATGATTTCAGACGCTAAAGTTGCAAGGAGGGGGAGGAGAGTGCGTTAGATTTCGTAGGCGGGACGTGTTTCTGAGGAGGTGACATCATGATGGATCGTGAGTATATGCTCGGCCTCTGTTACTTCCAGGACCTTTACCTTGAAATCTGACTGTCTCCATCTGCCCTGACTCTGGGCTTGTGAGATGAACTATCAGCAAACTTGCCACAAGCAGAGGCTTGTAAAAGCGTTTTACGTGGAGGCTATACAAATATTTACTTGCTCCTTCTGGGATAAGTGAATAGACACACTTTCCCCTATTTCCTTTGCTAAGTACAACTATAAACTCTGGACTTTATATATAAATCAAACTAACAAGACTCTGAAAGGTGAAGAGAGGGCAGACTGGCCAGAGACCTCAGCTTTTTAAAAACCTTTTGGCTGTGTCCAGGGCATGTGGGATCTTAGTAGCCCAGCCAGGGACTGACCCACGCCCCCAGCAGTGGAAGCACAGAATCTTAACCACTGGACCAGCAGGGAAATCCCCACGGGTCTTGGCTTTCGAGGACCGACTTAGTGGTCATCTCCGTAGGTTTTTGTTTTGTCTCATGTATTTGAAAGGTGATGCTGGAGAAGCCAGCACATCAGAAATGCCAGTGGGCACAGGGAGAAATGCCAGTGGGTACAGGGAGAAATGCCAGTGGGCACAGGGAGAAATGCCAGTGGGCACAGGGAGAACCTCCTCTTCCCGCACACCCCCGCCAATTTTCTGATCCAAGGATGACCTGGAAAAGGCTCGGCTGAGCAACACAGAAAACTTTTAGAAAATACCTCTTCTGATATCAGCCAAGAATCACAGAATAGACCGGGCCCCCCCCCCCCCCACACCTCCATGCCAGCAAAGGCTGAGTAAGGAGTCTAGACTTCCATCCTTATGAGCTTCTGTGAGTAAAACATTTCCCTCTACCTTCTTAGGTGAAGCACCTGGGCATGGTGAATTAAACTGACGCAAAGCGTACAAGTTTTATTTATATCTTCTTATCTCTGGGGACTAAACAGAGAAAGAAGTGAAAATCCAAAGAAGCAGGCTTGGGATTTTATTTTAGTTACTTCACTTCCTAAAAGTCCTTTATTTGTCCCAACTCAGATTTGTGTTCTGCCTGTTATTTTCCAGGCAGTGCCCAGATTCATAACTTCTTTCTCTCCTTTCTGTCCTTTTTATTTTTCATGTCTCCCTCTCTCAAAGTATCAAAGAAAGAAAGAAAGACGCTAGAAAGAAACCCAAATACTCTGTTACAAAAGACTTTGGCCATTTCTTTTTAAAAAATACTTATTTTTTTGCTATTTGACTGCACTGGGTCTGAGTTGTGGTGCGCTGGATCTTCATGGCGTCCTGCAGGATCCTTCCTGAGGCACTCGGACCCTCTAGCTGCAGCAGGAAGGCTCCGTAGCTGCTGTGCACTGGCTTAGTTGCTCTGCGGCAGGTGGGATCTTAGTTCCCTGACCAGAGATTGAACCCGTGTTCCCCGCCTTGCAAGGAGGATTCTCAACCACCGAACCCCAGGAAAGTTCCTGGCCACTTCTTACGTCGCCTTGACTCTTGATAATACCTGTGTGGTCTCACCTTTGAGCAAAGCTGTTTAGAGCATTCCCTCTATATTGAGTTTAGGTTTGGAATCTTATACACCGTTTTACCAGCGAGCTATGAGTTATGGAGAAGTGACGAGACAAGGAAAGGGAATTTGAGCAGCTCGGGGTGGTAAATTGCGTGAAGATGACTACAACATTTTTACTGTAGAAGAGATTGTTCAGTATGGTTGGTTAAATAGATTCATCTTGGTGCCATCTCTTGTCTTCCTGGTTTAAGAGAGTGAAGCCCCTTTACACGTGTAAATAAGTGAAGTCACTTCAGTCATGTCTGACTCTGTGTGACCCCATAGATGGCAGCCCAACAGGCTCCCCCATCCCTGGGATTCTCCAGGCAAGAACACTGGAGTGGGTTGCCATTTCCTTCTCCAGTGCATCAAAGTGAAAAGTGAAAGTGAAGTCGCTCAGTCGTGTCCGACTCTCCGTGACCCCATGGACTGCAGCCTTCCAGGCTCCTCCATCCATGGGATTTTCCAGGCAAGAGTACTGGAGTGGGGTGCCATTGCCTTCTCCAATGCATCAAAGTGAAAAGTGAAAGTGAAGTCGCTCAGTCGTGTCCGACTCTCCGAGACCCCAAGGACTGCAGCCTTCCAGGCTCCTCCATCCATGGGATTTTCCAGGCAAGAGGACTGGAGTGGGGTGACATTGCCTTCTCCATACACGTGTAAATGCATGTCAGTTAAAAAGAAATGTATTCCTTACTTTTAGGCAGAAAGGAGGAAGGCAGAGAGATTCGTCCTGTGTCTGCCGTTTCTCGGTTACCTTTGGCTCAACATGATCCCGTCAGAGAAGAATGTTTACTGTAACAGGGTCCTCTGTCCCCAGGTGGGTGTCCTGGAAGGCCAGGCAGGGAGCCCAGCCTCTCCCCTCAGCCAGTCCTTAGCCACGCCCACTGCGGTGTCATGGAGACTGAGGCCGCGTCCCTACACCCTGCCCCGCAGTCACGAGGTCTTCACCCCTTTCCCCACGGGGGTGGTGTCAGGGGTCAGGATCTTCACCGATGGTCAGTGGCAGTGAGACCACCCCACTGCTGCACCCTCGGGATCACTGGGGACAGAGCTCCCCGCCCCGTCCCTCGGTCATGAAGGCCCCTCGGTGCCAGCCATTCTCCTGCTCGCTCCGTGGAAACACGCCCCAGCTAACCCGGGGAATCTGAGGCCACGCAGTTGCAGAGCTCAGTCACCCCAGGCGAGCTCCAGACCGCCCTGCCTTGACCGCTCACCTGTGCAGGAGCCCTGCTTAAAGGAGCCAGGGGAGACCAGCAGAGCAGCCCCATCCACCGTCAGGCTCACCAGGGGTGAAACGGGCTTGTTGTCTTGAGCTTCTCAGCTCCAGGGTGACTGGTTATACAACAGTCGCGAAGTGACAGAGGAATTTCACGTGCGACCTGGAGGACGAGGGGAGGCAGCCCCTGAGCAGCAAGGGGAAGAGCCTTCCAGCATGTTCTCTCCTCCCTCATTAGAGAAGCTCAGAACTTGGAGGCTGGGGCTCCAGTGGTGGGTGGGGAGGTCTGGCCAGCGGGCAGCGGGCAGCCTGCGGAGAGCCAAGCTGAGAAATGGCAACTCAGTGTCGGGGATTTTGGTGTGGTGCCCACTCACAGACTTTTGGAAGCCACGACGACATCATTTCTTTTTTTAACTTCAACAAATACTTGTTGGGAACATCCTACCAAACCACGGTGTCCCGCAGATGCAGTCCGTGGTTGTAATGACCACGTGCTGGGCCTCGTGCTCGGGGCGGGGAGACCGAGTTGTCTGTCTCTGCACATGAGGAAGCGAAAACCAGAACTTGCATGATGTTCACAGAGATGTGTATAAATGTCAACCGGTTCAATCCTCATGTTAATTATATGTGCTTGGTATTATTATTGCTATTTATCCTCACTCCACGCAAGAGAAAGTGACTGTCATTTCTTCAGTCCTTGGAACAGGGCCTGGAGCATAGTAGATGCTCAGGAAATATTTGTGAAGTTAATGAATAAATGGTCTTCCCTGGCGGCTCAGACAGTAAAGAATCTGCCTGTAGTGCAGGAGACCCAGGTTCCGTCCCTGGTTTTGGAAGATCCCCCGGAGAAAGGAGTGGCTACCCACTCCAGTGTTCTTGCCTGGAGAATCCCATGGACGGAGGAGCCTGGTGGGCTAGAGTCCGTGGGGTTGCAAACAGTCGGACACGATTGAGTGACTTTCACAGGCTTCACAGTGAGTAAATGAAGGAGCTAGAGTGTGTGTTGTCCTTGTTTGCAGGCAGATCACCTCCTGGCTGGATGGTGTGAGCTGCTGACCTCTATAAAGGGTCCCCCAGGCAGGAGAAGCCCTTTAAATGCACTAACTCATTCCATTCTGCCAATAAGCCTGTAGGGAAGATGGTGCTGTCAGTTTATTTAAAAAGTACAATAAAATCTTGTATCTTAGGCTTATGTGTATAATATATACATAGCTGACTAGTCCTTATGTTTAATAATAGAATGTTTATATATAAAACTTAGGTGTTTAACAGGCATAACAGACTCCTTATATCCACCATCAGATTCTGCATTCTCGCTGCAGATTCTGGTTCCCTCCCAGGCTTGCTTGCTTCACTAACATAAACTCCATTCTTCTACTTGCTTGAGCTAAAAATCTTGAAATCATCCCTGGCTGTCCTTACTTGCATCCTTACCTCCAGCCTCATCAGTGAGTCTCGTTGGTTCTGCTCTCGGAATGTATCCTGACTTGGACCCCTTCTCCTCTGCTTCCTCACGTCCATCCCGGCTCAGGGCACCATGAGATTTATTGCAGCAGCAACCTCCTAGCTACATTCCTCGATTCTGCCTTCAAGTCCCTGCCGCGTACTAAACATAAATTGGATTATACGACTTTCATTCAGAAGCCTTCATCTCACTTCCCATTGCATGCAGAGAACAAGTCAGAGTCTTTGCAGTTAGACCCATACAGCCTCCCCGCCTCCACCAGCTCTGGCTTCTCTGGAATTCCGATGGCTCCTCATGCCAGGGCATGTTTCTGTCTGAACGTGCGTCTCCTGCATTGGCAAGCAGATCCTTTCCCACTGAGCCACCAGGGAAGCCCACATAACCCGTTATTGCCTGTGTACTACCAGACATACGCTCACAGATGTACCCGTACGTCTCTTGTCATCATATCGCGTCCGGAAGCCCAGTGAAGGCAGCAGGTTCCTCCACTCTGTTTGCAGCCCCGTCCTTAGTACCTGAACAGTGTCTGGCACATGGTAGGCACTCAGTAAGTGTTTGTTGATGAATTCATGCAGGAGTTCCCCAACCTCCCTGCTGCGGACCAGTATCTTCAGATCAATCGTAGCATTAGATTAGAAATAAAGTGCCCAATAAACGTAGTGTTCTTGAATCATCCCAAACCACCCCCCTCCACCGTGGCCTGCGGAAAAATTCTTTTCCACGAAATGGGTTCCTGGTGCCAAAAAAGGTTGGGGGCTGCTGAATTCATGAGTGACATCAGCTCCCCAATTTTTTGTTTGAATAGAATGTCCACCCAGTAGTCAAGATCCTCTAGCATTTCTTTAGCGTTGTTTGGCTTTTTTCTTCAAGGCTGCTTAAAAATAGAAGTTGAATGAGGACATGCAGCTGCGTGTGGCTTCTTCAGGCTCCTGTTCTCACTTCTCTTCCTCCTGCTTTGTGGATCTGCCCGGGGACAGAAAGCACTGGGGAGAGGAGGAGCCACCACTTTTCCCTTTGGCCGTCCACTCTGCATTGGTCACTTTTGTCTGACAAGGGAAGGGTCCTCATGTATGACCAGAATACTGATTCCATGAGAATTTTTCCAAGTAACCTCGTATTGCTTATTTGATCGCCACTAAAAATGTATGTGTATGGTTCTAAGTACAGACTATATAAATGAAGAAATCAACAAAATAAGGCAAAACAGGTAGGGTGGGGCCAGCTCTTGCAGGTTCTACAATCTCTCGTTAAGACTTGGGTTTGTACCCCAAAGGCAACAGGCAGCCTCAGAAATGTGTTCAGCAGTGGGTTGATGTGGTCACATCAGGGTTTTAAGGATCACTCCAGAGGTACTGCGGGAAATGAACTGAAACGCGGCAAGAGTGAAAGCAGGGAACTCTGGAGCTCAGGAGGTGGTGCTCAGATTAGGGTGGTGGTCCCTGCGGGGGGAGGCGGGGGAAGACACGCCAGGTTCAGCCAGAAGGTGAAATACACGGGACTCATCGACTGATGGATTGTGTTAAAACTAGTTTTCAAAACAGTTAACTGTTCATATCATGACTTTCGTACAGATGTAGAAAGAGCACGTGCTGAAGATTCTAATTAGCTCATTAAGTGAGAGAGCAGCACAGGATATTGTAGCTAGTTCTAAGGGGAAGCCAGCGAGCTCACACATTTATATAAGCAGCATAGTGAAATGTGTGCCCAGAGGAGGCTGAGCGGGCTCCAAGATGGGGGCGGGGAAATCAGTGAGGCCTCTTCTGAAGGGGATAGAATTTGCATCTTTATGGTTATTTTACATTTTTATCAGTGATCTACAGTCTAGAGTTGTAGACTGTTTCCCTCAGAATCAGAAGCAGGTGATACCGGATGTGTGTGTCCTAGAGAATGCATAGTTTTCCATGGAAACGGATACATTCCCCCCTGGTGTGTGTGTGTGTGTGGGGGGGACTGAATGTATACATTACAGTAGAAACAGATTAAAAAGCAGGGACAACCTACTTTTCTTACTTAATAACTTACTTAGTAGCACATCCTGTGGTATGACTATTATCTTACAGCATCGTTTTTAATGATGGCAATTTCCAGTTTACAGATATGCCATAATTAATGAAGCCAGTCCCTGGAACATTTAGAGCACTCTCAGTTTTGTGCCAAAGAGCCCTATTCCCATATGCTTGCATATTTCCTTAATTATTTCCTTAGGGGGAAAGTTCCTAGAAATAGTATTTTCAGGTCAAAGGGTAGGCATAATTTCTCCCCTGGAAAGGTTGTGTTAATTTACTTTGACATCAACAGAGGGTTTGCACAGCTAATTTATTGCCTGTGGATGCTTTTGAAATACTTTTAATCCTCTTTATACAAATTTTATTTTATGATTAATTATCTCATTTTTGCTGGGATTTTTCTTTGTAGTGAATTTTAATATGTACCTCAGCACCCACTGTGCAGCTTCCCCAAATTAACATTCTTTCCTGACAAATGGAAAGTGCATATAAGTGACAGGCACAGAGTCATGCTGTTTACTCATTAAAGTGACTTCTTCTCCTCATAAAATATGTAATTCCGAACCAGCTCGTTATTTTGGTGAGTGGAGTTGGTAGCACCTACCGGTTACAATTCAGTGAAAGCACAGAGTCCTACTCTTCCTCCGTCGCCTTGTGGCTCAGACGGTAGGAATCCGCCTGCAAGGCAGGAGACCTGGGCTCAGTCCCTGGGTTGGGAAGATGCCCTGGAGCATTCCATGGGCAGAGAAGCCTAGCGGGCTGCAGCCTATGGGGTCGCGAAGAGCAGGACACAACTGAATGGCTGACACTTTTCACTTTCACTTTCTATCACCTTCTGAAATCCCATAACGACAGAGTCCTTCGTTAGGCCAGAATGTTATAACTGCCTCGGTCTCAGACGTCTTCTCGGTCAGAATTCTCATTTTGTGGAAGGATTATTTGGAGACCGTGGCAGACAGACAGGCTGCATCACCCAGTGCTGTGCCTGTGGCTGTCGGCTTGCCCTTGGATTGGTGCTCGTCCATCGCAGGCCCAGGACTGGGTGGGCCGTGGGTCACTGCGGCCGGGCGCCGGGGCCACAGTGGGGGGCTGGGTGCTGACTGCTCGCATCCAGGCAGCCGGGAGCCAGGACGCTGGTTTTCTGCAGCTGTAACCGGTTACAGTTGCTCGGTTAGAGCGAGCAACCACAGGTTAGACAGGGAAGGAAGGCTATGGAAAACCCAGAGCTTGCGTGAGACACTTACCATATAATCAGAAATATTTGGCACAGTTGAGTTTCTGAGCTGCGGTCAGGGATCCTGAATACTTTGTCACTTAAGGAGAGGGTGGAGTTCTTTAAAAAGAAAACACATCTTACAAACTGCTGGGCTTGCAATTCCGGGATAGGGTCTTCAGACCCCAATTGCAGAGATACTCCATTAAAATTTTCACTCTTGGCCAACGCTTGGTGCCAGGGAACTTAAAATCACAAATGCAAATGTCACACTGAAATAGCTAGACGGTAAAGTCGTTGTCCAGATGAAAGAGCATATGGTTACAACTAAATGTCTCTTTATAGATTATGATAAGCATGAAAATCAACTTCTAACAGACGGCTCGACCCTCAGCAGAAGTTTGAATGTCTCTAGGAGACCAGCTTTTCTGGGAAAATCCTGGAGGAATGGTTAAGAGCTTTTTCTCCAGAATCAGGCAAACCAAGGTTGGAATACTGGCTTGTCTCTCTAGTTTCATGCTCTTGAGTAACTAACACCCAGTGAGGAACCTCACTAAGGTCTATTTCCTCGTTGTGAAATGGGAAGAATGATAGCCTCTGTTTTATGGGGCTGTGGGTAGGTTAGTTGAGATAATGCACAAAAAGGAATTAGCATTCTGCATGCAGAAAGTTTTCGGCTAATGCTTGGTATTGATATTAACTCCCCAGACAAAGAGAATATTTGACTTGTTTTAGAGAATAAATAAAAATAGGACTAGAATGTGAGAAATGAGGCTTATATATGATGAGGATACATGATATGGCTGGGGTGGAGAGATGCCTGGTTCAGTTCAGTTCAGTTCAGTCGCTCAGTTCAGTTTGCGACCCCATGGACTGCAGCACACCAGGCCTCCCTGTCCATCACCAACTTCTGGAGTTGCCTGGAGAAGAGGGAAAATTGATGCGATTATAGAAATTAGATTCTGGCAGAACAGAAAACAGTCCTAACTTACCTTCACTCCCCTGCCCCACCCCCCAAATACACCTTCCTGCTGTAGAATTGTTGTTGTTGAGTCACTAAGTCGTGTCCGACTCTGTGCGCCCACATGGACCGCCAGGCTCCTCTGTCCACGGGAACTTTTCCCCGGCAAGAATGCTGGGGTGGGTGGCCATCCCTCCGTGGGTGGTCAGAACCTGTGACGCAGTGTCTGTTGTCGCTTCGACAGTGGCTTGTGTGGATCGGCTTGTCCGAGTCCAGGACTTTGAGGATATTCTTCAACTCTGCAATCTCAGATCAGTGTGAATTCATCTAGAATAGTGCTTCTGACTTTACACCCCTCACCACCCGCCAGGGGACACTCAGCAGTGTCAATGGAGTAGGAGAAGCGTGCTTCCTGCATTCAGTTGATGAAGCCCAAAGAGGCTCTGAAACATCCCACGATGCACAGCGCCCCCGCCCCAACTAAAAACATAACTGTCTTAAATGCCAGTTGTGCTGAGAACGAAGAACCCTAATGTATAGCAGGTGAGATATTTCAACATAAAGTTATTCTGTCGTCAAATTATCTTAAGAGTGGTGCTAGCGGTAAAGAACCCGCTTGCCAGCGTAGGAGACGTGAGAGACTCGGGTTTGATCCCCTGGTTGGGAAGATCCCCTGGAGGAGGGCATGGCAACCCGCCCAGTGTTCTTGCCTGGAGAATCTGCGGACAAGGGAGCCTGTCGGGTCACAGTCCAGGGGGTCCATAGGGACCCAGTGGATGTGACTTAGCATGCAGGCTAATCATTAGGATTACCTACGCTTCTTGTCCCATGAAACTACACTTTGCTGTCACAGTTGGGATAAAAAAGCTTCAGTTAAAAAAATCAGTTGAAAGAAAAATGTTAACTAAAAACGACTATAGATGGGCCATAGATGTGCTATGAAGGAGATCATTGGAAGAATTAATCGACGAAGGAAACGCTGCCCTCTGCCAGTAAGCAAGTGAGATGATTCTCAAGCTGTCGCCCTTTGACGCGCGCCAGTCACCCCAGCTCGTCCCCACGCATCCCCGTCCTCAGTGAGTCCTCCTGCCTTGTCCCCTGTCACCGATGCTGAGACATGGAGCAAAAGTCTGTAATTCTCTGGTACTTGGTGGCTGTTCTGTTCTTGAGACTAAGAGTGTAGGGCAGGTGAAACGGGTTTGCTGTGGTTCAGCCGACTTCACTGTCACCGTCACTGGGTCTCAAGACAGCATCTCCCGCCCCTCCATGCCCCAGGTCACGGTCCTCACCGGATATCACACCCTCAGAGGCCCTCACTGTGGGCGGAGCAGTTGCCAGAGGAGTCTTTGTTGGCCATCCCTCCGGGGAGCACTGAGTTGTCTGCAAGTCTTTATGAATATTCATGCATTGGTTTGCAAATTAGCAAGCAAAATTCCTGGGGAATGTGGTAAACAGCCAATTTGTCTGGCCCCATTCTGATGCAGTTGACCTTGGCTAATCTCTAGGAATCTGCATAATTAACAATTATCTTGAGTGAGGCTGGACCACTGCTTGAGAATCACTCAACTCCCTCTTTTCATAAACCTAGTGTTGGAATTTTCCTTATCTCCTGATGATCCAGCATGTTTTAATCTGTTCCAGGGTGACTTTCCAGCCAGTCATTATAAACAATATTTGTACAATACAGCCTGGATACCCAGGTGACTTAGTGGTGAAGAATCTGCCTGCAATGCAGGAAACTTGGGTTCCATGCCCGGGTCAGGAAGATCCCTGGAGGAGGGCATGGCAACCCACTCCAGTATTCTTGCCTGGAGAACCCCATGGACAGAGGAGCCTGGTGGGCTACAGTCCACGGGGTCGCAGAGAGTCGGACGCGACTGAGCGCAGCACAGCAGCAGCAGCAGCGAACAATACAGAATGTGTATCCATTTATTTTACAAATTTATTTATGTTGTATAAATGTGAATCTATACAATAGTGCTTTGGCGGTTATTTGATTATAACCCTTCACTGTTGCTCTTACTACTTAATAAAACAAAAGAAAAACAAAAATCCTCCAAGAGTAATGTGGATGAATCGAAGATGGAAGTCATCAGGCCTGCTTAAATTGAGGAATCTTTAGCTTGCGTGTGACAGACTTCAGACAGAAGCCAGACAAATGTGGTTTGATCCTGAAGAAAATGAATAACTTTGTTTTAAAGTAGAAATGCTGTCATTCAAGACTGGGCCTAAAAGTTACAGCATAATTTGGAAATATAAAATGTCCTCTTTGATGAAAATATTTTTTCCCGTAGTATGCATGTTTCTTGCATACCTTAGCATGCTGTCTCTAACACATTTGCATGGCCGTGTCCAGAAGAGAGGAGCTGCCGATGATAGAATGACGTCGAGAAACCTGTTTTCCACGTCTTTTATTTGAACAATCAGAGTGACAGTCATTGCCGCTGTAATTATCGTCCTCTTTCTGGTGGTTAGGTTTTAAGGAAGCCAGTGATCTCATCTGTTATTCAGACACCAGTGAGATATTGGTAAGTTTTCTATTTGCCAGCCACAGCCCTCCACGTGTTAATCTCCATGGCTGATTCTCCATCCTGAAAAGGATTTGGTGTTTGAACTCTTACCGATGACTCTTGCCATTTAGTTTTCTAAAGTTACTTAGTCTAGTGGTTAATTAGACTTCAGTTTGATAGCAAAAGAAGCAGGTAACTGTTTTTAGATTAGGCTGTAATTTTTGAGATCTTGGTTACATATCTCTGCACTTTTCTGTTAAAAATTTATAAGTGTTTTGTTTTAAGATAATTGTAGATTCACTTTTGGTTGTAAGAAATATTACACAAAGATCCTGTGTTCTTTAACCAGTTTCCCTGGTGGTAATATCTTTGAAACAACGCAGTATTTTTTAGATTCATGTATTTAATTTTTATTTGGCCGAGTCTTAGTTGCAGCAGGTAAATGGACTCTCTGGTTTGGTGCTCGGGCTCAGTAGATGCGGTGCATGGGCGTGTACTCGACCCTAGACCTGTGTGATCTTAGCTCCCCGACCACGGATCGAGTCTGCGTCCCCTGCATTTCAAGGCGGATTCTTAACCACTGGACCCTCAGGGAGGTCCCCAGCAATGCACTGTACCCAAGACGATAGTATTCGTAGTCAGGATACAGGGCAGTTTCATCGCTGCCGGGACCCACCTGTCACCTATAGGCACCCCTCCTCCCTTCTGCTCCCTCTTCACACAGCCCTCACCCCTGATAACCACTCATCTGATTTCCATTGCTATACTTGCCCTTAATGCGGCCATACAGTACGTGGCCTTTGGGTCTGGCTCCGTGCCCCCCCCCCCCCCCCCCCCCCGCCCCGCCTCAGGCAGCATTATTCTCTGAAGACGCGTTCAAGTTGTTTTTGTAGCTGAGTGGTGTTCCATGATGGGACTGTTCCCCGAGTCGTCTAGCTGTTTCCCCGGTGGAGAATAGACGGGTTGTGTGCAGTTGGCCCTGGCACAAATGCAGCTGCTGTGAGCATTCATGTTCATGTGTTTTGTGTGCGGGGAGTTTGCGTTTCTCCGGCCTGGATTCCTAAGAGTACAGTTCTAAGTCCTGTGCTGCTTGCTTAGTTCTTTAAGGAATTGCCAACCTGTGTTTCAGAGTTGGACATTTTATATTCCCGGCAGCAGTGCGAAAGCGATCCAGTTGATTGGCATCCTTGCCAGCGTTTGGTGGTATTACTGTTATTTGAGCCAGCCTGGTAGGCATGTGCTTCATCGTGGTCTTAATGTTTGTGGTCGTGATTCACACATTTCATTGGTTTGCAGTGTTTCGCTGTGGTTTTAATTTGCATTTCCCTGAAGGTTAATGACGGCGAGCTCTTCCTCATGTGCCTCTCGATCACCTGTGTGCTGTCTTTGGTGAAATGTCTGTGGTCCACTTTATAAATGGATGGTGTGCTTTTTTAATGTTGAAATCTGAGGACTCTGTGTATTCCAGATACTGAGCCTATGTCAGATATATGGTTTGCACATTTTTTCCCCCCCAGCTTGTCTTTTCATTCTATCAGCAGAATTTTTCACCTAGCCAAAGTTTTAAATTTTGGTGAGTTACATGTGGCAACATTTTCTTATGGATTAAGATTTTGACATGAGGTCAGTCCTGGGTGTTCTTTGGAAGGAATGATGCTAAAGCTGAAACTCCAGTACTTTGGCCACCTCATGCGAAGAGTTGACTCCTTGGAAAAGACTCTGATGCTGAGAGGGATTGGGGGCAGGAGGAGAAGGGGATGACAGAGTATGAGATGGCTGGATGGCATCACCGACTCGATGGCCATGAGTCTGAGTGAACTCTGGGAGTTGGTGATGGACAGGGAGGCCTGGCGTGCTGCGATTCATGGGGTTGCAAAGAGGCAGACACGACTGAGTGACTGAACTGAACTGAACTGAGCTAGGGCTTCCCTGGTGGCTCAGTGGTAAAGAACCCACTTGCAATGCAGGAGACCCGGGTTCCATTCCTGGGTCAGGAAGATTCTTTAGAGGAGGAAGTGGCAATCCACTCCAGTATTCTTGCCTGGAAAATTCCATGGATAGAGGAGCCTGGCGGGCTCCATGGGGTCACAGAGAGTCAGATGCAACTTAGGGAGTAAACAATAGCAACCTGAGGTCTAAGAACTCTTCACTCAGACCGTGTTCCCAAACATTTCCTTTTTCCTCCCTAAGCATATATATATATGTGATATATATATATATGTATATACTTTTTTAAATATTTGAGTCCATTTTGAGTTAATTTTGTATGAGTCTTTTGGGTCAAGGTTTTTTTTTTTTTAATTCCCTATGGATATTCAGTTTTTTGGGCTTCCCTGGTGGCTCAGATGGTGAAGAATCCGCCTGCAATGCAGGAGACCTAGGTTCAATCCCTGGGTTGGGAAGATCCCCTGGAGGAGGGCATGGCAACCCACTCCAGTATTCTTGCCTGGAAAATTCGGTGGATAGAGGAGCCTGGCTGACTGCAGTTCTTGGGTTTGCAAAGAGTCGGACACGACTGAGTGACTAAGCACAGGCATTCAGTGTTTTGAGCACCGTTTGTTTAAAAGGCCACCCTCTGTCCACTGAATTACTTCTCCACTTTTGTCTCCATGTTTTTATGACCCTTAATATGTTGCAGTATTAACTCGGACTGCACCCCAGCCTGGCAATAATCTTTGAGTCTCCGGGTTGAATTTTCTGAAGGAGAATGTGGTTGGTGTTCATCTGCATTTATTAGCTAGTCTGCTGTCTGGCCCAGCTCCTGACCATCGGGTATGAGGAACGTCCCATGACACGCAGGGGCTGTCCCTTCCTAGGTCTTCACGCCTTTGGCGTGTCTCAGGCTGTGATCTCCATAAGTAATGGCGTTTGGAATTAGGGCACGTGCCGTGAAAGCTTGTCTTGTTTGTGCTGATTTGGGGTTTTTATCTCTGGGACTTCTTCTGAAATGTTGTCAAAGAATGAAGATATGTGCCTCTAAATACTTATTTTCTTTTGATTCCAGTGATTTTTCTGAACGGCATAATACACCCATTGTGGAAACAGTTTGGGGTTTTAAAATTTTGTTTTCCCAAAGCAACATCACATTTACGGTTTATGAATATTTTACAGGCGAAAACATCAAAAAGAAAACATTTAAATGCAAATGCCAGTAATATCTGAGTCGGCTGTGATGCTGAGTGCTGTCTTTGTATTCACTTCCAGATTTATCAACGATGTTGGTTAGTATTCAAGAAAGCGTCCAGCAAAGGTCCAAAGAGACTGGAGAAATTTTCTGATGAGCGTGCCGCCTATTTTAGGTGTTATCATAAGGTAAGACTCGATTATTGTAGCTTTCCACGAGTCTGTTCGTAACTAGGGAACTCACGTTCTTTGAGTCTGAAAACTTGTCTTGCTTTTTTAACCACTTTACAAAAGTTACTTTTCCCAAGAATGTAACATCTCTAAAGTGGTAACTGCTTGCTCATTGTTTTCTTTTTTGGTTGTTGTTACTTGTTTCTTTTGTAGCTTATTCATTTTATTGTTTTGTTTTTTTTGGTTTGTTTATTTATGATGTGTTTTGGCTGCGGTGGGTCTCTGCTGCTGCACGCAGGCTGTCTCTGGTCCTGGGCGGGGCTCCTCTCGTTGCCGTGCGTGAGCTTGTCGTTGCTGTGGCTCCTCTTCTTGTGGAGCGTGGGCTCTGGGTTTCAGGAGTTGCGGCCCTTGGGCTCGGGAGTTGCGGCTTGCAGGCTCAGGAGCGGTGTCTCAGGTCGTTGTGGGCTACCGGCTTAGTTGCTCCGTGCACGTGGGAGCCACCAGGGATCAAACCAGTGTCCCTTGCGTTGCAAGGTGGATTCTTAACCACTGGACCACCAGGGAGGCCGCCCATTTTATTGTTGATAGATACTTAGTTTTTTTCCAGTTTTCACCTATTATGGCTCCAGTTTTTAAAAAATTCTTCTTGGAGTATCGAATCTTCCCTGGTGGCTCAGGGGGTAAAGCTTCTGCTTACAATGCGGGAGACCCGGGTTCAATCCCTGGGTTGAGAAGATCCCCTGGAGGAGGAAATGGCAAGTGGTTCCAGTGCTCTTGCCTGGAAATCTGCATGGACAGAGGAGCCTGGCGGGCTACAGTCCATGGGGTCACGAGGAGTCAGACAGGACTGAGTGATAAACAACAGACCCCTGTGGTCCAGGCCTAACTAACTCTACCTAGGTCCACGCTACCTAACTCCCAGCCCTCTGGAGTCTATTTGAGATGCTCGTATTGCATCATGATTCTCTGGTGCAGAACCCTCAGTCAGGTTGGTATAACGGTCCACCCGTCACACGTGTGACTTCCTGCCGCCTGTTTAACTTCACGTGTGCAGTTTCCCCAGCCCCGCTTGGCCCTGCGACAGATACCCTGGGCTCTGAACTCTCCGTAAGACAGCCAAGCACATCCCCTGTTTTGAATTCCCCTTCCCTCTGCTTGGAAGGCTCTCCTTGCAAATATCCACATAATCATATCTTTCCTTTGTTCATGTCACCCTTCAAGTTCCTCCACTAAGCGAGCCCCTTACCTGCCCTCGTTATTTAAAATGAAGTCCTTGGACACCCTCCCGCTCCCTCTCCCTTTGTTTTTAGCTCTTATCATACTGCATACATATTGCTCAGTTATTTCTTATTGTCTTCACTACAATACCACCAAAAAACAAGGTTCCCAAGGGCAGAGATTTTGGAGTCAGGGGTACATCTGCTTCGACTCCTTACCAGGGCCTAACGTAGCAGACACTTCTTAAACTTTTTTTTAAAAAAATATCAAAGATCTTTATTTGTTTTGTTTCTGTTTTGTCGTGTCTTGGTTGTAGCACGCGGGGTCTTTAGGTGTGGTGTGTGGGCTCTAGTCCTGAGCAGGGGGTGAATCCGGCCCCTGCATTGGGAGTGCAGAGTCTTAGCCACCTGACCACCGGGGAAGCTGCTCTTGAAACTCTTGATTGAAGAGATTCGGGTGTTACCGACAGAGGACGGGGAATAGATGTGGATGTCCAGGCATCACTTTCATTTAGCTCATCAGGGAGGCTTGAGGCGTCTGAAACTGGGAGGAAGAGTTCTGATTGGAGGAAATGCAGTGCATGGTGCTGGGGCAGAGGAAGCCAGGACTGGGAAGGCTTTTGAGAGCAGACCCACCTGCAGAACCAGAGTGCGCTGGGAACATTCCCCTTGCATGCGGAACAAGCCAAGGGCGTTTGAGGACAAGCTCGCCCTGTCTCCCAGACCCCTACCTGCTGGCTGTGGAAT
Organism: Bos indicus; assembly: GCF_029378745.1. NCBI lineage: Eukaryota > Metazoa > Chordata > Mammalia > Artiodactyla > Bovidae > Bos > Bos indicus. Next base: position 81,979,667 of record NC_091772.1, read on the forward strand.
TTAATGTGTGTATCTTTGGGGAACGTGGTAAGCCAGTCCCTTTCATCTATAATAATCATTAACCAAAGTTCAAAGCATTGAAACGGAAGAATTATCTCCATTAAGCCTCCAAGCCCTTGATGAGTTCCTGTAGCCGATTCACCCTCCTCACTCTTTCAGATCTGATACATTTAATATTAATCTCTCTGGGGCATATAAAAAGCTGGAGTAACTCTGAGATGTGCATTTTTTATCTAAATGCTGTGTAATTTATGAATCTTGATAATAAAAGTACTAGGGCGATAAGTAGCTCACCATGACCGGATTTCAGAGTTTGTTTGAATACAAATAAAAAGCAGCTTCCACAAGACATGAAGCACTGTACATGAGGCTGTGTGATCGGCGCAGGGACGGCGCGGCGCAGACACCCCTCTCTCCTGCAGGAGACCTGGGCGTGTGTGGAGCGAAGTGCCGCTTTACTTTCACTTTTAAAGACAGTATTACGGGGGCAGAAGACCACACCAGTTTTACACATGTGATTCTTTACAGTTTTTAAAAAGGAAATTGACCGTACAATTTTAAAATTTGGCGCTTTGCTCACTGGCAAGGTGACTACAGGTGCTCTCATACAAAAACTGGGAAATAAATACGTGACTGATGCCCAGACGGAGGCGTTCTGTTCCTGTCTTTACCTCTTTCGTGAAGTGCCCCTCAAGCCCAGAGCTGTCAGAAATGGCTGTGAACTTGATTAACTGTAATTGTAGCAATATTAAGACTCCAGTGACTTTATTTTTTCTTTCTTTCCAGTTTTAATGAGAAATAATTGACATGCATCAGTAAGTTTAAATGTGGGGCTCCAGTGACTTTACATTTAGTTCCTGACCTTCCCGTTAAATACTGGTTTATTGTTCTCACTCAGCAAATGCAAACAGCCCACACGGAGCAGAAGGGGTGAGAGTTTCTGTGCATACTTTTACTTGTTTGGTGTGCATAACAATTGGGAGGAAATCTAAGTAGAATGATGGTCAACTGTTATTTTCGAGACCAAGGCAAATCGCATGGTGGGAAGTATGCTGGCCCTGGGTTTGGGAAGCTTGCTTTCTCTTTTCTCTTTTGTTAATTAACCTCACTTTATTTATTTATTGAAGTGTAGGGAATATGCAATACTTATTGCATATTGATTCAGTATTTTTTCAATTATTTTTATTAATTAATTACAGGCTCAGTTCAGTTCATTCAGTCACTCAGTCGTGTCCAGCTCTTTGCAACCCCATGAATCGCAGCACGCCAGGCCTCCCTGTCCATCACCAACTCCTGGGGTTCACTCAGACTCACATCCATCGAATCAGTGATGCCATCCAGCCATCTCATCCTCTGTCGTCCCCTTCTCCTCCTGCCCCCAATCCCTCCCAGCATCAGAGTCTTTTCCAATGATTCAACTCTTCACATGAGGTGGCCAAAGTACTGGAGTTTCAGCTTTAGCATCATTCCTTCCAAAGAAATCCCAGGGCTGATCTCCTTCAGAATGGACTGGTTGGATCTCCTTACAGCCAAGGGACTCTCAAGAGTCTTCTCCAACACCACAGTTCGAAAGCATCAATTCTTCGGCCCTCAGCTTTCTTCACAGTCCAACTCTCACATCCATACATGACCACTGGAAAAACCAGAGCCTTGACTAGACGGACCTTAGTTGGCAAAGTAATGTCTCTGCTTTTGAATATGCCATCTAGGTTGGTCATAACTTTCCTTCCAAGGAGTAAGCGTCTTTTAATTTCATGGCTGCAGTCACCATCTGCAGTGATTTTGGAGCCCCCCAAAATAAAGTCTGACACTGTTTCCACTGTTTCCCCATCTATTTCCCATGAAGTGATGGGACCAGATGCCATGATCTTCGTTTTCTGAATGTTGAGCTGTAAGCCAACTTTTTCACTCTCCACTTTCACTTTCATCAAGAGGCTTTTTAGTTCCTCTGCACTTTCTGCCATAAGGGTGGTGTCATCTGCATATCTGAGGTTATTGATATTTCTCCCGGCAATCTTGATTCCAGCTTATGCTTCTTCCAGCCCAGCATTTCTCATGATGTACTCTGTATATAAGTTAAATAAGCAGGGTGACAATATACAGCCTTGATGTACTCCTTTTCCTATTTGGAACCAGTCTGTTGTTCCATGGCCAGTTCTAACTGTTGCTTCTTGACCTGCATATAGGTTTCTCAAGAGGCAGGTCAGGTGGTCTGGTATTCCCATCTCTTTCAGAATTTTCCACAGTTTCTTGTGATCCACACAGTCAAAGGCTTTGGCATAGTTAAGAAAGCAGAAATAGATATTTTTCTGGAACTCTCTTGCTTTTTCGATGATCCAGCAGATGTTGGCAATTTGATCTCTGGTTCCTCTGCCTTTTCTAAAACCAGCTTGAACATCTGGAAGTTCACGGTTCATGTATTGCTGAAGCCTGGCTTGGAGAATTTTGAGCATTACTTTACTAGCGTGTGAGATGAGTGCAATTGTGTGGTAGTTTGAGCATTCTTTGGTGTTGCCTTTCTTTGGGATTGGAATGAAAACTGACCTTTTCCAGTCCTGTGGCCACTGCTGAGTTTTCCAAATTTGCTGGCATATTGAGTGCAGCACTTTCATGGCATCATCTTTCAGGATTTGAAATAGCTCAACTGGAATTCCATCACCTCCACTAGCTTTGTTCGTAGTGATGCTTTCTACGGCCCACTTGACTTCACATTCCAGGATGTCTGGCTCTAGGTCAGTGATCACACCACTGTGATTATCTGGGTCATGAAGATCTTTTTTGTTCAGTTCTTCTGTGTATTCTTGCCATCTCTTCTTAATATCTTCTGCTTCTGTTAGGTCCATACCATTTCTGTCCTTTATCCAGCCCATCTTTGCATGAAATGTTCCTTTGGTATCTCTAATTTTCTTGAAGAGGTCCCTTGTCTTTCCCATTCTGTTGTTTTCCTCTATTTCTTTGCATTGATCGCTGAAGAAGACTTTCTTACCTCTCCTTGCTATTCTTTGGAACTCTGCATTCAGATGCTTATATCTTTCCTTTTCTCCTTTGCTTTTCGCTTCTCTTCTTTTCACAGCTATTTGTAAGGCCTCCCCAGACCGCTGCAGCATGGGGGTCACAGAGAGTGGGACACCCCCTAGCGAGTGAACAGCAGCAGTCGTTATTGGAGTGTATCAAGTTAGAGTGTTGTGCTGGTTTCAGATGTGATGGTCATGGTTAGGCACTAAGTCATGTCCAGCTCTTGTGACCCCATGGACTCTATAGCCTGCCAGGCTCTCTGTCTACCAGCAAAGTGGATCACTTATGCGTGTGCATACATCCACTCTTTTTCAGATTGTGTTCCCATATAGACCATTACAGAGTGTTGAGTGGAGCTCCGCGTGCTGTGCAGCAGGTTCTCGCTGGTCATCTGCTTATGTGTAAATGTAGTGGCGTGTATGTCGGTTCTGCAGGTTCTCGCTGGTCATCTGCTTATGTGTAAATGTAGTGGCGTGTATGTCAGTTCTGCAGGTTCTCGCTGGTCATCTGCTTATGTGTAAATGTAGTGGCGTGTATGTCGGTTCTGCAGGTTCTCGCTGGTCATCTGCTTATGTGTAAATGTAGTGGCGTGTATGTCAGTTCTGGTCTCTCAGCTTATACCCTCTTCTCCCCCTTGGTAACTATATCTGTTTCTACATCTGTCACTCTGCCTCTGTTTTTAATAAAACTCTTAGAGGAAAACAAAGGCAGAACACTCTCTGACGTAAATCCCAGCAAGATCTTTTTTGATCCACCTCCTAGAATAATGAAAATAAAAACAAAAGTCAACAAATGGGACCTAATTAAACATAAAAGCTTTTGCACAGCAAAGACAACCATAAACAAAATGAAAAGACAGCCCACAGAATGGGAAGAAATATTTGTAAACAAAGTGCTCGACCGGAGATTAATCTCCAATTTTTAAATACACAAGTAGCTCATGCAGCTCACTATCAAAAAGTATAGACAACCCCATCAAAAAATGGGCAGAAGATCTAGATAGACATTTCTCCAAAGAAGACATACAGAGGGCCGATAAGTGTATGAAAAGATGATCAACGTCGCTAATTATCAGAGAATGCAAATAAAATCAGCAATGAGTTAGCACCTCATACAAGTCAGAATGGCCATCATCAAAAGATCTAGAAACAGTAGATGCTGGAGGGGTATGGAGAGGAGGGAACCTTCTTGCATGGTTGGTGGGAATGTAAACTGGCACAGCCACTGTGGGGAACCGTATGGCTGCTTGTTGAAAAACTAAAAAGAGAGGGCCCATTTGGTCCAGCAGTCTCCCTCCTGGGCTTATATCCAGGGAAAACTGTACTTTGAAAGGACACATGCACCCCAGTGCTCATGGCAGCACTGTTCATTAATGCAAGAGCCAGGACATGGAGGCAACCCAGATGTCCACTGACAGGTGCATGGATAATGAAGATGCGGTGTAGATACTCAATGAAATATCACTCAGCCGTAAAAGAGAACGAAATGACGCTCTTGCAGTGACCTGGATGGACCTAGAGACTGTCGTACTGCGTGAAGTCAGACAGACAGAGGCAGACAGATACCAGATGATATTACCTATAGGTGGAATCCAAAAAGCGATTCAGCGTTTCTGCAGGTTCTCCTCTATCATAGGTCACTGCTGTGCTCTTCTTGCTCATCTATTTCATATGTAGTGCCGACAGTTTGTACCTGTTAATTGCAGACCCCTGACCTGCCCCTCCCTGCTGGCTTCTCCCCTTTGGTAACCACAAGTTTGTTTTCTATATCTGTGAGTCTGTTCCTATTTTGCATAAACATTCATTTGTATTATTTCTTAGATTCCACATATAAGTGATATCATACAGTATTTGTCTTTCTCTGACAATTCATTAAACGTGATATTCTCTAGTGAGTGAAAGTCGCTCGGTCGTGTCTGACTCTTTGCAACCCCATGGACTATACAGTCCATGAAATTCTCTAGGCCAGAATACTGGAGTGGGTAGCCTTTCTCTTCTCCAGGGAATCTTCCCATCCCAGGGATCAAACCTAGGTCTCCCACCTTGCAGGTGGATTCTTTACCAGCTGAGCTCTCAGGGGTTCATCCACATTGCTGCAAATGACAATCTTTCACTCTTTCTCATGGCTGAGTAACACTCCACTGTGTGTAAACCACATCCTCTCATCCAGTTAAGAAGGGTGCTTGGGTGGCTCCATGTCTCGGCCGTTGTAAATAGTGCTCCTGGGAACAGTGTAATCCCCGTGAGATTCTCCAGGTTGCCGTGGTATGTGTCCTAATAGTCCCCTCCTGTCTGTCCCTAACCAGTGTTCCACAGTATGCATTACTACAGGTGATTACTTTCCCCACTGAACAGCATCTTGGTTGTTTCTAGTTTGTTATTATTATGGATATGGTGGCTGTGCGTTTACTTCTACAAGACATTGCGCACACCTCCTTACAGAGCAGCTGTGGATTTCACATTCCCACCAGCAGAGAGCGGCCGGCCCCGTGTTCCTGCATCTTCATCAGCTTTTGGTGGTGTCACTGAATTTAGTCATTCGACAGTCACATCTCATGCAGTTTTAATTTGCATTCCCTCATGTCTAATGATATCGAATGTATTTTCCTGCACTTTAATTGCTGTGTATCTTTTTCTATGAATATCTCTTTATGTATTTTTACCAATTTTTAGTAACCTTTTTTACGAGTGAGTTTTGAGTATTTTTTAATATAGTATAGATTGCAGTCCTTTGTCAGATATGTGGTTGCAAATATTTTCTCCCTTTCCATAGCTTATCTTTTCATCCTCTTAACAGGATCTTTTGCAGACCAAAGGTTTTAAATCTCATGTGGTCCACTGTTTGAATTTTTACTTATATGAATTATGCTTTTTGTGTCAAGTCTAAGAATTGTTTGCCCAGCCTTGGATCCTGAACATTTTCTTTTTCTAAAATTTTATAATTTTAAGTTATAATTAGTATATATTTAGTATAATTTATATACTAAAATATAATTTATAGTATAAATTACTTATAATAGTATATATTATTTGGAATATATAATATAGTATATTATACTATATAATTATACTATATAATATAGTATAAATTATTTATAATTTATAGTATATAATTTAAGTTATAAATTTAAGTTCATGGTTCATCTTGAGTTTAATTTTTGTATGAGATGTGAGACGTAGCTTGAGTTTCTTTCCTTTTTACCTATGGTTGTCCAATTATTCCAATACCCTTTGTTGTAAAAAAAAAAAACAACAACCTGTTCTTTTCCCACCGAACTGCTTTTGCACATTTAACCAAGAACCGTTTTGAGTATTAGCACAGGTCTATTTCTGGGTTTTCTGTTCTTTTTCATTGAGCTCGGTATCACATTCTTTGATTACTGTAAATATATACTAATAATATTGGGTAGAAATGAATGCTTGCAGTTACTCTGTTTTTAAAGGTCGTTTTAGTCATGTTAGTGCTTCTCCATAAAATTTTAAATTTGTCTGTGCTTATAGAAAACCCATGTTAGAATTCTGAATAATTACATTAAGCCTATAAATCAAATTGTGGGAGAACTTGACATCTTTTCTGTATCAGATCTTTGCATTCATGAACATGGTCATTCCATTTATTTGAATTTTAAAACCTTCTTTCATCGTCATTTGGTAGTATTCAGCCTCTGTGTCCTGTACGTGTCTACTTAGGTTCATATGTGATTATTCCACTTAATCTGGATTAAATTCAAGCCCTTCTGTATTAAATCCTGTGTAGACTTGCCCTCTCTGGCCTGTAATCAGTAAAACGGTCATCTGGTTTAATTTTTTTTTTCCTGTCCCACAATTATTTGAGTAATCATTTGAATTGATTAGTGGTCCTTGCATTTTGGGAAAAAGCCTCAAGTTTTGAGGGCTTATCAGAGTGTCATCTGTGTAGTCTGGCACTGATCCGTTAGTTTGCTTGACTTAGTCTTGTCCTTAAGAAATGTGCTTATGCACACAAGGAAAAGGAACAAGACAAAAACGAGCAGGGACAAAGTCCACTGAATGTAAATGCCTTTGCTCCCCCCATTCATATGTATTTCTTACATGAATTTCTTAAAAACTTGAATTCTGAGGACTTATCTATATGATTTTGCATTTGTGTTTATGTGGAAACGCTTGACTATAATCCAGGTACACACAGAAGCTCTCTGTCGGTGATGTCAGAGAACGATGGATTTTCTTTAGTCAGTAAAAAGTGAGTCAAATGGTTTTTGGGTGTGGGAGAAAGTACAGGATATTGTTGACCAAAGGGGTGATGCTCCATCTACCTCATTTTACAACTTTTTGCAGATTTCTTTTTTCTTTTTCTTATCACATTATTTTTTAAAATTGTAAATATCGTACATGTTTGTTGCACCAAATGTAAACAGTTCTGAAATGCATGGAGTAAAATGAAAAACAAAAAAATACTATTGTGGACCCTAGTCCCTGTCCTTCGGAAAAAATGCTGCTGCTGCTGCTGCTAAGTCGCTTCAGTCGTGTCCGACTCTGTGGGACCCCAGAGACGGCAGCCCACCAGGCTCCCCCGTCCCTGGGATTCTCCAGGCAAGAACACTGGAGTAGGGCGCCATTGCCCTCTTCTTCGGAAAAAATACTAATGGATTCATGTGTACTTTTCAGACTCTTTTTTTCTCTGTATACAAATAGAAACAAATTCTCACACATATATAGATCACATTTTTAACGCAAAAATTCAGTAATTCATTGCATATTATGCATATTGTGTTTAAGGAGACCATATTACAGATTTCTCCAGGACATTTTGATGAGCCTGTAGTCAGTCCTTACATAACTTTTAGTAGTGACTTGTTTCATATTCAGAATATTTGTATTTATGAGACACTACACATGGCCACGTTAGTTATGCCCTTTCTGTCATGCTTTGACTACCACTCCAAGTCCATAATTAGTGGCTACACCTCATTAATTTAACAGAACCAGAGTACTCTTTAATATTGATACACCACAACCTGTTGAAAAATACCCAAATTGATGGGCAAAAAATTTTCTAATATTTTATAAATTTAAATTCTACTATGGTGAAAAACTTGTGCATGTATCTTTGTATGCTCATGCAAATCTTCTTGAGAGGAAATCTCTTAGACGCAGGATGGTCAGCTGATAGATATCCTGTGCTGGTAACATTTTTGTAACTACTGCCAAATTGTCTCCAGATAGATTATCCAAAATCCCACACCCACGACCAGTTTAGGAAAGTGTCCTTCACCCCAGACTCCATCCTGTCTGTAAATTTCAGATGCAGACTTTTCAGTGTAAGTACTCTTTGGTGTGTGTGTGGCTTTTTATTTTTAAGAAAGATGATGTGGACAGATTATTTCAGTTATTTCACATGTACAAATAAAGCTCCACTCTTCAGGGCAGACAGTCCAAATTTATACCTCAGACAGGCTCTAGTCCAATTTATTTTAAGTGACCAAGGGCATGTGTATATATTTGGAAAGAATGAAACCATCTCTTGGGGCTGGGATTTAACTGTCTAGGATGGTTCTTTCTTAAGGAATCTTTTGTAAAATGTTTGCTTAAACTGCTGTGTTCCAGGTCCTGAGGGGAGATTAGTGGATAGAAATGTTTTATGCTGACAACTTTTGATTAGAACTGGGAATGTGTCTCCTTCTTTATCTGTCCTTGCATACTGGCACTGCTTTAAAACCATTGGTACTTTTTTTTTTTTTAGGAAAGACAATATGAAACACTTTAAATGTTTGAAACACATTATAAGAAGTCCTTAGGAAAATTTTAATGGGAATATTTATTAGAGCTTTTTAGAGTGCTCTGAAAAGTTCAACTGATAATAATGTAATAACAATAATAATCATGTAATGGATTGTTTTATTAATCCTGTACTTGAGAAGACATTATAGATCCAGAAATGTATTGCTTTTACATGACTTAATTTCAAAGGCAACCTACAGAAGTTAAAGGGATTTATGCCTGTTCATTTTCCGTAGGATAATGGCTTTATTTATTTATTTTTTTAGAATGAAATAATTTGAAGCTTCTGCAGAGCTTTGCAATTTGCATATACAAAGTGAATTGCTCACTGAATTCATTCAGTGCCACAAGGGGAAAAATAATTAGGATACAGCTTACAAAAGCAAGGCAGAAAAATTGCCTTTTAGGTAGCAGTCTCCATTTCACTCTGTAAACATAAATAAATCATCATCTGTAAATTACCATCAGCAAAAGAAGGGGAAAAGTTGGAAATCAAATCCTTGTTTTCCTAAATGGCTCTTGACTTTGCAGCATACCAGCAACGTATTTAATATTCCCACACAACGTTGACTAATTGCATAATTCTGACAGGAATATACCAGCTCCTCAAGGGAGTGTACTTTTAAAAAATCCGATTGTATTAATTTTCCCTTGAAGCACCAGAAGAAATTTCAGCAGTTTCTCTGTCTAGTTACAAAATAACCCATTTGGAAAATTGAATTGTGTAATTTGTAATTGTTTTCCAAGTTGTTAATGCAAACCTATATCAGCAGCAAGTTAAACTTTTAAAGTATGGCCACTTTGTTAATTGCTGGCTGTTAAACATTTATTTCAATGAATACTATCATTTATGACGAATAAGACATCTGGAATATGGCTTTAAACAGCCAAATTAATTTGCCAGTTCTTTTTTTTTTCGGAATTCCTAACTGGATGGCATACTTAAAGATTTATCAGAGATTTAGGAGTGTGCTGAATATCGCTCTTTCCTTTGAGGGAGTCACAGTGCTGGGTTTTGATGCTCAGAGAGTTAGCAAAGGAGAACTGCGGAGGAATTAAGCAGGTCTTTAGCGCCCCCTATTTTTCATCCCCCGCCCCACCCTAAGCTGAGCTAAGTCCTATCTGCTCACTGCCTGGCTGTCTGCTGACCTCTCTGGGCCTTGTTTCCACCCCCGGTCGTGTTCCCACCGTTCCCCACGGTTGAGGCCACGTGTGGCCCAGCCAGCGGCGCGCTGCTCAACCCCAGAGGACGCCATCCTCATTAGTCCTGTGTGAACAGCACACTCAGGCTGCGTGATGCATCAGCCGTGTCCATTCTCCACTTTTCCTCTAACGCGGTTTTTCCACCCTCTGCGCTGTTAACATTTTTGGTGTGGAGCTGGCCTGTTCTTAGCAGCGTCTCCTGACTTCTACCCCCTAGATGCCAGGAGCACCCCCCAGTTTTGGCAACCAAAAATAGCCCCGGACTTTGTGAAATCTTTTCCCTGGGGAGGATGAGGCGAGTGCAAGATCTTCAGCTCTCCCCTGGACGGAGAACCACTGTCTGCAGCCTGCAGATGCGACCCCCCAGTTACCTGCGTAAAACCTCCTCGTCTGCACTCTGCGACTTCACGAGGCCCAGTGACTCCTGCCAGCTGCTCACTTCTAGCCTTTTAGCCCCAGCCCAGCTGCTCTCGCTTCGCACTTTGTCTTCCTGTCACTGCCTCACTCCTCACCACCACTTTTCCCCGTACTCCTATCCTGCCAAACTGCAGTTTCGAGATTGTGTGGGGAAGCTTTGGTCTGGAAATCCCTCTCTCCTTTCTTTGCCTCATAAACCCTCGCTCACCCTTGTCAACCCACTTTAGGATGACAGTGCCTCCCTCAGGAACGATGGCCTCGCTGATTCCTTTCTGGAGAGTCATTTGGTGGCATTTGGTGGTTTACTGAAGTGTCATGCCAGATTATCCATGGTTGAATCCCAGCTCTGCTGTTTGCAAGCTGAGTGAACAAATTCACCTCTGATAGTCCTGTTCTGTGTAAACAGGGATTTCACAGTCAGAAATGTGAAAAAGTAAATAACATAATCGATATGAAGTGCTTAGAACCCCAAATCTGGCATATAATTAAAGGTCTGCCTGCGTGGGGGCCTTCCCTTCCCTTCCCCGGTGGCCCAGCGGCTGAGACTGTGCTCCCAACACAGGGGGTCCGGCTTTGGTCCCCGGTCGGGGGACGAGGTCCCACATGCCCCAGCTAAAGACCTGGTGCAGCCAAATAAGTGAATTTTGTTCTTGTTCAGCCACTAAGTTGTGTGTGACTGTTTGCCACCCCATGGACGCCAGGCTCCTCTGTCCTCCGCTGTCTCCTGGAGTTTGCTCAAATTCACAGTCTCCTTTCCTTTATGATGAAGATGGGTGGGGAGGGGGGCTTTCATTTACCATGCTCTTGTTGAGGGCTTACACGTGTGAGGCACTGAGCTTGGTGCTGGAGAGAGCAGAGAACAGAGCAGGCGACACCCTGCTTCTGCTTCTACGTAACATAAAGAAAATGTGTAAGTAAGGTATGTAGGGTGTTGGCGTGACTGATCAGCGCTAAGCAAGAATGCACGCCGGCAAAGAGATAGGCATGTGGACTGAGGGTGTCGCAGTTTTGTTTTTATTTTACTCTATTTTACTGGCCTGTCAGTGTGTGGGATCTTAGTTTCCTGACCGGAGATCCAGGCTGCGCCCCCTGCATTGGAGGCGCGCAGTCTTCACCACCGGACCGCCAGGAAGTCCCCCTGTTGCAGTTCTAAACAGCGTCGCCTGGATGAGACGATGTTTGAGTCACTGATGATGGGGCAGATTGAGACTTCCTCCTCGAGAGGAAGAGTGTTTCCAAGCAAAGGAAGAATAAACCCAGGTGCTCTTGTTTGGTGGGGCTGAAAAGACCACAGAAGCGAGAGGGAGTTCAGTTGGACTTCCCGGAAAAGGGAGAGTAAAGTGTGACTGCCTGTGTTTCAGCAGAGTGGTGTCTCTTCACATAAGGCCCTCCAGCACCACACTGGGCTTCCCAGGTGCTAGTGGTGAAGACCCGCCTGCTGGTGCAGGAAACGTGAAAGACGCGGGTTCGATCCCTGGGTCGGGAAGATCCCCTGAAGGAAGGCATGGCAACTCACTCCAGTATTCTTGCCTGGAGAATCCCATGGACAGAGGAGCCTGGTGGGTCTGTGGGGTCACAAAGAGTTGGAGACGACTCAAGTGACTTAGCATGCACGCACGCAGCAAGCATCACAGCAGGCGGTGTCTTCAGGGCAATATTTGGAGGAATATTCTGAATGTTCCAAAGAACTGTCCACCAGATAAGCAGAAGCTGGGTGGAGACTTCAGTGTGCAGCTTTTCATTTCTTCCAGCTACTGGGAAGAAATCCATTTCTCTTAGAGCAGCACAGAGTATGTGGGAGGAGTACACGTGGTTGGACTGTATCTTGAGGAAAGGGAATCAAAGTTGGTTCAGACTGATTTTCAGGCAGCGCCGTCCAAAGGAATCACACGCTAGAGCCAGAAAGCACACCACCAAGGTAGCCTTCTGTCATTTTCTGCGTTGGTGCAGGAAAGGCAGGCTGGGCTGCCTTCAGCATCTGCCTGGAGTCTGCTGAAGGAAGGACGCTTCACTGCGGGGCATGGGGGATTGAAGGACCCTCCTCAGATGGTCTGCATGTGCCCCCGAAAGGCTAAGACTCAAAGGATCCCTTCTCAACAGGCTCTGGAAGTGTCACCTAAACAGGCCACCGTATTCACCTGCGAGTGGTTTTCTTCAGATCCTCAGCGACTACAGGTAGAACCTGCTTCTGTGATAACAGCCAGCTGACTGTCGTGCGGCAATGCCTGCAAAGAGACGGAGGGTGGCTTCAAGCCCAAATGGCTTGGTTCCCTTCTTGAGTAAGCGCCCCAGGCGTGCACACCAGCTCACGTGCTGACGGATCCAAACCAAACACCAAGGACGTGTACCTGTCAGTCATGTCCTGCTCTGTGTGGCCCAGGACTGTAGCCCACCAGGCTCCGCTGTCTGTGGGGTTTCTCAGGCAAGAATACCGGAGCATGTTGCCATGTCCTCCTCCAGGGAATCTTCCCAACCCCGGGATCGAACCCAAGTCTCTTGCATCTCCTGCATTGGCAAGCGGGCTCTTCACCACCCACGCCACTTGGGAAGCCAGAGATGGAGGAGGAGGATGTCCAAATGTTCAAAGGGTGTATGGTGGGTGCTTCTGTCAACTACACATGCAGTAAGTTCTCGATAGTTGAACACGCTCCCCTTATTAAATGCCATAGTCCACGTTTTTAAAATAAAAAAATAATCAGTGCTTCTAGTAATACTGTTGACCTGGCTTTCCTTGTGGGAACAGTTCAGGCATCCTGTGTCAATATTTATCTTGACTCTGACAATCACAAATATATGGGCTTAGGTTGACAAACCAGTTGGCCTAAAGAGAACAGCATTTTGATGCAGATGAGAGTCTTCAGTGGGTGCTAAGACAAGTCTCTCAAAGGTAATTGGGAAACAGGTGTTCACATAATGCCAAAGTATTGCCCAGCGTGGATGCATCTCGTAGACGTGACACCAGATGTAAGAATCCAAACATAGAAAAACACGTGTGATATAGTTCGGTTTACATGTTAATAAGTTTTCTAGAAGGAAGAACCACCCAGTGGTGATGGAGGTGAGAGTGGTGGTTTTATCCGGGGTCGGCACTGATCCGGGAAGCGACGGTGTTAACTGAGAGCTGTGTGTGTCAGTCTGAGTGGCGTCCCCCAGCTGTGTACACGTGTCGAGGTTCACTGGACTGTGGTCTCGAGATTTCTGTCTTTTACTGTTTGTGCTGGATCCGTGGGGCCTCATATTTAGGTTCCTGTGCTTGTTCCAAGCCGGCTTTCACTAGAGCTGTAGTTTGGAATACAGACCGTGGTGCCACATGCACACACGTAAAAGCCAGTGGTTTTGGAAAAGCCGAGTTTTCTTCAGCATTTTAAAGTCTGAATACGAAAGATGAGTTTAGCTCAGACTGTCTTCTTTTGAGTTGACAAGTACTTTATTTTTACATAGGAATTAAGATTTACATTTCTTTTTTTTTCTTTCTTTCAAGATACGGTTTATAACTTGCAGAAATATCTTTAAATGTTTCCAGAACTGTTTGCATCTATAGTTTTACTCATTTGCTCATTTATCCAGCCAGTAACTTATTTATTCATTTACTTTTAATGTGTTTTAAGGAACACACATGGTGGAGTGTACTGCTAGAAAAAAGCATACATTTGTAGAAGCCAGAAGGTCTAGATTTGAATGTTGCTCTATCCTTCCATCTGCCTGAGAAATCATCATTAAGTTACCGCTCTCTCTCTCTCACTACTCATCCTCATATAATGAGTTTAATGACAGTACCAAGGGTGTTATGCCATTGTGAGAATTCAGTATTACGCTGTAGCCATTCAGCGTTCTGCAGTTGATTGAAGTAAGCGGACCTCCTTGAGAAGTGGATTTATAACTGGTGAGTAGGGTGAGATTCATTTCCTCATTTAATTAGACTAGTTCTACTTTTATATGATGGTGACACTGTAAGATTTCCTTTGAAAAAAAACTTTAAAAACCAAGTGATTCAACCACTAAATTAAAATTGCTAACCAGTGTTCTAGTGGCTTAGTATGTATTTGACTAGGAAATCTCGTCCCTTTTGTGCTAGAAGTAATATAGGAATACAGTGGGGTTTGAGAGAAAAACTCTATGAGAATTCTTGGCCAGAAGGAAATCAAACAGAGAGCATATTAGCCAACTTTTGCTTTGGCAACAATTCCAAAATCTTAGCAGCTTATAGCAATTCATCCTTGTCTTCTGCCCTTATTGTTTGAGGGGTCTGGGTTGTGTGGTGGGTCTGTGGGTGTGTTGAGCATAGCTGGATTAATTTGATTCAGTTGCAGTCCATCTGTCTGTACATCCAGGAGTAAGGAGGGAAATGAACTCAAGGAGAGAAGAAATGACTTACGCATACTTTTAAAGTGTTTACTTGCACATATCAGCTCACATTCTATGAGCTAAAGCAAGTTGCATGACCAAATCCAAACCATTCAGGAAGAAGTCGTGGGGGCAAAGAGTGGGTGGATGAATTTTGAGCAAGTAAGTCAATCTGTATGAAGGTTAGGAATTCCCCAGGTGGTCCAGTGGTAAGGAGTCCACCTGCCAATGCAGGGGACATGGGTTCCATCCCTGGTCCGGGAAGATGACACCTGCTGCAGGGCAGCTAAGCCCCTGCACCTCAACTCCTGAGCCCACGAGCCCTCGAGACCGTGCCCGGCAACGAGATGCCAGCGCTCTGCAACTGAGCGCCCTCGAGCAGCAGCAGGGACCTAGAGCAGCCGGAAATAAAGATAAATAAAAGAAGAAAATGAAAGTTGCCGTGAGGTACAGCGTTTGCCTTTGGTCTGATTTTAAATCCCTCCAGATTCTAAAGAGAATCATTTTTGCCAAGTCTTACCCGCACTCAACCTTCCCATCCTCTGTGTTCGTGAACGTACTTTATGTGTCAGGAAAGCTCCGATTCAGGGTTCATTTCTCTTACCAGAGGAATTTTCAAGGAACCATGATCTTCCATGAGTTCTGAATGAGTCCAAGGATTGACTATCAAATTAAGCCTGAAGCTAACCTGGGCTTTGAAAGTAAACAGCCAATTTCTAAAGAAAATCAAGCATTTAAAAGGTCCTCATATTGACATTTTCAGTAAGCTGTACACATGTTTCTGGTCTTCTTTGGCTCCATTTTGGCCAAAATGGATTAGATTTTAGCTCCATTTCGAGAGAGAAATCTCTGGAGTCAGAAAGCGTAAATACACCCAGAAAAGGAAAAGGAAGTTTAGAGATTGAGAGGTCACAGATTAACTGAAAAGAGTCATCAGACAGGTGGCAGTCCAGAAATAAACAGAAGTAATTCCATTGTCTGCCTTGGTCACTGTTGCCTTAGCATGAAGATTCTGTTACAGGGTAGGTAAAAGCATTTAGACTCTATGTGCCGTTTTAGTCACAAAATGTGACTTCTGTTACTGTCCTGCTCAGTACCAAGACCCTCTGTTAGTAATGGACATTTGTAACTGGGTCTCATATTGACTGTCTCTTGGAAACTGTTCTTTTGCCTTTTAAATCATAATTCTCACTTGTATTTCAGATCTGGTCATGGCGTTTGAAATGTTTTGTTGTCTTCTTCACTTAGGATGTGCGGTTGTGAAATGGACAAAACAGGAGAAAAGGAAACAAATGGTCCTGCTCAGGTGCATGACCTTTGGGATGGGAAGTGGGCACCAGATCTTTGCCAAGGTTCTGTTGACATCCATTGTCATGCTCCTGCCAAGCAAAGGAGAGTTCTTCCGGCTGACTGTCGACCTTTAGGATGCTTGGTTATCACCTGGACTCTCAAATTCGTGAAAAATTAAATGCAAGTCAGTTCATAACAGTGGTGTTAGGTTAGGAGTCATAGATTAATGGTGTTTTTCCTAATTTTTAGTCCTTTTTCATTTATTCATAACTGTTTGTTGTGATGTTGGATGGCAGCACCGACTCAATGGACATGAGTTTGAGTAAACTCCAGGAGCTGGTGATGGACAGGGAGGCCTGGTGTGCTGCAGCCTGTAGGGTCGCGAAGAGTCGGATGCGACTGAGCGACTGAACTGTCGTAGTATTGTTGCAGGGACAAGCCGCTTCTGAGTCCATGTTGGACTTTGACTTGCTTTTCGTTGCTTTTGTTATTAAAATCATACATAATGGCCTGTCTCACAGAACTCTGCGCCTCTGTCTGACCATCAAACTCAAATGCCTTTGTTCAGAACCCTGTCCACTTGTGGATGGCAGGAAGAAAGAAATTAGCACATCCTCTGCCTGAGGCTTGCCGTTCTAGGAGGTGTTTGCAAGATGAATGGCCTTTTAACTCTGCTCCCTACCTCTCCCACCTCAGAGCTACAAAAGAACCTGGCATCCAGACCCCGATAAGATGGCTGTCTTGAGACGTTAGTCTGCCAGCTTCTCGGTCAGCCAGCTCTCTCCTTGCCTCAACACCTGTCTCCAAGTCGCTGGCCTGTCACGAGACTAGAAGCGCGAGCTTGTACTTGGTAATAGTATCAGCTTTACTCCCTTTTACTTAATATTTTGCTTGAAATCAGATCACTTCTTTGTTTAAATAAATTCACTGTAACAGAACCTTTTCTTACTACCATCAATAGAAACTAGTATTGCTTGCCATGAACAGCAGATAGCATTTAAGAAGAAGTACAAGGGGAAGAAAGTAATATTTTTAAGGCTGAATAATACCCCACTGTAGGCGTGTACCGCGGTTTCTTTATTCGTCCACCAGTGGACAGGTTGTTTCTGTATCTCAACTGTTGTAAATAACACTGCAGTAAAACAGGAGTGTAAATGCCCACCTCAGGGCACTGTTTTCATCTCCTTGAATGTACGTCCCCAACGTGGGACTGTTGGACCACATGGTACTTCTGTTTTAATTTTTTGAAGAACCTTCATATTTATTTTTATAGCAGCTGCATCATTTTTCATTCTCACTAACAATGCACAGAGTTTCCATATCTTATCCCTAGTTAATAGAACACTACTTGATACCAAGCAAATTTTAAAAATAAATGAATGAATGAATGAGTAAGTGAAGAGTAAACAGACAGATATTTTGGTGGATGAAGGGATGCAAGGAAGATTCCTGAGAAGGAATGTGGTTCTCCTGCAATTGTGTGTAAGTGGTTCTCCTTGGTGTTCGGTCTTCTCAGGTGGTTCAGTGGTGAAGAATCTGCCCACCAATGCAGGAGATGCTGGTTTGATACCTGGATTAGGAAGATCTCCTGGAGGAGAAAATTGCAACGCACTCCAGTATTCGTGCCAGAAGAATCCCATGGACAGAGGAGCCTGGTGGGCTACAGTCTATGGGATTGCAAAGAGTCAGACATGACTGAGCATACACTTCTCGATGTTGTTAGACTTTGAAGAACTTTTTACATTTTATTTGTGAATCTCTACACAAAAACAGCACTGTGAAGTTTCAGTTCAGTTCAGTCGCTCAGTCGTGTCCGACTCTTTGCAACCCCATGGACTGCAGCACGCCAGGCCTCCCTGTCCACCTCCAACTCCCAGAGCTTGCTCAAACTCATGTCCATCAAGTCGGTGTTGCCACCCAACCATCTCATCCTCTGTCGTCCCCTTCTCCTGCCTTCAGGAGGATCTTTCCCAGCATCAGGGTCTTTTCAAATGAGTCAGTTCTTTGCATCAGGTGGCCAAAGTATTAGAGCTTCAGCTTCAGCTTTAGTCCTTCCAGTGAATATTCAGGACTGATTTCCTTTAGGATGGACTGGTTGAATCTCCTTTCAGTCCAAGGGACTCTCAAGAGTCTTCTCCAACACCACAGTTCAAAAGCATCAATTCTTCGGCACTCAGCCTTATTTATGGTTCAATTCTCACATCCATACCTGACTGCTGGATAAACCATAGCTTTGACTAGATGAACCTTTGTTGGCAAAGGAATGTCTCTGCTTTTTAATATGCTGTCTAGGTTGGTCATAACTTTTCTCCTAAGGAGCAAGTGTCTTTTAATTTCATGGCTGCAGTCACCATCTGTAGTGATTTTGGAGCCCCCCAAAATAAAGTCTCTCACTGTTTCCACTGTTTCCCCATCTATTTGCCATGAAATGATGGGACCAGATGCCATGATCTTACTTGTTTGAATGTTGAGTTTTAAGCCAACTTTTTCACTCTCCTCTTTTCACTTTCATTAAGAGGCTCTTTAGTTCTTCACTTTCTGCCTAAGAGTGGTGTCATCTGCATATCTGAGGTTATTGATATTTCTCCCGGCAATCTTGATTCCAGCTTGTGCTTCATCCAGCGCGCTAGCGGGCACCTGCTGGGTAGCACCGGGAGCCCAGGTGGGCGCCCTGGGCGGCCTGGGAGGTACAGTCAGGGGTGGGGGGAGACTCCTGAGGGAGGGGTTAAATGTATACACACAATTTATTCACGCTGTGAAACAGTCACACTCCTATCGAAAAGGTATATGTATGAAGCAAGCGCCTACATCTGTGAAGCTCTGAGGCTGTGGCGCCTGTTAGCTTCAGAGAAATCTGACAAGGGGAGGCAATGTGTTAACCTCCTTGCTAGGGCTCTGAGGGCAACACTGAAATAATCGCCGGACACGCTCTTCTTCTGGCAGGCCCCCTTTGTGTTCCCCTGGGACGGGCCTGCTCCCTTCTGCTCGGTGTCAGTGGGAGCTTTCTTTCTGTGCTCTAGCTCACTGTGGTTCATTTTTCAGGTTACAGAACTCAACAACGTGAAGAGCGTAGCTCGGCTGCCAAAAAGCACCAAGAAGCACGCCATCGGGATTTACTTCCGTGATGACACCTCCAAGACCTTCGCTTGCGAGTCAGGTGTGTTGGCGGGGCGGGGGCCGCGGCTCTGTGCTCCCCGGCAGGCGCCGGGCAGCCGCGCTCATCTCTGGCGTCTCCGCAGATCTTGAGGCTGACGAGTGGTGCAAAGTCCTCCAGATGGAGTGTGTGGGGACGCGGGTCAATGACATCAGCCTCGGAGAGCCTGACTTACTGGCCACCGGAGTTGAGAGAGAGCAGAGTGGTATGTAAAGAAAGTCCTCTCCTCTCTTTTCTTAAACTGTTTTTTCCCCCATATAATGAAACATAAGACATCTTGATGTAAAACTTTTGAAGTTAGAAAAGTGTATAAAGGAAGAAGTAAAAATAACCTTTTATTTCACCTAAACCTCGGTTAGCATTTCTGTGTGTTTCTCAAGATGTTTCGGTGACTAACAGGACTGGATCGACATGAATCATATCAGCTGGAAGCTCTGAGAAACCCGCTGTGTTTCTGTGTTACTTTTCT
This sequence comes from Bos indicus, assembly GCF_029378745.1. Taxonomy (NCBI): domain Eukaryota; kingdom Metazoa; phylum Chordata; class Mammalia; order Artiodactyla; family Bovidae; genus Bos; species Bos indicus. Next base: position 81,999,318 of record NC_091772.1, read on the forward strand.
CTGGACGATGCGTCAGATCATTTAATTTTCCCAGCACACTGTGATATAAATACTATCACCTCCCATTTGCAGATGGGAAAATGAAGCTTAAAAGAGCTAAAGATCTGGCGTCACGTCCAATAGCTAGGGCTTGATTCTAGACGCGTACTCCTGGGCTTGTATTTATGGTGTACACGTGCAGTGGGTTTTTGTCTTCCTTTTCTTCCACTTTAAATTTTTATTGAATGCTTTCCAGTGTTTTTAATAGAATCCAGACTTCCTGAATTTTTCATCAAGAGTAAACCTACCTAAAATTTGTAATTTTTTTTTTTTTTTAACTAAAACACTTGAGCCAACTCTTTGAGCTCAACACTCAACCTGGGAATATATCATGATAAATAATAATGACCAAAATGTTCACAAACACTTCAACGAAACTCACTATTGATTTGCAGTATGAGTTTGGAGGCGAGGAATCATTTCTTTGTTCCCAAATGCCTTGTAACAGGATAGATTGACTCCTAGAGTTCCACACCAGCCTGTTGACTTGATCTGTGAGGATATATCACAGCCAAAGAGGCTGGGGGTCACCTGGCCTGATTATGAACACCGAAGAGGTGGGATTGTGCTGACCCCTTCTATGGATCCACAGTCAATTGTTAGTGAGAAAAATGCCCTCCGTCGCAGCCGGAACTGTGTCTTCATGACACATTTACAGTCGGCGGCTCCTTTAGATGCTCCGTGTCCGCCATAATCCATCTCCAGGGAAGTGTTATTGATAAAGTCTGAGACGTGCTGGCTGATTCAGAGGAGCCTCTTTGCAGACTGGGAAATTGAGCTGCAAAGAGGTGAAGTCATTAACCAAGGTCACACAGGCTTCTCTCTCCGAAGTCCACTAACTCTGAATGCTCTTGTAACCGACATACAGAGAAAACGTGGCAGGCGCTGATTATTTTTTTGGAGAGCCCAGATCAGCACTTGCCTTGCACGTTTTATATTTGCAAAGCTATATTCAGAGAGTGCCCCAAACTGAATTCACAAATTGCCTGTTCCTAGGGGTCGGGCTTCCCTGGTGACTCAGATGGTAGAGAATCCATCTGCAGTTCAGGAGACCTGTGTTTGATCCCTGGATCAGGAAGATCCTCTGGAGAAGGGAATGGAAACCCCCTCCAGTGTTCTTGCCTGGAAAATCCCAAGGACAGGGGAGCCTGGCGGGCCACAGTCCATGGGGTCACAGAGTCAGACATGTCTGAGCGACTAAGCATGTCAGGAATTGCCCTTTGGTACCAATTTTCTGAGCCTCAGTTTCCTGTTCTGTCAAAGAGGAATAAGAGTACCTCTGGTATATAACTACTGGGGTTTATAACAAAACTCAGCTCTGTCTTCTGAGGTACTTTGCAAGATTAACTATGACTTAAAGTTACGGTAATTAAAGTGGTCACTCTTACCAATGTTACTGTTATTCCTGGACAAGGTGATTACAGAACTTCCAAGCCAGTGACTTGGGAAGGATCTCTGTTATCGTTGTTTAGTTGCTAAGTCGTGTCCGACTCTGCGATCCCATGGACTCTCTTATTTTTTGCTTATTGATGGCAGTCTTTCTTATTTCAGAACTCTCCAGGTAGAAATTTACTCCATTAGAGTTTACTTTTAAAATAATAGTTACTGGAAAGCAGCAAACGCTTGCTTATTGGGAGTTTGAAATCACTTAGAAAATTTGCAGAAGAGATGCTTGAATACATTTGTAAACATAATCTTGACACTCCTGTTTCTTAAACTTAACTAAAGTTTATGAAAATTCTGTTGACTTTGTATTAATTTAGAATCCCAGTGATATTGTTAGTGTCTACTATCTTCTCGGATGCAGTCTGCTGTAATGACAAATAGATAAAAAAGCGTTTGCTATAGTAATAATATTTTTATTCATATTTCATTCAAAATTTAGACTCTGTAACTTCCTGAATTAATGAATTTTGTAGAAATGTAACAGAAATACCATGACTGTATCTGTGGGGATGAAAATTCAGTTGCAGTAAAAAGCCAAGTAGTTTATTCAGAGTAATCGTGGTGAAATTTTAAGTCACACAAATAAGCAAATGAATATTTCTTTCCAGTATTTGGCTAACGAGAGCTCTTTGTTAAAATGAGTCCAAATTCATTGGAATTTTTCCAAACTGTCGGTCAGTTAAGTGCATACTATTAGTTTTATTTAAATAATTTGAGGTAGAATAGTGTTATGAAAATTATAAATTGATTAATATAACTTTAATATCAATAAACCATGCAACAATGATTTTGCACCTGCATTTTTTGTGAACACAAAAGTGTGGGTGTAATTAACAAGTACTTGGCAGGAAAAAAAGTTGTTTTTAATGGTTTCATTGTTAGAGTCTCTTCCTGGCATGCACAATTTTTATTATGCAAGCTAAAATATTGTAAAAATGATCTTTGCTCCTGTAAATACTGTGGCATGTACATTGACCACCAGACTGTATCTTTCCTGTGTTATTTAATGTAGTCTTCATTTAAAAAAGCATTTTCTGGAAGTGTTGATTTGTGAGAAAGGTTTGTCTTCCTGAACATTCAACCAAAACCTAGAATACGAGCTTGAATTGTTTGAAATGCCTCTTTGTTCCTGCTGTGTCTGTGATGTTTTATTCCTGGGGATTTTAGACTAACCTTTTGTTTTTCTCCCAGAGAGATTCAATGTGTATTTGCTGCCATCTCCTAACTTAGATGTACATGGCGAATGTGCCTTGCAGATCACATGTGAGCACATCTGTCTTTGGGACGTCCAGAATCCCAGAGTCAAACTCATCTCTTGGCCGCTAAGCGCGCTGCGGCGGTATGGGCGAGATGCTGCCTGGTTCACTTTTGAGGCAGGGAGGTGAGTTCCATGACTGTCTGTCTGCACTTTTTCCCGAAGTTCACGTCATGTGAGGCCTGGGTTTTCCTGTGAGATCCAGCGTGAAGCACACTGGGAAGACGCCTGGACCTGTGACTGTGATGCTGTGAATGGTGTGGTGGGTTAGTCGCTCAGTCGTGTCTGACTCTGTGACCCCAAGGACTGTAGCCCACCAGGCTCCTCTGTCCGTGGGACTCTCCAGGCAAGAACACTGGAGTGGGTTGCCTTTTCCTCCTCCAGGGGATCTTCTGGACCCAGGGATTGAACTCGTGTCTTCTGCATTGCAGGCAGATTCTTTACCAACTAAACCACTGTTCGCATATTCAGCATGGCTTTGTTTTCCAGGGATGGGGCTGATGTTTCATGAATGTGATGTGAAATTTTCATTACACGGTTTGAGCCCATACCACAACCTGACGTTGAAGTAGGTACCAGTGCTAAGATTGTGCTCTTGCCAGGTCATGCTGAACAGAGGCCAACTTCCTCGTTTTTGGAAAACTCCTATTTTGATATCTATGTTTCCTCACTGAACTAACTGTGGTAGATTATCAACATTAGGGGCTGTTGATATTTTTCAAGTTACAGTTTATTAAGTTTAATCTATTTTTCTCACACAGTAACGAATGACACTAATATTAAGAAGAGATTGATTTCATAACTTGGTTACTGCAATACCTAATAAGCACTTTCGAGGCTTTTCCTGTTTCCTTTTCAAAGTTAATTTTGGAGAGAGAAGGGGGTGCAGTAATATGGGGTTGATCATTAGCTACAAAATATTAGTCTAATCAGCATCTTATTGTCACCCTCTTTCCTCAGAATGTATGCTCTTTTTTCGGAAACACTGCAGATCCAATTTTATATTTTAGAATTTCAAATGACTCAGTTCATCTCAGTCGCTCAGTCGTGTCTGACTCTTTGCGACCCCATGAACCGCAGCACGCCAGGTCTCCCTGTCCATCACCAACTCCTGGAGTCCACCCAAACCCATGTCCATTGAGTTGATGATGCCATCCAACCATCTCATCCTCTGTCGTCCCCTTCTCCTCCTGCTCTCAATCTTTCTTTCTAAATTTTAAGAAATCCAAGTTCTTCTGTATATGGCCTGATTTTAAAGTTGAAAAAAATCAACTTGTGACTTTAAAAGGTTTTTGTTTTTGGTTTATAAAGTAGACAGTTCTCCCCTCACAGGAGTAGGGTACTTGACATAATAAGAATAATGACATGACTTCTAAACACCTAAAACTCTGCTCCATGTGAATATGCCATAGTAATGCTCCACTCACACTAATCTGCTCACCTCAGTATAAACATTGCCCAATTATTTAAAATTCCCTTTTCAGATAGATGATCGAGTCAGTGCTCTTACAATTATTCTAGAAAGTGTTTAAAGCCTTCTCACCCATGCAGCTCTTCTCTGGTCTGTTTACACTTTAAGAACCTGGAAATGGAAATGGTATAAACACATTAGTGAGTCTTTCAGAGACACAAAGTTTCTTGCATTAGCAAGTAAAACTTTAATCTTTAGAGCAGTGTCCTTAAGTCAGAAATACTTGTTTATTACCCTTATGGGGAAATCTTGATAGAAATTAAGAATTTGTTTGGGAAGGTGGGTATTTCTCCCTGTTTCGGTGTCAGAAATCATTTATTATCATTTTTAATATTTCTGGCCATGCCTCGTGACTTATGGGATCTTAGTTCCCCAACCAGGGATTGAACCCTGCCCCCTGCAGTTGAAGTGAAGGATCTAACTGCTGGACCATCAGGATTCCCTCCAAAATCATTTATGTATAAACTGTAACCAGTGACGATGGGTATGAAAGGTGTTTTGTCATTGAAAGTAGACTTATCTGTTGGCTGTACACCTCACATCATTCCCCACGCATATTTCATGTTGACTTGCAGGAGAGTTCTGCATTGATCAACATGTTAAGGGCCCATTTTCAGTCCTCAGTTCAGTCGCTCAGTCGTGTCTGACTTTTTCTGACCCCATGAATCGCAGCACGCCAGGCCTCCCTGTCCATCACCAACTCCCAGAGTTCACTCAAACTCACGTCCATCGAGTCAGTGACGTCATCCAGCCATCTCATCCTCTTTCTCCTCCTGCCCCCAATCCCTCCCAGCATCAGAGTCTTTTCCAATGAGTCAACTCTTTGCATGAGGTGGCCAAAGTACTGGAGTTTCAGCTTCAGAGCATATTGGGCACCTACTGACCCAGGGAGTTCGTCTTTCAGTGTCCTATCATTTTGCCTTTTCATACTGTTCATGGGGTTCTCAAGGCAAGAATACTGAAGTGGTTTGCCATTCCCTTCTCCAGTTGGGCAACATTTATTCCAAAATTCATATTTTTCCATTTTTCTTGCATGTTATTGTGTATGTTAGTTATTGTGTATGTTATTGTGTTAATCTGTGTTATTGTGTTATTGTGTGTGTGTTATTGTGTGTGTGATTGTGCATGTGTTGTTATTGTGTATATATGTTATTTTGTGTTAGTTATTGTTCATGTTATTGTGTTATTGTGTGTGATTGTGTGTGTGTTGTTGTGTAAGTGTGTTCACATTTTGTAAGTAAGAGGACAGAGGTGGCCGATGTGGATGTGGGAAGAGTATACGGAGCTCGAGTGCAAGAAGTGGTGGAGGAAAAGAAGGTACGCTGAAGACGTGAGTTTCCAAACTATTCTGATTGTCTTTGACCACAGCATGAACATTGACTTGGAAAATGAAAGCGCTTTTTAGTTCATGACTTTCCTCTCTGTGTTCTGTCCTTTGGGGTATTTCGTGCAAGCACTCCAGTGGTTAGATACTGTTAACACCTACAGCTCATCCCCACAGCGTTGTGTCTCAGATGTTGTAGGGACCTGGGATATGTGTGGATTTTGAACAGCATCCTTGTTCAGTGGTCGTGCTTTGTGGGGCTGTGCAAACTGGAGACCGAATGAATGGTCAGAAGGCCAAGTGCTGGGCTGTGCTCTCAGGACCTGACTCCTTTCTCAGACAGCGTGCTGTGTGCATAAGGGGCTCTGGTTTGGGAGTCAGAGAAACCCTAAGGTCTGATCTCTATTCTTTTTCTTTAAACACTGAGTGGGAGCAATTGATTTATTTATATGTATTTTTTTACTTAAAAGTCACAGCCGTTTATCAGGTCAGAAGTCGAAACACAGCCTGGCTCAGCTGGCTCTTTGCTCTACGATTCACAAAAGCAAGATTTTTCTCAAGGTTCTGGGGATAAACCTGCTTTGAGCCTCATTCGGGCTGTGGGCTGAGTTCAGCTCCATGTTGTAGGACTGAGTTTCCTGTTTTCTTGCCAGCCGTCTGCACCTTCTAGAGGCTACCCACACTCTTTGGTACATAGTCCCCTTCCTCTGTCTTGAAAGCCAGCAGTGGAGTCTGATCTCTGTTTTTTATTAGCTGTTGACTGTGGATGAAGTGTTTAACTTCCCTTTTATGTTTATCTAAGTAATTAACTTCCTTTTGGGGTGGTTGTAGGTAAAAGCAGTGATGGATATAGATGACCCAGAAGGTGCTGGGCTTCTATTACATAGTGTCTTTGAGATTTTGTTATAGGAACTTTTGGAGCAGGACTGGGTTTGCAGGATCCAGACAATATTAAATGCAAGGTGATATTACCGTTTTATATTTTGCCTGAACCTCAAATTAGATGGATTTTTATAGTTACCATCAAGATGCTCAGGATAATAAGATCGTTCATGTTCCCCCAAGTGTGAAGATTTCATATCTGCCTTGCTTTATTAGTGAAGATAATTTTTTCCCTTGGCTATTTTTGGATGTGTTCAAAACAAGATAATTTCCTCCTTGTCTTACATTGATAGGTGAACAGGAGTTAAGTCTCTCCGGGCAGGTGGTTTTCACATATCCAGCATGCGTCTGCAAAGGCATCACAGCATTCCCCTCTAGGACACAGGCAGTCTTCCCAAAGACCTCAGGGAGAATTCTGCTCCGTCTGGACAGAACCTGTGTTTGAGCTGAAACTAAGTGTTATTCCTGTTGAATGGCCCATTTTGAGGCACCAAGATTGACAATGGGGTGTGTGTAATAAGCTAGGCTGGGAGTCGGAGGAAATGAAATTAGAGTTAGTCTCATACTGGTTGTGGGACCTTGAGTGAATGAGTTAACTCTCTGCGATTCCATCAGCCACCTGTGAAATGAGTGTAATATTCTGTCTCCCACAAGATGGCTGTGAAGATTAACAAAGGTGCATAGACAAACACCCACGTTAACGCCTGGCAGGTACTAGGCAATTGTGTCAACCCAAAGGGATGCAAAGAGCAGAGAGATCCACGGACCCTCAGAGCCAGTGCAGGTGGCACGGCTGGCTTCAGGCTTGGGCTGACTCAGAGGCCAGATGAGGATCCTGGGTTGTATCTCACAGTCCTGCTCCTTCTAGATGGCGTCACCCTGACTCCACGTGGGTCCTCCAGGAGCCTTGAGATCTCACACCGTCAGTGAAAAGAAGCGAAGTAGATTCTTACAGGTGTTGACTCCGTGTCAGGAGCTGCTTTGAGGACTTTGTGGAATGGTGCGGTTCTCGCAAAGCCGGAAGGAGGTACTGACGCTTTCGGAAGACCTGTGAAGTTTAAAAAAAAATCTTAACAAAGTGTGTCCAACAGAGTATTTAATTACTGCTCAAAGCAAGTAACGAAAGGCAGCTATTTGACTATAATTAGCAATATCACTCATCACGGTGCTGAGATACAGAACAGTGGTTCTCAACCAGGGGGTGATTTTGCCCCCAAAGGACACTTGGTGGTGTCTGGAGGCATTTTTAGTTGTCACAGCGTAACCTGTAGAGAACAACCCCAGCAACAAAGAATTGTCAGGTCCATACTGTAGCAGGCATGTCAGCCATTGAACGACTAGTGATATTTACTGAGCCCGTACTGTAAGGAAGGGGCTTCCCTGTGGCTCAGATGGTAAACAGTCTGCCTGCAGTGCAGGATACCTGGGTTCTGTCCCTGGCTTGGGAAGATCCCCTGGAGAAGGGCATGGCAACCCACTCCAGTATTGCCTGGAGATTTCCATAGACAGAGGAGCCTGGCAGGCTACAGTCCATGGGGTCACAGAGTCGGACACAACTGAGCCACCAACACTTTCACTTAACTGCTGTAAGAAAGTTGTTATATGAAACATTTTATACGCACTATCTCATTTAAGTCATTTGCTGGTCATATAAACCAGGGGATATTATTATTCGCATCCTAAGAGGAAGCTTGGGCATCGGTGCAACTGATCCAAAGGCACACCAGAGCAGTGAGTGAAAGGTGGATTCAGAAATACACGCAGGTCTTCTTACTCCCCAGCCCTAAGATTCCTAAGAAGGCTAAGTGTGACAGCTCTACTAGGTTAGCCTAGTTCTTTCTCTTAAATAATTATGTAAAATTCATTTGTAATCAGAGGATAATCGCTTTACGATGTTGAGTTGGTTTCTGCTATAACAACATGAATCAGTCATGAGTTACGTATGTGCCCTCTAGCCTGGTTCTTGGACTTCCCCCGTGGCTCAGACAGCAGAGAATCTGCCTGCAGTGCAGAAGGCCTGGGTTCAATCTGTGGGTTGGGAAGATCTCCTGGAGAAGGGAATGGGACGCAGTGTTCTTGCCTGGAAAATCCCATGGACGGGGAGCCTGGCGGGCTGCAGTCTATGGGGTTGCGAAGAATCAGACGTGACTGAGTGACTAACACTTTCACAGCCTAGTTCTTAATGACCTCTACAGAGCTAAGGAAGAGAAGGCATACTACACAACCAGCACTCGTGCATAATTATCTTAGTTTAACTCCGAAACCTCCTGTTTGTCCTTTTGGTTCTGAGTACAGCACTTACAGTCAGGATCATTCATCTCTCCTGTGCTGCAGTATCATGACCAAAGGTTGTTAAGAGTCTTCTAGATTGTGTTTATCCCTCTCTTTCCCAGTGTAGGCAAATCTAACCATTCCTCTGTGGGTTTCTGTTTTTTTTTAAGAAATCCGGAGTTGATAAATAATCTGTAGTCTATAATAAAGTGCAATTGCACAATTAATTGCTACTCATTACTCCCAGAGATAAAGAACAGTTAGCTTATGGGGAGGGTGGGAGGCAGGGGAAGGGACACGTTGCTTATTTTATTTTTGAGTATTTTCTAGTCTTCTATTTGTTTCTTTCCACTTGGAAGCCCTGAAACAGTGAAGCAGATCAGACTGGCAGGATCTCTGATTTTTTACGGGAAGATCCAGTTGACATGGAGTTGTAACTGCAGCGTCCCCACAGAACTGTTCTGTAAACGTTACTTTCTGAAGCATGGTGCCAGGTACCCAGTCAGTTGCCCTGTGAATTTCACAGCTGGCTGCCCAGGTCCCACCGTCAGCGCCAGGCCCCGCCCCACCTCCTGACTGATTTAAATGGACGCCCTGGGTTCAGCGCCTGCAAGGATGGGAGGGGATCAGGTGACGTGTGGCGGGACACCGGGGATGAGTACCACCCCTGGGCGCCTCTCTCTACCAGCCGAGGAATGTCTCTCTTGTGCTTTTGACATCATTTTAAGAGAAACTTTGAAGTATGCCAAGAACATGTTAAAACTGACATTGCATAGACCCATCCTTTTTCTTAAATGGAGTGCAGAAATTGGTGAAAAAGACTTTTTTGGATGTAAAGGCATCTGAACAGTCTTGGAAAAGAAGTCATCTGTGTCTTCTGTATATCACTTTAAAAACAATACTAATTGGTAAAACAGTCTGTTTTAAGAGACTGTTTAACATTTCATTGAAGAAGAAAATTTTATCTTCCTCTAATTGATGAGTTTAAGGTAAAAAAAGGACCGTTATTCTAATATAAATCTTTGGGTATTCTCTATTTGTCTTCTTGATTACAAGCTACTTAGTAATCTCTTACTTCTAAGTATTTTATAGAGCATATATTCATTCTTACTAAAGGATTGAAAGCAAATGAGCAAATGTATTCCGTGTTTCCTACTATGTTGATTAGAGAACTGTTAATTTTTTTTTTTTTTGGAGTATGGTTGATTTACAATGTTATGTTAGTTTCAGGTTACACAAAGGGAACCTTTATATATCCGCATATATCCACCTGTTTATTCTTTTCCCACATAGGTCATGGTTGTTGTTTAGTTGCTAAGTCATGTCCAGCTCTTCGTGACCTCGTGGACTGTAGCCCTCCAGGATCCTCTGTCCATGGGATTTCCCGGGCAAGAATACTGGAGTGGGATTTCCCAGGCAAGAATACTGGAGTGGGATTTCCCGGGCAAGAGTACTGGAGTGGGATTTCCCAGGCAAGAATACTGGAGTGGGATTTCCCAGGCAAGAATACTGGAGTGGGATTTCCCAGGTGAGAGTACTGGAGTGGGATTTCCCAGGCGAGAGTACTGGAGTGGGATTTCCCGGGCAAGAATACTGGAGTGTTGCCCTTTTCTTCCCCAGGGGATCTTCCTGATCCAGGGATCAGACCCGCCTCTCGTGCGTTGGCAGGTGGATTCTTCACCACTGAGCCATCGGGGAGCCACATAGGCCATTGCGAAGTATATAAATATGCTTGATCCCACACGGTCTTGCTCAGAAGAAGCGAAATTCTTCTTTTGAAAGCAAACAGAAGCTACAGTTGTACTTATATGGCTGTTCATTCTTCATTAGCATTGATCTAAAAAGTAACTGTAATTATAAAAGTGACAAGCATTATAAGCATTCCTTGCGTGGAGGCATGTGTGAAACCAGAAGGGAGAGTCCCCTTTGTACTCCAGGAAGTGACCTCTTCAATCCTCATCTTTAGTAGATCGTTCACGATTGCACGTCTGTTCTCTGCCAGGCGCTGTGCTAGGTGTTCAGGTGTGAACACAGTCAGGGCCATCGTAAGACGCTTAACCAAGTCCCCTTTGCCTCTGAACGTCTATGGTCTTAGCATATGAAATCCCTAAAGGAAAGGATGACTTTCTTATGATCTTTGGAAAAAGAAATTAGACACTCATCAATGCCTCCTGTCTTGTGGCCATCTTTAAAAAAATGTAAGGTGTATTTGTATTTAATTTATTTATTTGTCTAGCTTTATTCAGGCACCAATGACACAGAACATCATTTAAGTCTAAGATGTACAAGGTGATGATTTGATACATGTATGTATTGCGGAAGGATCACCGTGATAAGGTTCGTTAACACCGTCGTCACCTACCTACTGAAAGAGTATGCACTCGGGGTCCGGCTGCCAACAAACAGGCCAGGCTGCTGGAAAGGAAAGTCTGCTGCATTTCAGATGCCGGCAGCTGTGGGGGCCGGTGAGGGTGGTGGATGTCTGTCCAGCCCCTGCTGACAAGCAGGGGTGAGAGCTTTGACAGACACAGCTGGGGGGCGGGGCATGCCGAGCAGCACGGTCACCTTCTCGTCGGTCATCGGTGGTCTGACCGCAGCATCTTGACTGTTTCACAGCTTGTCTTCAGTCCCAGGGTCTGTTTGTCCCCGTTTATTTGTGGCCAGTTCTCTGCTGTGGTCCCTCATGTCCTGGGAACAGTCTGGTCATCACATAGTTAACTCCTCCACCTGGGGTTTTGGAATCTGTAAGACAGCTCACAGGACGTGGCACAGAATGTCATCTACAGCCCTCGAGGAAGAACTAAAGGTCCTTGACGATGCTTAATGACTGCATTATTACCGGTTAGTCTCCTTTGACTGTTTTCCTTTGTTTCAGCATTTCTCACTTTTCTGATTAAAGGTATTCTTTGACTAAGGTTTCCCACAGACAGAAGGCAGGCAGAGGGCATGGCTGGAGGTTGGGGGGCAGGGACCATGCGGTCCTGCTCCATTTCAGCCTCACATAATTACCCCTTTTTGTGGTGAGAACACTTAAGATCTGCTGTCTTCCAGGTATACAATACAGTATTTCCAATGATGGGCCCCACGCTGTACATTAGATCTCCAGAATTTACCTTCCAGCTGGAAGTCTATACCCTTAGACCAACATCTCCTGTTTTCCTCCGCCCCAACCCCTGGTAACCACCTTTCTATTCGTGGTGTCTGTGAGTTTGGCTTTTTTTAAGATTCCACAAGTCAGTGAGATCACACAGTATTTGTCTCTCTTGCTCTGACCTGCTTCACCTAGCATAATGCCCCCAGGGTCCATCTGCATTGTCAAGACTGGCAGGAGTTTCTTCTCTTTTCTGCAACTCAGTGATATTCCCGTGTGTTGCTTCTTATCCACTCACGCGTCAGTGGACTCTCTGGTGGTTCCCGCGTCTCAGCCGTGGTAAACAATGCTGCAGTGAACACAGGTGTGCTGACATTTCTTTGAGATGATGACTTCATGTCCTCTGGAAATATGCCAGAAGTGGAATTGCTGGATCTTTTGGCAACTCTGTTCTTTTGAAGAAGCACCATACCGTGTTTCACAGTGGCTGCCCCAATTTAAATCCCCACCGGCAGGGCACACGGATTTCCTTTTCTCTGCGTCCTTATCACCACTTGTCATCTCTTGCCCTTTTCACAGTAGCCATTCTCACAGGTATGAGATTGTATTTCATTGTGGGCTCCATTTCCCTGATGGTTAGTGATGCTGGGCACTTTTTACAGGCATTTTTCACCCGTTGGCCATTGGTGTGGTGAGACCATTTTCTCGTAGGTGATGCCCTCTAGTGGATGTGAGCACTCTATGTGTGACACGGCCTCAGAATTCTAGTTAAGGGCTAGTGAAAATGAACCGTCTTTCATCACACATTCCCTGAGTGCACCCTAAGAGCTAGTGTGGTTCCAAACAGCATGGATGTAGCAATAAATAAAACTGATGTTCAGTTTTGAAATGTACTCTCCAGAGGAGAGGAGATGCAGGCAATAGCAAACATTAAGAAAAAGTAAAATAGATGTTGGGACATGTGAGTCCCATATGGAAAATAAGGTGATGGAAAGTGCCAGACGGGGGTCCAGGTTTAAAAAGGGATAGAGGACTGGTTTTGCTCGGTCAGTGACGTATGAGTTGGAGGCCTGAAAGGGGTGAGGGAGCGAGCCACGTGGGATCTGACGGGAGAGGATTCCGGCACAAGTAGGGGGTGCCGAGGGGGAGTGTGTAGAGCAGAGCCAGGCGGCCGGCAGGGCTGGAGCGGAACAGGTGGAAGGGAAGTGCCGCGTGACGGAGGCGGAGGCGTGGCAGGCCCAGGCCGTGTGGGGCTCGGGGGCCACGGACAAGAGTCTGGCCTTTGGTCCTAATCACGTGGGAGCCACTGGGAGCTGCACAGTCTGAAGAAATGGTCCCCAAGACCTGTCTCTCTTCCGACACCGATTTCAAGTTCAGGGGTTCCCATACCACAAAGGTGGAATCATTTGCTGGGATGACTCAGAATTCACTGAAAGCTGTGAAACTCATAGCTCATTACAGAGACGACACAGACTAACGTCAGCCAGGAGAGGACGGGCAGGCGATGGGGAGCAGAGCAAGCGGGTGATGTTTCCTGGTCTCGGTGTGTGCCGTTCACACGGAGCGCTGCCATCCGGGGCACTCCCTGACCTGCAGCGTCCGAGTGTTGAGCCTGCATCGCCCGCACGGTGGGTTAGTCATCGACTGCACAGGTGAAGATCTCCAGCTCCAGGCGCACAGATGCCACGTGACCCAAAGCTCATCCTGAACCGTATTGTTACTCTTTGCCTGGTCAGGAACCCCAGGCAAGCAAAACCCCTGACCTCCCAGGAGCCCATGGGAAAGATCAGAACCCTTGTTGGACAAGGTGAAATTCTTGACTTGGGAAAGCAGGGCAGGAGGAGAAGGGGGCGACAGAGGATGAGACGGATGGATGGCATCACCAACTCAATGGACCAATGGACATGAGTTTGAGCAAACTCCAGGAGATAGTGAAGGACAGGGAGGACTGGCATGCTGCCGCCCATGGGGTCCCAAGGAGTCAGACCTGACTTAGTGACTAAGCAATGATAAGTTCTCGGCTACACAGGGAGTGTTAAGCAACAAGGTGACATGGTCTGGTTTCGTTTTTTTTAAATTAGACTCTGTCTGACTAAAACCAGTTAGAGGAGCGTCACGGCGATGCTCAGGGGAAGGGGCAGTGTGGCTGTGACGACTCTGGTAGCAGTGAGTGAAAGTGGGCTTAAGCGTTTTGAAGCTAAAGCCCAAGAAACTTACTCACTGGTTGGATGTGGGTTAGGAGAAAAATAGAGGAGTTCATGACTCCCCAGAAGCAGCTAAAACTGCAGAGCTTGCCAAAGTGGGGGTCTGTGGGGTAGGCTGACAACGCATCCGTTTTGGACACGTTATCATCAAGCCGTGTTCAGCAGTTTCCCTGTACACACTTTTCATCTCATCAGGTGAAGCTAATTAGTGGTGCTGGAGAAGACTCTTGAGAGTGCTTGAGAGTCCCTTGGACTGCAAGATCAGACCAGTCCATCCTAAAGAAATCAATGCTGAATATTCATCAGAAGGACTGATGCTGAGGCTGAGGCTCCAATACTTTGGTCACCTGATTCGAAGAGCCGGCTCATTGGAAAAGACCCTGATGCTGGGAAAGATTGAAGGCAGGAGGAGAAGGGGATGACAGAGGATGAGATGGCTGGATGGCATCACCAACTCAATGGACATGAGTTTGAGCAACCTCTGGGAGATATTGAAGGACGGGGAAGCCTCGTGTGCTGCAGTCCATGGGGTCACAAAGAGTCGAACATGACTGAGCAACTGAACATGATCTTTGAGTTTAAAAACTGAGACTAGCATTTCATTTCCAACCAGCTTCTTATAAACTGCTATATTTGGAAGGATGAGGAAAAATGCATCCTTGACAGAAAGACTTAGATCGAGGTCTTGGCTTAAAAAAGCAAAAAAGGAAGATAAAAGTCATCATCCCTCTTTGACTGTGTTTACATGTTAAATCTTTGGGAACAGATGCGAGTAATAAACTGCCACCCTCTCTTATTCTAGCCGGTTGCATGGCTTCGGATAGTTCATTTTCTCCCCCGCAAACCTTCAAGCCCACACACAGGAGGGTTAGGACGTGTATCTGAAAAGCGATCCTGACGTTTGTGTGTGTGTGTGAGGGGTCTGGTCACAGGAGCCCTGGCGACACTGAAGACAAACCCCCGGGAGAGAGGACAGCATATAGCAGCGCGCGCTGGGATCGGGGCCTTTGTCTTCATCCTGATCGCTCCGTTGTTAAGGTGTGGCTGACACTTCAGGACGGACACCTGGAGCTTCCTGGAGCTGGAGAAACAAAACACACGATATTTCCCGTCATCGTTTTTGGGGTTTCTTTTAAGGATCATCTTTTTTTTTAATTAATTGATTTATTTTTGGCCGTGCTGGGTCTTCCCTGCTGCTCGGACTTCCTCTAGCTGGGCGAGCAGGGGCTCCTCTCTAGTTGTGGTGGCCAGGCTGCTCCTCGTGGTGGCTCCTCTTGCTGCGGAGCACGGGCCCTGGAGCACAGGGGCTTCAGCAACACAAGGGTTTAGCGGCTGTGACTCCCGGGCTCTGGAGCACAGGCTCTGTGGTTGTGGCGCGTGGGCCTGTTTGCTCTGAGGGGTGTGGCATCTTGTTGGATCAGGGATCAGACTTTTGATCCCACATGTCTTGCCTTGGCAGGCAGATTATTTACCACTGAGCCACCAGGGAAAACCCCTCATCATAATAGTTTTTACTCAGTAACAGTGGACTCTCGGATTCTCTCCTTAAAGGGAAACTTCATCTGTCTGAGTTCATGACTCTGCTCCCAAAGAAGGGGTTTCCACTGCTGTGCTGTCAGGCGGCCCCGGGCGTGCCTGCCCTGCTGCACGCCTGCTTTCCTGGGCACCTGCGTCCCGGGCTGCGGTCACCCACGGGCACCTGCGTCCCGGGCTGCGGTCACCCACGTTTCCCTCTAGGCTGTGGTTGTGTCTGTCTCGTGACGTTTTCCCCGAGGACATCGTCCTCGTTGGCTTTGACGTTTTAAAGAGCTCAAGTAACAACACCCAGTCCTAATTAAATGTTTACTTGATGTCAGGTCCTTTGCTAAATATAAAACAAGATTTCCCACTGCCCTCTGAAGTTTGGGTGAGTTTATTACTCATATTAGAAACATGAGGCTGGCTTCAAGAGGCCAGAGACTTGCCCAAGGTCACAGCATGCGAGGGAGCTGGGACGGGGAGGTCCTGTCTCCTGCGCCCCCAGAGCAGGGCTCTGCAAACTGCATGTGTATCTCCCCGCAGTGGGAGGTGACTTTAGGTGGTAGAGACATCGTGTTAACTGAATGTGACTCTTCCAGGGATGAAGTCATTTTCTCTTCAGTTACCTTTTTGACTAAATTATAGAGAACCATTTCAGTGGGTTGCCTGCTGTCTTTTTTTTTTTTTTCCTTAATAACAAACACCTAAACTCTTCCCTTTATTAGTAAAGGGAGAAGTAACACAGTTCATGCCACATGTCTTAAAACAGTGCATCCTCTAACAGTTTCTAATTTACCTGTGTGTTACTGAGAGGGAATACGAACCAGTCCATCCTAAAGGAAATCAACCCTGACTATTCATTGGAAGGACTGATGCTGAAGCTGAAGCTCCACTACTTTGGCCACCTGATGGGAAAAGCCAACTCATTGGACAAGGCACTGACGCTGGGAAAGACTGAAGGCAAAAGGACAACGGGGTGGCAGAGGATGAGATCGTTAGAGAGCGTCTCCAACTTGATGGACGTGGGTTTGAGCAAACTCCCGGAGATAGGGGCAGACAGGGAGGCCTGGCGTGCTGCAGCCCATGGGCTCGCAGAGACTGAGACGCGGCTGGCCATGACTGAAAAGTGAGCGAGCGCTCAGCTTGAATCTTGGACAGAGGCCCGAAATGGAGCGTTTCGTCGCATTTCTGTTCATGTCTACTTCCAATTTATGGCAGAGCCTCCTGGTTCATGATATGGATTTGATCATCCCATTTACAACATATTTGTTTAAGAGAAAAAAAATGAGTTGATTTAAAATATTCAGTAGGAGATACAGAGGTCTGACCAGCAAATGAAAGTTGTGTATTGACGTTCACAGAGCTGTCCCTGCTCAGAAGCCTGAGTGTCTCGCACGTTGATTCCATGTGGCGAGGAAGCCTGGGTCACGTTCCCAGCAACTCCTTTCCCAGTCCCGCCTGCTGTCTCCTCATCTCTTCTACAGTGACTTTGTTCTTGTGCTCAGTCGCTAAGTCGTGTCTGATTCTTTTGCGACCCCATGGACTGTACCCACCAGGCTCCACTGTCTGCGGGATTTCCCAGGCAAGAAGACTGGAGTGGGTTGCCATTCGCTTCTCCAGGAGATCTTCCCGACCCAGGGATCGAACCTGAGTCTCCCGCTTGGCAGGCGGATCCTTTACCGCTGAGCTGCCAGGGAGGCCCCTACAGTCATTTATTGGGCACCAGATAAAGGCCGAGGCCCGTGCTGGGTCCTGGAAAAGCGGTGAGTAAGTCAGAAAACAGTCTGCCCACGTGGGGCTCCCATCCACGTGATTTGAAGACATGCTGTGTGCGTTCTGTGTATCACATCTAATACTTGTAATGCAATTTAGGTGACGGTTGCCATCATTACATTCACTTTTCAGATGGGCAGTGCAGGCTTCGGGAGGTTTACGGACACGTCCCGGGCCTCAAAGCAGGCACGGGGCAAGCCAGCCGGGTAGTCTGGAGCCCAGGTCATTACCTCTGCTACGCTTCTTCTTCCCACAGCCTCGATACGCACTTATCGTGTGTATGAAGGACTGAATTTCCCAGTGCTTTCCGAGCTCTTGGTTTTTCGATGGGTTCTTAGCCAGGTGCATAGTTCATGGTTTGGAGTGGCATGCGTGGCTTTTAGGTAAAGCAGTTACTGAGGACGTCAGCGCTCTAAGTGCATCTGTGTGGACATGGCGTTCTTGTATCCAAATCCTTATCCTCTCGAAGGACAGAAGGAGGTCCGGCTTAAACTCCTTATTTTTCTTTCTCTGGGTGTCTGTCAGCTGGTTTCTGTTAGTGTATGTCTATCAGGAAAGAGTGCTGGGGCCTCTGGGACATTAGATAAAGTGCCCGCGGTCACAGTCAGAGGGTAGAGAGAGAAAGGAGTCGGTTCACACGTGGGCATTTGCAGGTCTGCGGCCGGTGAACCAGAACATCTTTGCCCCGTCTTGTGTGAGGCAGACGCTGCCGTACGAGGTTATGTAAGACCATCACTCCTTTCATGTGCTTTTCTTTTGACTTCCTTTCCTTTCCTCCCCCCCTCCCCTTTTCTTCTGACTTGCCTTGGGGAGTTGGCCCATTATTTTACTGAAGGCCCCCAGCAACATTTTTAATGCATCGTAAAGCTGCTTATGAAACAGCACCAAACAAATCTGTTGGGTTGGGGGCAGTGTGTGAATGAAATAAAAGAGCTCGTGGATGGAGGTTCGCAGAGACCTATGGAAGAGCCTCTGAGGTCAATTTTTGTTCATTATCCACACTTTCTGGGCCACACTTTCCCACTGAAGGGCATATGCCTTTGAATGTACGGATGAATGCAATGCAAACCAGAGGCCTAATTTCTGATCTATTTAGAGATCTTTAGTGCATTTTTGTCCCCTAATGCAAACTGGTGGCCTCCCGGCCAGATATGGTCCTTAAATGGCATTTTGACCTCCACAGCTTAAAGAAAATGGAAAAAGTAGCAACATTAAAAATTCAGATTATTTCCTATAAAAATTCAAGATTTCTGGTTTCTCTTAAATGATCAGAAGTGTGGCTGCACTGGGGCTCACCATTTCCCCGTGTAAATGCCTGATCGTCTGTGAAGCTCTATGTTGTGGGAGGTCTCTGTCTCCATTCATTCACGTTCTTTGTCTAAACCCTGATGGAATTTGAGGTTGTAACTCCTGTTACTTTCTGTAAGTGGTCAGTGTGTGTGTATAAGTGTGTATATATATGCATATGTGTGTGTGTGTGTAAGGGTTTGTGTGTGAGTGTGTATATGTGTGTGTGTGTGTGTAAGGGTTTTTGTGTGTATATGTATGCATATGTGTGTGTGTGTGTAAGGGTTTGTGTGTGTGTGAGTGTATATATGTGTGTGTGTGTAAGTGTTTGTGTGTGTGTGTGTGTGTGTCTTTCAGATCCTCAGGTGAAGCCAGGGAAAGCCCATGACTTTCAGGAATACTTGATGCTCTCTGGATTTCCTTCATTTCTGATCACAGTAATCACTGAATCAAATGTCACCAAAGGATGGCTGTGGTGGATTCATGATGTTAACCAAAAGCAGACAGTGGGTGAAAGAGTGATTTTTTTCAGAGTTCTCGCCAATTAGTGAGTCATTATATAAATTAAGCACTTCACCACTAGTATTAAAAGCAGAAGAGAAAACATCAGCATTTTATAAGTTGATAGATGAATAGATAGCTAGATGGCACCTAGATGATAGACTAAATAGATCAGCGGAGTGTTTGGTCACACTCTAAACTCCGTTACTGTGGGCTGCGGTTACAAAAGCCTTACAGTCCCTGGGTCATCAAGCTTTAGAAACACAGTTGCGGGTTTGCTGTTATATGGATCAATCATCCTGTAAGTATGTCCCAGTTAGCAGGAACCTTCATACTTTCTGAAATCAAGGTTGACATCTAAGTAAGTAAATAAATGATGACCTCTGCTCTAAAAGAAACAGAAGGCCACTTGTTTCTCTTAAATAATCGATTGAGGTCACCCTCCTCCTAACAAGTTATATTTCCGTATTTGGTGGAAAAAAAGAAGTGTGAAAAAAAGTGAAAACCTTGCAGAACTGAGTGCCAAGTGACAGAGTCCCGTTTCTGTGGTCGGTCAAGTAGAGAGTGGATAGCTGAGGAGGGGAGTATTTTAGGAAGTCTTCAGGAACAAAACAGGACTTGAGTAAAAATGCTTTGAATTTTAGTTTTTAATTCTTTGAATTAAAATGACAATTAAAATCACACAGTCAACCTCATAAGCTAGTTTTTATGTTAGTTTGTTGAAAGAGCCTTCTAATTTTTCTTTCTTCTTACATGGTCCATACTAGTGAAATTCAAGCCAATTAACATACTCTATGCTATACATGCTGAAGACTGCCATATGGCCGGGATATTGAGCCAACCTTAGATAATTAGATAAGGATAAATCTTCCTTTTTTACTGCACTAATTGCATAGACTGGAATAGATAAAATCATTAACAGTAGTTTGGGGTGAAAATTGGTTTGGTTTCCATGCTGTATTAAAAAGTTCTTTTGATGTGAATCTCTAGATGTGAGCAAAACTCAGGCAGTCAGGCCAATATTCAGTTTGCAGTAAGAGTTTCAGAGGTGGAAGGAGAGGGATTGTGTCTTAGAATAACAAATGATTAATAATTGTAAACAATGTAATAATTGAATAGTGTTCTTTAAAACAAAAACAACTTCTTGGTTAACTGTTGATATATGTAATTAAAATCAGAACTGTACTGTAAAAAAAAATTCTTTTGAAAATTATCCAAGTCTTCAAAAATATTTAGAATAATTGAATACATTCATTAATTATGTATGCCCATATCACTGTATATATATGTATTTTGTGTGTGTGTGTATACAAATATATATATATGTATATATGTGCTCTTGCAATGCAGGAGACACAGGAGACATGGGCTCCATCCCTGGGTCGGGAAGATCCCCTGACAAAGGAAGATGGCAGCCCATCCCAGTGTTCTTGCCTGGGAAATCCCAGGGACAGAGGAGCCTGGCGGGCTATAGTCCACAGGGTTGCAAAGAGTCGGACACGACTGAGCACTAAGCATACTTAGAAAACACAGACACACACGCATTAGTGGTTAAAACACACTGGTTTCTGGTCTAATTGTATGTACCAGTCTCCCTTACCAATGCAATTCATTTCTGTTTTTTAACAGCCTGAGGTAGAGATGGTTCCCCTCTTAATTCCTGACATTAATGATGAAACCCACATGTCTTTCCTTGAGTTCCCTGTTTCTCTTCCATTCCACACATTGGTTCAAGTTATGTCTGTTTAAAATATTCTTGGCTACGTTTGATTTATCACATGGAGTGAAAATCTGGAGTAAAATTGGATCGATGATTTTGGAAAGCAGAGCTGATTTCAGAAATAAAATCATTCTTCAAGCCATTGTCTGTAAGGAGGATCAGGTCAGAGTCTGAGAGCCATAGAACCCGTTCTCACCTCTGAGCTGAAAGGCCCCGTTTCTGGTGAGTCTCTGAGCTGTGAGCTGTGCTGGGAAGGCCTCGCCCTGGTGTCCTCTTTGACAGTTTTGGGAAGTAGAGGAATTGTACTGAAAGCCCAGAAACCATTTGTTCATTAACCTCCAACAAAACCTTCAGGACAAAAAACACGGGGCACCGCCCCGTTGGCTCGAAGTGACTGGTTCCCTGCCCGCTTGTCTGTATTAATGACAATTTGTCAAACACTGTGATTCCAGTTAACTCTGTTCAACACATGTGAACAGGAATCCTGATCTCATACAAAAAAATGAAGCTGATCTTGGGTTGTTCCGGGCTCTGGGTGCATTGAGCTTGGAGAAGCTGGCTTTCAGAAGCCCTCTGTCTTTGTTTTCACAGGATGTGTGAGACTGGTGAAGGGCTGTTTGTCTTTCAAACGCGAGATGGGGAGGCCATCTACCAGAAGGTCCACTCGGCTGCCCTGGCCATAGCGGAGCAGCACGAGCGCCTGCTGCAGAGCGTGAAGAGCTCCATGGTACGTCTGGGGGCCCTTTCTTACAAGCGCTGTGCACACCGCGGCAGAATGCTCTTGCAGTCTCTGTGCTGAAAATATGGTCAGTGTTTTGGGGGGCAGATGCTTTCCTCCTATACTCAGCAGTGTGTTACTCGGATGACACGCATCCTTGGAAAGCTCCAGAAAGTCACTTGGGAGCAGAAGAAGCATCAGCCCGCTTGTCATCTGCCTGCACACTGCTTGCCTCCCTTGTAACGCGTGCTTAATCAGTGCCTTCCTGCAGCAGAATGCTGTCCACTGAGTGCGTTATAAAAAGCAAGTATATTTTGTTCTCACTGGGAAACTGAGAAGTCTGAGATCAGGGTGCCGGCGGATTCTCGGGGGACACTTCCTGGTTTGTAACTGGCTGTCTTTTTACTGTGTCGCAAATGGCAGAAGGGGTGAGGGATCTCTGGGTTCTCTCTTGTAAGAACGCTAATACCGTTCATGGGGGCTCTGCCCTCATGACCTGGCCCCTGCCATATGCCTGACTGTCTGATAACATCACTTGGGGGCTAAGGTTTGAACATAACAGTTTGGGGTTGGGGACACAATATTCAGTCCATTGCAGTCTCTCTCTCTATATATAAATCCATTTCGCGTATGTATGGACATCTATAGACACAACTCCATGGGTTATCTACCTCTGAAAGTGAAAGTCGATCAGTTGTGTCTGACTCTTTGCGACCCCATGGTCTATACAGTCTGTGGAATTCTCTAGGCCAGAACACTGGCGTGGGTAACCATTCCCTTCTCCAGGGGATCTTCCCAACCCAGGGATGAAACCCAGGTCTCCTGCGTTGCAGGCAGATTCTTTACCAACTGAGCTATCAGGGAAGCCCATATATACTTACAAGTGTAACAGAAGTTGTCATTTCAAAGGTCAGCAGTGGTCAGAGAAAAAATGTAAGTGAGAGAAGAGAGCTGAGAGGAAACGGGTCAAATACCAAAAACTCACGACCAGACAGCTGTTGACATGAGATCATGGTTTCTGTGTAGGAGAGTTCTTGATTTTTTTTTTTTTCCAGGTAAATCAAGACTTTGAGTCTGTATAGTATCTTCCAGTTTATAAGTGTTGGAAGTTAATTCCAGCTAAAACCAACAACAAAAATCAGTAATGCTTTGTAGGACAAAGAAAACCTATTTGTAAGATTTCATTCTGCCCACAGCGTGTGTTTGCTGTCTCTAGGGGGTAAACCTTCATAGTCATCAGTGTGCAGAGACAGCAGGGACTGTGCCTCGTATGGGGAATTGTGAGTCATGAGTTTCTTCTTTAGGAACAGTAAATTTACAAAATCTGAAATGAATGTGCAGCAGTTAAATAATGCAACTCATGAATTGTGACTGCAAACACAAGAATAGAGAGTCACATCTGGGAAAGAAATCTGCAGAACCAAAAGGAACTAGGTTGGCATAGGAAGGTCAGGGCAATTTGAAAAGTCTGTGATTTAACCGTGTGGGTGGTTGGATTTAAAGAGGGGAAAAGCATGCCAGTAATACGATCTGTCCCAAAGCAGCCAGGGATTATTCCCAAATGACTTATGCGTGCCGTGTTGTGGGATTTTAGAGCTAGGATCAGCAAATCTTTAATACAGGCTGAGACAGTAATATTTCAGGCTTTCTGGATGAAGATGGTCCCTGCTGCAGCTCTTTAGCTCTGCCGTGGGAGAGCAACTGCAAGCATAGGTCATGTGGATTCAAATGGACATGGCTGTGTTCCGAGGGAAACTTATATTAACGGACAATGAAATTCAAATTTCACTTGATTTTCACATATCATGAAATATTCTTCTGATTTCCCCCTCAACCATGTAGAAATGTTCCTTCTGAACTAACAGAGTCTTGGCATCCATTTTCCATATTCTTCCCAATTTTGGATATTGCAGTAGAGGTGGATAAATGGATGGGTGGATGGATAGAAAGAAAAAGGAAGAAGGAAGAAAAGAAAGAAAAGAAGGAAGAATTCAAGTCATTTTGAACTTACAGGGCAATGTGTCACTGCAGTAGAACTGTGAGCTACTCGAGATGCCTTTAAATGTCTGAAGAAGGTTTTTTTTTAAGATTACCTTTTTGTAAAGCCATCAATTAGCATAAATCTGTCTGTACTTGAAAGGGAAGTTCTGCAGTCACATGTGTTTCCATTTATAACTGCCTCATTACTTGCACTAAAAATTAATCAGGAATATGAGTAATTCGTTCAGATCATCCCTTTGCAAATTTAACTGTAATATAATGTTGTTTGCTCTTAATTTGCTGTATGCTTAACAAGCTCTATGAAATGAATGTGATTTTAAAAGTAAAAACATCCTGTTTTTAAATGGAAGTGAGTAAACTTCAAAATGGGATCTGAATCTCAAGGGAGTTAAAACTGGGGATTGCAGAATGCTTAAAAATCAACATCCTTGAATCGATCTCTGATTAGGGGAGAAAAGAGATACTATGCTAAAATGAAACGAGATGATACGGTAACACTTCAGTTAGTCTTGCATTTTCTGGTCACTGGGAGAGGGGCCGCAGATTGGGTTTATTTTGACTAGGAATTGCCATTATGCCACTACTGGCTGGCATCTCTGAGATAGTCAAGGTCACAAATGGAGAAAGACGGCGAAGCTAATCTCATCAGGCGGCCCTAACCCTAAATCTAAACGACAGTTTGCTGCTGCTGTGGTAAAACTCCCAAGACAGAATGCTTTGCCCATGACAGTTTGAAATTGCAGCCTTGTGTGAATGGTTTGAATCAGACTTATGACCCTAAATCCCAGAAGTCATAAAGAAGAGACATGTAAGTCAGATAATAATGATTATTTTTATTTTATTATCATTACTTATTACTGTGATAGTCTGAATGATGACTCCCTGAGGATCTTCCACATCTTAATTCCTAGAGCCTTTGAGCATTATCTTCTATGGCAAAAGGGACTTTGCAGTTGTGATGCAGTTGAAGCTCCTGAGATGGAGAGATTGTGCAGGATTATTCCAGTGGGCCTGGTGTCATCACAAGGTCCCCATAAGAAGGAAACAAGAGGAGTCGGAGTCGGACCAAAATGACGTGGCTGTGAAAGCCGAGGCACAGAGAGATGTTTGAAGAGTCTGCCCTGATGGTTATGGAGACAGAGGAGCTGGGACCCAAAGGTTGTCGTGACCTCTAGAAATTAGATAAGGAAGTCAATGGACACTCCTCTGGAACCTCCAAAGTGACCAGGACAGCAGACACCGCGAGTTTACCCCAGTGAGTCTTGTTTCGGACTTCCAGCCTCTAGATCCATATAGGGATATGTCTGTGTTATTTTAATCCCAAGTTGTTACAATAGCCAGAGGTAGCCAATACAATTACAATTGTATTAGTTACAATTGTAACGCAATTATTAAAATTATAATAATGTATGCAATTTTATACAATTACAATTTTATTAGTTACAGTTATAGTCACTGATGTTTAGTGTGTCCAGCTCTTTGCAGCCCATGACTGCAGCAGGCCAGGCTTCCCTGTCCTTCCCCATCTCCTGGAGTTTGCTCAAACTCATGTCCATTGAGTCAGTGATGCCATCCAACCATCTCATCCTCTTTTGCTCCTTTCTCCTCTTGCCCTCCATCTTTCCCAGCATCAGGGTCTTTTCCAGAGAGTCAGTTCTCCACATCAGGTGGCCAATGTGTTGGAGCTTCAGCTTCAGCGTTAGTCCTTCCAATGAATATTCAATCCAGGGTTGATTTCCTTTAGGATTGATTGGTTGATTCTCCTTGCTGTCCGAGGGACTCTCAAGAGTCTTCTCCAAAACCACAGTTGAAAAGCATCAAGTCTTTGGTGCTCAGCTTTCTTTATAGTCCAACTCTCACATCCCATACAAGACTACTGGAAAAACTATAGTTTCGACTATATGGACCTTTGTTGGCAAAATGATGTCTCTGCTTTTTAATACACTGTCTAGGTTTGTCATAGCTTTACTTTCAAAGAGTAAGTGTCTTTTACTTTCATGGCTGCGTTCACTGTCTGCAGTGGTTTTGGAGCCCAAGAATTACAATTGGAATAATTACCATTATAACGTTATAATGATGAAAATGTGCTGTGTCTCTGCTCTGTAACAGACAGTAGTGTGTGGGCTTTGTGCGCACTTTCTGACCATCACAATGACCCTTTGATCGGAGGCCCAGTGCCCCAGCTTGGAAGTAGCAGGGCTCAGATTTGGAGCAGGTGTGCTGGGACAACCCCCACTTCACGCTTTTTCTCAAAATCAGGCATGTTTTCTTTGCCCTTCATGAGATCTGCTCACAGCCATTCAAAAAATTCCAAATTAATGGCTGACACTTAAAAGTTAAGATGTTTCACATAAAACTCAGATGTATGTATCATCAGGTCATGCAGCTTTTGGGTGGCAGGGGGTTTTCAGTTCTCTGAGGTCCCCGCCCTCCCCCTGGTCCCCTGGCAGGTGGCCCCTCTCTGTGCGTTTGCTCCCAGCACTGTGACCAGTTGAAGTCCTCCCTGAATCACTACATGTGTCCACTTTCTGCTGCTGGGTGACAAAGCCACGAACTCTGCACCCCAAAACAGCACACGTTTATGACGTCATGGTCACCGTGGGTCGGGCGTGTTGACATGGCTCAGGTGGGCCTCAGCTTCAGATTCTCACAAGGCTGTGCTGCACCAGGCCAGGGGTCCCCAGCCTGCGGGGTCTCATGCCGGCTGGTCTGCAGTGGAACGGATGCAATGATAACAGCAACAGCGTGCGAAGTAGATGTGGTGCACCTCGATCACGCTCCCCCGTCCACGGAGAGAGTGTCCTCCACGAAACCCGGCCTGGTGCCACAAGGTGGGGGCCACAGAAGCTTAGATGGGGGCGGGACCCACTCACAAGCTCACGGTGGTTATTGGTGCAAGTTAATTCCTTGGGGCTGAGGATTTAAGAGCCCTGGTTTCCTGCTAGCTGGTGGATGATGGCCACCCTAGCTCCCAAAGGCTGCCCTCTGTTTCTTGCCATCTTCCCACTTGTTTCATCAAAGCCAGCAAAAAAGACTTTCCTTCACAACGAGGGCCACGATCCTCTGCGTCCCTGTCGTGGTCGTGACATCCATCACCCCATCATAGGCTGTTGGTTGGAAGTGAGTCACAAGAGCTTCCAAAGGTCGAGGGAGGGGACCCCACAAGAGTGTGCACACGTGAAGGGGAGACTGGGGGCCCCTTACTGACTCCACACGGACGTCACCAGAGGGTCGACACCAAAACCAGACTAATGATGTTCTTTGCAGCCAAAGATGGAGAAGCTCTACACAGTCAGCAAAAATAAGACTGGGAGCTGACTGCGGCTCAGATCATGAACTCCTTATTGCCAAATTCAGACTTAAATTGAAGAAAGTAGGGAAAACCACTAGACTATTCAAGTATGACCTAAATCAAATCCCTTACGATTATACAGTAGAAGTGAGAAATAGATTTAAGGGACTAGATCTGATAGATAGAGTGCCTGGTGAACTATGGTCGGAGGTTTGTGACATTGTACAGGAGACAGGGATCAAGACCATCCCCATGGAAAAGAAATGCAAGAAAGCGAAATGACTGTCTGAGGAGGCCTTACAAGTAGCTGTGAAAAGACGGGAAGCGAAAAGCAAAGGAGCAAAGGAAAGATATACCCATTTGAATGAAGAGTTCCAAAGAATAGTAAGGAGAGATAAGAAAGCCTTCCTCAGCAATCAGTGCAAAGAATTAGAGGAAAACAACAGAATGGGAAAGACTAGAGATCTCATCAAGAAAATTAGAGATACCAAGGGAACATTTCATGCAAAGATGAGCTCAATAAAGGACAGAAATGGTAGGAACCTAACAGAAGCAGACAATATTAAGAAGAGGTGGCAAGAATACACAGAAGAACTGTACAAAAACGATCTTCACAACCCAGATAATCATGATGGTGTGATCACTCACCTAGAGCCAGACATCCTGGAAGCTGAAGTCAAGTGGGCCGTAGAAAGCATCACTATGAACAAAGCTAGTGGAGGTGATGGAATTCCAGTTGAGCTATTTCAAATCCTAAAAGATGATGCTGTGAAAGTGCTGCACTCAACATGCCAGCACATTTGGAGAACTCAGCAGTGGTCACAGGACTGGAAAAGATCAGTTTTCATTCCAATCCCAAAGAAAGGCAATGCCAAAGAATGCTCAAACTACCGCATAATTGTACTCATCCTACACGCTAGTAAAGTAATGCTCAAAATTCTCCAAGCCAGGCTTCAGCAATACGTGAACCACGGACTTCCAGATGTCCAAGCTGGTTTTAGAAAAGGCAGAGGAACCGGAGATCAAATCGTGAACATCCACTGTATCATTGAAAAAGCAAGAGAGTTCCAGAAAAATATCTACTTCTGCTTTATTGACTATGTGAAAGCTTTTGACTGTGTGGATCACAATAAACTGGAAAATTCTGAAAGAGATAAGAATACCAGACCACCTGACCTGCCTCTTGAGAAATCTGTATGCAGGTCAGGAAGCAACAGTTAGAACTGGACATGGAACAATATACTGGTTCCAAATAGGAAAAGGAGTACATCAAGGCTGTATATTGTCACCCTGCTTATTTAACTTAAATGCAGAGTACATCATGTGAAATGCCAGCTTGGATGAAGCACAAGTTAGAATCAAGATTGCTGGGAGAAATGTCAGTAACCTCAGATATGGAGATGACACCACCCTTATGGCAGAAAGTGAAGAGGAACTAAAGATGATGAAAGTGAAAGAGGGGAGTGAAAAAGTTGGCTTAAAGCTCAACATTCAGAAAACGAAGATCATGGCATCTGGCCCCACCACTTCCTGGGAAATAGATGGGGAAACAGTGGAAACAGTGTCAGACTTTATTTTTTTGGGCTCC
Source organism: Bos indicus (assembly GCF_029378745.1). NCBI lineage: Eukaryota > Metazoa > Chordata > Mammalia > Artiodactyla > Bovidae > Bos > Bos indicus. The sequence continues at coordinate 82,027,699 of NC_091772.1, forward strand.
AAAATCACTGCAGATGGTGACTGCAGCCATGAAATTAAAAGGCGCTTACTCCTTGGAAGGAAAGTTATGACCAACCTAGATAGCATATTAAAAAGCAGAGACATTACTTTGCCAACAAAGGTCCATCTAATCAAGGCTATGGTTTTTCCAGTGGTCATGTATGGATGTGAGAGTTGGACTGTGAAGAAAGCTGAGTGCCGAAGAATTGATGCTTTTGAACTGTGATGTTGGAGAGGAGTCTTGAGAGTCCCTTGGACTGCAATGAGATCCAACCAGTCCATCCTAAAGGAGATCAGTCCTGAATGTTCATTGGAAGGACTGATGTTTAAGCTGCAACTGCAGTACTTTGGTCACCTGATGAGAAGAGCTAACTCATTGGAAAAGACCCTGATGCTGGGAGGGATTGGGGGCAGGAGGAGAAGGGGATGACAGAGGATGAGATGGTTGAATGGCATCACCGATTCAATGGACTTGGGTTTGGGTGGACTCTGGGAGTTGGTGATGGACAGGAAGGCCTGGCGTGCTGTAATTCATGAGGTTGCAAAGAGTTGGACACGACTGAGTGACTGAACTGAACTGAATTTACTGTCTGTGTCCACAGCATGCAGACTTCTGGAATAACATCTATTTAGTGTTCCCTGATTTATCGTGTTTTGCTAATACTATTTATTTATGAAAGAAAGAAAGAAAGAAAGTGAAGTCGCTCAGTCGTGTCCGACTTTTTGTGACCCCATGGACTGCAGTCTACCAGACTCCTCCATCCATGGGGTTCTCCAGGCCAGAATACTGGAGTGGGTTGCCATTTCCTTCTCCAGGGGATCTTCCGGACCCAGGGATCGAACCCAGGTCTCCCACATTGCAGGCAGACGCTTTAACCTCTGAGCCACCATTTATGAAGCATCTGCTAAATGCCAGGCTCTTTAGTAACAGCAGCTGTACCACTTGTCAAGCTGGACACTTTACTGACCTTTTCTCTGTAATCAGGATAGAGTCTCGGTGAGGTAGATTCAGTCATTCATTCTCATTCATTTGTTCGTTCACGATGTTTACTGAGGGGGTTATCTGCTTCGGGGCTTCCCCGGTGGCTCTGTGGTAAAGAATCAGCCTGCCAATGTAGGCGACATAGGTTTGATCCCTGGGTTGGGAAGTTCCCTGGACAAGGAAATGGCCACCCACTCTGGTATTATTGCCTGGAAAATCCCATGGACAGAGGAGCCTAGTGGTCCACAGTCCTTGGGATCGATAAAGAGCCAGACACAACTTAGCAACTACAGCAACAACAGTCTGCTGTTATGTGCGCTAGGATATAGTGGTAATCGACAGGTAAAGCCCGTGATCCCACGGGTCTTATTATTCAAGGGAGGATTATTCATGACCCTTGACCCGGAAGGAATCTGTCCAGATGCTATAGATGAGAAAACAGATGCTCGCAGTGGTGAGGTCACTTGCCTGCAGCTGTGGAGCTCACTGCTGCTGGAGCCAGGAATGCAGGATCTTCTATGTGGTTCCTTTTTAAATTTCTTGTTTGATATTGGAGTCTAGCTGATTAGCAATGTCGTGATACTCTCAGGTGGGCAGCAGAGTGACTCAGCCACACACACACACGCATCGATTCTCCCAGACCAGGTGAGAGGGGAGTTTGTGTGGTTCTTAAACCTCTGCCTGCAGCCACAATGCCTTACTCTCCAGAGGGTTTTAAAGCCCTTCTGTTTCTCTTATATCCACGCCGTCTTAGCATTTTCAGACTACCCTGAATGTCAGAGTGCCTTTCAGAAATGCGTATCAACTTAGAGTACATCTTAAAAAATCACTGTTACAGCAAACCTGGTTTCTTTTGCTATTTCCAGCACCAGAGAGCCATCGTGTTTCTCATGACTCTCCCCGCTCTGCTTGTGAATCCAGTGTGCTCTGATTCACTCTAAGGATGGCGCGGAGGAGGGTGGGTGGTTCGGGGAGGACTGACCGGTGATGAGATGGGGCGGCTGGAGCTGTTTGCTTGAGAGCCGGCAGCTGTCTCGCTGGAGCGGCGACAGGAAGACTCCGTGGGGACACTTCGGGACTTCCCTGAACAGCCGGCTATTTTTGCCACCTTGGAGATCAGTGCTGTGAGAGTCTAATTTTGGAGCAAGTAGTGGCAGTGTGTGGGAGGTCCCTCATTCCTCGACCCGGCCTGTCATCTTTAGAATTTCCTTCTAGGCAAGAGGGACAGGGTGGAGTGCGGTGGCGATCTGGCGGCTCCCTGTGCGGCTGTAGGTTTGGCCTCCCCTGGGCGTGACTTTGAGGCCCCGTCTCCCCCTTCCTCTGCAGCCCTGACTGTGCCCCCAGGCTCCGAGTTTAATCCCAGCTGTTTCTGTGTTCCCTCTTTTTTCATTTGCTTGTTTAACTGATAGATTTATTTCCACCTTTGGGTTTGCAAATAAAATTTGATAATGAATTTGTAGAATTCAAGTGGAACCTGTGTTACAGTTCTGCAAACCAACATAACTTATATTCAGCCTCATTTAAAAAATTATAGTCCGCACATTTAAAAAAAAATAACAGAAGACATCAAAGAAAGCATAGAATCAACTTCATTGCTTCTCAGACTAAAAGACCCTTACCTGCTGGGATTTTTATGTGTATGAACACCCTTTTCACAACTTTGTCCCCATCCTTCTAGCCACAAAAAAAAATCAGTTTTTGCCTCTTTTTGTGTTTATAGACTCTGGTTAATTGGGTTAACTTACAGATTCTTTTTTTTTTTAATTTCTTTTAGCATACTACTTAAAGTGGTTATCAATTTTTTCCATTCTTAAAATAAATCCTTTTTATATCCTGGTAATATTAATTATAGCTCAAAAATATTTTATCAAACACCAATCTACTGCTTGCAAAGTAGATCTTATAGAGGACATAAATAGTGAAAAAATCTTTTGCATCTTTAAAGAAGCTTGGATTTAGATTAGTTATGAATTTAAACCCTTGAAAACATGCAACAGTATAATCCTGTGATTCAATTTGCTCTAGTCCCTTCAGAGGGCAGTTTGTCCCTCTGATCAGGATTAAACTGACCAGAATTGGATTCAGGGACTCCCCGGTGGCCCAGTGGTTAAGACTCCATGCATCCACTGGAGGGGTCACAGGGTCAGTCACCGGTCCTGGACGTTCCACACGCCGTGAGGTACAGCCAAAACCGTGAGAACTTCAGGCGTCTCTTTAGTCAGCAGCAGTACTTCCAGGACTTTGCTCTGAAACCGCACCAGCAGAAGCACAGATGACGTGGCACAGCTGGAGGGAGTCACACCTGTTCCCTGACTTCCCTCTGTTGACCACGTTCGCTGAGCCCTGCTGTCCACGAGGTGCTGGGGACGAGACCAGAGAAGATGGGGCTCCCACTCTTGGGACCTGGTGTGTGAGTAACAGAAGCCTCAGCCCAGCGGGAGCCTGGGCACGCTGTGGGGCGTGGTGTCAACAGGAGCTCAGTGAGGCCGCTGAGCAGTCACGGGTGGTGACCCTGTGCATGTGAAGCACACGGATGAGGAAGGCAGGGCAGCGGCAGAGTGGACACACTCGTTTTCACCCTCACCCTCACACGTGCTTTGTGAGCCCTGGGAGTGAGCTTGTGGTGGGAGACTAACATCCGGGCTGTGTTGGTTACCTTTGGCGAGCGGGACTGTGACTCGAGGGTCTGGGAGGGGGCTTTAATATCAGTATTTCACTGTATGTTTTTCTCTGACATTAATTTTTTTTAACTAGCTACATAATTTTTAGAAGTTTATTCACTTCCGGCTCTGCTGGCTCTGTTGCCACGCGGGCTTTGTCTCTACTTGCGGCGAGTGGGGGCGGCTCTGCGTGTGGTGTGGGGGCTTCTTTGCAGAGCGCAGTCTCTAGGACACGTGGGCTCCAGTAGTTGCAACTCCCAGGTTCTAGGCACAAGCTCAGCAGCTGTGACAGCCGGGCTTAGTTGCTCCTCGGCTCGGGGGATCTTCCTGGATCAGGGATCGAACCCATGTCTCCTGCATTGGCAGGAGGGGGCTTTATCACTGAGCCACCAAGGTAGCACCCACAATTATTTTATAGAAACGGTAGCTGAACTTTTGGCCTGGGCAGACTGAGCTGATACACCGGTGAGAAAGAGGAAGAGCTTTCCCGCGTAAATGTGTAGCAGAGCATGGTCAGAAAGAACGGGTTTTGAAAGCTTGGCAGGAACGTTTTCAGGTGCTAGAAATGTGGTCTCCATCAAGGGATAAGATGATCTTTGTGGAGAAGTTTGTGCCTGAGCTGAGTTTTCGGATGAACCAGAGGTAGCTATGAGCTACCACTGCTGGTGGTGGTGACTCCGACATTCACTGAGAAGTTACTTTGTGCCAGGAACTCTGCCGAGCACTAGACATGTATTAACATCTTATCTTGACTCTTTAGCTTGGCTCCACTGACGGTGGGTACTGTCATCCCATTTTTATAGGTAAGGAGTCTGAAGCCTGGACACGCAGATTGAAATGATGGTGCCAAGATTTAAACCCAGGAGTTGCTAGCTCCAGTATCTGCAGGTTAGCTACTGGGCTCTTCTTAGCGAAAATTAAATTTTTTTTTCCTCTGAATTCATTTATTTAAAGATCAGATCAGATCAGTCACTCAGTCGTGTCCGACTCTTTGCGACCCCATAGAATGCAGCTATTTGAAATCATGGAACACAGTATCAACCGAGAATAAAGTTCTGGAATTGAATTGTTATATTTCATTTATATTAATAAATATATCAAAGGAGCAAATGTAGCTTTTAAGATTTATTAAGTTACTAATAGCACAAGTAACTAAGAGTTTCTAAGTTAAGAGTGATATTCTTGATTTTCAAGTTGAAAGATGATAATATTTCAACTCTATGGCGGCAAATGCAGAAGTGTGTTTTGAGCTGTATAGTGTATGTAACAGAGAAGGTGATGGCACCCACTCCAGTGCTCCTGCCTGGAGAATCCCAGGGATGGGGGAGCCTGGCGGGCTGCAGTCCATGGGGTCGCTGAGGGTCGGACATGACTGAGTGACTTCACTTTCACTTTTCACTTTCATACATTGGAGAAGGAAATGGCAACCCACTCCAGTGTTCTTGCCTGGAGAATCCCAGGGACGGGGGAGCCCTGGTGGGCTGCCGTCTATGGGGTTGCACAGAGTCGGACACGACTGAAGTGACTTAGCAGCAGTGTATGTAAGGTGCCAGGCACTGGCGGCTGAGTGGGAAAGGATCTGCCTGCCCACGTGGGAGATGCATGTTCGATCCTTGGGTCAGGAAGAGCCCCTGGAGAAGGAAATGGCCACACACTCCAGTGCTCTTGTCTGGGAAATCCTGTGGACAGAGGAGCTTGGTGGGCTGCAGTCCATGGGGTCACAAAGAGTCAGACACGGTTTAGTGACTAGACAACAGCAGTATGTAAGGTATCGGCACAGACGGCATTTTTAAAAGACTGACTTAGTTCCCTGTGTTTAAAGTGGAAGATTTCACATAAAACACACAGTCTGTCTTTCGAGAAAATGAGACTGTCTGGCATCGCTGTGCCTGCCGGAGTCAAAGTTGCATAGCAGCTCTCATTTTCAGATGCTGACTGCTCTTCCGTTTTCTTTTTTTTTAATTTTATTAATTTATTTTATTTCTGGCTGTGCTGGGTCTTCATTGCTGCGTGGGCTTTTCTCTTGCTGTGGCAAGTGGGGGCTGTCCTTTGCATGCTTGGGTTTCTCACTGTGTTGGCTTCTCTTGCTGCAGAGCACAGGCTCTAGGTGTGTGGGCTTCAGTAATTGCGGCACACGGGCTCCGTGGTCAAGGCATGTGAGCTCCAGAGCCCAGGCTAGAGCCTGTGGCACACGGGCTTGGTGGTCACAGCACGCAGGATCTAGAGCCTGTGGCATGCGGGCTCGGTGGTCACGGCACGCGGGATCTAGAGCCTGTGGCATGCGGGCTTGGTGGTCACGGCACTCAGGATCTTCCTGGACCAGGGATTGAACCTGTGTCTCCTTGATTGGCAGGCAGATTCTTCACACTTTGGTTTTTTGTAGTCCTGTCTTTTCTGGTCTCAATAACCAGGCTCTGGGCCTCTGGAGGGGAGGGGACAAGGCCCTCTGTGTCGCCATCATCCTGGGGCTTGGCACAGGGTTCACCGAAGTTTTGCTGAATGAACAAAAGAGTGTCAAATAGACGATTTTATGAGCACAGAGAAAAAAATCGAAGCCAGAATCCCAAATCCCGTCTCCCCTCCAACGCCAAAACATGGCCAGGCTCCAAGTGAGTCTGCTCTGAGAGGCTGCTGGAAACAGTCCCAGAGGTTATCAGTTTCCCTGCACAGGTGGGGAGAGAGTTTCCTCAGCAAGGAGGCATAAAACGTTACTCTATTTTATGCGCACGGCCAAGAATTCAGACGGCTCTGAGAAAACGGAGGCAAATCACTTTCTTTCCATGAAAATAACCGTTAGAGCGCATCTGGAGCTCACCGAAATGCTGGATTTGGAAACTTGGCCCCAAACGCTGGATCCCACTAATGGTCTGTTTATCAAAGCCGCAGGCGACTGTGCGGGCGTTCTCAGCTGGAGCTCTGCTCGCCAAGTGGCGTCACGGCTGCATTTTCCCTCCGCAATGTTCTTCGCTTGCTCACTTTTCTTCTGTCTCCCTCTCTTCTCTAACGTTCGAGGAGTAAGCCTCTGTCCACGCTCTTTTCTTCACAGTTAGTCATATTCTGTGATGTCTCAGTAGCATTTCGATGGTGGGAATATCCTCGATTTTGCTCCAAGAATTAGAACAAGGGAAAGAGCTGGAGAAAGTGAAGACAGCTCTTTGAGTGGTTCCTGCCAAACACCCAGCAGAGCTGGTCAGGGCTTGGCGGTCCCGAGGAGCAGGTTTCATCAGAAAGCCCGGGATGACCACCTGTCGTGTAGACAGTCGACTTGGACCTGAGAGAAGCGCCCTGGGAGAGCGGGGCTCCAGGGGCCGGCAGAGCCCCTGCGAGCTTCTGTCCCTCAAGCCCCCGGGGGCCTTCCCAGCGCCCTGCGCCTCCTCCGGACAGCTGTCGTCTCTCTGAGCTCTGGAGCTTTCATTTCCATAGTAAAATGTGTTTCCAAACTTCAGTGAACGGGATATGAGCCCATCCCTTAAGGTCTCCATGACATCCTCAGTGCTTTCTCAGGAAATGCACAGGATTCCGCTGTGGACCTCGGCTCTGGAGGAGAAGGCCAGGTCTCATGTCCTCCCCACCCACCGGGTCGTCACAGAGCCCAGGCTGAGCTCCACGTGCTGGGCAGCGGTGTCGCGCTAGCTGCCTGTTTTACACCTGGGAGTGTTTATATGTCGGTTCTACTCTCCCATTTCATCCCATCTAAAATTTTTTAAAAAGAGCCTCTTGGGATAAAGCAGAACCTCTTAGCAGCCTGCTGGGGTGGAGGTGGGGCTGGGCTCCTCCTGGAGAGCCGTCCTCTCTGGACACATCGTTTTCGTGGGAACCATGAGCCAGAGAACCGAACGCTGTTCAACAGGTGGAAAAGCACTCTGGACACATCGTTTTCGTGGGAACCATGAGCCAGAGAACCGAACGCTGTTCAACAGGTGGAAAAGCAAAACACAGCATGACCCTGACTGAGCCAGAGAGGCTGAGGCTGTGACTGAGGGGCGGCGGGAGCGGTTCCTCATCTGCTGCCTGGGCCACACATTCAGCCAAGCCAGCCAGCGTGTCCCTTGGCGACCCAGTCATTCAGCAGCTTTTACCAAGTGCCTGCTGCATGCTGTCTTACAGATCACGCCCTGTGCACTGTGTGTGAGCGCCCAGGAGGAGGCTTCTCCTCCAGGGAAGGAGAGCTCTGATTGCACGTGAGCCTGCTTTCTTCTTGGAGAAGGCAATGGCGCCCCTCTCCAGTACTCCTGCCTGGAAAATCCCATGGATGGAGGAGCCTGGTGGGCTGCAGTCCATGGGGTCGCTAAGAGTCGGGCACGACTGAGTGACTTCACTTTCACTTTTCACTTTCATGCATTGGAGAAGGAAACGGCAACCCACTCCAGTGTTCTTGCCTGGAGAATCTCAGGGACGGCGGAGCCTGGTGGGCTGCCATCTATGGGGTCGCACAGAGTTGAACACGACTGAAGCGACTTAGCAGCAGCAGCAGCTGCCCTCCTCTGTTGAGAAAGCGGCGCCATTGTGTGAGCAGACAGTGATGGGATCCTAGCTGGGCTTTGAACTAGCTCCCTGGCCATTTACTATACAAGGCAGAAAAGGCAGCCCACTGCGGCATTCTTGCCTGGAAAGGTCCATGGGCAGAGGAGCCTGGCAGTTTGCAGTCCCTGGGCTCAGAGAGTCGGATACGACTCAGCGAGTAAGCGTGTGCACACACACCTGGGGAACAAAAGGTCTGTGTCTTATGTATTTTTAATTTCCAGCCCCCAGCAGAGTGAATGGCTATAAATGATACCCAGGGTATAGAAATGCATGCCGTGAGGGAGTGCATGAATCAAAGCGCCAAGGGCAGAATTCGCTGAAAGCGGTAAGGGGAGGCAGGGTGCAGGCAGGGGCCCATTTGTGGAAAACCGCATTCGGAGGTTTCAACTCATGGAGGGACAGTTAAAGTTGGAATGAGCAGCTCCGTCTGTGGTGCTGCTTTATTTTGTTTTAATTTTCACAACTGTCCTTGGAGATGGGGGTTGGTTTTTGAATCCTATTTATCTTTACATAAGTACATGTATGGAAAATTTAAGTAACTGCAAAAATATGACCACATAGACGCTGTGTGCTGTTTCTGACTTTCCTTTTTATTATTGGTTAGCACGCCCCGCTCCCCTCTTCAGCAACTCCTGGACCGTAAAGGCGTGTCCTAACTTTTCCCTGCTTTCCTCTGTACTCACGTCATGCTACGTAGAAATCTGTACAGACACCCAGAAGATTACATACACACTTAGATACCTACCCAAGATGGGAGTCTCTGGGGATCCTTGTTGGTTGTATAGAATCACAGTCATTTTACACATTTAAAAAACTGCACGCTGGTTTTCTTACTCAGCAATAAATACTTCATGGGAATAGTTCAAAGTCATGTAGCATAGGTCTGACTTGGGTTGGCAAACCATGGCTGATGAGCACAATCTGGTCTGTGCCTGTTTTCATGAATACGGTTTTATTAGAACACGGCCACCCCCCTCCATTTTTATATTGTCACGGCTGCTTTTGCATGGAAACGAAGGAGGGGCTTCTTAGCCACCACAGAGACTGGATAACCTGCAGAGCCAAAGGCGTTAATATCTGGCTTTGACAGAAAAGTTGGTCAGCTTTGGTTTCTTTCATTCTTTTTAATGGAATGCATTTTATTGGCAATATGATCAGGTCCATTTCACAGAGGGAAACAGAGGCTCCATGGCTCACAGTCAGCACGTGAGGAGCCAGGACGGGACCAGGAAGCCCAGGATGTGTGTCACCGGAAATGAAGGGCAGAAGGATGTTTGGAGGCTCCCGTAGGAGAGAGAGGGTGTCTAGGCCCAAGTGTGAGTGTGGTTGTGGTCTGGGTGGAGGTGAGAGGTGAGGGAGCAGGAGAGGGGGCCCCTGGGGTAGTGGTTCCCACCTTCTGTGGGAAGCAGAGTCACCGAGAAGGCTCACCAAGCCCCGGGAGGGTGGGCTCCGCCTGCGGGTTCCTGAAGGTCTGGGTGATGCGCTGGGATCTGAGTGTCTAACAAGTTCTCAAGTGATGCTGACGCTGGCCCAGGGACCGCACTTCGAGAACAATGACTCTAAAGTGAGAATTTGGCTCCTTGGTCCCTGGAAGAAATGACAGGGGAGCTAGAGAGTGCACAGTGTGTGACCGCGAGCTTTGATATCCTTTATACCCACAAAAACCCGCAGGCAGATTACATCAGTGATCATTCAGTGAACATGGGGCTGAGAACACAGGGGTCAGTACAGGCATAATTGCCTACCAGTCTTCACATGCATCTCAGCAGGATGTGTTCATGGGGTTTCATTGTTTCCGAAAGCAAGAACATGTGGTTACGCTCTTGCTGGAGAAAGCTGCCTCCTTTTAAGACCTCATTCCTCTGCTAGCAGGGGAGTGCACCTGTTCAACAGGTGGAGGAAAGATGGGTGTGAGAACTTCTCTGCGGACCTGTGTACACCTTGAGGACGATTTACCCCTTCTCATCAACCTGCAGTGACTACAGGACTTGCCCCACAATGAGTACAAAACTTGTTCAGCAGCATCTGCACCTCCGTTCCAGAGGGTTTGGTTACCAGCACTTAGCATAGCAATTAGCATTTTAAGCAGCTTGTATTGATTAAATGAACGTGCTTTATCAAGCACAGAGAATCCCAAAGAATGCAACAAATGTATTTATCTCAATGAATTACTCCCAGCACGGAGGAGCCATACAAGAGTTATTTGCTAGCACTTTATAAGGGTGTTTGATGTACCTGAGAAATATAGATGTATCAAGCTGGGTAAATAGAGCGCATGCTACGCAAATACACGCTTGATTTTTATGTCTTAAAAATATTGTCTAAGACTGTTGTTCTCTTGTAAAAGGGACATTTGATCTGGATTTTGTAGGAATAAACAACAATTTAAAGATTTTGTTCAAAACATGTTTACTGTTCATGAGGTATTTGGAGTACTTCTCTCTGGTTAGAGATTTTAAATTATGTTTAAGCTTTGTTGGGAGCTCTTTTCTAGTCTCCTTTCAGTTTCTCCTTGGTTTCAATTTCTAGTGTCATCTGGAGAGGATCAAGGGGGTTAGGGTTGGGGAGGAAAGGACCTATAAAATGACAGTGTGTGAAGTGGGAAGAGATTTCTTCCCTATAAGCTTGTTCTTACAGGAGTGGGGGCACTTAAACATCACTCAGTGCTTTATTCATAGTTTCAACATTCTTTAAACTAACACGTGGAATGGTATGCAGTGGAGGGTGGGAGCTGTGATTTCTCTTGAGACTTCAAAAGCAGGCTTAAAAGATTTGATTCCTACGTGATAGAAAATGCAAATGGTACAAAAGGAGGCACCGTGTGCAGCCAACCTCTTTCCCACGCTTCATGCCTCTTAGGTCCCCAATTTACTTTCTTGGAAGTGAACACTTACCAGCTTCATTTGCATCCTTCCAGAACATTGTATCACTTAATAGATACAGATGTGTCTATTTATTAATAAGTTCACTCATTTTATGAGTGTGGCAGAAAGTGAAGAGGAAATAAAAAGCCTCTTGATGAAAGTGAAAGAGGAGAGTGAAAAAGTTGGCTTAAAGCTCAACATTCAGAAAACTAAGATCACGGCATCTGGTCCCATCACTTCATCGGAATTAGATGGGGAAACAGTGGAAACAGTGTCAGACTTTATTTTGGGGGGCTCCAAAATCACTGCAGATGGTGACTGCAGCCATGAAATTAAAAGACACTTACTCCTTGGAAGGAAAGTTATGACCAACTTAGATAGCATATTCAAAAGCAGAGACATTACTTTGCAACAAAGGTCCATCTAGTCAAGGCTATGGTTTTTCCAGTGGTCATGTATGGATGTGAGAGTTGGACCATGAAGAAAGCTGAGTGCCGAAGAATTGATGCTTTTGAACTGTGGTGTTGGAGAAGACTCTTGAGAGTCCCTTGGACTGCAAGGAGATGGCTTTTGAAGTGTGGTGTTGGAGAAGACTCTTGAGAGTCCCTTGGACTGCAAGGAGATCCAACCAGTCCATTCTAAAGGAGATCAGCCCTGGGTGTTCTTTGGAAGGAATGATGCTAAAGCTGAAACTCCAGTACTTTGGCCACCTCATGTGAAGAGTTGACTCATTGGAAAAGACTGATGCTGGGAGGGATTGGGGGCAGGAGGAGAAGGGGACGATAGAGGATGAGATGGCTGGATGGCATCACCGACTCGATGGACATGAGTTTGAGTGAACTTGGGGAGATGGTGATGGACAGGGAGGCCTGGCATGCTGCGATTAATGGGGTCGCAAAGAGTCTGACACGACTGAGCAACTGAACTGAACTGAACACCCTCCTAGGATGCAGGAGTACGGCAGAGAACAGGAAAGAGTCCTTGTCTTCAAAGAGTTTTCTCCTTGTTATGGGCTGATGTGGAGAAGACAATGGCACCCGACTCTGGTACTCTTGCCTGGAAAATCCCATAGACGGAGGAGCCTGGTGGGCTGCACTCCATGGGGTCGCTAAGAGTTGGACAGGACTGAGCCACTTCGCTTTCACTTTTCACTTTCATGTATTGGAGAAGGCAATGGCAACCCACTCCAGTGTTCTTGCCTGGAGAATCCCAGGGACGGGGGAGCCTGGTGGGCTGCCGTCTATGGGGTCACACAGAGTCGGACACAACTGAAGTGACTTAGCAGCAGCAGCAGCATGGGGTGATGAGATGATCATCAACAGATAATAAACAAAACTGTATCAAGAGTTGGTGAATGCTCTGGAGAGACAGTGTAAAGGGGGAGAGAAGAAGGGGGATTTGTTGCTCTGATGAAACAAGACTCTAGCAGAGAGAGGAGGGAAAGAGAAGTGGAAATTTCCAAGGGCCAGTTGTTCTAGGCAGAGGGGACCATACTTGCAGAGGCTCTGAGACAGCTCTGTTCTTTGCTTGGTCAAGTCCAAAGCCATGACTTTGAAACATGAATGGGAAGAGGGCTACGAGGTGTTGTCCAGAAATAAGTAGGTGCCAAGTCCTAAAGGACCTTGCAGTCGTGGCCCAGACTTCGAATTTTGCTTGGGGTCAGTTGGGAAATCACCGGAGGGTTCTGAGTAATGGTCCAGTAAGCTGTCTTTACCCACTCCAGTGTTCTTGCCTGGAGAATCCCAGGGATGGTGGAGCCTGGTGGGCTGCAGTCTATGGTGTTGCACAGAGTCGGACAGAAGCGACTTAACAGCAGTAGCAGCAGCAAGCTGTCTTTACTATTAAAGGGGGCACTCTGGCAGCTGTTTGGGAAAGACTGGGGATGAGTGAGGCCAGAGTACAAGGAAGAAGCCAAGCTATGGACTGTTTCCATCATCGAGGCATCCAGGAGAGCTCTAAGGATGTGGATCGGATGGTGGCGGGGTGGGGAGCAGGTGGAACGTGGACTCTGGTACATTATGAAGAACAGGGTTTGCTGATGGCTGGACTCTCGAGTAGGATAGGGCGTGAACAAGGTACTCCCAAGGGTTTCTCTTCTTTAAACAGAGCAGTGGGGCAAGTGGAAGAAGCATTTACCCTGAAGGGGAAGAGCTGCAGAGAGTAGAGCCTGGGAAACGATGCTTTGGGTTTGTGTGTGTTCAATGAGAGACTAGCTCTCCTGGGTCCCTGGTGGCTCAGATGGTAAAGCATCTACCTGCCATGCAGGAGACCTAGGTTCCATCCCTGGGTCAGAGCCTGCTGGACATCTGGTGGAGGTGGGGAGCGGGCTGTGAAATACAGGACTCTGAGGTTTCAGGGAGAGATGGGAGTTACAGACACACGTTTGAGAATCATCAGAGTGGATCCATGGAATTTAAACCTGCCCCAGTGATGAGTTCTCTCCATGAACACGCATACATAAGTAATAGCAGCCCTTTGAGTTTAGAATCGTTTCACATCACTTCAGAAAAGATCTACCTTTTGCTTTTTAATGGCTAACCTGTTAGTCTATTGCATTGGTATACGGTATATGAAGATAAGACTGCTTTGTTTAAAAACAAAAGCAAAATTACCAACCCATCTACAGTCACATTTTAAAGTAATTTTTGAGTCAGTCTAAAATTCAATTTCACATGTAAATTAAAATTTTTAAACATTAAAAGTACTGGTCATTGGAATAATTGTAGTAAAGTGTCTTAAGATAAAAATTATAGTTAGCAGGGGAAAAATGTTATAAAAGGAGATTTGGTCACAATTTAGTTCCTCCATCTTACCTGGTAAATTAAAAATGGTTAGGAAAATGAACAAGTAAAGTATAGTGCAACCAAAGTACGGGCTGTGATGCGGACGTTAAAATGACAGCAGAGGGGACGGCAGTGTTGGGGAACGTTGGGATACATTTACAAGATACGAAATAGAAAAAAGAGGACAGTGTAGTGCTGCATACACTATCTCATGCTCAGTCTTTCATTCGTGTCCGACTCTTCGACCCCACGGACTGTGGCCCGCCAGGGTCCTCTGTCCATGAGATTTCCCAGGCAGGAACACTGGAGTGGGTTGCCATTCCCTTCTCCAGGGGATCTTCCCGACCCCAGAGATCAAATCCAGGTTTCATGCATTGCAGGCATGAGCCACCAGGGAAGCCCCATTAATGACTAAAGGAGGTTAAATAACCAGCCTGGAACCTTTATTAGTGGCAGATCCAGACTGCAACCCCAGTTTCCTGAGTCTGGAGTTGGGCTCTTGACACAGTGGAGAACTTTTCCCCCAGCTTGATTGATCCAAAGTGGATGAATAACATAGGACCTGCGTGCATGCATACTCAATCCTGTCCAGCTCTTAATAAGACCCCATGGACTGAAGCCCACCATGCTCTTCCGTCCTTGGGGTTTTCCTGGCAAGAATACTGGAGTCAGTTGTCATTTCCCCCTCCAGGGGATCTTCCTGACCCAGGGATCCAGCCCGAATCTTCGGCATCTCCTGCGTTGCAGTCAGATGCTTTATCACGAGTGGCCAGGGAGGCCCTAGCATGGGACACTGGTTCTCAAAGTGTGGTCCCTGGACCAGGACGAACGGAATTATCTGGAAACGGGAAAAATGCAAATCCCCCATTCACAGTGAGGTTGGGGGCCGGGAATGTGCATTCTAATGATCCCTCCAGCTGATTCTTGTTAAAGTTGGAGAGCTCAGAGGTTGGCTGACCCAGGGACCAGAAAGCGTAGGTAGAGTCTATTCCCAAATGTGATTCCGAAGGAGAGCAAGTAGGCAGGAGGCGAAGGCACCGTTGAGGAGGCTCGGTGGAGGCTGACGGTGTAGGCAGGAGGCGAAGGCACCGTTGAGGGGGCTCGGTGGAGGCTGACGGTGAGCCGAGGGGCCGTGCCACTCGTGCGCTGGGCTTGGGGGGATGAGAGACAGACAGCGAAATGCGGGTTTCTTTAGAACCTCATCTTACTCGTCCTCTCTTGGACTGAGTCGTTCCTTCTGATTCAGCTTTGCCCACATGTTGTGCTTAAAATACCCGGAGAAAGTAAGTTCTTTATATATACATCCCTAAACTGAGGCTACTACCAGAATCAGGGGAGCTTTGGAAGCCTCTCAAGCCGAGCAGACACTCGGCGTCGATGTAGCTGTGACTCACAGCACAGCCTTATTGTCAACGTCGTGTCCCTGGGCGGCGACTTCAAGGCGCGGTTGAGAGAGTGGAAATCACGGGTGGTTTGCGTAGGCAGGGTGGCCACTGGCAGAGGCCCCAGGGGAGTTAGCTGGAAGGCGCAGCCCGACGGGACTTTAAGAGGCTGATGAGGAGGGGGTTGGGTCTTGAAGTCGTTGTCTGTTCTGTGATGACTTGTGCTGGCTTCTGAATGGCTCCAGGACGATGCCACAAACGCAGCATATGAGCATCCTTGTGATGGCTCATGGTAGCAGTTAGCTCCTGTCGTACTGTTCAGTTCTGCAGAACCCAGTGCTTTGTTGTAAAGACAGAGGGAGTCCAGGGAAGGACGACCTGGTGATTGATGTGTGTCGTGCTGTGGCTAAGTCTTGGCCTCTGCCCTGCGCACCTGGTCTCAGACTCATAAAAGGGGCCTGTAGGCAACAGGGAAGTGTGAGCCAGGCCAAGGGATGGGGCGGGAACCAAAGGGCGGCTGGCACACAGTGGTCCTTAGAGGGCTTTCTCTCCCAAGAGCGTGGCTGTGATTTGCCTATTATTAGGAGAAAAAGGGAGAAGGCAATGGCCCCCCACTCCAGTACTCTTGCCTGGAAAATCCCATGGACACAGGAGCCTGGTGGGCTGCAGTCCATGGGGTCTCGAAGAGTCGGACACGACTGACTGACTTCACTTTCACTTTCATGCATTGGAGGAGGAAATGGCAACCCACTCCAGTGTTCTTGCCTGGAGAATCCCAGGTGGGCTGCCGTCTATGGGGTCGCACAGAGTCGGACACGAGTGAAGCGACTCGGCAGCAGCAGCAGCAGGAGAAAAGGGGCCTTGACAATGAGCACTTTCCTCAGTGAGTTTTGGGAGGTTTTTTAGAGTCTGTCTGCTGCTGACTGTGACAGCAGTGGGGGCCGTGGTTTGGCCACTTGTTACTCAAATTTAAACGTTACTTCCCCCGCGACTGTTTGGCTGGTGGTGCTGGTGGTGGTTGTTTAGCCTCTAAATCACACCTGACTCCTTGTAACCTCATGGACTGTAGCCCACCAGACTCCTCTGTCCATGGCATTTCCATGTAAGAATATTGGAGTGAGTTGCCATTTCCTTCTCCTGGCCCAGAGATCGAACCCCCGACTCCTGTATTGGCAGGTGGATTCTTTATCACTGAACCACCTGGGAAGGCTTTGACCAGAAGTAGCCACCACCTACCTCATTACATCATGCTTTATAAAAAAGAAATAGTCTGATTTTATTTTTTTGAGCACAGCTATATTGAGGCATAGTTCACATACCATACGATACACCCATTTAAATCATGCAATCCAGTGGCGCTAACATAGTCATGGGGTTGTGAAACCATCAACAGTCAGCTCCTGAACACTTTCCTCACCCCAGGGAGAAGCCCGCCCACCCAGCCTCGGGCGGCCACCGGCACGCTTTCTCTGCATTCGCCTGCCCTGGATGTTGCGTATAAATAGGATCGTGTGCAATGTGGTCTTTCCCAAGTGACTTCTGTCACTGAGCATCATGTTTTCAGCTTCTCCACGTTGTGGAGGGGGCCCCGGTGGCTCAGTGGTAAAGAAGCTACCTGCTGATGCAGGAGTACGGGAAACACAGGTTCGATCCCTGGGTTGGGAAGATCCCCTGGAGGAGGAAATGGCAACCCACTCCAGTGTTCTTGCCTGGAGAATCCTGTGGACAGGGGAGCCTGGAAGGCTACAGTCCATGGGGTCGAAAAGAGTCGGACACGACTGAACGCGACTGAGCATATGTGCATGTTGTGGCATGTTTCAGGACTTCATCACTTTATTTAGCAGGTCATGATAGCAGCATGCAGGATCTTCAGTTATGGCATGTGGGATCTAGTTGCCCGACCAAGGATCTAACCTGGCTCCATGCACTGGGAGCTCGGAGTCTTAGCCACTGGACCAGGGTGGTCCCTGACTTCATTCCTTTTTATGGCAGTCATCTCTTTCTCTTTTGTTTGCTTAGATTTATTGTTGTCTCTTTAGGAAGGGATGTTCCATGGGAAAGGAGACTGGGAGGTTTAGACACAAGTGGGGACGTGTCCCGTGTCTTACCTGGAGCACGGCTGGGATGGGAACCCAGGTCTCCTACCCCATAATCCCCCCCGGCCACCCCCAGCGGCACAGAGCCACGTGTGTCCTTGAAACCGCACCAGCTCCATCCGTTGATTGATTATCTCAGGCCACCGAGCAGCATCAGAACTCACTCGGGCTGGGCGGGGAGAGGCCTCCACGTATCCTGCTGTCTAGGGGCAAGTCTGGGGGGTGAAGTCCAGGAAGGTGTGTGTCTGTCACTCACGAAGCCTTGTCCTTCTCCCCTGGCGGGATCGTGAGCCGACACTAGTAGGACGGATAAACATGACGAGCTGGACACCCTGCTTCTGCTCGTCACATGAGCGGCAAAGTACAGAGTGACTCAGTCTTGTCACCACGCTCTCCACAGCCCCGAGAACCACGGTAACATAACCTGGACCTAGAGCTTCAGTAGGAATTCAGCTCCAGGCTGCTTTGCTGGGTTGATTTAAGATTTATTCCCTGCTCCCTGGGCAGGGCTGGGTTCTCTGGCTCATTGATTCCTCCATCCTGTATTTGTTCAGTCTTTGGGGGTCCCAGTCAGGTGTTGGGGATACAGAGATGAAAGATACAATCTCGTGTTCTCGGAGTGCATGGGCTGCAAGAGGAGGCGGGCTGCCATCACAGAAGAGCGAGATGACCACGGTGAGAGCAGGGCTGTGCATGCTCAGGTGGGTCTGACTCTGCGATTCTGTGGACTGTAGCCCGCCAGCCTCCTCTGTTCAGGGATTTCTCAGGCAAGAATACGGAGGGGGCTGCCATTTTCTTCTCCAGGGGATCTTCCTCACCCAGGGATCGAACCTGCGACTCTTGCGTCTCGTGTGTGTCCTGAGTTGGCAGGCAGATTCTTTACCAGTTGAGCCACCGTCTGGTAAGAGTGCCTGGTGTCATTTGTGGAGGAAGAGTGGTCAGGCGGTGGTTCCTGGGCCGCCTTCTGAAGGGCAGACAGCTGTTAGCCAGGTGAGGAGTCGGGGTGTCCTCAGGCCTAGGAGTCAGCATTTGCTATAGTGGGGAGTGGGGTGTGGGCACCTGGGTGGGTGGAAATGGCAGGACTCAGCAAGTGGCTTGGGCCCAGCCATTGTGCAGAGGGGTGACGGAGGGGTGCTGAGCTGAAGTCAGAGGGTGGGGCTCCCTGTGGCAGTGAGGCGGGGTGAGGGGGCACCTTCTGACTGGGGCATCATCGCTGACTTCCCAAGTCTTCTCACGCTTCGAGAATTCAGACATTTTTGCAGTGTTAACTAAGAAGGCTTTTCTTAGCACTTTTCTCCAAAGACAATTAAAATGCCCCTTTGATAAAATTAGATGTTCTTTCAAAGGTTTGAGGAAGGAAGAGACCAGGCTTGGTTGATATTCTCTTGACACACGGCATTGGTGCCATTTTATTTTTGTTCCTAAGTAAGCGTTCTAAAAATACAATCAGACCATGCTGGGCTGCAGAAGTATGTTCACAGTGAAGTAGCGAGTGATTTGAAGTGATGGCTGCTTCCCAAATATTTTCTTTGTATTAAAAATATTACTATCTTAACTATAATCCCTTTCTATTAAGAAAAGCAAATAATCGGTGCCTGAATATTCAGTTCTTTTCCTCTCTTTATTTTCTTGTACTCCATGTTCATGAGGTTGAACGTCACCGCATGTCGCTGCTAAATAGGTTTTTTTTTTTTGGTTGGTTTTTGTTTTTGCTGCTAAACTTTGAGACTTTCATTTCTGCAGAAGCAGGAAAACAGCCCCAGAACTTTTCTACTAGCCTTTGTTTTCAACTTTTTAACCCTTTTGATTTAATTGGACATGTTTAGGGAAAATATGTCCCCACAAAATCTAGTGCTGTGTAAGTACTTGGACACATTTAAGTAATTGTGCTACTGTGGTAAAGAGAGAATTCAATCCATCACGTGTAAAATAGAGGATATGTAAATTAAAATAGTCTTTGGAAAGATGGTTATAATCTTCTTTTAGAGTCAGTCTCATTGGGCTTCCCTTTGGTAAAGAATCTGCCTGCAATGTAGGAGACCTGGGTTTGATTCCTGGGTTGGGAAGACCCCCTGGAGAAGGAAATGGCAACCCACTCCAGTATTCCTGCCTAGAGAATCCCATGGACAGAAGAGCCTGGCAGGCTACTGTCCATGGGGTCACAAGAGCCGGACACGACTTAGCGACTAAACCACCATATCAACTCCAACGAGTTTTGGATTCCAGGGTGTGAAGTCTCGTATTATTTGGCTTTATTGAGGGAACGTACAGATATTATGCCTGAGACTACTATGTTAATGAGATGTATAGAGTGGGGAGTTTAAAAGGAACCTTTTGGAGGGCACTGCAGTTTATACTCATCATCACAACGTCCTTCCTTTTCGCTGTGCCTGGTTTGTTAGGCAAGTGCTAAGCAGGCATCATCTCACTGAATCCAAGTGGATAAATTTAATACCAGCTTTTCTCAGATGAGCAATTAAGGTGGCATCCCACTAGACAGAATGGTCTGCGATTCGCTCTTCCGTAATGGCACAGTATGGCAGTGTTTCCTTCTCAGTTGACGTAAATCTGCCGTCCTCTGATTTGCGGTTGCCAAGCACTCCAGCGTGTCCGCAGTTAGCCAGGCCCTGAGACTTGGGGGCTTACGTTGCCCCTAGTTTTCCTGAGTGCAGACTGTCTCCTAACGCCCATCCTTGTCTAAACCCATTTCTGGACACGTTTTTATCAGACTGGGGTGGGTCATTTGATATGCAAGCCGCTCTGGGACATCAGAGTCACCTCTGTGGTACGACACAGTAAAAGCATGTCATGTTTGTGCCAGATCAGGGCTCGGGCCGGGGGCACTGGGCAGCTGCCTCAGATCACACCCCACCCTCTCTTCCTCCTGCGTCGTCCCTGTGTGCCTCTAGTCCCTCCCTGCTCGTCCTGCTAAGCTGTCTTCTCTCGGAATCGTCCCCCAGTGTGGTTGGACAGACGACCTACTCCTCCCCGAGGACGTGGAGCCTCACACTGTATCTTTTAGGATGGGTCCTCTTAGATACTTGGAGCCAAAAGCCACAGCTTCCTCTTCCCCTCAGTATCTGGAAGGGGATCAGGCACTTGTGGGAGCAGACAGAGGTTTTCTTCTGCTGGTATGGTGTGAGTGCTCAGCTGTGTCCGACTCTGCCGCCCCATGGACTGTGGCCCTCTGGGCTCCTCTGTCAGTGGGATTCTTCAGGCAAGGATGCTGGAACAGGTTGCCATTTCCTTCTCCAGGGGTCTTCCTGACCCAGAGATGGAACCCGGGTCTCCTGCATCTCCGGGATTGGCTGGTGGATTCTTGACCATTAGCGCCACCTGGGAAGGCCCATGCTAGTGCTAAAACCCAGCTCATATCAGCTTAGACTAAGACCAAATGGGCTGGTGTAAGTGAGAGCTCTCGGCCTAGCCTCTGGGTTCAGGTAGGAACCAAGGCCTCAGTGGAGCTTGTCAGGACTCTCCCTGGCTTTCTTCCTCAGAGTAGTGTCCACTGACTGCCTTGTTCTTTCTTACTGTGCCAGGATAGACCCCAGGCCCATCTCCTGTCCCCCCATCAGCTCCCTACATTGATGAGAAAGCTCCCACATTCAACTCCAGAAGTACGTCCTGCGTACTTACCACCTCAGGACATGATCTAGACCCTGGGGTTCAGCAATGACCGAAGCAGGCAAAACACCCTTAACTTACCTCTCCTGATTCTTCCACAAAAGTTCTAATGAATGTCCCCAGGGATTGTGTCTTACTGGCCTGACTCAGGTCCCTGGGCCACCCCTGAATCCGTAGTGGGGTCCACCCACCGTGACAGGTGGGTTGAGCTGAGTCGCTGGAAGTTCCAGCCCGGAAAATGATACCCTGTTGCCAACGTGTGAAGAACGGGCGCTGCCAAGTCAGCAAAGACAGACGTGCTCCCCCACGGGCCAGCCCACTGGCTCTGGATGGCCGACTCCGCGGCCCTCGATCTCCCCGGGTGGATCTCCCTGAGTGGATCTCCCTGGGTGGATCTCCCCGGGCGGATCTCCCTGGGCGGGGCTTCCCAGGTGGATCTCTCCGAGTGCATCTCCCTGGGTGGGGCTCCGCGGGTGGGGCTCCCCCGGGTGGATCTCCCCTGGTGGATCTCCTCGGCGGGGGCTCCCCGGGTCAGCCCTCGCAGCCCTGGGTTGCTGACTTGCGCTCTGTTCCTCTGTCGCAGCTCCAGGTGAAGATGAGCGAGCGGGCCGCCTCGCTGAGCACCATGGTGCCTCTGCCTCGCAGCGCCTACTGGCAGCACATTACCCGGCAGCACAGCACGGGGCAGCTGTACCGCCTGCAAGGTGAGCGGGGCGGGGCGGAGGGCAGGGTGCTGGAGCGGAGGGCGTGGCTCCGCGGGGCTCTGGGGCGGGGCGCAGTGGGGGAGGGGCGGGGGGCGTGGCTCCGGGGCGGGGGGCTCCGGGGCGGGGCTCCGGGGCGGGGCGCAACGGAGGCCAGAGTCCTCCCGGATGCTGCGTCCTTCCCCGCAGGTTAGTCCCCTTTCCCCCAGAGCCCAGTGTTTCTGAGGCAGGGGCCTCGGGCTCCATTCCAAGTCAGGGCCCTGAGACCCCGCCTGTCTTGTGGGGAGGACAAAAACGAAACATCCTCAGGGCAATCTGGACAGAGGAAATGTCACATGAAGGAGACCCTCATTTTACAATTATTTTAACTAACCTAACTCCCTTTCAAAACAAGTAGGCGCTCATCAGAAATGCCCGAAGACTAAAGGTCTTACCAGGGCCCTGACGGGGTAGTCATATTTTTTAAAATCTTAAGTTTAGAGCAGATGTGTTAGATGCTGTTGACATATGGTTTGTGTGCTCCTTGGGTTATATAGCTACCTCTGACAATGTCTGCATCTGTTTACAACAAAGAAAACAACTCTGTTTCCTAGCATATAGACACAACTTCTTCAACCATAACAACAAAAAAATGCAAATTTACCTGCATACAAAAAGCCCGTATTACGGTTGGAAAACAGTACATAGCTGAAAGAGTCTGGTATCATCACCAAGGACTGCTGCTGCTGCTAAGTTGCTTCAGTGTCTGACTCTGTGCGACCCCATAGACGGCAGCCCACCAGGCTCCTCCGTCCCCGGGATTCTCCAGGCAACAACACTGGAGTGGGTTGCCATTTCCTTCTCCAGGAATTAACTATAGGAACTTATAATTACTAGAGGCCCTTATTGAATATAACTGGCCTAGAACCCAACAATTCTCTGCCAACACAGGCCTTAGTTGACTTAGGAAGCACAGAAATCAGTCAATTTCCTGGTCTCCATGTGTTGCCACACTGGTGCAGAACTCTCTTAGAAGCTAACTGCTACACTGACCTGGACAGCATCTGAATTATAGCAGACTTCTGCTTCCCCAAATTGTTTTTGCCCATGTTTTCAGACTATCTTCTTTGCTTTTTCACATTTCTCCAATTACTGAAAATAAGATTCACAAGTTACACCGTGCTCTATCAGGCCTTACAGACCTAAATAAACATCCCCATCACTTTTGACAAGGCCTTCTCCCAGTTCCCTTACTGTCACAGAAATGGTTCTCACCACTGGTACAGACTTATTTCCCCCACTGAGAATTTCTCTCAGTATTCTTTATGGCTTAGTTCAAGTTCACCATTCCATAAAATTTCTAGGGACTACACCAATTTCTAGGGACTACATCACCAAGGACTACTGACCCACTAATTCCAGAAAAACAGTGGTGATAATGTTACCTCTAGACACGGAGCAGAACAACACAAAACATCACCATGAAGGAGGAAAATCACCTTAGAGAAGTTTGCGTTGTTTTTATCAAATATAGCAAGCCACAAACCAAACGGCTCATCAGAATCGGACTTGGGGTTATTTGATAAGCCTTTATATTTCAGTTCAGTTTATATTTAAGTTTGTTATTTATTACTTTTATAACCCAACACTCAACAGTAATGAGATTCAGGCAGATTTTGGATATATATTAGCTTCCCTGGTGGCTCAGAGGGTAAAGCAGCTGCCTGCAATGCAGGAGACCCGGGTTCGATCCCTGGGTCAGGA
This sequence comes from Bos indicus, assembly GCF_029378745.1. Classification (NCBI taxonomy): domain Eukaryota; kingdom Metazoa; phylum Chordata; class Mammalia; order Artiodactyla; family Bovidae; genus Bos; species Bos indicus. Next base: position 82,051,057 of record NC_091772.1, read on the forward strand.
AAATCCCCTGGAGAAGGAAATGGCAACCCCTCCAGTTTTCTTACCTGGAGGATCCCACGGATGGAGCAGCCTGGTGGGCTGCAGTCCACGGGTAGCAAACTGAGCGACTTCACTTTCCCTTTTGGTTCCAGACCATCCCAATAAAGAGAATATTGTGATAAAGCGAGTCACACAAATTTTTTTGGCTTCCCAGTGCATATTAAAGTTATGTTTACACTAGCCTATGGTCTATTACGTGTGCAACAGGTTTTATGTCTAAAAAGATATACATACTTTAATTCAAAAACACTTTGTTGCTAAAAAATGCTAATGATCATGTAAGCCTTCGGTGGGTCGTAGTAGTAACATCAAACATCACCAATCACAGGTCATCAAAGCAAGTATAATAATAATGAACAAGCTGGAGATATTTCAAGAATTACTCAAATGTGACACAAAGATGCGAAGTAAGCAGGTGCTGTTGGAGAAACGGTACCAACAGGTTCACTCAGCATAGGATCGCCGCAGATCTGCCGTTTAAAAAATACATAGGGACTTCCCTGGCCATCCAGTGGTTAGGAACCTGCACTGCCTCCACGGTAGGGGGCGTGGGTTCGATCCCTGGTTGGGGAACTGGGATCCCGAATGCTGCATGATGAGGCCCTAAAATACTCAATCAAAAAGAAATTTTAAAACGTTAACAAAAGTGCAAATCTGTAAGCATAATGCAGTGAAGCAGAAAATGAGGTCTGTGTGCATCGCTGTAGAAGTAAGTCCAAGTTTATCGGTACAGATTTTACAAATGAGCACAGTAGTAGTGCTTGCAGGACAGTAATTTAAAGATAGCGATTGCTTAGTTTCTGATGAAATAAATTCCAGTGATAATAAGAAAAAAAAAAGCCATGGAATCCCTGCAGAGATGATGGGTTATCAAACTTTGTGACTGGTAATTGTATAGGGTTTTGAAGGTGATTGTGTTCTAGGATTGAAGATGATAATTAAAACTATGATTGTTTGTTACATAGTATAACCTTCATTGAACCTAAGCTCCCAATAGAATTCTTACATTTTTCCTGTTTTGACTGCATGCTAATACTCAATGAAATATCCTATTATCTTAGTATATTTCTGTGCACGAGAATGGCATTATAATTGCTTCAGTGATTTTTTTTCTATGTTTTGTATCAATTATTTCATCAAACTGTTTGTTTTCACATACTTTTGTTACCTGTGTAGGAATTAATGTAAATGTGTTTTATTTTGATACTCAGTTTGTAACCGATGTTTCCGAGATAGTACCTCATCAGCAACTTCTATGTAGATTTGTCTATATTTGTCTTATCTTGGGATTGCTTCTTAGTCACCAGTATTCATTGAGATACAGTGCTAATATGTGCTGTGGATGTATTGAATAGCTTGGAAACTCAATTTACCACTAAATTTGATAGATTTTTAAAAAATGTTCAGACTACATAAAATTATCTCACGTCTCAGGGTGGCCATTCACACGACGAATAAATGGGAAA